>NC_047528.1:63115143-63740143 GCF_012275295.1 Melopsittacus undulatus | reverse complement strand
ACTCACTGGCTTCTGCCATGCAATTCCAAAACCACTTGTTTGTCATTCCTTGCAGAAGCTGCTGCACATTAGCCACAATGAACTGCATCTTTGTCTGCAATGAGCCCAGGGTCTTTCTTAAGCCCCTCATTAAAACCCCAGGAACTGAAATACAAATTTGTCCTACTTCTGAAAAAATATTGTCTACTCTGGAGACATGGTATTCAACTTGCTGGTTCTTGGCTCTGACTTATATGGATGTTTTTACACATCTTACATCAGGTTTCTAAGTCATTGGGGGGGTCCCCTGGGGAAGGGAGACGGAGAAAGCACTTGGTAGTTTTTATATCTAACTTTATCCCTCAATGCACATGAACATAAGAAACAACAGGTACCCAAGTTGTGTTCTTTCATTGCAGATAATCTTCACTTGAAAACTATCATCTCCTAATGCTCCTAACTAATAATCTCAAAGTAATGACTTCCTCAGTGTGAGACTGTCTTTTCTTTCTAACAGAGGAATTTGACCAGCCTTGTGCCATATGGGATAAGCAACAGAAAAACTGCATTCAGTGCAATTGCTAGTGACTGCTTGTTAGAGTCATTTTAGAGAACAAAAATGTCTTGTGTGGCTTCCAGTTGCCTCTACAGAAGAATGCAGTAGGCCTCTTTTTACCGTATCTACCAACCCCATTAAGATATTTCTCATATCCTGGTTATTGCTGTTTTATTCTTTGGTGTCTTCTGTTTTGGAATACAATATTTTAATAATGATTGTCTGTTTGTCTGGGTTTGCTGTTTGTTTTTTTTGTTTGTTTGTTTGTTTGTTTTTTTAAAATCAGAACTCTCATACTGCAGCACATGGACCAGTTGTGGTCTATGAATCACTTTTCAGTTATTATAATGGGCCACTGGGCTATTGATGTTGTATGATGTTGTCACTTCACCTTGTTCCAGATGGCAAATGCCACTAAAACCCCTCTAAAAACTCTAAATACTTGCCTAATATCTCAATTGCTGCAGTTGCTAGTGAGATGCTAGTGATCACAAATGGGAGAGAAACTGGTTCATGAGTCAACCTCTCTAATAAGATGTGTCATCACTATGATAAATCCTTGCATGGTGTGTCATGTGCCTGATGAAGTGAAAAATATTATGAATCTATTTTCTGAGGTCTGCAGGTGTGAAGAATTTCTGCCTACCTTGGTACCAGTGAAGATGGACTAATGCAAAGTTGATGCACAAAAATATGGTTGCAAAAAATAACTACTTTGAGTGGGATTCTCTGAATAGACAAAGTCTGTCTCATGCAGACTCTGCTGAAGAAAAACAGAGCAAAGTATGTGTGTCACTGGACGGATATACAACTATAAAACAAAGACACAGACTTTTCATAAGAGTGTTCTACTGCTTCACCTTGCCTCTTTGTCAAAGAAAGAGAAGCCCCACAGACCCCTGTGGGATCTGCTCTAGCAGTTGTGTGTTTCAGGCTATCCTAGTAATGAACAGCTTACACTGTCATTACATACTCTATCAACACAAAACTTCTCTTTTGCCAGGTGGCAAATTGTCACCTTCCTTATTCACTACATATACCCAAAGTCTTGACCCAAACTATCTCAGTAACCTGCAAGAGTGTTGCTGTTGCTTTAAAGGTGAAAAAAATCCCTTAACTGCTAAATTAACAGGCCAAAGTGTTGCTAATTCACTCTCTCAGAGGGGAGCTAAATTCAGACACAGCAAGGCAGATGTCTCATGCTGTGGATACTATTTACTTTTCCTGGGTGCTTCTTTCAGTGCCTGGAATATCCAGTGCTAACTTTAAGCAGCTTCTGGTGGCTGATTCTCACATTATAGCAGAAAAAACGTCTTGCTCCAAGCTCAATAGGAGACTGAAGTATTACAGGACTTTGAGAAAGAAGGAAAACTACAAAATGGGAAAAAGAGTATTGCTTTATAACCAGGAACTCCCGCATGAATAAGATTAACTAATGTTTTCCCCAGCTTCTACCAACTGACTTTGATAAATGACTAAATACATAATGCCATTTGATTCAAGCTAATTTATGTGCTGTTTTCCAAATCCCAGTTTGAAAGAATGCTGCTCCTGAGAGTGCTGCATGATGCAGTGGGCCAACATGTATTTACAATAATAACAATTTCCATTTTTATTAAGAATTTAATTTCGAAGTTTCCCAAAATGTGTCATAAAATCCATATATAAAGTATACAGCAGATTTGCTATCAATGGGATCAAGGCAGGGCAAGGAGGGTAAACTTTAGTAATAGGCTTCAGCAATCCCTACCTTACAGAAAGTGTATGTGGTCTTTAATGTTTACATAGGCAAGATATAGCCTTAGTTCTTTAAAGATCAAATCCAAAAAAGTCCAGTGGAAGGGAGCAAATTAATCTAAATCCACCTATTAGGAATGGAGAAGCTCCTTCAAAATTCTTGCTTTGAGATCAGGAGCTTGTGGTCTTAAAGGAATATATATTCAAGCTTGAACCAGAAGGTTATGAGCGAAATTTTACACAAATTTTCCTGATAGGAACAGATGAATTCTCAATTGTTTTGTTCTGCAATGCAGTACTGAAGACAAGAGAGAATAGACACATGTTTAGCTGCTGCTGTTTCAAGGCTCGGCCTCCAGCTCCTTGCTGAACCCATAAAGGGTGCAGTAAGTGGGTATAAAAAATAGGTATCCTCACTGCATTGGAACTTTGGGTGGGAAAATACCCTTTTTCTGTACCTTTCACTTAATTTCTTCCATTTCCCCCAGGCACCCCAGAATAACTCCATGCTGTTCTGTTTTTAATCTGCCATATGAGCGACCCAGGATGCCTGTCACATTCTGTCTGCCCATACAAATGACCTGGGATTCCCCCTCTCCTGCACACACAGAGAACCCTCCTTTCAGATAATTTTGCCAATGGGCTTTCCTGTTTATTCAGACAAAATCACACTGAAGTCAGAACTTACATAAGAACCAAATACAAACAGGTAGCAAGATAATACCTTCCTAAGAAACAAAGTCTTCAGAGTGCTGAAGAATGAAGACCACTGCAGCACTTTATGGTTTCCTTCAGCCAGCTGTACACCAGAAAAAGAGGAGAGGGTGCTGGGCTATAGGTATGATCCATCTAGCTTGACATAGACCTTCTCCAACTGCTTGTCCCCAGAGCTTTACCACTCCAAGAGCAAAGTTGTCCTGCCAGGGATTTCAAAGGGACAAAATGCAAAAAGAGATCTAAGCCTTGTCCTGCGAATACAGTGTTGAAACCCAAGCTGCAAGGTTATATTGCACCTACTGTGGCATGATGCTCTCACACTCCCAATCAAACCCACTATTTCTCGCTTGCATATGTTTTAAATACAGGTTGTGCAATGCAGAGGATGGAGCAAGCCTGCTGTGCTCTTCCGCAGCAGTCCCCTCTGCACTCTGCTGCGTGCCAGTCCCCTCTGAGCAATCCTCCTATTTGCATCATCGTTATAACTGGTGTTATTGCCATTATGGTATTTTCCCTCTTTTCTACTGAGAGGGTTTATCAGAGTTCCCTTCAGAGTAAATCACTCCCCTGTAACTTTGTGAGGTTTTAAAAATATAATTTGAAGCTAAAGTCTAGAATCAAACTGCTGTCTCCATCTTCTGCAAAGAAGCTGTCAATTAGAGACACCAGGTGGGAGCAAAGATCACTGAAACCAAAACTGAATCAAAACATGGATTTTCCTGCCTGCTGAGGAGCTGGCAAGCATGTTTGCTGTTCTTCAGTTGGCATAACTGATTTACTGTGAGGGAGAAGCTATTGCACTCTTAGAAGGTGAGAAAGTTTATACATTATATTGCCATACAGTGTTATCTCAGAGAACTGAAGCTAAGGTTTGGGGGAAACAGGGAGTACAGTTCTCCAGTTTGCTGAACATAATGGTTTAATGCAAGACAGCTAGCAGACGGCTCTGGTTCTGTCCCCCCAAAATATGTGATTTATACTGTAACCTGGCAAAGCAAGTTCTCCTGTTAGGGTCTCTATTTTCCTTTCCAGAGCATTAGTTACACCAAGACACCTCCAAGTTTGGTACCTGTCACAGCTTCCTCTGGGACAATACAGTTTTGCAACAGTGCTGAAATAGTGTCATAAAAACACACTCATGCAAAACCCAGTACAATGCATTTGTTTCAGGTTTCCAAGCTGGTAAAGATAAAATTGCAAATGATCCAGGGCTATTTGCCTTAGTAATACCTTTGTAAAGGTTTTCAAACTCCCTTCCCAACTCCTCTCTCATGACAGTGAGAAAAAGTGTGCTCTGATCACATCTATCTTCTTCTCTGTATTTACAGTCTTTTTCTCATGTGTGTTGACTAAGACTAGCTAAGAATCCAATGTGCTCAAGTCTAATTCACCTAAATTACTTCTCTAGAAATCCTAATCCCCTTTCTTTTAGGCTGTAGCTTTTAGAAAACTCTATAAACTATTTGAGTCTAGATAGATCCTCTTTCATTGCCCAGCCATTATTATCTTAACTCCATTGTTACTTGTCATTTTTTATTTTACAGATTCCTTTGAATATTACTGCAAATGTAGGAAGACTGATGTAATTTACAGAAAGTGAAGTAAATCTATATTATTCAGATGCATGCAAGATATATGTAGCATTTATATAAAAATAATGCAAACGTTTCCTGGATGTTGCCAATATGTTTATTACAATATTAAAGTTCCTTTTTCTGGGAAGTGTACTGATGGATATGTGCTAGGGCTTAAAAGCTAGGAACAAGTCTTTGTCTGTAGAAAATAATAGAATAGGATAGGTAGACAACCAGATAGGCAGACAGACTGACTAAATTAAGCTATCAATAGGGTATGCATAAACCAGCAGCATAAATCAAGTAGCAAAGGCAAGGGTCTAAATTTTTTAGGCTCTGAATTATTAGACTTGCATTGGAGCTCCTGAAGAGGAAAAAGAAGCCATCAGGTTACAATGTCCTGAATCAAGCAATAACTCCACAGGACCAACAGCTATCAGTTACAGACAAATCATGGAAATGATGGCTCATATAAACTCTGAAGGAGAGAGCTGTCACAGTACCTTTTGTGGAATGTGTTCATTCCTGAGGAAGAGTAAAACTTGGGAGTTCTTTCTTATCCTAAGAGAGGAGAGGAATAACTACCTAATGCTTCTAATGATGCACTGTTGTCAGAACCCTAAATGTAATGTGTGTAGTGGGCTCCAGCAACAAAATGGATATTTCATTTTCATATGAACAGTAAAAGGTCTGTTAAGCAGTTACACCTGTGGATAACTTCAAGTATTTTAATAATTCCATTTGCTATATTGGGATAAATCATGTGAGTGATGTTACCCACAGGCACATTTAAAAGTATTGATCCTAAGGGCATGCCATGAATTATTCCACTAATTCATAAACTTGATCATTAGGAAGTAAGCTTCTTCAGAGATTCAAGTATAAGGGTTTTAAAACACAGCTAATGAGTGAAGCTTAAAGCAAACCATTCTTTAAGTTTAAATGCATATATTTCTCTTGAGAAAAAAAAACAACCAACAAAAAATATTGATTACCCATTGATTGTTCCCTTCCCTTCTTTACTGGTAAAGGCTTGCAAGTTCTTTGGAGCACCTGAAGATTGATGATATAATCCCAGAAAAGCTATGACTACACTTGCAGTTCTTTCCTAAACAAAATGGAGAGGCCTGCCCTGACATACATTATTTAGTATGGATGAAATGAGCTGGACATTACTTAGACTGATCTAGCGTTCATCCAGAGTCACAACGTTGGAGAAGTAGTAATCATGAGCACTGGTGCATGGAAAACTCGTTTATCACTACAGAACCACAAAAGAAAGAGCCCATTTGAATCTTATTTTCAACTGTGCTTTGAAGCGCTAAGGTTAACAAATCCTTTAGTCACATACTGTACAGCCCTAATCGAAGCTTTTTCTACTTGGTCCTGCAGAGTGTGTCTTTTTGAATGAACCCCCTACAGAAATAAAAGGGACAGTGTAACTCTGAAACTGAACTTCTCTTTGAAACTGCTCTACCTGCTTCTGTGACAAATAGTTCTACAATGACCGCAAATGACACAGATAATTTTCCTGTTTGTTCAGCATGTATGTTTGATAGCTCTTTCTGTATAGATGGTGACACCATCTCCTTGTTAGCATATGCCTTTTTCTCAGCAACCACCAAGAGGAAACTTATTAAAACAAATCATCAATTCAGAAGCACATTGACAGAAAGACAGCAAGGAAGGCACAGAACACCCTGAAATGATTTTCTGTTATTAATCACACTAACTTTTACTTAGAAACAAATCCAAACCTCAGAAAGATTTGTCAGATTAAATTTTTAAAACAGTGTTCAATTGAATGTGTTTTATAAGCTTCGACCTAGCCGTGACAGAGATAGCATTGCAAGAACTCTGTAGTAAAAATTTCATATTCAAATTTTCTCCACAGTTCATTGAGATCAAGAGGCCTGGCTAGCATCTGAATGGCTGGGATTGAAGTCACAGAAAAACTCTCACTCGTTCTCTAGAGTTCATTTCACTTTTAGTGCTAAAAAGTCATTTCACCTCAATGATTTGTTTGCTTCCCCTCTTCTTCTGTAACAAAGGATATATAGCAAAGCAAATATCTTTAGGGAAAAAAAAACAAACAAAAAAACACCACCAACAACCTTTTCTTTCTCTTTTTCCTTTCCTTTTTCCTTTCCTTCTTTTTCTCTGATGAAATAGGGATCTTTCTTTGAATTATTTATATACCTATTTGGCAGGTAGGTCACATGAAAAGAGCTCAGTATTTAGTGGGGAACTCTCAAGTCTCCATCTGTAATTCTGGCAAGATCAGTGCACATTAGAGGCAGCAGTCAAGAGATAGTCAAATCTGAGATCCTCGGGACAGTGAGAAGAGCATACAGCAAGATCACTGCCGTGGACTTCAAGAGAGCAGACTTTGGCATCTTCAGGAACCTGCTTAGCAAGGTTCTGTGGGATATAGCCCTAGAAGGCAGGGGGGGCCAAGACTGTTGTTTGATATTCAAGGATCACCTGCTACAAGCTCAGGAGTGTTACATCCCAACTAGAAGGAAGTGCAGCAGGAGGGCCAGGAGACCTCCTTGGATGGATAAGGAGCTGCTGAGAAAAACTCACAGGAAAAAAGAGGCTTCTAAAAGGTGGAAGCAAGGACAGGCAGCCTGGATGAATACAGGGACGTTGTCCAGGATGTTAGGGATCAGGTTAGGAAAGCTAAGGCCCAGTTAGAATTAAACTTGGCTAGGGATGTTAAGGATAACAGGAAAGGATTCTATAGGTATGTAGTGAATAAAAAACAGAATAGGGACAATTTAGGCCCCCTCTGGAAGCTATAAGGAGAACTGGCTACCCTGGATTTGGAGAAGGCTGAGGTTCTAATTGACTTCTTTGCCTCAGTCTTCAATGGCAAATGCTCTGACCGCACCACACAAGTCTTGGAAGGGGGACGCAGGGACTGTGAGAATGAAGACCCTAGTCCCACTGTAGGAGAGGATCTGGTTCGAGACCATCTTAAGAACCTGAATGTACACAAGTCCATGGGACCTGATGAAATCCATCTACAGGTCCTGAAGGAGCTGGAGAATGAAGTTGCAAAGCCACTGGCCATCATATTTGAAAACTCATGGCAGTCAGGTGAAGTTCCCGACCACTGGAAAAAGGGAAATATAACCCCCATTTTCAAGAAGGGGAAAATGAATGACCCGGGGAATTACAGACCAGTCAGTCTCACCTCTGTGCCTGGCAAAATCTTGGAGCAGATTCTCCTGGAAGGCATGCTAAGGCACATGAAAAACAACAAGGTGCTTGGTGACAGCCAGTATGGCTTCACTGAGGGGAAATCCTGCCTGACCAATCTGGTAGCCTTCCATGATGGGGCTATGGAATTGATGCACAGGGGTGCAGCAGTTGATGTCATCTACCTGGACTTCTGCAAAGCACTCGACACTGTCCCACATGACATCCTTGTCTCTCAATTGGGGAGACAACAATTTGATAGGTGGACCACTCGGTGGATAAAGAACTGGCTGGATGGTCGCACTCAAAGAGTTGTGGTCAATGGCTCAATGTCCGGCTGGAGACCAGTAACAAGTGGTGTCCCTCAGGGATCTGTGTTGGGACCGATCTTGTTCAACATCTTTGTTGGTGACATGGACAGTGGGATTGAGTGTGCCCTCAGCAAGCTTTTCCTCAGCCTGGAGAAGAGAAGGCTGTGTGGAGACCTCATGGCAGCCTTCAAATATCTGAAGGGGGCCTACAGGGATGCTGGTGAGGGACTCTTCATTAGGGTCTGTAGTGATAGGACAAGGAGTAACGGGTTCAAGCTTAAACAGCAGAGGTTTAGACTGGATATAAGGAAGAAATTCTTTACTGTTAGGGTGGTGAGGCACTGGAATGGGTTGCCCAGGGAGGTTGTGAATGCTCCATCCCTGGCAGTGCAGGCCAGGTTGGATGAAGCCTTGAGTGGCATGGTTTAGTGTGAGGTGTCTCTGCCCATGGCAGGGGGGATTGGAACTAGATGATTTTAAGGTCCTTTCCAACCCTAACTATTCTGTGATTCTACGATTCTACATGTGTGTGTTAGGAAGCTTTTGGTCAGACTTTCTTTTTGTGTGAGACAATATGAAGCCAATCAAGCTGACAGCCTCTAGAGAGACACTTCAGTCGGGGGCTGACTCATGGACTGATTTTGAGATCATGAGTGTGTTATCTGGAGAATCAAAAAACTCGCTTCCATTACAGCTTTGCAAATTCCAAGCTTCAGTATTTCATGAAAAATAGGATGTCTGAGCTTTTGCACCTCAAAATGGTGCCACTTCACAAATGGTAATGTAATTAATGTTAACTGTGAGTGTTTAGACTGTGCTCTGAAAACAAAAATCTATATAGATGGTAAGCATCATTAAGTACTTTTGGAAGCATTTGTTTTCCCTGGGGTAGTCTTTGAAAATCAATTTCTTGGGGCACATTTTCAACAAACAACTTCTAGGACAGCTTGTTCAAAGAATAGCCTAATCTTCAGAACTTGTACATCCTGTAGATAAAGTTTACTGAAGAGGAGCTTCTTGTTTCTAGAAGAAAAAAACAATAAGTCTACCTGTGTTCTGGGCAGGACCATAATTCTGACATCTAAATAAACAACTGTGAAAAGAAATACTTTGTGAATTTTCATTCTACTTTCTTTTTAAGGCAGCAATATCAGCAATATCCTCTGACAAAAAGACTGTGTTGCCAACCTGCATTTCAGGGTTGAACAACCATAATATCATTTAAAGCCAAAAGAGATCTTTTAATCTTATCTCTTATGTATTATCCACCATTAATTTTCTCAGAATTGTAGCTGTCCATTTACTGAGTCCAACAAATTGGGTTTAACTGAAATTGCGTCTCTCAAAGAGAGCGGGTGATACCAGGGTGCTACCAATCCCCAGAGCCCTCCCATGTCAGATGTTTAAACGTGTTATGCTCATGTATTCCTAGAAAATTTGGGGGTAACCTCTACATCCTGGCCTTCCTGAACTGCCTGGGTTGGTTCTTTGTTAAGTATATGGAAATTACTACCTTACATGTAGACACATATATTTAAAATCCTAAGCCCCATAACAATCTGAAGACAGTTCCTGGGAATTCTATCCCTTATGGTGCAAAGACTTTAAAAAAACCATTCTAAAACCCCATCTAATACACATTGGTAGAAAAATTCTTTCCTTGCATCAAGTCTAACAATCCTAGCAAACCTAAGCATGGGAATATAATTGGTCAATTCCTTAGTCCTTCCAGGCTTTTGGAGATGACTCTGCTTACCAGCATGAGATTTCATTGTATTTTATGTACTAATGTAAAGTTGAAAATGCCATGATGGCAATGCAAAACTTCTTGATCTTCTGTAAAGGAAGGAAATGATGAAAGAGTTTAACAGCTATTGGTTTATTAGTACCAAAGATGAGAGGGTAAAAACATAGCCATCTAATCAGAAAATACAGGCAGCTTTTCTTGTGGAAATGTTATTCAACACCAGCATTTTGAAGGCTCTAATATGAAATATTCCAGTCAATGGTGGCTGTACTTGCACCTAGTAAGCTATTCCAATGTTTAATTACCTTCTCCGCTAGGACACTGAGTTTTATTTCAAGGCTGAAGCTAATATCATCTTCCTGCTAATATATCTTTTAATATCTCTATTAGATTGAAAAGCCCCTCACCTGCTCCAGTATTGTTTCTGCTTTTATAAACATAGTGTTCAAATTCTTTCTTATCTGCCTTTTTGATGAATCGAGTAGGTTGAGCTGCTTGACTTCTTATTGTAAGAGCTGTTTTTCAGCTCCTATCTATGTAAAGGAATCAGCTTTTCCTTTTTTTTTCCTCTTATTTCATTTTGCCTTTTTCATATAATCAGATATCTATTTAACCATTTTTTCAAAGAATTGCAGTAAGTGTATTAGTGGCATTTTCAAGATCTATGTATTGGCAGCTGATTTTGCTAGAATTTGGGGTTTTATATGCCTGTGATATTTATTATATTTACTTTTACATATGGTAATACATACTATGAAATAATACATGACAAATTAGTGCTATGGCTTTCACATATACATATTCATTGTATAATAAAACACAAGTACCATGTGGTGGTGAGGGACTCTTCATTAAATCTGGTGAGCTCACTGTATAACTGTACTGCTGCAGTCTCTATGGAGTATCTAGTAGTTATGTGTGAGATACAAAATACTTAGTCATTGCTTTCTACTAAAGAATAGTTTCCATGTCTATTTTAAAGGACTTGAAATCACAAATAAAAATCAGTAAGTAGACCACATTGTATATTTAAAAGTCTACTATGTTCGAATTTTCAGCGATAGCAGCCAAGATCCTGGAGATGTTTTGCATGATTCAGGTGAGTAGGAAAGTAATTCAAGGTGTGATTAATTTTGTAAACATTCGTAAACATTTATTTCCTGTTATAGAAGACTCGTGATATCTCCCCAAATAAAATATCCATTAGTTCCCACTTTTATTATTTTTTTCATTGTTTCTCAGCGATGCAAATGAATACTTGAGACATTTAGAAAGCTTTACAGATGTGTCACTCTTAAAATTTATATATTAATTTATTAATTATATAAAGTTATTTGCCTGGCTCTGGCCATTCTGTAGTATAAATAGATATTTCCTTGTAATTTTGTATCTAGGTAGAAAGAATGTAAGGGTTAGTAAAATCAACATTAAAGGAAAGCAGAATTGAGTAGCATTTCAGCTATGAAGTTTTTATCTGACTACATGATATAAGAATTTATTAAAGCAGAAAGCAAATTACAGTCAGGTTCTCTTTCACATTTCAAACAATTAAAATCTTTTTACATATAGAGAACAGGCTACTGTCTCAGGGATGGAACACAGGGAGAACTTTACTTTGCCCATCATTTTTCTTCATAGTGAAGAAATTATGAAAACTGTTCTCTCAACTAGGTTACAAATGAGTCTGGATTTTTTAACATTAGAAGGTGTCATGGGTTCAGCCGTGGCAGTCATTTTTCTCCTTCTTGTAGCTGGTGCAGTGCTGTGTTTTGACTTCTGGGCTGGGAACAGTTGCTTGATATCGAGCATGTTTTGAGGGTGTTTTTGTTCAAGGCTTTTTCTGAGCATGTGCTCCAGCCAGGTGGAGGGGGGGAGGCCGGGAGGAAGGAGAGACAGGACACCTGACCCAGGCTAGCCAATGAGGTATTCCATACCACAGCACGTGATGCCGAGGATGCATACTGGGAGAGAGAGAGCAGGAAGGGTGGAGCGCTGGAGGAAAATGGAGGAGAGAGCACGCAGTGCTTGGCCAGGCAGGGTGGAGTGGGTTATGGGTCGGTGGTTTGTGGGGTTTTGTATTCTTTTCGCTTGTTATTGGCTTTATCATTATTATTTGTAGTAGTAAATGGCAGTAGGGATTTTGTGTTATGCCTTAGCAATTAAACCGTTCCTATCTCAATCCATGGGGGCTACATTCTTTGGATTTTCCTTCCTAACTCTCCGGGAGCTGGGGGACTTGGTTTAAACCACGACAGAAGGAATCATAGAATGACAGAATAATTTAGGTTGGAAAGGACCTTAAGATCATCTAGTTCTGCTATGGGCAGGGACACCTCCCACTAGATCAGGTTGCCCAAGGCCCTGAATCATCTGTAATATATATGAAAAAAAAACCCTAACAGACCAATATTAATCTCTAGCACTATAGTCATGATCCCAGAAACTCCCATCTGGTTTTTACTTGTATTTGCCAAAAGATCTGACGCTAACATGGAAAAGAGCAAGGTAGCTCACTCTATCCCCTCTATAGAACTTCTTGGATTTAGACTTTTTTCAAATTATCATTGCAATAAACTGGCTACTTGCTAATACAGTGCAGACAATGTGCATATGTGCTTGTGAATGATAACTCCAAAACAAGTCTAACAGTTGTCAAGATGCCTGTGTTCTAGGATAGCAACAAAACCACTATCACCATTACTAATAAAAAGCACTTTAGATTAAACCTCACCTACCAGGCTTGGTATACAACTGATATTTCCAGTGATGAGTTTTAAAGCTAATGTTGGTTCAAATGAGGGTTTGTGGGGGTTTTTTTTATTATTATTTTTATCTTACTTATAAAGACCAGGAGTTTGCTCATTAGAACAATATGGAAAAAGAAAATATCTTGATAAAATGCCCAAGGACACACAAATATACAATATGAAATCCCACACATGAAGAGGTTATTTTACTATTGCCATTTTCAGAAGGAAAATGAAAAATAGTTAAAAATGCATATATAAGATTAGAATTACACATGAAATTTACAGAGAGGGTTAGGTAAATTGCTCTGTTGTGTCATAGAATTTCAACTCTTCTTCACAGATGGCATGTCTTGGGATAAGTTAAACTCAGAGCTCTGGCCAATATAAATGACACCATTGCAGGATTATCAGCCTTCATGTCCCTTCATAGAGGACATCACTGAATACAGCATTATATTGTGTGGTCAGAAAAACATAGTTTTGCTGAGTCCATGCAAATAAAAGCAAGACTAGATACAGCTTCATTGTATAAAATAATCACAAGGGATGGATAAAGAAAATAAATTCTGGCCTCAGCTCAACATAAATTGTATTCAAAAACCTGTCTCAGTGCAATGGACATAAGCCTTGTCTCCAGCTTTTGTCAATTAGCTAGTCAAAAGTAAACCAATCTTTTAATGCAGAAATTTTTGGAGGTTTAAAAAAACCTCACATAAAAGTATTCCAGGTTTCAGAGGCTACTGGCATAATGTGTCATCTGAGGTCGAACATTGATAGGACCTGGTGTGATCAAAGAACTGAAAAGAAAAAACTGTGTTAAATACATAGGAATGAGCTCCAATTACAAGCTGGAAATCCTTTAGCTTCACAGAGCTTAAGCACAGCTGGAGACAGCATTGCTGATCCTTACTTTAGGAGAAACACCACCAAGATGGCTTGAACCAGAGACACAGGCTCTTGAGCCTCAGTTCCGTAGGCCTGGCAACATGCAGTGTGTCAGGATGAAGCTTATGGAAGTGCCAGAGAACTTAATTAGCCAGTGTCATGCTGCTGGTATGAGATTCTGGTATAAACCTGCTTCTACCAACTCCTGTCTGAAGGCTTCAGCAGTCCTGCAGTTACATCTGTTTTCTTAATTTCTTCTCAAAACACACTCATGCTAAGCACAATTATACCCATACCATTAAGAGGGGCTGGAAGTTACAAAATTTGCACCCTTGGAAATGAGTTTCTGGAGTGAATGAAGGTATTTCTCTTGAGATGTCTTGCAGTGTACTCCAACATGACTAAGCACCCAAAACCAGAAGGTGCAGTTTCACATTCCTTTTTAGCTAGTGCAGATGCTGCTGAAAACTGCAGTCCTGATCTCCACAGCCTCCCTTATTTTTATTATAGATATAACATCCTTGTCTCTAAATTAGAGAGACATCAATTATATAGGAGGACCACTCAGTGGATAAAGAACTGGCTGGATGGCCACATGCAAATAGTTATGGTCAATGGCACGATGTCCGGCTGGAGATCAATAATGAGTGCTGTCCCTCAGGGATCGGTGTTGGGATCAGTCATATTTAACATCTCTGTCGTTGACATGGACAATGGAATTGAGTGTGCCCTCAGCAAGTTTGCCAATGACACCAAGCTGTGTGGTTCGGTTAATACCCTGGAGGGAAGGAATGCCATTCAGAGGAACCTTGACACACTTGTGAGGTGGGCTGATGCCAACCTCATGAAGTTTAACCATGACAAGTCCAAGGTCCTACACCTGGGTGGGAGCAATCCCAGGCACAGCTACAGGTTGGGCAAAAAGGAAATTCAGTGCAGCCCCATGGAGAAGGACTTGGGGGTGTTGGTCAATGAGAAAATGAACATGAGCCAGCTTCAGTGTGCACTCACAGCTCAGAAAGCCAACCATATCCTGGGCTGCATCAAAAGGAGCTTTAGCAGCAGGTCAAAGGAGGTAATCCTGCCCCTCTACTCTGCTCTCGTGAGACCTCACTTGGAGTATTGTGTGCAGTTCTGGTGTCCTCAACATAAAAAGGACATGGAACTGTTGGAAATAGTCCAGAGGAGGGTCACAAGGATGATCAGGGGACTGGAGCACCTCCCATATGAAGACAGGCTAAGAAAGTTGAGGCTGTTCAGCCTGGAGAAGAGAAGGCTGCGTGGAGACCTCATAGCAGCCTTCCAGTATCTGGAGGGGGCCTACAGGGATGCTGGTGAGGGACTCTTCACTAGGGACTGTAGTGACAGGACAAGTGGTAATGGGTTGAAACTTAAACAGCAGAGGTTTAGACTGGATATAAGGAAGAAATTCTTTACTGTTAGGGTGGTGAGGCACTGGAATGGGTTGCCCAGGGAGGTAGTGAATGCTCCATCGCTGGCAGTGTTCAAGAACAGGTTGGATGAAGCCTTGGGTGATATGGTTTAGTGTGATGTGTCCCTGCCCATGGCAGGGGGGTTGGAACTAGATGATCTTAGGGTCCTTTCCAACCCTAACTATTCTATGATTCTACGATTCTATATATAGATATAGGTATATCTACATATACATGTCTATATATCTATATCTAATCTATATCTATTGATAAATAGAGAGATATAAGAATAATAGATTCTTATTCCCTGAATCTGTAGAAAACTAACTCCAAAATTGAACTGGCTGATCCAAACTATTTTTTGTTATTACCATATGGAAAATAGGAAAATGTCTGGTCTGACAAGAAGATGCTTAGAGGAGCAGGGCAGACCATTCTGGCAATAACCAGTTAGACGAAATTAAATACACAACAATACTACAGCCTTGCTATTCACATCCTTCTTTTAAAAATGAGCAATAATACAAGCTCATTTGTATATGCATCAAAAAAAGACATCTTCAGCACAATAGCAAATAGCTAGTAGATTAAGTGACAGTGAAGGATTCGTACTATCCAATACAAATAAATGGCCACAAGCAAATAGTGGATATGAATAAATTGACTCATTTTATTGTATTTTATAATTTTTTTTTTTTACATTTTCCCCTCTGTGTAACAAGGAAAGCTTCCTTTCACATCTAAAGGAGCCTCACAGGGAGAACTTTCAAGTGCTGTCTTCTTACTAGTTACATTCTCTCTGGTATCCTAGTCAGTGAAATTACCTGATCATCAGGTCTTTTCATATTGAACCTGGCTTTGTCATGAAGCAATTGGCTGAAGTGTTTCATATTTAGACACTTCTGTTTGTTTAAATACATTCAATCACCTATAGGAATTTTTGTATCGATATCTGTTGCAGCTGGATAGAGATATGAGGCTAATTCCATGTTTGTGTTTTAGGGTAATAATATATCTTAATATGGTAAATGATAATATCTGTGGGCTCAAGGGTTCTGCGATGTTTCTGTTGCCCTGTTGCTCTTCATCAGCAGAAAGACCAAAGCCCTCACTAAAAGTTAAGGTGACTTTAAAGAAAAAAAATAATTTTGCAGTGCTTCTAAAACAGATTAAAATACAGAGGGCCTTCAAATAAAACTGGTCTAGCTGAAAATTATGAAGAATGTTGTGCTGAATATTGCAAAATCTTTTTTTTCTTCCAAAAAAAGCAATTACATTTGGATGGTGACTGACATTCGACCACCTGATTATATTCCATTTTGTAAAATGCAAGGAATTTACATAGTTGGAAGGCTGTGCATAGAACTCAATATTGTGTAATCTTGAAATGTTAACTTTTTCAAGCCGTGTAGTCACTCTGTATGGAAAGGTAGGTGATATTTCTGCTCCAGTAACCTTCTCAAGACTCAGCAAATAGACTCTGCAGGGGTTAACCTGCAGGATGTCCATAACTGAACAGAATTTCTCCTCATCCGTAGTGATAAAAAATCAGCAGAATTTTCCTCTTTTCATATGTAAGGGAGAGTGTGAAGCCTTTAAAAAAATGCATAAGGACAGAAGGAGCTGGAGTGCAATAGACTTCGTTATAATTTGTCCTCCTGTGCTGGATGAATATAGTGCTGAGTGACTGACAGATATTTTAAGATCTACTTCTGCCTCTTTTTTTTTTTATGATTAGAAGAAATTGTTCATAGCCTTCCTTGGTGCACAGCCCTTGATTTCTTTCTGCTTAGGAACTCTGTATCAGAGAGCAACTTCTTTTTAATAAAGACTTTAGGGCTAACTCACTTGTGAACAGGCTAACAATAACCTCTAGTTGTCTTACAAGCACATTTTAATTTCTTTTATTTTACTAAAGTTTCTCTCAGATTAAATTCTCTGAGGTTTCTGCCTATCTTAAAATGATAGGTGACATGTATATCCATGCACTGGTGTAAAACTCATACTCCTTATGAAGAAACTTCATTCTCAACTTTGAAGTTGGATAGGAAACTCCAGTTCAGAATGCTGGAGAGAATGTGCACTTGTAAGTAGCTGCCTTTATTCCACTTAACTGTAATCAAGTCTATTATGAAGCTTTGCCTATGCTATTATATTAGATTGTCATTATATTTACTGCTTCTGGTACGGCTTCATTCCAGATTGTGACTCTGCTACTACAGAGACAGTCACACCGTAATTACTATGATCCAAATGTGCTTGGTTACACTTAAACTATTGCGCAGTGACAGTGCAAAATGAAGAATAGATTCACTATCATATTCACAGATTTCTTGCTTCTCTGTAATATCTATTAGCCAATCTCAAAAGTCTCATAAATGGTTATGAGAGAGAAAACTTATTCCAGGTGTGGATTATTTGCTAGTTAGCACTTTCTTTTTTTTTTTTTAAATAAAAGTCTACCAACAAGAACAGAGAAACAAAGGCATCTGCTTTTGATGGCCAGTTACGTATTATAATTGTCTGAAGAAACTGATACAGGAACCAGTGTTTTTCTAGGTCAAAATAGCTTTGTCCAAGTATTTGTTGAATACTTATGAGTAACGAATATATTTGCAGAATTTAAAATTGCCTCTTGAATGATTTGTAAGCAAAACAAAAAGAAAAAAAAAAAGACTAAATTCACAATGAATATTATTTGCAATGAATAATTCAACCAGTACTAATTATTTAGCACCTGTAGAGGAAAGAGAAGGAAATAGATATGCTAATATGTTATTGCCTCTTTTCTGCCTATCAGGTATTGATGCAGAGAAGGGCAAATGTCTGTCACAGAGCACACTTGCTGGCAGATGTGTTATCATCAAGAGAAAGGGATTTAATTTGCCAAAATTATGCATCTATCTATCTATGCATTTATACAGAAAGAATAACATAAAGTTAGTTATTATCTCTATATATTAAATAAATCTGTTGTACATGAGCTTTTTAGCATTGCTTGACAACTCCAAAATACATGTGTTGACTGTGATGTGCAGGGCATAAGTATATAAAAATCATGTGCAGACATATTTTGTGTACATGCTAGTACAAGAAATTAAGGGCCACATTTCTTCTGAAATGATGAAATCAGCATTTTTTACGCATGCAAGTTAGGTTGATGCACGAGATGTATCCTTATTATTTTGAATCATCATATTGTAGGTATTCAATATGTGTTTACATGTAAAACTATTATGCTTGCTTTATTTTAAATTCTGGGCTTAATAGTACAAGAAGAAGAAGAATATGAAACACAAAGATGCCAATGAACTTAGGAAGTAATAAGCAATATTTTAAACATTTCTGGTCTTTCACAGTGCCTTTATATAGTATGTGTGTATTATGTAATTATCCGACAGCACATATATATATTCTACTTTATAGACCTTAGTATCTTCTGTGGTATAACACTGTATTCTGTAGAATGAGATAAAGTTCATGAGATCAGTGGTTTATTTGAAAACTGCTGTGTTCTTACAGACAACCAGTGGACCACACATGTCAGTGTATAGTCATTCAGTGTGACCACTCATAATGGGTGGCATAGGTATGGATTGTTCCCTGATGTTTCTCAACATTTTGCACTCACACAGACCTGTGGCACACACTCTCACCAAAGTGGCATCAGAAGAATAGTATGGTTTTATTCTCTTTTATGAATAAAAGAATTGTTATTTAATAATTTTGCTCAAAATTTAGAGTTCTGCCATTGGTACCTTGTTTTGAGAAGTTCCATGTACAGAGACATCTAAGTTATAGACAAAAAGATACTTGACTATTTACTTTGCAATAAATCTATAGTTTAAATAATGAGAAGCAGAGAGATTTGTTTGCTCTGAGTATCCCAGGAATTAATGTGCTGTGAATCCTGCAGTTAGACTAACACACTGGGTTTTTGCCACTTTTCTTCTAAGCAGTTGAGAACTATAGTGCAGTATTAGGATGCAGCCAGTAGGATAGTATATTCTAAACCAAAAGATTTTAATAGCAACATGTAGCTAAATAACCTAGCCAGATTTAGAAGATCTCTTTTGTTCTAACTGGAATATGAGATTTTGAAAACAGGTGTGTGGAACTGAGAAAAATATTAAAATGCATGGAGAGGGGGGTTGAATTTGGATGTATTAGGAATTATCTGAAAAATATAGAAATGGCCTGTCACCTTCCAGGTAGGTCTACAAGACTCTATAGTCCTGTAGGTCTACAGTTACAATACCAGCAAGTTAGGTGTAAACTTCAGCTGAGAAAATTCAATCTCTTCTAACATAATTTTCAGTGTTTACTTTTTTCCTCTCTAAGATTGAAATCACTGAGAATAAAAATTGGCCCAGGTTCATAGCTTTTTCCAACACAGGTTGAGTAATAGATAGCAAGCTATAAATGCACCACTTGTAATTCAGTGATCCTGTGCTGGTTTTTGCCTGTCCTTAGAAAATTCTGAGCTTCTCTAAATTAAACTGGATGGTAACGATTCCAAATGGAAGACATAATGCTTGATGACTGCTGAAAAGCAGAGCATGACAGTCTTGTCCCACTGTGTTTTGTGATTTGAGTTGTGTGGGTGTGTGTGTGTTTGGTTGGTTGGTTGGTTGGTTGGTTGGTTTGGGGTTCTTTTTGCTGTTTTGGGTTTTTTTTTAACGGACCCCTCAATTTTCTGTTTTTACTTTTCTTTGGCATATCATAACTGTGGACCATAAGGGAAGCTTTCCCATGATTTCAGATTTCAAAGCTACAGGTGGTCTGCAAGCATGGTACTTCAAAGAGTGTTTTGATTAAATGAAACAGTGTTTATGCAATATGAATCCCAGATCTTTGAACTTTTTTCAGATCAATTCAGCCAACAAAGATTCAATTAGGTGAGATCAGAAGACCCGCTTCCATCCTTTGTTTTCTTCAGTCATTCAGCTTTATCTTTTCAAATAGCTTTAATACAAAACTGGGGCCAATCATTTATTTTAATGAGGACCACAATCATAATGATGGTGGTGGTGACGATGGTCCTTGTACTAACAGTAATAAAACACATTTGCAGCTGGCAATAATGTTTACTTTAAAAAAAAGGAAAAAAGCCCCAAACCAACTAGTATAGCTCAAGTAGTATTTTGAGTGAAGTAGCACATGTTGGCACAAGCTAGGTCTGTATCCGCTACTGAAGCTTATTTAACAGTATGTATCTTGTGGGTTTTGGTTTTTTCTTTTTTCTTCTTTTTTTTTTTGCCTTCAGTGAAAGAAAAACTGATCCTAACAGTTTTAAACTTGTTAATTCAAACCATATGTCATAAAGCCAGTCTCCATATGGTGCAACACCACCTTATATTTACAGGGTGCTGCTTTTCCAAACATTATTCTAAAAGCTTTATTTGCCCCAAATGTAATAGGAGGGCTGAGCTCCTGAATACAGCTTTTAAAATACCTCAAGTGTCTAAATCACATGCTGATATAGCAAAACCACACCGATTATTAAAAGCTAATTACAGCCCATTTTATTGGCAAAAATGTGCTAATCAAGTCCTTGACTGAGAGTGTATTCTTAAGAGAAAGAAAAGCATGCTGTCAATCCTCCATCTCCACACATGGCAATGAAAGACAGGTGTAGAAAAAATATCCTTCACCTAGTGGAAAGATTTTTACTATTTGATCTTCCATAGTGGGCTGTTCAAAACCATGCTGGAATTAAGAGAGAAGAAGTAGCATCAATCCTTTCTGTCTTTAGGCAGGCAGAGGAGGGAGGGAAAGGGGAAGACACTCTGGGTTTCTTAAGCAAAACTGCAATTGAAATAGAGGGAGGTTAAAGAGACTCTTGAGTTTGACTGATGTATTTGTCTGTTTCTATCTACCTTTAATAGAAAATGTTGTGGAAATATCCTTAAAATGTCTGTCTCCATTAGGGAAAAATGCTGAAGAATAGCACATGGTGCTTTTGGGGAGTTCTTTAAACTGTTCCTTCTACAGCACTTTAGTCTCTTTGCTTCATTTCACTTACTGGGGCACCAGAAGCTACCTACTTACCCTAGTACCATCCCCCTGTCTGTTCTGAAAAGCCCTAGAGAACAAGCAAATGCAACATGGATTTGACTTTGTCAATAAGCTTTCCTGAGGGAACAAGCAGGAGCTTAGATAGATTTACCTGATAGATAATCTGGAAAAGGACCTTCAGTTGACACATGATTATCTAAACTTAATTGCTTGATCTATATAGGCAAGAGTTGCTATGTGCAAAGCATTCAACACTGTCCCACATGACATCCTTGTCTCTCAATTGGAGTGTCATCAATTAGATAGGTGGACCACTCGGTGGATAAAGAACTGGCTGGATGGTTGCACACAAAGAGTTGTGGTCAACGGTTCAATGTCCAGCTGGAGACCAGTAACGAGTGGTGTCCCTCAGGGATTGGTGTTGGGACCGGTCTTGTTTAATATCTTTGTCGCTGACATGGACAATGGAATTGAGTGTGCCCCCAGCAAGTTTGCCGATGACACCAAGCTGTGTGGTTCTGTTGATACGCTGGAGGGAAGGAATGACATTCAGAGGGACCTTGACACACTTGTGAGGTGGGCTGATGCCAACCTCATGAAGTTTAACCATGACAAGTGCAAGGTCCTACACCTGGGTGGGAGCAATCCCAGGCACAGCTACAGGTTGGGCAAAAAGGAAATTCAGTGCAGCCCCATGGAGAAGGACTTGGGGGTGTTGGTCAATGAGAAAATGAACATGAGCCAGCTTCAGTGTGCACTCACAGCTCAGAAAGCCAACCGTATCCTGGGCTGCATCAAAAGGAGCTTTAGCAGCAGGTTGAAGGAGGTGATCCTGCCCCTCTACTCTGCTCTCGTGAGACCTCACTTGGAGTATTGTGTGCAGTTCTGGTGTCCTCAACATAAAAAGGACATGGTACTGTTAGAACAAGTCCAGAGGAGGGCCACGAGGATGATCAGGGGACTGGATCACCTCTCATATGGAGACAGGCTGAGAAAGTTGAGGCTGTTCAGCCTGGAGAAGAGAAGGCTGCGTGGAGACCTCATAGCAGCCTTCCAGTATCTGGAGGGGGCCTACAGGGATGCTGGTGAGGGACTCTTCATTAGGGACTGTAGTGATAGGACAAGGGGTAACGGGTTGAAACTTAAACAGCAGAGGTTTAGACTGGATATAAGGAAGAAATTCTTTACTGTTAGGGTGGTGAGGCACTGGAATGGGTTGCCCAGGGAGGTAGTGAATGCTCCATCGCTGGCAGTGTTCAAGAACAGGTTGGATGAAGCCTTGGGTGATATGGTTTAGTGTGATGTGTCCCTGCCCATGGCAGGGGGGTTGGAACTAGATGATCTTAAGGTCCTTTCCAACATTAACTATTCTATGATTCTATGCCATCCAGAACTTGTTCTAGACCTTCTTTGTGTATCCAAGGAGATACAGTACTCTGTTTTACTGAGTCTTATAGAGGAATGGTGTATGATCTCAATTTTTTTCCCACCTTGCCCAGTAGATTATCCATCCAGACCCTTTTTAAACTGTAAGGTTTTGTGTTGGAAAGCATCACACATCATGATCATGCCTCAGTCTGAACTGAACCCTGGAGCCAGAGTTAAGATGCTGGATTGAAAGCATTATCACTCATCATTCTTCACATATATAAGACTGTCTCACAATCAGTCTCTCTTGGATTGCTTTTCTCATTTTGTTCTTCATGGTTAAAGTGAGACTTTCTTGCTCCTGTAAGGAAGGTTCTTGGCTGTGTGGTTTTTATATCTTTATAGTATACCATCTTTTCAAAGAAGGACCCACAAACCAGAAACAAGCCTTAAACTTTTGACACATGTGAAGTCAAATTCTCTGATCACAATAACTAAATCTACCATACTGAATCTAGAATAAATCAATTGGCATCAAGGGACTTACTTCTGTCTTCTCCCTGTTGCAGCTGGAAACAGAATTTGACCATGGAAACATTATTGTTTAGTTCATTAGTCACCAAGGAAACTTGCTAGCAGAACAATCCTACTGGTTTTCATTATTTCCTTGATAATCTTATTAGAAACAAAATTCTAAATTGCATGCAGAGAATTCAGTGGAAAGAAAACAGGCAGCACTTAAGCAGTCCAACCTATTTCCAGTCTAATAAGTTAATAACAGCGTTCTTACAGAAGCCATGCAAATAAAAGCAAAATAGTGTTCTGAAATGAAAAAGAAGAAGAAAAACACATACACAAATGAATGAAGTAGTTCAGTGTATAATGCCATTGGTTACAAAAAAAAATCTTATTGTTTTCAAGTCTCCCACTTAGATTAAGCTACCAACCAATTAACCTATTCAGAGTACACAATGCTTTCTTAATACAATAGTTGTGAATGGATCAGTGTAAGAATGATGCATTGTCTATCATCTGAATACGTCCTGAAGAGAATGTACTCAAATACAGAAACTAAGCTTAAGATATAAATAAAAGATAAATATTAACATGTGCCTACTTTTTCAAAAGAAAATCAAGGAGCCCACCATATGATGTAGTGCCACAGTTACTTGAAGATGACCTCTCACGAAGACCAAGAAACAGTAATATGCTATGATTTATTATGGTAGATTAGCTAGGCGATTATTGCAGTCACCAAAGGTGTCCTTTCTGATAAGAGCTCAGTCAAGTTTCTCCTTGTGCAGCACACATTTTGCATGTGAGTTTTGTTAGTTTTGGTACCAGTGAAATTAAGAGGTTTAAAGCCTCTGCCATTAGTAACAGAGAACAAATTAGCAGAGAAATCTCCTATAAACTGCTCTGAATTATTTAAAATACCTACTTCAGACTACTGCAACTTTTTCATATTATCTTTTCTAGTCCTCCACTAATTTCAGGAATCTGCATTGCCTATTAAGCTACCGGGAACATAGCTTGATTCTAAACCTTAATGGCTTTTTATTGGATTTTTTAAAAGAAAGTGGTATTTTTTTATATCATACTCAGACTTCACACCATATTAGTTCTCTGAATGATACTCGTTTCTCCTATAAGCAAGCTTTAGTCCTTGGGAATGGATGGTAAATATGCCAAAACCAGGCAAAAACGATCCTGGATTTCAGACCACTGAAGTGTAACATGAGACAGATGTGGTGACTTGGTGTCTCTACCACCGATTTCATTGGACTTCAGCAAGTCACTTGATTTTTCAGAGTCTTGGGTACCCATTTGTGAACTAGGAATAATAGTTTGTCCTTTATTGAATGTTTTATGTATCTTCTCTCTACAGTTGCAAGATAGTAACTGAGTCTGCAGAGTGTGTATTATGATGGAGTCTCAACTTTAGCTGGAGCCAGGAAGAGATCCTGGACTGCAAATAGTAGCTGTAGCAATAGAAATAGTAATAAATAGGGGAGAAGGAAGAACATTATCATCACGATTTACACATGGACTGTTTGTCCTTAACTGTTACACATCCCATATGCCTTTTACTTTATCACAGCATGATGTTCCCTGAGTTCTGCATCCCTCGATCACAGCTTTACTTTGAATTGAGGTATCTGATTGCTGGTCTGCAGGGAAAGAAACCTCATCTTGTCAAATGATTGCTATGAGAAAAGTGAGGCCATTTTCCCCCTCTTTCATTCAAGTAACCAAGCTTATACATCAGAGGGGGAAGAGAGGTTTAGATTTGTTGCAATAGTTATTTCAGACTCTGGAAATATTAATGATATACTGCGGTTTTGCCTGTTGTATTTACTGTTGTGTCTGTATAAATTATATCCTTTATGAAAACCAGCAACTTTGGTGCTTTACAGGGTAGTTATTGCAAAAGAAATGTCCAACTAAGGGGGGATAGTTTTGTCCCTCAGTTTGGCAAATGAGAGACTAGGGACAAGTAAATCTACAGCATGTTATTTCTGGATTCAGCTAGGGTTACTGCAGTCTTGTCAATAAGCAGAATTTACCAGATTTGCTGGGAAAGCTCTCCATGTAACACATTAGGCTACAGTGCCCAATGCCCTTGTCAGTTAGATTTGACTGCACAAGCAGCACTGTTCTTCCTGTGCCTCTGGTCTATGAGGCAGGGATGAAGCACCTCAACGTTGTCCTCTTGTGCTGTGTCCAGCACAGCTGTCCCGCAACAGCACCGCTGTCTTCATGGGACTCCAGGCCAGCTCATGGTTTCATCTCTGTGAGACACATCCACAGCAAGACTGAAGGATTGGAGCTGGGAGTTCCTGGGACAATGCAGCTCTTGCTGGAAAGTTGATAAATTGTCTCATAATAAGCTGAGTCATTTAGGTCATAGCAGGTTAACTGACCGTCAGCACTTATTTTATAATATAAATTACTTATATTGAATTGGCCTAGAGGCTTTAGCATTTGATAAATAATTAATAATAGAACAAAAATGAAATTGAGAGGTTGTAGACCACTTTTTTTATTTCACAGTTTCAGCTACTGCTTTTTTCTCCTTAATATGAATCCTCTGAAGTTGCAGTTATGGTTATTAATGATAGGGATAATAAAACATTAATCAAATCTTTACAACTTTAAATAAGAAACTGTGTCTCATTAAAGTATATAACAATCTTAAATGCAATCTTACTTGTATAGCTTTTCTCTTTTATTTCTTTTTTGATTTTAATTATATTTGTCTTTTAGGAGTTTAGAATTTTATTTTGTATGAATGAATACACTTACATACCCTTGTTCCAGCTCAGGCTTTAGTTTAAATTATCCTGATGTGTGGTATTCTAAAACAGTGAGAGAAACAGACTGGTGTGCGTAATGCTACAGTGACCTGTACAGCAGCATAACATTTTGCCAATACAGAAATCATTCTACATAGTCCATCAAGTGAAACTATGGTTTTTATGTAAGGATAACAAGGCGTTTGTTTATTCATTTTTAAAATAACACGATTTTTAAATAATCAAGATAAAAAGGTCACATATTTATTAATATGTAGCTCACTTCTCATTACTCTGGTAATATTATGCAACTGTTGCCTTTCAGCTGCCAGTTCTTTGCATTCATTTAATGTGCTCCCATATCCTTGTGTGTGTGTCAAATGTTACTATGCTTTTTGTTTTATTCAAGCTGAATATATTAACCTCTGCAGCACTTGTTAGAAGGCAATGCTTTTCCTCCAGAATCCAGAAGGAAGAAGAGCTAAAAAGGAAAAAAAAACCAACCCCAAAACAGAAAACCAATTTTACATAGCCACATCAGAAGCTTCTTTATAAACTGACTTTCAAAGTTGTAAATTTTGCATTGGAATACTGATAGTTATTAACTTAAATGCTTAAAGGCCCAGAAAAAAAGAGGTATTTTGAGTCATTATTACTCATTCAGAGACCAACTTCTCTCTCAAGAGACTACACATTTTATACATTTTTGACAAGGGATATACAGGCAAACACTGCATTTCCCTGAGTAATAAGAACATTCCCTGAGAACATTTTGGTAACCTTAATAAGTTAATGATTATATTATTTAACTGTTAGCTTATTTCCAACAGAGATGTTTATATTTCAGTGAGTCAAACATCTCAGCACTCAGTGCCGCTGATTTGGCATTTTTCTAAATCTAAAGGAAAGGGCTTACACATGGACAGGCCTATTGGAAAGAGCTGATGTTTATGTTTCTGGAATCACAACCTGCACATGAATTCACAGGGAGGTAAATGTGTTGTATGTATACCTTCAGACACAGTGATGTTGATGGACTTGTAGACAAAGATGCTGAAGGTGAAGCATGTAGGTCAGGTAGAGTAATTCAGTACTGGTAATTCTGTTGTAGTTTGAGTGTAATTCATTGAAATTATGAATTATATAATTTTCCTTAACAAAACATGAGATAAAACAACAGCAGTTGGGTTTGCTGTGATTCAACTGTAAAATGTTTGTTAAAAATATTTTTTAATCAACCATCTTAACACAGGCTTTGTAAACAGTTGGTAATGATACAAATTAAGGAGGCTAATAACCTAATTCACTGTAGAGCTCATGTTGTCACAGACATATTAAGACTTTCTGGACTCATGGTGAATATTGCCAAGGTCACTAAAAGTCTATATATTTCCTCAGTTCTGGAAGGGTTGTTGATAATGCAAGTAATTAATTTTAACTGTTTTTCCAGGAGCAGCTAAGCATCTCTTGAATACCTCTCTCCTTTCCTGATCTTGCTTAAATAGAATTAATGTTGCTGCAGTTTGAGTATCAGGTACTAAACTTGAATAGCCAAGTATATATGGTGCTTATATTTTTGGGTTTGGGGGGGGACGATGTGAAAATACCCTTTGACTCCTTTGTGACATGCTACAGAATTGAGCACCATGATTTTTCACTTGGTCCAATATCTGACATCTGCTGGAAAATGACAGAGCAAGCTGCCAGCAGTCCAGGAGATGCTCAGGTTGTGACAGAAAGACCAGCCAGAGGAGATGTTTTGCTGGACCTGCTGTTCATCAACTCAGAGAAACTTAAAAGGTCATAGTAACCTGGACTATAGTGATCATGCCCTGGTGAAATTCATGATCTTGAAGTATATAGGCCAGGTGAAAAGTATAGTTAAGACTTTGAATGTTATGAAATCAAACTTTCAGTTGTTTCACAGGCTAGTGGCTGTGACCCTTCAGGAAAATGCCCTCAGGAATAAAGGAGCAGAAGAGAGTTGGCAGCTATTGAATGATATCTTTCTTAGAGCACAAAAGTTCCAAGTTCCCATTTGCAAGAAATCAGGCAAGTAAGAGAGGACACCAGCATGTCTGAGTACAGGCCTCCTGATCAAACTAAAGCACAAATGCATATACAGTGGAAGCAGGGGCACACATCTTGGTAAGAATATAGGGATGTTGCCCAAGAGTACAGACATGGGATCAGGAAAGCTAAGGCACAGTTGGAGCTAAATTTGGCAAGGAATGTGAAGAATAATGAGGACTTCTGTATGGTTAATCAGGAAAGGAGAAAAAAAGAAATTGTATCCCTCTGGTAAATGAGATGGGATCTTGTGACAACTGGCATGGAAAAGGCTCAATAACATTTTCACCTCGGTTTTCACTGGCAATTTTTCTTTCCACTCAAGTACCTGGATCTCAAGACAGGTACCAGGAGAATGGTCTCACTCATTGTAGGAAAAGACTAGGTTTGTGACCATCTGAGACACCTGAACATATACAAGTCCATGGGACCAAAAGAGATACACCCAAGGGTCCTGGAGGAACTGGCAGATGCAGTCACTAACCACTTTCCATAATATAGGAAAGTCATGGCAGTCAGGTCATGTCACCAATGACTGAACAAAAAGAAACGTCACACCCATTTGTAAAAAGTATAAAAAGGAGAAGCCAGGGAACTACTCACAAGTCAGCCTCACCTTTTTGACTAGTAAGATCACAATGGAATGGATTTTTCTGAAAGCTGTGTCAAAGCATATGGATGACATGGAGGTCATTAGAGATAGCCAACATATTTTCACAATGGACAACTGCTGCCTGACTAATCTGGTGGCCTTCTGCAACAGAGTGACAGCATTGGCTGACAAAGGAAGAGCGATAGATATCATCTATCTTGATGACATAAAAAATTTTATAAGGATTTTGACATGGTCCTACACAACATCCTTGTTACTCAATTGGAGAGACATGGGTTTTATGGATAATCTATACAATGAATAAGAAGTTGACCACACGGCCACATCCAAACAATTGCAGTCAATGATTTAATGTCCAACAGAGATCAGCAGCAAATGGTGAACCTCTGGGGTCTTTACTGGCCTGGTACTGTTCAATATCTTTATTAATAGACAGTGGAATGCACCCTCAAGTCTGTGAATGACAAAAAACTGAGTGGTGTGGTTGATGCGCTTGAGTGAATGGATGTCATTCAGTGCAAGCTTGAAGAGTGGGTCAATGTGAACCTCATGAAGTTTAACAAGGCCAAATACAAGGTCTTGTACGTGGACTGGGGCAATCACCAGTAGCAGTACAGACAAAGTGGTGTATTGCTTGAGAGCAACCCTGCAGAGAAAGGCCTGGGGATACCAGTAGATGAAAAATTGAACATGAACCAGCATTGTGGGCCTGCAGTCCACAAAAATAGTCATATCCTGGGCTGCACAAAAGGACAAATGGCTGGCAGTTTGAGGGAGGTGGTTGCTCACCTGTATTATTTCCACCTTTAATATTGTGTTCAGCTCTGGGGTCCCTTGTTTAAGAAATATACGGGCCTGTTAGAGTGGGTCCAGAGGAGGGCCAGCAAACAAGTCAGAAGGCTGGAATACCTTTTCTGTGAAGAAAGAGTCAGGGTTGTTCATCCTGGAGAAGAAAAGGCTCTACGGAATCCTTATTGCAGCATTTCAATATTTACAGGAGACTTACAAGAAAGATGGAAGAGGCATTTAAACAGGATTTGTAGTAATAAGGCAAAAGGTAATGGTTTGAAACTGAAAGGTATTAGATTTAGATTAGATAAGGAAGAAATTATTTACTAGGAGCAAGTGAGACACTGGAAAGGTTGTCCAAAGAAGCTGTGGATGCCCCATCACTAGCAGTGTTCAAGGCCAGGTTGGATGTGGCTTTGAGAAACCTATCTACTGAAAGATGTCTCTGCCCATGGCAGAGGTGGTGGAACCAGATGATCTTTAAGGTCCCTCCCAACTTAAATAATTCTGTGATTTATGATTCTATGATCTTTTTGTAGTACATCATATATTTTTGGAAACAGACTTGACTGAAAGCTGCAGAGTACAGCAAAATGTACCACATCCTTTGTAAGTTTTTCCATTGGTAAAATAATCTAGGTGTTAAAGAAATATGCCTTCTTATCCACTCGAACTCAAGGGAATTCAGTTTCCAGTGACTAGAGCTTCTCCTGCCTTTTGATGACATTTCTTGAAGAAATGCAGAGATTTATTCACAGACAGGTGGTAAAAGGTCTCCAGACACTGATATTGATGTATGCCTAAATATGTAAGGAAAAGTATGGATGTAGCATGTGTCTTTCTTTCAGGAGGCAGATAGTGACCACAGCCATATAGTGAGTGAAACCTGGTTAAGCAACAGCAGGCACCCATTTCTGATGCTATAGATAATCGTGATTTTCTCTGTAGATAGGAAGTTATCTATTTTGGTGCTTGAACAGTTACAGACTATGCACTCTAGTGGACCAGAATGTGCAGGCAGAAAGTATCAACATGTGGCTGAGCTGCTTTTTAAATTAAAAATGATTACTAAAATACAGTAGATATTACGTAAAAGAAATCTTTTAAATATTATAATAAATTAAAATAATTTGTCTTCATGAAGAAGAAAATTAACCAGCAAATTGTGGCTTAATTATTAATAGATACATTAATTAAAAGGAACAAAAATTTTCAGATTATGTCAATATCAAAAGTATTAGTATTAGCCAACAGGTCAATAATAAGTATCTCAAAAGCTAGTTTTCAAAATAAAAATGTTTATGTTTATATTAAGTACAAATTTCAGAAATGTACTAATAGCATAGAGGAACAGAACTAACATTAAAACTACTAAAATGGGTAAAAAAAAAAGCAGAACCCTGATAGTTTAATTAGAACAAATAGAACAAAATGTACATTAAAATCAGTAAAATCTGTTCTTTTCTTTTTTGTAGGAATTACAAGTACTATAGTTTTTAATTGTTGAAGTATTGACACTAAAAACTATATTAATATTTCTGAGTTACACAGAATCTAATTTACTGATTTTATTAAGAGAGATTTTTCTAACTTCTACAAGGCTGTCTTAAGTCTGATATTTGAGCCATTTTGTTTCTTATATTGCTGGCAGTTTATAGAAAAGCTAAAGCAAAAAACCCTGCACTCAGATCTTGGTTTAGAATTAGCAGATGTAGAGCAAATATGAAATAAAAATTGTAGTTTTATAGCAGATTAGAATATGTAGGGAAACAGCATTTAGAGCAAGAGTGCTGTTGTGGCTTTCAAAATAGCTGCTGTGAAAGATGGCATTTGCAGTGGTTGTGAAATTAGTAGGTCTGGTGATGACCAGAAACAGTGTGGCCCAAAGTTTACTGTGATTTCCGCCTTGGCCTGTTCTTATTTCTCTTCCCTGTAAGGAAGGAGGTAGCCTCTAAAGGCTTCTGGAGGCAAACTCTGCCTGTCTAGTCAAGCTATATGAATGAGCTGGTGAGTAGTTCTTTCAGAAGCCTTTCTGAGCACTTCTCAGGGTTAATTTCTGAGTATCTTTCAGTTGCCTGTGGGAGTAACATAGAGTGCTAAATTTGGTAAATTTTACCAACTTACTAATTTTAAGCACAAACCACACCGCTCCATCAGGCTGACTGATCCCATCTTCCCCAAAGCAGTTGTTAATATGTATGCATTTAATTTGGTTGACCAGAGATTTTTTGATACGTACAAAATGTGCATGGAGGAAGAGAATGAGGTACACAAATTCCTTTTATATTCCAATGATCCAGAGGCTGCAGAATAGAAAGACTGTCAGGGTATGCCTACTCCTTACTACTTTCTCTTAAGCACTCATGGTAAATTAGAGGGCTATACTGATGAGCACCAAAAATTAATTAGAGCAAAAGGCTAATTGAGCATTATCAAATTCTGCTAAAAGTAAATCAAGTGCCAACATTGTTGTAATCTTGAAAATTAAGTGAGGTGGCTGTGTAGTGGATGTAAAGTCTAAGTGTGTGAGACAAAAGGATCATTAGTATTAATGCCTATCATTTATTTTGCATATGCAGTGAAATATCACAGTCAGGATGAGGGTTCCATTTACTTGGCAAAGTACAGATACAAATGAAAATGTAATTGCTGATGTAAAGACACTTTGGATTTAGGCCAGCAGGAATACTGAAAAAACTCAATCAAGTCCTAAAAATTTTACTCATGTGAGTAGCCCTAGAGACATGAAGAGATGATTCATCTACAAAAGGAATCAAGAAAAGAGTATGTGCAGAACCAAAGTACAAAGACAAAGCAAAAGACAAGTTATGGGTCATAAGCAGGAGGAAGAATCTGAGGGTAATGGCATAAGAGGCTTGTTTCAGAAAAAGTAAGCCACCTGCTTTTGTAAAGAATCTAGCATCAAGCCTTCTCCTTACCTACCCTGCACTCAAATCCTGAACTGAAATATAACTTGTAGCTTGTGTATGAACTACCCCAAAGGCAAGTTCCTTTCAGCAGAGCAGACTTCCAAATCATTCAGGTCTCCACTGGGTAATGAACAGTCCTGGAACCACAGAATAACAGGGACCCCAAAAAAGGTTGAACCAGGTGATTTTTACAGGTGCCTTCCAATCTGGGCTGTTCCATTACTCCTCAAGGTGCAAGTGGTCCAAACACACCAATAAACTTGCTCTGGTTTATCCAGGTCTTTTTTTTACTGTCTGCTAATACATTTCAGGATGGTAATTTGTATCTACCTAACTCTTTACAGCAAAAGGCTGTGCAAGTATGAACCCTCATAAAAGACCAACTGAAGTTAAAAATTCAGTAAAATTCTTGCATCACCATTCTGAATGACATTCAGCAGGCAGATGGCCTCACTATCCTTAGATAGTGCAACATATAAATAAACCCTGGTATGGAACTGGTGCCTTCGGAAGTCAAGGTAACTTCCTGACTCTTTAATGGGTACTCACTGCTGTTTATGTCCAACCAAATATTACTGGGTTCTCACAGAATCATTTCTTCATATAAAAGTGAAGAAATGACAGAGCAATTGAATACATAAAGAAAATGTGTTGAGAAGGTGACAATTTCGAGCACTTGAAAGTCAGGAAATAACATTTCCTGTAGTAATATTATCTCAGCCATAGCGTCTATCTTATGACATACTCATATTTTACCACACTTAAAGGTAAGATATATACTTAAAAGAAAAGCAGGAATATAAAAGACTGCACTAAGAAAGGAACCTTTCACATATCGCAGTTTTTAAAAGCTTAAAAGACTAACTTTAATGTGTGACTTATTTAAGTTTTTGTCCTTAGTATCCATTTTAGGAAAAAGAAAAGTACAAGACAAAGTTCCAACATTTCTGCTGCAGATATAGATAGCAACTGCCCTCCTGTAAGTACAGAGGTTTTGAAACTTATAATTTTCAGGAAAAAAAAAAACAAATCCCTATCAGGTTAAAAAATATATATCAAAATATATGCAACCATATAAATTCTATTGAGAATAAAAAAATACTAGCCAAGATATTTCTGAAATTACTGGCATTGGAATGACAGAGGGATGTGAGACAACAGGAGTATTTTGTCAGTACCTAAAAAAAAAACCCAGACCAATGTAAATCACTACAAATGTCATTTAGGGTGACTGATGTCAAGCAAAGTCATGAATGGGATAGACAGAGCTACAAATAGGAAAGAGGTAAAAGGCAGTAGCCCAATGAGAGTCAATGTGGCTTTATATAAAAAAGGTCATGTCACAGAAATTTGATAAAACCGTCTGATGAGATTTCAATCTTTTTTGACCCACATTATTGCATTTTCAAAACAGACCTCTCTAAAATATTCCCCTTTGTGGACTATACAATGTAAATTCATTAACCACTTAAAAAGGATGAGATCAGAAAAAGTAATTGTAGATGGAGAACAGTGATCTGAAAGAGGACACAGTTGGCAAGGTAGAGAACCAGCTAAATATGGAGGCCCTGAAGACAAACACAATCCTAAGAAGCAAAGGCAGAGGAACCTAGCGCAATTATACCCAACTGTATCAGAAATACTGACTCCGTTGTGTAGTTTCCACATAAGATAGAAATGGTAAAGAAAGCAGCAAAACTGACTGACAGTCTAGAATATGTAACGTGAATGGTTGCTTTAGGAAGCCCAGAAAGGAGCTTAGGTTAGCCATCCAATGTTTGGGAGTTTAAACACCTAATGTATAGGCTATGGTCAGGTGAGGAACATTAACTTAAGCCTCATAGATTTCTTCTAAGCTTTTATTCCATACAGTAAAAGCTTGCCATGCACTTTTTCTTGGAAGCATACATTTGTAATTTGAATACTGGACATTCACTGTCAGTGTCTGACAGACCAGTCTGATACTTTCCACCATGTACCATCCAAGACTGAGATCAGAATGACAGAAAAAGCTCTCAAAAGAAGACTTCAGGAAACCATTTGTAGATGGGGATTAAATATGATTTTTTCTAGCTTTTTCTTAATTTCTCTGGGTTTTACGCTTTTTCTAATCATCGTACTGTCTAAGAAACTTAGACATAAGAACAGAAGCTATTAGTAGACTTTACAGAGTGATTTATACTCTTACTTTTCCTTGGAACAGGTTTTATCGGTTATATTTTCCTTGGGTTTTTTTTAATGTTTTGCTGTTGTTGCCTGTTAGCTGTTATCAGTCAGAAAACAGTTCTACATACTTTGGTCATGAGAGTCCACTTAATGTCTGTAAGGGGGCAGTCTTCAGTGAAATAAAGTATTTTTGTCACACTTGCAAGTTCTGAGAGTAAATGTTTTCTTGAAATCCAGGTGAGAAGTCCGTTAGGATTGAACAGTAGAAGAAGGAAGAAATCCATTTAAAATCTGCATTTGATTATTTTTTCCAAGTCTTAATCCTGCGTAGCAAATTTGTACAAATTTACGGCCACTATATTTGGATGTCTTTTTTTTTTTTTATCTAGTTCAGAATTTTCTATTTAAATTTTTAGCTTTAAAATGTCATAGACAGCTCTGGAGACAGTCTTTAATACAAAGAAAAGTACAAAAATGACTGAAAACTATTATGGAATAAAATGAAAGGAAGAAAGTATTAAGGGGTGAAGGAGGTGTTATTGATGTGGAAAATGAAATGGAAACCCTTTTCCAAAGACTTCTTAAAAGAACTGTCCTTACAGTGCCTTCCTGCCATTTTCTCCATTTCCCCAAAGATTTTGTAGGTAAAACCCTGTATTGTAGGTGTTTTTCTACCCATGAAATATTCATCAGCTCTGCAGCCTTCACTTAAAGAAGGAGCCAATAAAAGAAAAATACTTTAGATATTCTTATAAGAAGAAATTCAGTGCTGCCTAACTTCAAAAAATAGGTGCATTTGAGAAAGAGAACTATGTCACAATCTTCAATATATTAGCTCTCTCCCTATAAATCTGTAGCTAATGATGCAATGTGTAACATGAAAATCATATTGGATTTATATTCAGTTCCATTAGGAATATGACCTTTTCTCATTTGGAGCAACATTGGTACTATTTTTTGCCTGAAATGGGGCAATCTAAACAGAGCAGCTTCTGAATCATAGGGACAATGACTGATGACAATTTCAGAAATAGTCTGTAAGGGGATTGCTGGTTATTTGAAATGAATTAAAATTTTGTGTGAAAATCCTGTGTGAAACCTCTGTCTAGTGATAAAATGTGGAATCACATAGAGTGAAATGTACCAAATGTCTTCATTGCAACTTTGGAATCACATAGAGTGAGATGTACCAAATGTCTTCATTGCAACTTCATAATTGCTACAATAATAATGACAAATCCTCCAAATGAAGAAATTATCATATTTATAAAATATGGTATTTAGTTGAAAGTGATTGTTTTCTGAAATATCTCTAAAAGATTTTGGAAAATTAAACCAAATCTCTAAGGGATACTAGAAAATGAAGCCAAATACTGTTATTTCAGCTCAAAGTCTGATATTTAATTCATCCTCAGATATGTCCCATTTACCATAGAATTGTAAAGTAGTTAGGGTTCTACAGGACCTTAAGATCATCTAGTTCCAACCAACCTGCCATGGGCAGGGACACCTCGCACTAAACCATGTCACCCAAAGCTCTGTCCAACCTGGCCTTGAACACTGCCAGGGATGGAGCATTTATCACTCCTTTTGGCAACCTGTTCCAATGCCTCACCCCCCTCCCAGTAAAGAAATTCTTCCTTACATCTAACCTGAATTTCCCCTGTTTTAGTTTGAATCCATTATCCCTTGTCCTATCGCTTACCATGATGGAAAGAATGTTCATAGGGAAAATCACTGAAGCTCAGGTAAGTTCATAATGTCAGGACATGGGTGGTTACTAAGAAGCAGAAACACAGGGATCGTCACAGGTAAATCTACGAAAGAACTTTCCAAGATTGCAGGAGGGCAGAACTAAAAATTCCTCCCTGAAGAATGAGTGATGGGGAAGAGACCCCTGCAGGGGTATTTACAGGGGCTACTTCTTCGGAACCTCTTTACTTTTAACTTGGACAAGGTGGCACAAGACATATGAGACTGGCATGTGAAGATACATTCAGGCAAATCAAAGTCATATATCCCGCTGAATTTTCTGGGATTGCTTCCTCATGATTTCTTTCACCAAGCTCTTCTGAGAAAGGTTAGATCATCAAGTACAGATTATCACAGATCATCAAATTCAGTTTGTTGAGACCATTTATGAATGAATACTTGGGCTTTTTTTATAAACTAAAAATGAAAGAGAATCATGAAGGTATCAGTGCAAAAAAACTTATTTCTTGTCAAAGTACAAATACATGAAAATGGAAAAAAAAAGATAAAAGTTTAGTTTAAAAAAGAAAAATAATTAAATTTCAGACTAATTTGGAAACTATTTTTGGTTATCTTTGAAACTACAGTTTTGTTGTCTAACACTGTATTTCCACCAAGGTGCCAGACTGAGCTACCTGTTCCATGATGGATGTTGATGATTGGTTCTGATGCCTCATTGTGGAACAATCAGAAAATCATCTCACAGAGAAGGAAGGCATGAGGCATTTGAACTGCAGTTCCCCTGAAACACCTCAATGACATTTGTAAATCACTCTTTGGGTTTTATTCGTAAGACTTAAGGTTCCTTTATGCCATTTGTGATGAGAATTTAAAATATCACATTAAAAAGGAAAAAAATAATCAAATGCCTTCATTCATGTGCTAAGATTCTTAGGTAATGTGTGATGATGGTTTATATCTGCTTGTAGCCTGCCCTTCCTGTGTAGTTGAATACTTCAGTTCCTATCAGAAAAAAAAGCTTACCTGGAGGAAAATAAGACTTAATTTAGTCAGAAGAAGACTAAAGTGATAGATATAGGTGGAGAGAAACATCAAGGTAATGTTTTGCCAAAATGTGTGCAACTCCTTTGTGTGAGCTGTGTTTGCAAAATTCATTTTGAGCTACCATTAGGGCAGGAATTTTTTCTTCACCAAATGTTGGTCAGCTTAAGTATGAGAAATCCTCAGGTCGATATACCTTTCCTACTCTTCTTACTGAATATAGAGAAAATCTCTAAGACTTACTTTCATTAGATATTTGCCTTCAGAAACTTTCAGTTCAGTGACAGGAATCTGATCTATTCTTCTGTGAATGTTAAACTAGAAGTTTTGATTTTCAAGATATAAGGAATATTTCATTTTAGAAAGGTGATTTAATATACATTTTTGTAAAAGATTGGAATGAAAACCAATTTGACTTGACTGGGACGTTTGATTCTATCTGGAATATTATTTATGGCTTTAGCTATCTAGCTTTGGTAAAAGGTACTTTTTTCATAAACTAAGGAAATTTTGATGGAATAGCCTGAATATTTTCAACTTCTTTCAGCTTGCTTAGAAGTAATTAGAGATCCTTACCATCTTTCCTACAATGCATTAAAATCTCCAACTGAGAAATGACATGCACTGCCATGGCTTCTACTGAAGTGTAGGTGACAGGAAATTCATGTATCAGAGCCTGTGAAAGGCATTCTTACACAGGGTACTAAAAAGTATCTTCCAGGGCTTATAGTTATCTTAAAAAGGGGGAAAATCCCACCTTTCAATTTTGCCAAAATCCCACTGTTTAACCACAACACTTCTCTTCCCAGTTTCTCACACCCTCACTGGAGACAGTAATTTGGGCCCTCACCATGTCACTTCCTGATGGCTGATATTTGAGTGAGTCTCTTCTGCACTGGGACAGAGGCTAGATCCTCAAGGAGTTATTGAGATGTGTTTGGAATGAGGGGCTGGTCCCAGCCTGGCAATAACAAACAAAGAAGCTTAGGGTACAGATGAACCACGAAGCTGCCTGAGCCCAAGTGAGGTTTTGAAATGGAGCAGAAGCTTTTGAACACTGCAGTGAAGATTCTCCCCCACATATTTTTGCCATGAGTGGTCTAAGTAAATTTTAGTCTTGCCGTAAGTCTGCCCCATGAGAACTTTCAATCATTTTATAGACCAAGAATAACATAGTAAGACCCATGTAAGAACATAAATATCTGTTATTTGTGAATCCTTCTGAACTGACAGAAGCTTTAGATGGAAATTATTCTGAATTACTGATGAAAAGAAAGTAATTTGATTTATGAAAAGTTACTGCTGTGGGAAATCTACAGAATTAAACAAAAAAAAAAAAGAAAAAACCCAAAGAACAAAATCAATAAACCTTTTGCTCATGTAATGTTCATTGAAAGAAAAATACCCCACTGATTCATATTTTGCACTTCATCCAGTACCATTATACTTTCAATAGAAGTCTTTGTAACTACATACCTTGGCAACAACTACTTTAGGAAAATGAAGTCTGTTACTAAAATATGTTCCACATTAAAAACCAACCAACCAACCAACCAAAATACCTGAACAAACAAACAAAAAAACCTCCAAATAACCCAAACCCCTTTCCCTCCCCACCCCCCACCCCCCCTCGCAAAAAAAAAAAAAAAGGCAGTGGGCTTTTTTTCTCTCCATTTCTTTTTTTGTGTTCTTCTATATATTTTATCAAGGTGAGTTGTCTTCTGAACTCACTGTGCAGGATGTCTTCCTTTTCAGAACATTTGCATGTAGTAGGTGATAAGGCAGAATGCATGCAGCTATTTCACATCCCTAAAAAAAAAGTCATGATTATATAGTACCACAACAAGCTTCTTAGTACACAAAGGGTTACTATACATCATTAAAAGAATGAGCAAGCTTTTGATTTTAATTGTAATTGTAATCCTCTCTACTGAAGCCTCAAATACATCGTTTGAAATCTAGTGGAGATGTGAGTTTTCACTGCAGCCACTTTACGTTTGTGTTACATTAAAAGGTGTAATCCAACTGAAATGTAAATCACTGTTCTTGAAAACAAATTACAAATAAAGATAACAGGGGAGCATACTAGCACTAAAGCATCCGAGAGCCCATCTGAGGCGGTTTTCTTTCAGACCCAAATTGCAGCAGCCCTGTTATCATGGGTAATAGGGTGCTGCTAAGGCAGGTTGATTACAAGGCTATGGTAAACAGTCCTTTTAAACTCAGCGACTCAATACACATCCACATGCAACATTAATCAACTGAATTCAAACAGAATCACAAAGGGAAGTGGTGGGCCAGCCCCTGTTGCTTTAACTCACACAGTAAGTGGCTGAAGTTCAGTGCTGACTTGCCACAGAGGTGTTTTTGGTCCCTACGTAATCAGTATTAACTTGCATACAATCTTAATTGTCAGCCCTGTGAAAAACAAGAAAACTAACACCTGAGGTTTTCTCTCAGAAAAGGGCTGCTTTTTTGTGCTTCAAGGCATAGCAATTTTGCTTCACTTAGGCAGTGGCCTCCCTGGGACAGGGTTGGCCTCTCTTTTGTGTGTTTGCTTAGTCCCCTGTGGCAGGATGAAACCACAGGATGTGTTGGTGGGGCAAGCTCTGGCTAGGGGTGAAGCCCCATTCCTGGACAACCATGAAGAGCTAACCCAAGGAAAAAACAGCTTTCTCCTTGCTTAGACTCTTCTTCCACAATAACTCTCCTTTTCAAAATAAACCCCCACCTACCCAGCCCCACTGCATTAAGAGAAGCCTTTTTTTTAATATTACCAGCCCCCTCTTGAAACTTGTCATAACTCAGTTTGTTACACGGCTCAACCTGTTTAAAGGGTTCATGCGTTTATAGCATGTACTGCCAAGAAATCTCCTCTATAATTGGAGATTTGCTCTAGAAAAGCTGCTGTAATGGGGTGAGAAAAATAAGCATCTGTTGGAAGGATGTTGATGCAACATGGAAAAGCAGGTAAGCTACAGAAAGAGCAAAGTGTGATAAATAGCTTCTATTTAAAAAATAAATACAGTCATTTAAGTCTGCCTGAAGATAGCTTTAAATAATTCAGCAAATGATAATAATAACATGCTCTGAATGATAGCTAAAGAATATCTTGTAGAGTAACTTACAGCAATTCTGTGAAAGGCCAGCTACGTGTAATCATCAAACATGGCCATACTCAGCAATTCAATTTATTTCTGAAAATTTCAACTGAATACTTTAATTAAAACATCTGTAATTCTTTAGGACAAGGAATATCTGCTGTTAGCTCACTAAATAAAAAGAGAATATGTAAATGCAGGAATTCCATAAAACTGAGCATTAAAAGAATTTTAAATTGGCAGTACTTATAAAATTTTGAAACATAGGTGCTGGGACACCACAAAGTTTTACTAATGAGGTTTAGGAATTTTCACATCTTCTTAATAGTAAAAATCCAGTCCCAGCTGGGTGATACCTATTTTTTCCCCAGCATGGGATGGCAAATAAGCTATTAACCTTAAGATCTATCTTCCAGGCCATATCTGTATCACTAAAAACTCAGGTTTTTTTGGGAAATCTGGAAGACTGGGTGGCAATGGATAATGCTTTGCACTACTCTCCAGAATCTGATCCTCCAAGAGAAGATATTTCTAGCACTCTCAGAAGCAAAAATATTGAACCCTTAAAAGAAGAACAGAATAACAGAAAAACAGTATTTGACCATGTAAGACTCAATTACTTTTTTCTATTTTGTTCCTCATCACATATACGTAATGATTTTTTGGGATCACACCTGTTTCACAGGAATACTGCACATGGGTTTGCGCATGAGTCTGCTGAGTGCAAGTAAGCAAGGGATTACAACTGCAGTGCAAATAGCACACAAACTATTGCAAAGTACAGTAAGTGAGTAAACGATTACAAAGACTCATCAGCATGAATAGACTGACAGACCTTTACTAAAAAAGCTTCTCTATGCCCCTTACAGGCACACTGGGCATCAGTACAGCCATTTCCCCTAGGGTTGCTTTGCCAGTGCGTGTGATCACCATTACTTACTAGGAATAGCTCTAGAAATACTAAGGTAATTCACATCACTTAGTTCTTGGATTTAATTCAATCTGTTCAAAAAGAGTGATTTTTTTTTTTTTTTCTTTTTTTAAGGATGGATCTCAGGAGGAATATGACAGGAATATTCATCCTCCAGAATTAACTTAGAAGTGCATTTCCTTGAAATTAGTCATCAATAGCTTAAATATTTTTCAGTACTCACCAATCCAGCCTAAATTTAACTGGTGACCTAGATTGAAGAGCTCTCGGAGCACAGATGGTACTCACCACTTTAAATCTAAATGGTAACCCAACAGCACAAATCCTGACATGTTTGTCAGACACTGTAGGGACTGGTTTCTGAGATCTAGTATTGGTCTTCATTTGGAATTTCCATTCAAATAAGATGTTGCATTAATGTGAGAGACTATGCTAGCAGAAGTATAAGCTTCTGACCATACCTCAGAGAAAGACAGACATATCTGGAAGGTAGAGGAGAGAGTCTGAACTGGATACTTCTGACCGTGAGGAAGACTGTACAAAGAAGCACTAGCCTCCAAGACCTTGACTATACATCCAAGAGAAGAAATGTTATCATCCTTTTCCTCCAACTCCAACAAATTAAGGGGATTGTTGCCATTATGCAACACCAGAGAAGCTGTTATTGAAAAAGCAATAGGGAGTAAAGAAATTGAGTAGCCCACATCCCTTTCACCTCCTGGACCTCTTAAATGAGCTGATATGTCTTCTTGAAGCTGTCATAAAAAGCCTGTTTTCTTGACTTCCCTCGGCAGGGTGTTGCATAACAAACATTTACTAGTCAACTAGGTTAAGGTTCCAGTGTCCAAAAAGTACATACTCTAATGAATTGCAGATGCACCTTTAAGCTTCTAACTAGAATAATAGAAATAAAGATTTCATCATTCATGTTAAGCACAGTCTTTAAGGAGTTTCTGTATTAATATGACCTGTTATAAAATGATCGTTAGGCTTCATTAGACAATAATAGAGATAGAGGGAATGGAAGTATCATCAAACTGTTTCTATCAATTTTAGAATTCTGCGCTTTCCCTGGCACTATTAAAAAAAAAAAGAAGTCAGATTTTTTGAAAATTTCTTTAGACTGCAATAACTTTTAAATATTCTAGAAATGTCTTTAAGAACACAAAATGCTGAGAAAATTGTACACAAAGAGGAACACGCACTGTGAGTTCAGTGCAACTATACAAAAGCAGCACACAATACAGACTTGTAACAAATTGGGCAATCCAAGATGCTGTAGTCAAGAACTATATGAAACAGGGATCATTTGTACACATGGAGCTGAAAAATACGGCTGTTGTTTTCATTCAGAGATAATAATCGTATCCCTGGGCCACAGGATAAGGCCTGCTTTCTTGGTTCATGAACATGAAGAAACAACTCTTCCATTGTTAACCTTCCTGAGGAGACGCTGCAAATGCAGGGTCGTATAGGAAACAAAGATGTAGGAATAATTTAGTGCAACCCTACACTTAGACAGGTGCCACTCTTAGTCTTTTTAATTGATCTCATTTGTTACTTATACCTGTAAATCACACTGTTATCAGCTCTGAACAAGCAATGGAAACCAGAATTTGTCACTGACTAAAGATAGCAGATCAAGTCCTGAAATGGGCTGGTCATATAGATTTACTGGCTTAATTACACAACAGTACATTAGATTGAAATGAGATACTTGGAATAATCCAAATTACATGCAGGCCTCTTGTTTCTTTATCCCACATTGACACAAAACACAGTTCAAATGCAACTGCTAAGAGAGTAAGTTATAGTCTTCTGAGAGAGACAAAGCCAGACACAGATGCAGGTCTGACATAATAATTTTTGCAGTAAGATTAATCTCATATTGATATAAAGGCCTCTTATCCTGACAGTATGACACTTCATCCCAGAGATGCTCAGTGTCATGAAGGGAACAGGAACATCATGAAGGTGAAAAGCTGGAGCCTTCTCAGTGGGACAAATCTATTTATTTAAGAATGCATAACATGAATACAATTTCATTTGCTTTCATTGGAATTATTCAATTCTATATGAAGTCTCATGTAAAGACTAGAGTGTATAAAAAGACTGAGACAAATTCTTCATATGGAAAGAGTAGTACAAATATTTAGATGTGCTTCTAGCTACTATTGTGCATGCTTCTTAAAAACAAATGAAACCCAAAGACCCCAGTGCTGAAGTGTGAGATAATGAAAGGCAACCCCATATTCTGTCATACAAAATAGCTACAAATAGCTACAAAGGCAGACTTTCAAAATAATGCCTTTCCTTCCTCTGTTGTTCACATTTTGACTACTTCTGTGGCTTTGCCTAATTGGTCCCTCCTAGCAGACGTAGATAAAATTAAAAGACTGTTCTGCTCCTAGGTGTTCTCCAGGCTTTCCGCAGACTCCAAAAAGTCTGTTTCACAAAAGACATTCCAAAATGTTGTCCTTTTGGGCCTTCAGAAATACTGAGTGAATGAAAAAAGAGTACTTCTGAACAGTAATCTTACGTTAAACCCTACCTCTACTTGGAACACTGTGGAGATAGGTCTCCAAAAACAAATCTGTCATGGGTAAGAGTGACAGGAAGAGAAAAAATGTTGGGGGAGAGGACAGGTATGGAATATCTAAAAGCAACTGAGGTCTCAGATATAGAAGAAAATAATGGAAAAAATGGAATGAAAAGTTAACAGAAAAGTTAAATTAAAAAAAAAAAGAAGGAAAATATGAAGTAGCAAGAAAACAGGGATGTGGAGGAAACAGAGAAATACACAGCAGCCATAATAATTCAGAAATAATAATTCATCAATTTCTTGAACATGACTAGATCATTATGTGGTCATTACACTTAGTGAAATGAGATGACATTTTGTTTACATCATTAAAAATATGTTGGTACAGACATTCCCCCTAGCTATTATCATTCATTATTTTGAGAGATAACTGAGAACAAAAAACCTCTTCCCCTTCCTCAGCATTATTTGGAGTGTTTTATGGTACCTTTCTGTCTGCTAAAAGCAGACAGTGATGCTGGCAGGAGCACCATGATTGGCAGATGCATTTAACCAGAGACTGCAAAAACAAAATGTATGAGGGACAGTTAGGCAGGAAAACTAGAGCTATACTATGAGCCAGAAAGAATTAAACTGTTTTCCAAAACTGCCATACGTTGAATGATAAGTAAAATCTATACATTTCTATTAGTAACCCTCCCCAGACTGTGATTAACTACAATTTTGAACAAAGCAGCAGTAGTTGTTCAAAACTGTTTAAACCTACAAGATAGGTATTTTTATGAGGTAGATGTGTCACAGTTCAGTTTTTTCCTTTGCAGTACACAACCTAACCTATGCTGAGTGAGACAGACCAGGACTAAATCTTACCCTCTTTTCTTTAAAACATCCCTTTGAGAAAGCTAGTGAAAGGGCTATTTCTGCAAAATAATGTGAGACAGATAAAGGGGGTGTGGGAAGTAGGACAAAAATACAGAGCTGCTTGAATAAAACCTACTTAAACCACAACTTAACTTCCAGTACTACCCAAAGTCCACATTATACTTAAGAGTAACCACTTAGATTCCTTACAGCTGTCTCTTGAAAGTAGTAGTGTGGAGAAACCACATTTCCTTAACTGTTTCCGCCTCCTTCCAAGTCCACAGAGATTTGGTCTCCTTTAGTTTTTCTGGCTACCTCTGGCAACGTTAGTCAGCAGGCACTAATGCTATGAGAGACATTTCTCAGTTTGTGAGCCCTGAAACCAAGTCTCAAGGAAATGTCAAATAGGCTTCAGTTTCCTTCCTTATCTTAAAGCTGCTCTCAGAGGCCTTTGAATAATCTGGAAGTAAGTTTTCAGCTGTCCTAACCTTTGATGTTATCATTTCAGCCACAAGGCTCCTAGATATTGGTGTCATGTTTGCAGCCTCACCTCTGCCAGGCACGTGGTTCCCAGTGGTAACAAAGGTAGCAGAGGGAAGATAGCAAAGATGTGGAGTTAGCTTATGCTTGGCACCAGTGCCATGCAGATGAGTGACTCAATGGCTTGAACATCTCACAATGTGGCTGACAAAAAAGTGTCATTTTCATAGCCAAGCCATATTGCTTCCTTTTGACTAGAGAGGTAGGACTTGGAGCACAAGTTGCAGTGCTATTTATTTCTTAGTCTTAAAAGCACTGCAGTTAATTAAGATTATTTCTTTTTATCCTGAAACCCAAAACTTCTGAGGTATTGAAAGAACATAGGTACTGATGGTGAGAAGGCGTTCATGCAATTTGCAAGGACAGCACAAACACTATTACTCTTTAATCTCCTATTTCACAAAAATATGCATTTTTCTCAAGCTTATGTTCTGATTGTCATTAGGGGATGTAGGCTTCAGATTGTGACAGAATGATAAATTTTACAATTTTGAAATCAGATAAAAAAGGACAGTTAATCCATAATTTTTGTCTTAAATAATCTTCCACTTGATATTTTCTTTTTCTCTAAATAAGCTATAAATAAATTGGTGTGAAGAGGTTTTTGAATAGGGGACTCTTAAAGTTATTTTAGATAAAACAGAGACATGGGTTTAAAAAGAATTTAAAGATAAACTGCAGTAAATTGTGGATATGGATACCCTTATTCAGAAACAGTCTTAAATCAGTTTATTCCAGTTCATGAAGCTATGTCACGTTAAGGATACCTTAAAATTCTGAAGCAAAATTTCCTGTGGAATTGATGCAGTTTAAGTAATACACTTTAGAAGTGAATTCAGATTAACTTTTCTCTAATCTCCCCACACAAAAAAAAATACTACTTATGGTATACAGTTAAGATGGATCACATACAAAACTTTCTAATATTGGTTCAAGGAATATAACAATGGATGCTATTTTTATTTCTCTTTAGGAACATTAAAAAAAATGCTGTTAAGCAATGATTGTTGCTTTTAAGCCACAATGAAGTATTTGCATATTATTATTTGAAAATCCTGTTTTCTAATCTCCATGGAAAATTCACTTTCTGGAAATTTGTAGAAAGGAAGGATAAATTGTCTTAGCAGCAGAATAAAAATCAATCACAAAAAATTAAATTTTAGCCCCACATGCTATTTTAATTTTCAATTTTATGACTGAACCTATCTTATTTGGACAATATCATAGAATCATAGAATAGTTAGGATTGGAAAGGACCTCAAGATCATCTAGTTCCAACCCCCCTGCCAATATTGTTCGCAGTTGTATTTAATTCAGTAATTTCAGCTGTTTTAATATTTGAACTTACAGAAAAAAACAGTTGTATGTTGGTTGGCATTGATAGTAGCAAAACATCTCAGAGTTATAACAGGTTAGACTTTTAAAATTTCCTAGAGAAAGTAACCAAACATTTGCCTTTTAAATAAAAAAGGATATATAATGACACTGTTTCATGACAACAAATGTTTCTACCAGGCAGCAAATGGATATTACTACATCCGCCTTTATAATCTGTAATTGTACTCAGCTGAGCATATGCAGCATAAAATAGCAAGCATTAGGCAGATCGGCTTCAAAAATAGCTATCAGAGCACAGATTTGGAAGTTCAAAGCATCAAAAAGTGGACTAGAAAAGTGGTACCTAGCAAGAGGGCTGTACACTTTTACTGATTCTGATAGAGATTGCAAGTTGATTTTTATGTTGAATTTTTATTTAAATACATGTGCATCTCAGTTTCATAACTTTAGATCTTTTACCCTGCTAAAGTATGCAGAAAAATGCAAAACATACATGGTTTTATTAGCTTTAACAGAGAAGCAACAGTTGGTTTAATGTGGCCTGGTTAGTTCTACTGTTTCCTTTTCAGTAATAATAAAAACTAAAATACAAGTCTCAATATTTTATTTTCTTAAAGTGGAAGAATGGGCAAGGCTTCTTCTGCATTAAGCAGCTGCATAAGTAAGAGCTGTCTCTATCTTTCTTTGCTTTAAGATCTTATTGTGAAAACTGAGGTGGAAATTATTGTTGCCTGGCATTACACTTCTGACTCCACAGCTACATTTTATGAAGCTTGTGTGCAATTAGCCAGTTCGTTATTTTATCCTAATTTTATAATAAATCACTTCACTCTTTTTCTCTCATCCATCATCAACTTATCTGCCCGCAAGTCAAAATGGTACCAATTATTAATCAAGGCCAGAGGCACCCGTTCCTGCATAGGAGCACCATGTTTCAACTGTCAGGTGGCATCCATCCCAGCCTCTCTTTGTCAGCAATAAAGAAAATGAAATTGGACTCATATGAATCTCATTTCTGCCCTGATTAAAGGCCTACAATTTCCCTAGGCATTGCCTGACCAGGTCCTGACTTGTGAGATATTCAATGTTCTTGTAATGTCATTCGGACAGAGCACGCCTGTCTCCTTAGGTCATTGTTCTTCAGATTCACTTGTTTTACATGGAATATAGGCTAGAAAATCTAGACTTCCTTTGGGGTGTTAATTAAGAGGAGCATCCAAAATTAATCAGCAAATTCACTAGGGCGAAGGGGAGCTGTCTGAAGGCCTCGATATAAAATGCACTTCTAGTACAGAGAAATGAGCCTTCGGCTATTGACAAAGAGAAAACAAGTGCACAGACGGCAATGTGACATAAAAATTCATATACGTATACAATTTTACATTCATTTTCCTTGTCAGCTTGTCACCTTTAATTATAAAGGTTGATTTGCTATTTGGCAGATCTGGAAATTGTAAACACTTGGCCATTTGAATATCATCATATGGTCAATGTCTTCAAAAAAGAATGACACAGAAGCATACCAGGAAAGAAACACTGTAAAGTCCAAACTGAACTTCTCTGGCAATCACCTTGAAGTATCTTGCAGGTCTTAGGGACATCTGTGAACTTAGCTATAAAAGCACAGAAGTTATGACCATCCGCAGACAAAACATGATATTGACAAGTTGCTAGCCCCCACCCCTTTTTTACTTAGAGCAGTTTCTAATCCTAATTTCTTTTATTCTTTTATCACTCATTCCATTCTAATATTATTAGTGCTTGGTGTGAAGGATTTGCATAGACCTTCAGGCTACTAATGACCTTTATGTGGAAACAGAAAATTCTGTGTTTTGCCCAGTGAAGACTTGAAAAAAGAGTAATGCTAAGTCCATATCTTGCAGACACCTCAAAGAGAAGCTTCTTAGATAGTAAAAAATTTTAGTCAGATAAGTTTGCTTGTTTTCAGTAGCCACTAGAACTGAGTTTTTGTAACTGGCAATAGCACTTCTCATCTGTACCTTGAAGGAGTCCATAAACTCAGGTTTCAGAAGCTACCTGTTGTAGTTTTTTGTAGTTACACCTTTATTACTTACCAGCTGTCTCGGTGCAATTTTTCACAATTTTGGAAAGACTGGAACTGCCATCTTTTTAATATTACAGCATGTCATAGTTCCAGACTAAGAACAGCCATATTGCTCAAGGTTTCAAGTATCACAATTATTCTCCATGTATTCCAATAGACCTATAAATAGTACAAAAGTAGGCCTTAAAAATGCCACAGACCTATGCAGAAGCACACACTGAGGAATTAAGCTCTCCGAATCTGGTCTGAAGAGTCTGATATAGAAGATTTTACTTACATCAGCTACAGACTTATGGTACAAAAAAAAAAAAAGCAGTCAGGAAAGTTGAAGACTTCAGAGAAGTGGGTGGTTTGTACTGGGTTTTGAACACTTCTCTAATGTTATGGAACAGAAAACCACACAGTGTAGGGATCAATATATTAAAACTTGGCACTGTGATGTTTACTTCAAATAACTGCTGCACAAACAATAGCATATTCTGAGCTGGTATGGTACTCTACATTGAATCATGTGCTAGGTAATCTAAGATTCTGACTGCATTTTCTAAAATCAGTCACCTTTATACCTAAATGGGTGTAGTAAGTTGACCTTATACCACTGACTTTTCAGCTGCTGCATTTTTAAGCTTTTGCTATTGACAAATGAAAATCATCAAGGGTACTGAACTCACCTAAGGAACTTTTATCCTAACTTATTTTTACATGGTAGTAAAAAAGCAACATTCATTGGTCATATACACCAGGCTGCCAGAGCAGTTGTGTAAATACATGAAAGAATTGCCTTCATGCTGAGACTTACTAGCAGTTATACCTATGACTGTGAAATAAGATGGAGTTAGGTCAAATCTTGCAACAGTGAGTGCTGATATTTGTACTTTTTTATCTGCAGTTCAGCTGCCAGAACACAGCAGAGTACTTACTTTTTTCTTCAATTAATGCTGGTTCTCATGATGACTAATTTTATTAGGACTAATGGGACCTAGGGTAGACACCTGTTAGGCAGCTTTACATTGCCTAATGGTTGATAATTACTGAGCAACACTAAAAAACCCTATCTGATAATCACAGACTTTTAGTACAGAACATTAACCCTGATTTCACTTCAAGGACACCTATATCCTCTATATATGCTGTACTGCTTGTATATATTTTATAGACAGTCTTTTATATATAACTCCTTAAAATAGAGATTAAAAAAATTAAAAGATTTTATTATTTACTTCCTGTATATTTTATAAACTAATACCTAAATAGCACACTAAGACTGCTTATGAAGCTTGTAAAAATATAAAAAAGAGAAATAAAATCCCAGCATATAAATGTAAGATTGTAGGAAGTCATCTTCATTCTGCTATTGTCCAATTAATTCCTACTCTTAAGGAACTTAAACTATGAAATGTAAGCTTAACTATGAATTATCTACATTACTCCAATGACTATTTGTAAAACAAGATTTCCTTTGACATTTATTTTTCCAGGGTAAACATCTGAACACAAACCACACTTTTCTTTGCAAAGGAAGATCCACATATTTTATCTCCCCATGTGTGTTTCTTCTTTCATTTCTAGGATAATTCAGTCATGGGCTTTATCTATTCTACAGTGCAGAAATGGTATGAAGTATGAATCCATATTTCCCAGTCATTCCCAATGAACATTGGGCCAACTGTCAGGGTGACCCAGCAGATCTGATACAGGAATCTCTGTACCTCTTTGAGGTGCATCCTGAGACTTGGCATGCACTGAAGGAAAAACTTGCCCATCTTCCTGACAATGCACCTATAGATCTCTGTGCCCTTGCAGAAGAATACCTGAAGCAAGCACACACAGTGGCACAGCATTTTTCCTGAACATAATTCACGGTGGGTGGTGAAAGGAAGGATGGGATCTGTAGGCAGCCTTCCTGAAATCACTGGATACATGATGTAAGAGTTGATGCCATCTTAGGAGCTGCATGATGTCTGCCATCTCAGATAACATGAGATATAATCATTGTTCTGTGAACTGTTACTCCTTTTCTTCAGCTTATTTAATTTTCTAATTATACACACTACCTTTTACCTGCATTTCCTGAATCTCTTGTTCTGAGGAGAAAGAGTTATTCCTTAGGGTCTGATCACGTAGTCATAAAGCCAGTAGGTTTTCCAGCAAAAGGTGAACACGACTGTGGCCTTGGTATGCTGTTTGTGCTCACAAAATATAAATATAAAACAACAACAACAGCAACAAAGAAAAAGAAAGTGTTTATATATATTCCACCAAAACTTTAAAGAATTCATTACTAATAGCAAAAAAAAAAAATGTCTTTACAAACTTGAAGTTTCCCCTAAGTGAACCAAAATTCCAGTGGGAGTAATTTTTTATGTCGGATCTACAAAGAATCTATAGTACAAAAAGAGTGGTGTTGCCCTTTATCTTCCAAAACACCCCAATTCTGTCAATGCACAGAAGTACTCAAAACCACCAAAGATCTTACTGCCAGTAAAACTTTGAGAGACTGAACTTAATTAACAAATAATTAATGCACAGTACATTAAAACCGTAGTAGCTCAAGGCATTTCCCTAGTTATTTTTTCCTTACCTTTTTTCAGGTTTTCACAGGATAATTTTGCTACAGTTTCATGCAGCCAAATTCCCCAAGCTGCTACTGAAGCGAACTGCTCTGCAAGAACTGTGGCAACTCCTAGCAGCCCTGCAGTTGCAATGTTGCACTGCAGTTGCAATGAAACAGACATTAGCTTCCTTCTTTCTTTAATAGCAACTGATTGCTGGATTATTAAATTAATATTAATCAATAGGAATTGATTTTATGCACTACTTTGTGTTGTTCACATCAGGGTTTAGCTGTACCCTTTGCAGTTGCAATGGTTTCATTCCTATTGTATCAGGGACTGCTTCTAAATGAGGGAAACTCCACATGCATGTCTTTCTGCACTGGGAAAACTGGTGCTGCAGGAAAGACTTGCCAGCTCATCCTGCAGACCCAGTGGCAATGGAAGAGCCTTCCACAGGTTTGGGATCGAGGTTTGTACCCAACAGCTTGCCAGAGGCAGTTTGGGTGCAAACTGGTGTTCCCCAAGAGTCATAGCCTTCATACATCAGGTGCTGCTTTGGTAGAGACCTGCTGCGTAACATACAGGGACAATGTAGCAGCTTGGCTAAAGTGGAAGAGAGCATTGAATATCTAATGCTGCCCCTCTGCCAACCCCCCAAAATATAGGGAGCTATGCAGAGTACAAGGGCAGCACAGTGGGACAGGTGAGTCTTCCTTCCCTTCCCAAGGGGCAGTGAAGGGATGCATTCATATCTTTGTGTCATTATCCTGCTGCACATCAGGGTCAGACCAGCACAGCAGGGAGGAGAGAACCTCATGGCAGTCAGCAACTCACCCTGGTTCACTATGGTCATTCCTGCCTCCTTCAAGTGCAGACTTTGATGTCAAACTAGCCACTGACTCATCTACAGTATTTTCCCCAAACACTTGCTGTAGACAGAAAATGAAGGGCACGACTCCCTGAACCAGAGGTACCTAACAGAACAGTTGTCTCAGAACGGTTTTTGGTGGCTAAAGAAGCAGCACCTCATTATATTACAGTACATTAGGTATATAGAAAATGGCAGTCTTATCTACACTGGGTACCCCTCTGTGGCAGGCTGACCTTGGATAGATGCCAGGTGCCCACCAAGCTGTTCTATCACTCTCTTTATCACTGGGAGAAGATGGGGGAGAAGAAAATAAGATGGAAAAAAGCATCATGGGTCAAGATAAAGAAAGTTTAATAAAGCAAAAGCCAAGGCTGCATGTGACAGCAAAGGAAAACTGAAGATTTATTCTCTACTTTCCATCAGAAGGTTATGTCCAACCACTTCCCAAGAAACAAGGCTTCTGTACACTCAGACATTGCTCTGGAAAGCAAATGTCGTAAATAACAAATGCCCTCCCTTTCCTACTCTTCTCTTAGCTTTTACTTCTGATCATTCATCATATACTATGGAATATCCCTTTGGTCAGCCTGGCTCAGGTCTCCTGGCTATGTCCCCTCCAAAGATTTTCCCCACCTGCAGCCTACTGGTGAGAGGGAATGTAGAGACAGCCTTGATGCTGTGCGAGCACTGCTCAGCAGTAGCCAAAACTCTGGTGTGTTATCAACACCTTTCTAGCTACCAATACAAAGCACAGCACTATGAAGGCTGCTGTGGGGAAAATTAACTCTGTCTCAGCCAGACCCAATGCAATGTGTACATTTTTGGGGAGAGTCTGGCATAGTTGGTTGAGCTCTGGAATATGCTGGTGCCCTGCTGTGATTATCAGTAAGAGGCATAATTTTGCTTTGGTTCCTTTCCAGTCTGTATGCTAAAAAAAAACCAACCAAACAAACAAAAGGGTTATCTTTCAGTGGTAAACAAGAAACAGAGTAGAGAAAAACAGATCCAGAGAACACCTTGTCTTGAAATGCATAACTCTGGGACAAGTCTGTGTTAAGCAGTCTCTGGTTCCACAAGCTAAGTGCATCTGTGAGAGGTGGTAGCAAAATCTTTCAGTTAGACAGCTGCAAGAGACCCTCGGGTTAAGCTTTAAACATATATATACATATAAACATATATATATATAAAGATATATATATATATATAATCCTCTTCATCCTTTTTAAAAAATGAATTTATAAAATCAGGTCTTTTTCAGAATTCATTTAAAATGCAATTTATTTCATTTTAAAACTGAAGCTTGATCCAAATTTACCAAAAACACAGCTGACTTTATTGGGAGTTTGGTTTGAACCTTGATTTTGTTCTCTTTGTTCTGTTTTCCACTTACAAAAATTGAAACACATCAAATGACTGAGAAACTGAGAAGCTGTGCCCAAGCATATTAAACTATGTGCAGCAGTTGGATAAAATACCTGCCAATCCCACTTCTTCCTTAAAAGATATGTTTTTATTTAGGTAATACTTCTATCACAGTGAGGTTTGACTTGTAAATTTCACTCTTAAGTAGTCAATGTTAAAGCAAACAGAAGAAGACTGCAAAGAGGAGCACAGCTCTGATTTACACATACTTTGTTGCAGTTGTTTTCATCACACAAACTAGTTGCCAATACCAAGTGGCAGATGTGAGACCTTGGGATTACGGAAACATCAAAATATGTCACATCGTACCAGATCTTGGAAGATTCAAAACCCACCACACTGACATTATTAAGTATTATAGGGGGTTGTGTTGTTGGAAAGGAATCAACAAAAAATTCCTGTAGGAGCTGAACTGCAATTCAAACATAACTAATGCCAATCCTCATGTAGTTACAAAACTGCTTCTCTCTGTTAGGAAGCAACTTCTGTTAAGAAGTTAAGGAGCAAACGTATGTTCTAGCTTGAATTGCTTGAAGGAAACCTCGAACAAAAGAGCAGATAACAGGATAACAGCATTGACCTAAGGATTCTGAATAGTTGCAGTTCAAACACTGACAGGAGGCTGTGGGTACATCTTTAACCACAGAGAAGGACAGCCAAGATGACTGCTGGTGAACTGACTCAGGCATAGAAGCAATATATCTGATGGGCACTGGGTCTGAGCTAATAATCACTGCTGATTTATGAACTCCTAATCAGGGCTTAGCTTGTCACAGAGCTGCAATAACTCAGTGAGACTGTGTCCAAAATGGCACTGTGCAAACGCTACATGGCTGTATGCTGCATGGACTCACGAAGGGCTCTCATTGCTTTGGAAATGTCTCTTGAAATGCCACTGCAAGGTAGCCAGGCTCTCTCATTTACCTCCATGTATCCAAGACATAATCCCCAGTAAGTTTAACTTGCCTGCAGACATTATTCTATATTATATTTTCCCCAGGATGCTTCTGAAGGGGCTGAACTGTAATTGCTGTAATTTCTAAAGTGTCCCCTAGTTTCCTCATGTTACTGTGCTTTGCTGCCAAGTATGGCTTAGTACTTGCGAGCTAGATGCCCGCAAACCAGATCTCAGAGGAAACCAAATGAGGACCTCCACTTCAGGGGTGTACCAAGCATGGTATGTTCCTCAATGCAACCATAAGCATCTGGGCATTGAGTGGGTGACTTTGAACCATATGAGGACATTCAGACCAGGAGATCATATTAAACCTTGTCTGCAGTGAAAACTTTCAATGCACAGCAAGATGCAGGGGTTCAGCATCGACTGCTTTCATCTACTGATTTACTCTTATTGTGCTGAATTATTTGCTAATGTAGACACAGCCTTAATCTGCCTTTTCTAATCACATATGAAGTTCACCACACACTGAAATGCAGATGAAAGTGCTTTCTTATGTAATGTTAATAAACCTGGTTCCACTGTAATCAGTTAGTGTTCAACCTCATACTGCAAGGTGCCAAGATTTTCCTGAAGCAAGCTCTTATTTTTAAAGAAAATCCTGAGTCTGAAAAATCTTGGAGTCTATACAATTTCAAAGAGCCACCTCCCAAAAAACAAAGATGAAGCAGAGACCTACTTATCCTTACCAATTAGAGAATGCATTTTGGGGGGAATGGCAAAATATTTGACCTGTTTTTAATAAGTTGAATTCACCAGTATCTGAAGTAATTTTTCAAATTTAAGCTCATGGAAAGGCTCTGTGATATAGATGATAAATCCAACACTAGTTTTGGATATTTTCATACAGGCTTTTAAAGTAATACAACATACTGCCTTTTACTGAACTAGGCAGAAAGGAAATATTTTCCCATTACAGTTTTTTTTTGAGAATATGCTTATTGTGAATAGTGAACTAAAAAGGGGTTTAGGAAAACAAAAATCCCATCAATACATGGGAATATACAGTTACTCCTGGAGAAGTGACTCACATTAAACACCATCCTATCCACCTTTCCATCAAAGCCTGAGCAAGGGGCAAGAAAATGACAGTTTTCTGAGCTCTTGTTTTATGCAAGTATTTAATACGTTTTGTATTGATTCCATGAAAAGAGACCATGTCAGAGAGCATAAGACTGTGGTCCAAAACTTCCAAAACAGAAGTTATTATGACCCTCAAAAGTCAGAAGATTATTTTTGAAGTCTTGATCACCCCATCAAATTCAACAGGGATGGATAGATTTTAAGCACTTTTATGTCCTTCAGCTAGTGGGATCCACCTTGTGAATCATTTAGTGATTAAAAGAAACATGTCAGCACTGAAACAACACCATGTATATAAGATCTTAGCTCAAGCCAGGATCCTACTACACATATGAATATCTCAGTCACCATTTTTGCAAATGCTAAAAGTTACATTTATAAGCAATCACGACCAAAAATATAAATTATTGTATGTTCTAACTCAGAAAAATACTCTGGGGAGTTTTTTTAGGTTTTGGGGTTTTTTTTGTTTGTTTGTTTGTTTGTTTTGTTTGGTTTTGGTTTTGTTTGGTTTGTGATTTGTTTGTTATTTAGGTAGAACTTGCTCTTTGCTTTCTGTGACATAGACATTTTTATGTCAGGATAAACAGTCCAAGATTAAAGACTGACCCTAACCTTATAAGTTTTTTGTGACAAATAGGGAAAGCAAAGCTAAATTAGTTAATGTGCATTTTTGTTAAGCACCAAAACCAGAACAAATATTTTAAGTAGTCACTGCCTGAAATATTCTGCTATGTGTAGAGAATACATATATATACCACTATATACACGTATACAAAAGAGCCGAAGTCTGAAACTTTCCCTTAGTGCAAATAAAAGCAGTCTTCCTGAAATGATGCTTGTTTTTCAAATTTGGTTTCTTTTCCAATCTAAACAATGTTTGGAAAATGTTCGGTTGTACAAATTAACACCATCAAGATTTTTTTTTTTAAACCAAAGGTCTAATTTTAATGGTAATATTTCACCTATAAAAAGTGAGGATAACAAGTTTGTATTCATACAAAGGTGTTAATTAATGAAAGACAAACCTTTGCCAATTATTGACACATTCCTCTGTAATCCTGTTATGTGGAACATTCTAATGAAGTCATAGTTTATTACTAATGATCTAGCTTTGTTAAAAAAAAAAAAAAAGCTGCAAGGGGGAGGGGGGCCGAAATAATTTATTTGCTTTGGTGTATTTTTTATCACAGCAGGTAAGAATGCTGCATTTTGACTGCCACATTGTATGCAGGATGAGGGGGTATGACCTCAGAAGCAGCAACAGAGAACTGGCTCTTTCACACTTCAGCACACACTGCTGTGAACCAGCACTTTGGTCATATTATCTGCTGCACCACAAAGCTGTCCGCTAATTATCTCTGAATACGAATTTTATTGAACCTTAATTTTCAGTAATGGGGCCTGATAGTTTGTGAAGAAAGACAAAAGAAGGGTCCCTTTGTTTTTCCCTCACAATAACCTTCTAGTGCTGGAGCTATGGCAGAACTCATTAAACTTGAACAATGAGTTGAAATATGATCGGGTTATTTTTGTCCCTGCCCCCAAACTAGGCTAGTCCTGTCTGCCAGCCTGTCCATCTGTCTAACGATATGGGAAGAGACATTGATTTTGTAGTGGACACTGTTACAACACATTGCCGAACTCCTACCAAATCACTGTGGACATGAATCTGAGCAGAAATTTATTCTTTTGTGCATGTTTGGCAAGACCTCATGGCAAGTTTAGCAGTGATCTGGGCACTACGGAGATCTGAAAACCCTGACTGAACCAGGTTAAACGAAAGCTGATTTGTGTTTGTGTGCACATGGTAATAGATGTACACTAGCTAGAAATACCTGCTATTCATTCAAACTTTGAGTTAAAAGAAACTAACATGGGGAAAAAAAGCTAAAATATGTGCTAAAATATGTGAAAGGTTTCTGCTCAGCTGAGAGCTGTTAGATGTTTTTGTACTGTCTTCAAAGTCCAGCCTTCTCAAGGCATCTTCTACTAAGCAATGGAGCTCTTAAAAGCTTATTCTCTTCTAATCTGGCAGATTCACTCTAATTTTCTAATTTAACTGGGAGCTGAGCAGTTGCACTGTAGCGTGTATAGTAAAATACTTCAGGATATACATAATGAGTCAAAATCAATGGATTACTCAAAACACAAATATCCTGCTACACTGAAACTGAGTTATTTGATTTCGTGTGCAAAAAAAGAGTTGGGTACTTCTTTCTTCCAGAATTGTCTCCTTAACTCATTGCAATGGCAGTTTAGATGGTTCACCAACAGTTTTGTCCCTCCTAAACAGTGCTTATTTAATATGAGAACCATCAACATGTTTTTGGAAGATATTTTCCTCTCAAGCTTTCAAGTATCTGCTCTACCCAAAAATACTGCTTCAGATGTATTTCATACAGTTCTGTGGGTGATATGTTTGTAGACAATTTGCACAAAACAGCAAATCAACATCTGGTGTATCAAAGGAAGTTCTGAATATTGTCCACTTTAAGATTCTCATGTGTACTTGAAAAGTCTCACATAGCTTAGTTTTTATCTTCATTTTTGTAGGAGAATATGCTACAGCCGAACAGAATATTGCAAGTTTTGTGATTCCTTTCCTTTATTTTCAGCCTTAATTTTCTTTCTGCTAAGTGCTATTCAATTATTCTTAAATTAGTCACCGCTATGAAGCCATCTTGCATCTACAAACCAATTAAAAAATAAATTTTGAAACAAAATCATATAAAGGCAGCCCCCTCCCCCATTTCTGTGCCCTCACAGGGAATGGGGACACACACACAAATGTGCTTGCACATGAGCACAACCTCACGTACATGCACACACACACTCAGAGGCACACAAAGTCCTAGCTAGCTAGGACTGTGAGTTTGCTGAGCAAATTATAGTTTGGGAAAGTGGGGGGGAACAGGAGATTGTTTCAGAGACATGATAAATACATATCTATTTATAATTTTATATATCTAAGTACAGACATCAACATATAGATGTTCACACACACATATATGAAACAACCAAAGCACAAATTCATTTCTTTGTGACTTGACGTATTCCATGAATTTTAACATTCCATATCGAAACAAATAATCTATTCTGTGAATAGTACTACTATTTTTATTGTCCTGAGTATTTAAAGGCTGAAATAATAGCTAGCTTTACATTAATTCCATTAATAAAACTGAACATCTAGTTAGGATACTGTGAGAGCAAAGATTTTGATTTTTTAGTGCATGGAAAGTTGCTCATACAGCAACTGTTGTGTACTAGAACAGTCTGCATTTGATTCTGAAATAAACCAAAACAAAACCTGAAAAGAAAACAATATCTATTAACAAGCAATAATTGAATGCCCTTCAGTGATACAACTTTCACAGACTTTTTCCATCACATACGAAGTCTGATTCTTCTGTCATTCCCACAGTTGTCAGTCAGGAGTAATTACATTAAGGTCAGCAAAGAGACCATCACTAAAAGTGGCATAAGAAAAATAGTGAGAGTATAAAGCTTTAACATGTGGCATTTGGTTACACTTTGAAGCTGCTTTTGGGGAATTTTGAAAATTTTTAATGATCTGGCATTTTATTTCACTAATCCAGAAAACTTTGCTTGGTCTGTTCACTGAACACCAAGTTGATTTGGGGAGTTGTATTTTGTCTATTTAATTATATCTTTTAATTTTGACACAGTAAGTGAACTATACCGGAAAATGTCAGTCTGGCATTCGAAAAAGGGTGAACTAAGAAATAAAAAATAACTTTGGTCTGTGATAAATGTGCACTGAAGAAAGTCATCCAAACAGCAAAAACCAGATTCATCATGGCTTCTTTAAAAGACATCAGTCACGTTTCATTTTTCAATTAAATAAAGTAGTGAGCGGAGACCTTGTGTTGCCTATATATATATCCACTCTTAGGGATGGGTGTATGATCCTATTTGCTTGCTGGTGTGGTATCTGGCAGAAACAGTGCCCCTGACAGCTTATACCAGCAATGTAATCTGTTTACTGTAACTGGCTCTGGTCTGCCAGTGGGAATTCCTGGATGCAACTGGGAGAGTAAGGCAGCAGAGGAATGTACTGTATATTCAAATAGATGTATCATGGGTACCGTATGTTCCTTTCCAACAACAACTACATCGCTGTATTGCAGTTCAAATTCCAAGTATTCAGGGATGTAAATATATTAAACAATGCATCTGTTTGTGCAAAGCATTCTTATGAGGGGCATCCATGTGCTTTTAATCAGTTTCATGCTGAGTGAAAGAAAATTGTAAACTATGCATTAAAAGAAGATTTAGTGAAAGTTATTTTTTCTCTATCTTCTGCATCCTAATTCAATGCTTCCCCTTGCTTTCAGTGATAATATAAGTAATCTTCTAGTAACATTCATGAGGAAAGTTTGATGTGGATTTACACTAGTGGAGCTACATTACAATGGGTAGATTTAAGGTATTATAAAATGAGTTTTTGGATTTGTTACAGAGGTATGAAACCCCTAAGACACAGACAGATAGGACTTCCAACATATGGCAACCACTCTTATTATAAAACAAAACAGTGTTAAGTCAAAGTACCTGATTACAATTCGCTAGTGCTATGTCGCTCTGATAGCAGGCTTACATTTAATGCCACAGAAACAATATAATTTATTTTTCTGTCTTCCCTTATCCCTTCATTATTGAGTTTGTAGGCTTTGAAACCTTAAGCAAAAGGACAAAATATAAATTATAGAAAACATCAAAGTACAGTGAAATCAAATGATATTCCATACAATCCTTACAGAGATATCTAACATATTTCTTATGTGCAGTTTTGTCGAATTCCTATCACTGCAGAGCTTTAGTGGCTATGATTAGTAATCTTTTGGGAGCTACAGTAGCTTACTTTTAATGTCAAAAATATTTAATTGAATGCAATAATTTGGCAATGTAAAAATTCATTTGATATTTGACAATTATTTAAGCTGGACAATTTTTTAACCTGTTATCAAAGGTATCATTAGACAAAAACATAGCTGTATATTTTTATTGCATGCTGCTTCTTCAGCTCAGTCTGTTTATAGATTTTTCTTAAATTGCATCATTTGAGATGTAGATTTTGGAGGTAGAGCATCTAACACCACACCTACTTGAACTATTAAATACAATTTTTGGTAAACAACATATCATCAAAAACATGTGAACTAAGAAAAATATGACCGCTATGGACATGTCAAAAGAAAAATCGCCAAGCCCAGTAGGCTAATAAACAAAATTCCGTTTGGGGAATGAATTGACTGACAAGCAGTTCCTAACAAATAAATGCACATTAGATTCAGATGCATACTGGGGTATCAAATAACTAGATAATTTATCACCAATCAAATTTAAAAGCACGTTTCCTTGTCTTGGTCTATGGTTCCCATGCACTGCTATTTTATTAACAAGACTTTAATTCTCGTACTGACACACAAAAGTGTTGTACTCTAATGAACTGTCTGCTCCTTGCAGAAATCTGGTGGTAATGTAGGATGTTAGTTACAATAATGATAATCTTTAGTATTTTTAGCCTGTCAGAACCCGCACAGCCAACAACAACCAGTCTTTTACTAAAACTCTACCTCATCAAACTAACTTAATTAGCAATTCAACTCCTTATTTTTGTTTTGGATTCCCCTCTGGCTACTAATTAAAGCTTAATCGAAACTGCTGAACTGAGGTTGTAAAGAATTCATTAATATTAAAATTAGCCCCAACAATTTTTTTGGGCTGGTGCAATTTGTATTTGTTACTGTCAGGGTTTGAAATTCAGTGGAATTGTTAAGAAAACTGTACCAGAAATTTGCTGTATATTCATATTATAAGTAGAACAAATATGATGAATTCCAATAGTTGAACAAGTAATTCATGATTTGACCACGCACAGTTCACATTACTTGTGTCACTGTTTAATACCAACAGACAAAATACATTTTCAGATAATTTTTCCAAAGTCATCCACATTTCTTTATCCTCCTAAGTGCTTTCATATTTTGGATAAAAGGGAATAAAGGGCTCAGAAAAAAAATGCAAAGATTGATTTTATGTATTATCTTGACAAGATTAATATGTTTGAAAAATGAACAGATTTACCACTTCACTTTGATTCTTCCACTTTTCTTAACATCAAAGATTACTCCAGCTGCAATAATGGTTATTCTGAAAACTAAGATCAACCAAACTATGAGCTTCTGTAAAGGACATATTTTGCTGGTAACATATCTCTCATCAACATTATTTTTTTTTTAATAAGAGACTAATACATTGTCTTCTAAATTAAAATGAGCATCTCGATGTTCTATAAATTATTTAAATATATTCTTTTCTGAACTCAGTTTATTCTTTGCAATGAGTTTAAATGTATTTTTAATTTAATTGCTTAGCTTACAATAAGAAATGAACTTATATTTGAGTATTACTAAATACTCTCAACAAGATGAGTGAAACATACTTGTGTTTTTGGTAAATTTAATGAAAAATGTAAATAAGAAAAGCAGTCTTTTTATAGCAGATGAAAACAATTTTCATAATTCAAGTTCACTTTTCATTTTAACTTTTATGCTTTAATATTTTTATAGGAACATGTATATTTATTTTACCCTACAGGAAATTTTTTCAAGAATGTTTGTAGGAAGCAAACTTGTTAAGACTAAAATATACAGCAACTAATACTGTTTAACATATTTTATTAAATATAAACATTAAGATTATTTATATAATGCAAAACTTTACAAAAATATACAGAAAAAATTACATATGCATCTAGGTTTCATTTAAATAACATTTATGACAAAACAATCATGCACATATTTAAAAATCAACATATGTCCATTTTTTACTCACTGACTAAATCAACAATGGCATACAAAGCACACAATTTAAAATCTTGGTGACAATTTCCGTGAAGTTATTCAAATACAATTTGACTTCTGACAAGAGGATGTAATTTATAAAACAGAACATGCCTATCAGTGGAACGTAAATTTGCATAATGAGGATACTTTCATTTCTGCAAGCACAGTTTTTGACATCCCAACTTGGAGCACTGGAAGAATCTGGTGAAAAATGTCAATATACATAAGTAGAAAAATGATGAATAAAATACCCATAACATTTATCTGATTTGAGTAAACAAAATAAATTTTGCTTGCAAAAAGTAATGATTTTGAAAACTATAATAATATGCCTCCTAAGTCTATGAAAGTCTATCACTGCCTTTAGCTGCAATCAGCTTTGAAAACTAAGGGAGGTGTTCTGAGTTTATCATTAGATGTTAAAAACACTGTTGTGACATTAATGTTATGCATTTTTTAATCAGTGTTTTGATTTGATTCTCTGTTACGTTTCCTATAAATATACTGCAGTATCAGCAGTACAAAGAAAAAAAAAAAGAAAAAGCCTTTATCCTTTCCTTCAGTAGGTAAACTTCAAATTGACTGTTAACTTGGTCAGCTGGTTGAGAGCATCCATCATTCCTGAACTGGAGAGAAAATAGTAGTTTGCCATCCCCTAATTTTTTCGAGTAGTCACTTCAGGTAAACATATGTTCAGAGTTTAAATTCAACAAATGCTGGAACAGATTTGCTTTACTTCAGCATCTCTTACTAACCCCACCAAAAGGGACAGTATCTGATGACAATCAAAATTAAGTTACCTTTTTGTTTTGAAGCCAGAGCTTGGACAAATTAAAACATATCTATTTCAGGTTTGCTAAACAAAACCTGAACTGTCAAGAGGAAGCAATAGAACATCCTTAACAAAAAAGAAAAAGGAAAGGGAAAAGGAAAAGGAAAAGGAAAAGGAAAAGAAGAAAGAACCACAGTAAATTTAGAAAAAAAAAAAGAAATTTACTGGAGGTTATTACTTTCCTTTATACAATTTACTAATAGTACCTTTCAGAATTAGAACTAAAGGAAACTCAAGTTTACTTTTCATTAGTGTGGATGCTTGTTTATATTTTCTTAATTCCCCAAACTTTGAAATTATGCCTGGTTTACTTCTGTTTATGGTGTGTTTCACTTTATGGTCTCTCTGATAATGCTATTGAATTGTAAATATTCCAAGGGGAATTACTTGGAATATCTTTTTATTACAATACTATTACAGCTGGGTTTGTTACAATAACATGTAACATGTATATAAACTGTATTAGTTAAGATTCTGAGGCAGAGAAACATTTTTGCTGGCCTTTATTGCTATAAAATCTAAGAATATAAGAACAGAAGAATATGGAAAAAATATTAAAACACAAAACAAAGCAAGGAGGCAAATCTCAGTGGAGAGTATACCTTTAATTCTAAATCAGACTTCTTCATATTCAAATTAAAGAACTAGATCATGGCTTTGAAAACAAATGTTCATCATATGCTTTATTCAGTCTGGTACTTGTCACACACATACACCATTTATTAAAGTGAAAGAGGAGCATGCCACCCTTATTTATTTAAGACATCAGGATGACAAATAAATACTTTATCAGATACGGCTATAAAACCCAGCATTTTTACAATTAAATTTTCTCTAAATAATATTTCTTCCTGCAATAGGTATTGAAAATATTGTCTGGTATAGTTCCAAGCAGAACTTGGAGGTGATTGTGACTGTCAAGCGTAAAAGGACTGATGTACAGACAATACAAATAAAGATGATTAAATTTCTGTCAAATATTGTGAAACTAAAATAATAAATAAAATCATGGAACAAGATCACTGGCAGCATATTCAAGCAAAATAGTAATTGCTTCTTAGCTGTTCTTATCATTATCATTTTGATATAAGTACGTATTTTATAAACACTTTCAGCTAGAAGACTTCACCACTTCTCCTTAAAAATTCCCTTTTATTATCAGTGTAGATTCATAGCAAAGAAATAAGAAGCTTGCTGTTCAAACAGCTTAAAGGGGGAAAAAAGGGGCTGTTTTAACATTTCTTTTGCATCTTTAATTTCCTTCAATGCTCCCTACATCGTGAATATGTCAGCTGAACACACGTCTCATTTTCAATTGCTAACATTTCAGGTACGATAGGAACATACACATCAGCTTGATGCATGAAAGCATTTGCAAGGTTGGAATGGGAGCACGCTGCAATGTGCAGTGATGCCTGTGCACCCACAGTAAATGTGATTGGCTTAAACTCAGCTGTTAAGTCCTCTCCTTATCTAGGGCACTGTGTGTTTATCCTATGTTTATCCTACTAACTCCGTCTACATATAAATACACCTAATTCTGTATTGTATATTCTTAGAAATTACTTTTGCTATGAAATATGTTTTTCGTTTTTTTTTTGTCATGAACATATTACTCAGATATGAACTCTTTTGATTCTGATTTTTCCTAATACAGAATGATCAGAGCTCTGTATCATCAGGTCACCTACAAAAACAAAATTGCAGCAGCCCTCCCATTCCCTGATTTTGATCCCAGCAGCCTTCCCTTTCCCTGATTTTTAACAAGGACCACTCCCCCTCCCCAGCTTATTTCCCACTCAGAAATAGATGCATATTACTTTTGGTCTAATTTCTGTTACAGAAAAAAAAAAGATCCCAATATGCTGACATACATCTCAGATATATTCACATTAGAGAGACTACAGATTTTTCACTGAAAAAGAGGTCTCACAAACATTTTAAAATACACTCTGGTTACATGTCAGCTGGTAAATTCAGCAGAAGAGGAGGGGACAGCTGTATTCCGGTACATAAACTTTCCTCAAAACTGAGAGTAAACACAGACATCGTGCTGGGATAGGAGGGAAATATGTGCCTTCTCTAAACCCTTACTGACTCTGCCTGTTCTCTTAGAAAAACCACAAATACCTAACAGAGGCAAAATTTTGTGGTTTCTTAAAACCATACAGCAAAGTCAGGGAATACACCTCGGCAGTCCTGGGAAATATTCAGATTCTGCTGTTCCAGAACAGTGGGAGTAGAATTCTTCAAGCAATAGTTAATAGAAACATGAAGTCAAATCCAATGTGTTTGTTGCCCAAGGGTGGGAGTGAATGAGTGACAGCAAAAAATAACTAGACATTGGGATTCGTTTACCCATACAATTATTATTTTTAAAAATATATCTTAGCACCAAGATTTTCAGTCCCATATTTTGGAGTTATTGTTGTTGCATTGTTTAAACATTCTTTGAAATAAAAAAGGCAAACATTTTTGTTTCTAATTGTAGCATTTGTTATGTTTACAGACCTCTTACTAAATACTCAAAACACCATCTCTTCCTAATACTAATAAATAATTCTGCTGCAAGCATTCATTGTCCTACTAGCTAAATAGTTAGTAATGGGTAGATTAAAACGTTCTGAGTAACCTATGTTACATTTTAAAATTAATTCCTGGTCTGAGTTGTTTTATGGGTTTCTATACCTGTGACTTGAAATGAACAGTACTCCCCTTCACACCCAAGCTGAAGTGCTTATGTGCCAGTGCTGTTACTAGGATAATCAATGTTAAGTGTTGTATCTGACATTCCAGGCTATTTTCAAAAATACAGGGATGTAGTGATCACTAAAGTCGTCCTCATTGGTGGCATTAATTTTGTTCATGCACTACAAACACGTTATGGTATTATAAAAAAGGTAGTCCTCTTGACTTAAATCCTAGATTACCAATCTGTGTTTGGCTGCCTTGAAGAGCAGTGCTGGGTGATGAGAAGGAAAGCAGCACTCAATCAACACGAAGAGGTTAACTAACCACAGTGATCTGCCTTTTACGTTCCCTCCCTAGCCCTATCTTTCACAAGCCATTCCACATGAGTTGCATTATGCCCCTCACAAGTGTTTGACTCGGGGGAGATCGATGCCCTCCTCTGCAGGTCCTTGGGACACCGTGGCTGTGGGTGCTTCGCTGTGCTCTTATAAACATCACCTACACCTCTGCTCTCACACTGGCAGGATATTGGAGCACTAGCTCCACTCACACAGGTTTTATTTTTTAAAGCAGAAGCCAAATGCACCATTTTGGAGGTAAATTATGCAGAAAAAAAAACTTTATATTTTTGCTGAGGCAAATGATTTTTAAGTAGGTCTCATAATTACTTCGGGTGGAGAATGTGCTTTTTCTCTTTGGTCTATTCACTTGCAGTTCATACGAGGAAGGATTATATTACTGTCATTACACAAACACTTAAATGGGTCCATTGATTTGTTTAGAAATGAGATATCAATGACAGTTAATTATTCAATAACTGATCATTAATTTTGGGCAAATGATCAGAGACCTTTAGGTCCTTCTAATTTTGCTTGGCTCAAAGCAATACATGAAATCTGTTTGTTAAAAACATACGGCAGACTACTAGGCATTAATTTTCATTCTGCTACAGTAAAGCAGTGTTTTTAACAGATTCATGAAATGTTTTAATACTACTCAGGCAAACCTATCAATAGAAGAACTAAACACACAGTCAAAGGGATTATTATCTAGCTGTCTATATCTTTCATCTAACCTGACATCTTGCCATGTGGTTTTGTGTGGAAAACAATTTTTTACTTACTTAAACATCCTACCTTTAATTAATCCTTCTCTCTTTTCTTTGCATTTTAAACTATCCTAAGGAGATCAAGGACTGTTCATACTGACTGGGCTACAGCAGTACCAAATGATGCTCAAAAAGCATAGCTTATATAATGAGGGTATCATCAGTCGTTACATTCTTAATTAAAGTTCATTCAAAGGATGCTTTCCAATAGCTGTGTCATAACCCTATTGCCATATCTTGGAGATTTGCTAACGATTAATAAGCAACACAACATTTTCCCTCACTCCATCTGCACAGGATTGAGCTCGAAAATTTCCAAAGAATAAATTAAAGTAGAATTAAGGTTACGAAATAAAGTGAATGTCAAGCTGAAACTCTTTTCATTAACTCAATGCTCACTCCTGCCAAGGTCTGCAGCACATAGCTGATTCTGTATCATCAATGTGCTGAGATCATTCCAATATCATAATAGAGCACATTTAAAATGAGCAATTGAAAACTTTCAGCCTTTTCCCTGGATTTGTTTGCTTTTCTTGGCTAGATGAACAAAAACTAGCCCGGGTGGAGATCTGGTTTCCGTTCACTTCGGTGGAGTTAATGCCATGTTTGGTGAGAGCAAGGAGAAATCCTGGGGATAGCAGTGTTGTGAGGAGCTGCACAGCATCACTTCTGCACGGGCCATAGACTTATTCCAAAAATGTTTTACTAATTAAGGTCCCTGTGAAGTATAATATGTAAGTCAGTTTTCACAAGATATTGTGACAGACGATAAACTTGTCTAACATGAGCAATATGTATTTTGAGGAATGTTGTACGAAACTTATTAGAGTAACAGAAGGGCTGTGATAAGTCCCATGGGTAAAACCAGAGCAGAAACAAACCTTGGGAAACATACCCGTGTCCATCCTTTATGGTGAAAACAGACAGGGAAATATAGTCTCATTAAAGGGGACGCACTGCTCTGGTAAAAAAGTAAAATCAGCCACCTTAGTTCAGAATTGCAGCTGTGTCACTTCAGCGTGAGTGTTACTTATGTGATCACCAGAGGTCAGTGTCACCACAGTCTGTAGCACAGAGAGAAGATGCTGTTTATAACAGATTAAAAAGAGCTTGTCTGATCCCTCCAGAGTTTGCCTGTGCTCCAGCACCAAGTATAACAAATTCACAAGCCTCCCCCTTCTTTGTGAGATGGAGGGTGGATGACTATGAGGGAGTGCTGAGGAAAGAAAAGGACAAGGAAAAAAAAAAAAGAATCGGAGAGCTGGAAGGAAATGGGAGCAGGAATAAAAGCACAACTTGGCTGGCAGCTTTGTGACCAAAAAGATGCTGCCTTCAGATTCTCAAGCAGGCAAGTCCCACCTGTCTTAAGGCATCTACCTACCAATATAAATTATTGCCTGATCCAAATGCTGAGAAATTATAAGGCTAGATCATGTTTAAATAATAAAAAAATACTGTTTTCCTTTCTCCACAGGCTTGAGTTGTTGGGTTGTTGGGGTTTTTTTGGCATATTACAGAATCACAGAATCCCAAGGGTTGGAAGGGACCTCAAAAGATCATCTAGTCCAACCCCCCTGCAAGAGCAGGGTAACCTAGAGTACATCACACAGGAACTTGTCCAGGCAGGCCTTGAATATCTCCAATGTAGGAGACTCCACAACTCCCCTGGGCAACCTGTTCCAGTGCTCTGTCACTCTTACAGTAAAGAAGTTCTTCCTGATGTTCACATGGAACCTCCTATGCTCCAGTTTACACCCATTGCCCCTTGTCCTATCACTGGACATCACTGATAAAAGCCTAGCTCCATATTCTCGAGCTTTCTTCCACTAATGTAACACCTGAGAATGTGTGCATGTATGAGTGTGTATGAATGTAATTTTAATGACATGTGGAATCATCAGGTTGCGGTTTGCCTCCAGCGGCTAGAATTTAAGAAAAATACAAGATGCAGGATAAAACTCTGGCATCTGGGAAGACTTCTTCCCTAGTTGCTCACTTTACGTTGAGAAATGATCCTAAAGCTGTGGCCTTCGTGCATATATCAGAGGTAATGGATAAGCATGCAGACTGTTGTTGCTTCCTCACTTTGGTATGTCATGAGGCCCACAACTCAGTATATCCATGGTGTGCTCCTCCATCCTTAGGTGCCAGCCAATCTGCAGATGTGTTGGGTTGAGATTGTGCATGCAGGGAAGAGTGAAAACTATCATTCAAGAGCAGAGAGGAGACTAGAAAGGCCTTCTTGGAGCATACTGAGGTGTGAGAACAGGTTTTAGCAACAAACATAGAATCATAGAATAGTTAGGATTGGAAAGGACCTCAAGATCATCTAGTTCCAACCTCTCTGCCATGGGAAGGGACAAACGCTATCACTTTGTCCATACTGGCATTTCTGGAAGTTAATCTCCCACCAGTGTTCAAGCAAGTAGCAGCAATGGTAATACAAATACTGGTACAGAGAAATCCTGAGGTTTAGATGCCCTGTATTCTAAGTGTATTCTATGGTGGTTGCTGCTAGGCATTATTAGAGGAAAAAAAGTTATGATGATGCAAACATTCAGAAAAAAATATTCCTTTTGTAGGATATTTATTGTTTGACAATGGCAGAACATTTTGTTAAGGAAGGTTGCTGTAGGTTGCAGCCAATGATTTTTTTCCTGATGGAGCATGGGGATCTCTGTTTGGCCTTTGCAGTTCTCTGATGTTTTCATTTGCAACACTAGAGTTCAAACATCAATCCAACTATGCAACTCAGAAGTAGTGGTATAACTGTCATAAAAGAAAGGAGCTTGTTTCCCAGCTTCCACTGTGTCTTAACAGAAATACCTTCTTTTTTCTGAACATTTTAATGGCCACATTTGGAAAAGATCCAGCTTTAAAATGCCAGGTCTGCAGAATCATTTCTTGGGTAACCCGAGACATTTTTTTTACAATCAAATACCATAGACAGTCTCTCATATGGAAGGCACATACCTGACACCAGGTAGAACTTAAGTATTTATCCAACCATATTGATTGCTCTCAGTTCACTCCAGCGTAAAGTCATCCTCAGTACTGCTCCAGAAAAATGATACTGCTTATCAAAAGGAATTATCTAGGTAATGTCATGACAGATACATGCCAAACTTGCTTTCTCTGCACAAGTCTTAGGGCTAAGCAAATATAAATCGAACCTCTTTCCCAAGGCAAACTGCAAGCTGATTTTTGCACAACCCAACCAAAGAAAAGTAGGACAGTCCTCCACGCTGAGCTTCAATGTAGCACAAAGTAAAAGTCCTAAAGCAGGCAGTCTTTAATGAACACTCCATATTACTGAAGTCTACAAAACCTGAGCATCCTAGTGTATTTGTTGCAATACACTTTCCTGTGATAGGAAGTAGGGATTTGAATAGCATTTACTTGATCTTGTCATAGTGCTTTGACCAGCTCTGTGATGTCTCTCAGCAAGTTATACCATATGAGGATGTTATCACAGGTTGCACTTCAAAGGGCTGAGCATGTGCCCACTCCGATTTACAGTCATATTCTCTGACATCCATCATCAGGCTAAACAATCTATGGCAGCAGATCCTATCAAGTTCACATTGCTGCATTGAATTAATAGCATAGGGTTTAAATAACAACTGAAAAAAAAACCCAAAACATATAAATGTAAGACAAGAATAATTGGGTAAATTTGCATATTTTCAACAGTTTGTTTTCTTCCAAACACTCCAGAAATATTTTACCACACATTTTCTTGTAGTAAGTACTCCCTTTTCTTCCCATTCCAAAATATACTTCACCTTTCCAAAATGTAGACACATCTCAGATCAAGGCATTACTTGAGTCTAGAATAAATTAAGACAGGACTAGGAAGAAGCATTTCCCTAAAATATTAACATAGGAAAAGTACTTTGACATCTAAAATAAAGATCTCTTCTATAATTCTCAGTACTTTCTGTAGTTTAGACTGGTCTTAAAGTATTAACTCAGAAACACTCTCCAGTCACATTTAACGGTTTAGGGAACAACACACTAATTGTAAAGTAATAACAATAATAATAATAATAGCCCATGTCAGTATGGGAGCTGGTAGGGATGAGTACATTTAGTAAGTCTTATGAAAAGCATGAAATTTAATTAATGCTCTTTGGCAAACTTCCGAGTTGTGTCAAGACACAGCAGAAGCCCACTTCTGGGTTAACCCTGTGAGGGCTGGTGAGCCTCCAAGCAACAGGCAGTAGGAAAACTTTCTGTGCCATTCAAGATGCTGACCACTGACCTTCTTTCTGCACTCTGCACCTCCAAAGAGGAGCAGAACCACCAAGGCAGTGCTGGTAGGAGATGTAATGCAAATCCTCCCCAGAGGATAAGCATGCAGAAAAAACAAGAAACTGTTACAAAAATCTGCACCTCTGGGTTGCTAGGATGGGGTAACAACACACTGTACCCTGTAATAACCTCTGAATCCTGTGGCATGCTTTCAGCACAGACAGAAAAAGGCATCAGTGAAGGGAGTAGCTGTGCAAGAAAATCCCTTGTTATATCTGCCAGTGTTTATGGGTGCCTGAACTTGTATGGAATGTATGAACTGTGGAAGAAGGCAGGCAGGATATTCATACTGCTTATATGCAGGCACATAATACATACTTTTAGAACTGCAAACTTCACTCAGTTTCCATATTTCAGTGAAGAGAAATAGGTTCTTCAAGGAACTGATCTTAGCTGCCCTGAATCACTCTCTCCAGGGATCTGCTTCTCTCTCTGGCTAATTAAAAGGGACAGGAATCCTCCCAGCTCAGATACTTAATTATCCTACCCTCTTCAAGTTAGACACCTTAGTGAAGTGCCCCAAGCTACCTACCAATCTTGGACATCCCCTCCTGCTGGATGCTCAGACTGATGCCAGGAAGGATGGCCTGCTGGTATTATAGAAGAGGACACAGGCTTGAGGAAGAGGTGACTTGAAACAATCCAGAGGTTTTCAGTTCTAGATGACATGTGGTTAAGTAGGACATGTCTGGAGGACTTTAAAGGGCCAGCTGCTTTACTCACCATAATAAAGAAAGGAATGTTCCTGTGTGGAAATAGGGATTTTAAAATGTAATACAAAAAAAGGGTTTAAGATGAAAATAATTTAACAAGACTTCAGTAATGTGTCCAGGCGTTAAACAAAGAGGTTGGGTTTCAGTTTTTGCCTTTCTGTCAGTGAAGTGCATCCACAGAGTGCCAAAAAAGGGTGAAGAAAAAAGCTTAAGACTTTTGAGTTCTTGAAACCCACTCAGTTTCACAGAGCTCTGCCAGGTCCTGCTTTGAGATCCTGTTATTGCCACCCCATCTAAACTGCAGAGATGTGCAGTGCATCTTGAACGTCTGTTGCTTCACATCTTGGTCTTCCTCTCCTGGGACAGAGGCTGTACTCCCAGGCCTTACCCCCACATGCAGGCAGGTGTTCACAGGGGAAAGACCGGAAAGGGGAAGGTGATTGCAGGGGAACAACACAAAGTTGATATGTTTTCTGCTAGGACCTATTAAAAGTTGAGTAACCTCTGGAGAAATTGAAAGGCAGTCCTAATGATCTGCAAGTAATCTTTAAAGTTATAAACCTCAGTTTTCTCAAGGAAAAAGGAAAATAGAAAAAAAAAAGAAAAAGAAAAGTTTTCCTGGATTCTGCAAGGCTGGAATTTCTCTAGCTACTTATTTTGCTATAACCACCAGACAGCTAATTGTGACTATATCTCTATGACAGTTTAGTCTGCTCTGTAACTCCATGCTTATTTCTGTTGCCTGGTATGTGTACTAAAAATCTCCAGGTTTCCAAGTCCATAAATCTGATGCATTAGTTCTGGGCATGCAGCTGATAACAATCCTGACTGGATCTGTGGTGATGCCTGTAATGTGGTGTGAAGACTCCTCCCTTTGTTTATGCAAAGCCCCATCGCTCCAACTCTCACAGTCAGGCAAATAAAGTGCTTGCATGTCGGACTCTCCTTTTTTTTTTCCCAAGTCCTATCTTCAAGAGCCTAGGCTGTCACAGGCAGTTAGGGAAATTACTTGCAAATAGCACAATTTCATACAAATTGAAGCTGTGTCCTGCTATATATTTCCAATTCTAAATGACTAAGAACTAATTTTTATTTCAGAACAAGATTCTGTAATATATGTGGTGTAGAGTCATGTATATGTGGGTTCCTTTACTTTTAAAAGACCACCGAGGAGACTTGCTGGCAATTTTCTACAGCAATGGAAGTGGAAATGTATGTGGATTGTTAATACTGGAATATCACCTACCATCTGGATAGGCTTAACACGTGATAAACTGTGAGGTTTGGACACAGATTTGTGGTGCTTGAGGAGATACCTTAAAACCTTGTCTATGTTGGCCTTGCCTGACTCTCATCATGTGGAGCCTTAGACTGTTTCTTTTTACAAGATGAACAGAACAACAGCTGAGAGATGTAGTAGCCTCAAATTTAGAACAATAGACAAGAAATGAGAGTGGGGTTAAAATTGTTCTACTCTCTGTTTTTAAATTCATAGAATCATAGAATAGTTAGGGTTGGAAAGGACCTTAAGATCATCTAGTGCCAACCCCCTGCCATGGGCAGAGACACCTCACACTAAACCATATCACCCAAGGCTTCATCCAACCTGGCCTTGAACACTGCCAGGGATGGAGCATTCACAACCTCCCTGGGCAACCCATTCCAGATCTCGGAATTGGGTTACAGAGCTATAGATTCATAGATTATGAGACCGAAGAGAACAACTGGGTTTATCCATTTTTTAAACTCCTGTTTAACAAAGACCAAAAGCCCGTTAAATACCTTGGTTTATCTCCAAATCTCAGCTCCCCTTGGACATATAATTTACTAAAAATATCTAGACTTGTTTTAACTCTTTTCCTTTTTATTTTTTTTTTCTGATGGGGAATCTACTAAAAGTGTAAATACATTGTTTGGGACTTAATTGCTGTCGCTGATAGCAAACTTGGTTTCCAGTCTGACTTTACCCTAACTGACCTTCCAGCCATTGGAGTGTGTCAGTCTGTGTGCCAGAGTGAAGGGACTGTTGCTCTCCTCCATGTTGTTTTCTCCTACATTTGATCAAGTCACCTGTTACTTCAGTTTCTGCCTACAGTAGGGTTGTTATAGCTGTTATGTCCAGAGGGCATAAAAAAATTAGACTTCATAAGGACCAGCAGTACTTTTTGTAAGACAGATTGGCACAGTTAGGGAAAAAAGAGGAGATTTAGGGCTTGTGTATCCGAGAGCTCCTCTGGTTTTTCCAGTGATATCAGTTAGACATAAAAAATAATACTTCTTGCAAGCTTTGCCTGACTTATAAACTATGTAGTTGTAATTTGCTGGATCTGGTTATTGCAATGGCTAATTATAAAGCAGTGTCCAGGTCCTGATTTTTTTTTCTGGATTGGGAAGATCAGAACTGGCAACAAAGATTCTGTGATACACACTGTTAACACATGGCTACAGGCTGCTAATTTTTATATTCCTTCTTCTCCCCTTCTTCTCTTCCCACTGCTCTCCTGCTATGGTTATGCTGCAATACTATGTTGCTTGCTTATATGTGAATTTCAGGAGGTCAATCTAGCTGGCATTGTATGGGCACTCTACCCTCTTTTTTATTTATCACTGCTCAAGTTCCTGACCACCCTCAAGTTTTATTATTGATCAATTTATGCTTGAATCATGCAGATGCAGTTCTGGAGAGGTCTCAAAAGGTCATCTAGATCATATCTCTACTAGGAAACATATGCAAGAGAATTTACACAGCCCTAACATGTTGCTTAATCAGTTCTTAAAAACCTTCACTCAGAAACCACAGCTTTCCTAGGTATCCTCTTTGTACCGCTCAGAAATCTCAGAAAGTTCTTCCAGACACCTATCCTAAGTCTTTTCCTCCGCACTAATACAAATATTTCACAGCATGGTATTAAAAACTGATCTCTGGGGACCTGATTAGGAAAACATAATATCTGTGAGAATTCCCTGTTTGCAATTAAAGGAAAAAAATTGTACTTTTAAAGCCATTCAACATATGCCGTCTTGAGTTTATTATTGTTCTGCTTTCTTAATCAAAATTTTGTAAGGTACAAAGTCAAATGCCTAACAGTATTTGTGTGAACATTATTACCTTTATCAACAAACCCACATGCAATATTTGAAAGCTATGAGGTATCTGAGATAGTTTCCTAATCATCTCTATTCCTTCCCACTAGAAATACCCAAACCTAATCTCCCTTGCCAAGCCGTTTCCCTAGCTCATTTGAAACACCTCTTTTTTTTTCCAGAAAACTGGAAGAGGAGAAAGGATTTTGGGGAAGGGAGAGAGGCAAAGCTGTTGTTTCCTACTTTCTCCTTACCTTTTTCCATAGTCTACAAGAAACAAGCTGGTTAAGTGGCACACACATATAATTAAAGTGAAGCCATTTTGAAAATAATTCCAATTTGCACTGAAAAAGTGATGTATTAGCTCGCAAATGATGTGTTTCAAAATTAGAGGTGTGCATAGGTTAAGTTTAAGTTGATTGTTAAAACATAAAAATTGTCAATTAAAAAAACCAACAACCCTACTAACTACTGTCGTTTTCGGAACAAGTCAATGAGAACATCAAGTAATGAATTGAAATTAAGTTGTTTCTCAGTAATCACAATCTATCTACTTTCTTATCTCTTAAACATCTGCTACTTACACATCAAAGGAAGGGTGGTTAAATTAAAAGTATCTGGACAATGTAGCTAGCTACTGGAGAACCTTCCTTGCCAAACAGGGAATTTCTGATTACACCCAAAGGAAAATTGAACCCTGAGTTAATTTTCCCAGCATATATTTTAGCCATAAATTTAGTATTTCCACAGAGAATCCATGCTGGATCAAATGTTTTGGGATTATAGAACAGCAAAAAAATGAAAGTGATCATTCAGTATAGTTATTTTCATTATATTCATTGTATATTCAGTTTTACTATTCTCAGTTCCTTTAAATGAAATCTAGCTGAAGTGAAGCCTAAGTTCAGTGCAATGCAATTTAATGTAAGGTTTAGCTAGGAAGAGGTAATGAACACCTGCATCAAAAGTGGTGGTTACCATAAAATGATACGTGTGTTAAATATTTACCAGATCGCAGTATTATTTTCTACTCAAAGTTTAAGGAACTACTTAGTGTCCTAGGCTTGATGATGTGATAACCCTTGGTAAATATTGATCTTTAAATGGTGACCACTGTACAAATTTATACTTGCTAATGGGAAGACCACAAAGCAAACAGTACTAATTGAGCAAAATCAAGGCACTTCTTCAGCTGGGATGTTTGACTTGACATATTGCAACAGACACAATGCAGCTCCCAAGTGTTTCCCACCAAAACAACATTCATCATACCTCCAGGCAACATGGAGACACTAAGGTAAAGAATAAAAAGGCTTGTAATCTTTCCTTCTGTAATGTGCACCTTTGTAAGAAGCCAAATGAGATATTGACTGCTCTCAAACCACTCATCATCTTCTCTTACCACATATGCTGTTGCCCCCTCACACGTCCTTTCATATTTTTCAGCCTTTTTATGATTATGCTTTTAAACTTCCAGGCAAAGCAGAGACACTGTTAATAGGTCTGATGGCAAAGTTTTTTTTCTCAGACTATGATTCTAAGGATCTGTCTTGTCTTTCCTCACTTCAAAGCCTCATTCAGAAGAGACCCAAAGAGTCACGCTGACATCACAGAGCTATATTTTTGGACTGCCAGAAGTGTGGTGTTAAGACCCAGGTTTCAGCCACACGGCTTGAAGAGGGTTCAAGCTACTGCACAATGGCTTTGAAGCAAGGCTGGGGAGACAGTCCATGTGCTTGCTACCCTGTTCGTCTGCACTTGCACTCAGTTATACTGAAATTTATGCATAGTGGGAAAGAATTCACTGTGCAAGTGATGTAGAGTTACTTGTTGGGTGTAAATGCTTTGCCCGTGTTCCAAGAATACTTAACATGTTGCAGGCTGCATACTGAAAGATTCTTCATTTTAAATGCATAGAATTGAAGATTGTGAGATTATTTAGAGAAACTGTTTATATATTGCTGGCCCTTAAATTTCACCCATTTACCCTCAGAATGAGCACCCCAATTAAGGTTGGAGCATATCTTCTGAAAAGACATCTGGACCTAAGATGAGTTGAATTTTCAAAAAAAAAAAAAATGGAAAACCCCCAACTTCCTTGAAGAGAACTTTATCAGATTGTGCATCGCTCCCTCACATTTCAAGCATGGTGACAGTCAACACACAAAAATTGTCTTCTGCCAGAATGCAGAGAAGAAGCAAATCAGTAGCAGCCAAATTTGGTATACTGTGAATAAATAAAAAAAAAAATAAAAAAAATACAAATCTGTATGTATAGGGCAAATCTTTATCAAGAGTTTTATGCCTAGAAAGAAAATTATTTACCAAATTATTAACACTGGACAGAGCAGGAGGACCTCAAATCAGATTTACCTGCTGTTAGTAAATGCAGAAGAGATGTTGAAAGAGTACTAGGAGCAAGGCAGTAATGACCCTCCTAAGTTTGCCTTTGTCTATAGCATTGCAGTTTATATGTGTGTAAGGAGTGTACAGCCTAAACCTGATGAACTTGTTAGCTAGATGCTTTTATGCCAGCTATATTTAAAGATTAAATGTTCTAAGGAGAGATTGTCTCAATAAACTCCTGCTTTACCTCAACCCTTCTTCTACATGAGGGAAGCCTCTTCTAAAAGATTTCATGATTTCTTGAGATTAATTTTGTGTTCCATGAAACAATCTACTACAGCTTGGCTTGGAAGTTAAAGATCCCCTCAGCACGCTTCATTCATGATTTGACCTGTATTTCAAAGATGGCCTCCATAGATAAAAGCTAGCATTGGTAGCTGTTTTGTACCAGTCAGCCATCTGGGCTCTTTTGTTTGAGCAGGATCTCTGCTAGACCTCTAACTTCTAATGGTGCTACTAGCTCATGTCTGTACGGAAAGTAGTTGTAGCAAACGATCAATTAGCAACCGAGAACATTACTGGGGTGTTGCTGCTGCTGCTATAAATTACAGCCTATTGTTACATTTTTTGGAACTATGGAGCATTTGTGGATTTGCATAAAAATATGGATCACTGGTATGAGAACATTAACAGGTGCTTCCAACAATCTTCTTAGACAATAACGATATGTTATCAGAACCTATAGCATTGTCTTAATGGTGATTTTACTTCAAAAAGTCTAAACTGAAGAGAAAAAAGAGATACTTCTGCCTTTTATAAATTGAAAGACTGAGCAACTTTTATTTAAGCAAAGATATTAGGTCTCTCAGTCAGCAAGGCTAGTGAACAGAAGAGAGCCTTCTCCAGCTGGATAGTAGTGAAGGGTTCAGCCCTTCTGTACCATTTCTGGGGACAGGCCTCCCATGAGTCACACATATTGCAGACACATGTGAGATGCGTTTCAGGAGCCTAGCTTACATAGTCTGTGGAGGTTGCAACTGCTGGAAACCATACACTTCAGATTGTGTTAAACTCACAGAAACTCTTCAGCAGAAAATCCTGCAGAGCTCAAGGATTTAAAAAGCCCTACTAACGTATTATTGGAGGCACTTGACTCTTTTCAGTTCTGGCTTTTCCAAGGTTTTGGAACTGATCACTCTGAGGACCACCAACTGTCAGATCTGGAGACAGCCACTACTGTCGTCCACATGGTTTTGTGTGTCTTTGGAGTAGCTGAGAAACACAACTCAGCCTGTGAAATTCAGCAACAAACTTCAAAAATCTTATACAAAACCAACTGCAGCAGATGCTGCCTAGAGCATTGCAATTGCTGGTCTACAGCAGACAAGTGCACAGAAACTATTTCACAACACAAAACCATTGCAGGTTTAAGTATTAATGGCACAGGAAATTACTAATGCCAAAAGAGAAAAGAATTTCTATTTTTGCAAGGGAAGGCTTCCCCACCTCTTTACTAAATGGTGGACTGAAACCTGAGTAATACCTGAAGCAAATTCTGGCAGCCGCTGCATAAACGTGGGCTGGGCTATGTTGCAGAACTTCAGTTCTGAATGAAATTTATTTGTACTAAATTTGCAGTTACAATCAGCAAATTTAAATCTAAACCTTTTCATCAGATTAAATGGATGCATTTTTTTTTTTTTGTGTGTGTGTATGTGCAGGGCAGAAACAGTGCAGTGGATATTAATATCATTTTGCCTTGTTTAATGGTAAAAGATATTTTGCATATGAGCCTAGCTAATAAATGCTAAATATTCTGTATGATTATGTTTTTCTAACTTTTATAATTCTGGGTTTTTTTGGGTTTGGGTTTTTTCTGTTTTTTTTTTTCTTTTTTTTCTCTTTGTATATTTGCTCTGTGTTCTCTATGGAGACTACCTTGCATGTTCCTGGCATCCTCTTCTCCTTTTTCTCCATTACAACTTTGATTCCACACAAAGGAGACACATCCATGACTCTAATTTGTTAATATCATTTGAAGTTTCCTTAGGTTATTTTGTTTATACTGTCTCTTTCTCTAAGTTACTCGACAAGATATATTAATGCATATACGCATGCATATTTAAACACGTACTACAAATAAGGAAAATATTTTATATGGCTTCAAAAATCTATGTACTAATGCAATCAGTCAAAAGGTTTTGTCATCAGTTACACTGGAATCCCTGCTTTTTATTGAAATCATCAGGTAAATGCTACCTTGGACTTCAATTAAACTAAGAGTTTAAACACCCCTTTCTCCCCCATGTACTTTCAATTTTTGTCAGTTTGCACTGTTTATTATATGTAGCAGTGTTAATGCAGTAATATTAGATGTTCCCAGAATACTGACCAATGAAATATTCAGTCAGATGAAAGATAGGGCATATGTTGGTTTTAATTTTTTAAAGAACAAAACTTAAGTCTATCTTGATCTTTTTTGGCAGGGGGTGGGAGTGATTTAAAAAAACAGATGTAGGAGGAATAGGCTTAAGAAAAGCTGCCTTTTCCCACCACTGGTATGGACAAGGCATCTGCAGTGCTATGCTGCTCACGTAGGTGCTTAAACACTCTTGCAGGTCACTTCCCTTGTGACTGATGGAGGTCAGGATTTTTGGTTTTTGAAGGAAATGTTTCACAGGAAGCATGGACTTCTAAGAAAATTTAGGTAAAACTACATTAAAATTTACATGGATGTGAGAAGATTTGGCTTAGACTTGGAAATTCACCATTTCCACCCACCCCCCCTCCAAAAAAAATTAAGAAGGAATAACTTTATAAAAAAATTTAATCAGTGGGATTATGGAGAGAAGCAAAATGCAAAATGTGTTTAATACTAGAGTTTATAAATTTACACTAGAATTTACATATTGGTTATAACACTAGAGTTCATATATCAGTTTATTCTAATAAATCTCTGATTAAATATATGTCTGTAACTGAAGAACTTTGTGTGATGGTCTCTCTATTTATGAGTCCCCAAGTTTTAGAAATAATGACTCATCCAGGGTTCATGCTTTTTTTAATTCCTGAAAAATGGAGAAAAACAGTCCTAGCAATAAGGATACAAGAAGTTTTCCAGCAATGTTATGCTACAACTGTGGGGGGTTGCTTTGTCCCTTGACCTGTAAAGGCATTGGGAATTATATAAGGGTTTTGCTTTAAGTGGAGGGTTTGTTTTGTTGGGTTTTTCGGCTCCAACAGTGGTATTATAATAAAATAATCTGAGTTTCATCATGTCAACTTTGCCGTACATGTTTGATAAGTCCTTTGTGATATTCAATACTTCCTTGAAAGTCTTAACTGTTACACGTGAACATAGAACACCCTGTCAGGCATGAGCTGGTTATACTGGAAAATTAAAAGATCCATAAAGCGAGCTTACAATTACGCTTCTTTTTAAGTCCAAGACAATGTAATATGAAGACTGCCATTCAGTGGCTAGCTTTGTCCACTGTTTATGTTTCACATAATTCTCTTGAAGATATATTTGATGAGAAATCTCATCTAACAGATGGGAAATCTACACTGGTTGAAATATTTGCAACTCTGAACTTAGGCAAAGTTGCTGGTTTGAGTTTTAATTTCTCTGGAATTTCTGTAGGGCCTGTAATTTTCCTAAACAGTTGGAAGAGATTTTATCCAATGCCACATATTGTTTCATTTTTTCCCAAGAAAGTGATTTTCTAGATTTTTGTTAGAGCTACCCTTATTGTGAGAGAGAGCATAAATTTTACAGTCAGGAAAAGCAAAAATATCTTTCAAGTATGAGCACCTGATACTTCATCCTCTTACATATATCATTAAGCCAACATTCCTGCCCCTTTTATTGCTGTGGCGGCCAATGAAGAGTCCTCAATCACACTTCTTTGACTACTTGGATTACTTAAAGGACTTAGTTAGCATGGATTTAAACAGCTGGACAGAGATTGTCCAACAAACAACAGGCAAGGAAGACTGGACAAATCAGATAGGCTTTGACCTTTTCTTTGCTGATTTTCCACTTTTCAGGCTTCATGTAAACCAGAAAAATAAATCAACAACATTGTCACTTTTTTTTTCTGCTAAGTTATATAGCTTACATTTCTATCTAACTCTGAAATGTCAAAAAGTCATCAGTCACAAGCACAAGTAACAAGGAAATGACTTGTGTGGGGTTTGTCATCTCCTTCATGTTTATCAACCAGCTCCATTTTTCTGCCTAAAAGCTCCTCCAGAGTTTCTCAGTACTTGTGTTGTCTGCCCGAACTGCTTCTAATCGGGTGCTGTCAAGAGTACTCGGCATCCATTTGTGACATGTTTGTGTCAGAATAGCATGCAGGAAAGGACACCATTCCTAAATGGTCAGAAGGAGCCCAGCAACACACAAGAGCTCAGGGCAAGCCTGGATGAGGTCTCTTGATGGTGAATTCATTATGATGTCTGAGAGTGCCCTACAGGTCTCGCTATTTAAGAGAAGCTAAAATGAGCTTATGTTTTGATCTCTCATTTTCACCTCCATCTCCAAATTTCAAACAGTGACCATCTCAGTTAGCAACAGTTCTCAGCCTAAGCCACTTAAAATGCCCCTTCTCGAAAATAATTCCTCTTTGCTCTTCAGTGGTAGATCTCAGTTTTAATCCAATACTGACCTTGGACTGCCTAATGACCTTCATGTGCTACCCACCTCTGAAATAAGCATCTAATTTTTCATTTCACTATACAAGACTTAATATTTAGTTTAATTATTTGTGGGTGACCATCCATTCTTAATTATCTGAGAAAATCAATATTTATTGTATTTGTGGAAAACAATATTTAAGGCTGGAACACCTCATTAATGAAATAAAACCACATTCCCACATTTCCTCACATTTGCTCATATTTTTAGGGCACCATTATGATACCATTTAATCATTTTAAATTGCTGAACTGGAGATTTTCCAAATTTCTCTAATTTGAAGTCACAAAAGTTTTAACCATGTCCCAGAGCACCTTCTTCATATATTCTCTCTCTGAGTATATATGTTAATGTGCATTAATTATACTCTTTCTAAGTACTGTACATGTTTCTGACATGAGGATTCTACATTACAGTGAAGGATTATTGTACTTTCTAGGCCCACTGCAGCTACAGCAGCTTCAATCACTCTAATATATTTTATTACAAGTAGCATTTAATTAACAGTACATCTACTGTCCATGTGAAGGATTCAGTCCTGCACAGATTTAGGCACACACTCTATTTTGTGCACTGTGAATAGTTCTTTGGAACTGACTGTTTTGTTAAAAGAATAGGATTCTAACCCCACAAAACACACTTAGATTTTCACTGCTGTGTGTAGTAGTTGGCACTGCAGAGACATGAACGAGGAATGAAAACTGTAGCTGAGAAAGATAAGATCCTTTGGACAGGATCAGGAGACTAATTTAATTTTTTGCCTATATTTTGGGATTTATTTTAAAACATAATGCATTTGCTGGTACTGAAAGATGTAATTTCCTTTGTACACCTGAAGGTTTTTTCTATGCTTTGGGTAGCTCTTGCAGGGATGATTTACAATAATTATATGGGACAGTGAGAAACTGTGTAGGCACTGGAGCTTTTTTCAGCAATTCAGCTCCCTCTGTTCAAAAAAAAAAAGAATCTTTCAGAGGTATCCTTCATAATTTTGTTAAAGCATTTGGAGAAAGAAGCATTTGGAGAGTCAAGAAAAGACAACATTAAGCTTTTGGGGAAAGGACAGAACAGCTTTTAAAAATCTTTCTTGCTCTAATAGTTAAGTCATGAGCGTTGTGCACACATGTTCCCTTCATGGATTTCCTAAATATTCCTCACAGCAGATATAAAGTATCCTACACCAGAAGGTATAAAAAACCACAGCTGTGCAAAGGAGAGGTCCCAGGGCATTTTCAAGTTCTCGCTAATTGTTTTGTGCTTAGTTTGGGGCTTGCATCAAACTTTGCTGCAGAGATGTGGGATAGGAAAGACAGGAATCTTTCAGCACTGACCAAGCATGCTGTAGGAACGGTTACATAAAACACAGGGTGAACTGATGCTGCATTAAAATTTAGAGGTTTTCTGCTGGGAGCTGAAATTATTAAAGAATATTAAGAAATAAAAGAGCCATTACATAATTACATATAGCAATAAAATTTCAACATTCAATTAGAATGTGTACCTATATATTTAATCACAACTTTTAAAATATTTCTCTCAGGAAGATTGTAGTTTCTTCACAGCGGTGTTGCACTGCAACCAATCCGGGTGCCCACGCCACTTAAAACATGATTGCTTCACCTTTCTGTGAAACCACTAGGTGGAGATGTAGGTTTACCAAGCTAGCATTGCCAGCAAGCCTTTAAAAGGCCCAAGATTGAAAAATGCCTCTTAAAAAAAAGTACAAGATTGATAAATTATGTATCTTGTTGGTTACAAATTCCAACACATCTTTGAAGGAGGAAAAAATGGGAAAAACCTAAATGCTCAGTTGTAAAATTGTCCAAGCAAATTATTATTTTTTAAGACACAAGTTCTGATGTTTAAGGCTCTGAGAGAATAATCGCTTCATGTTATAAATTGTCTGCTGCCAATACACACACATTTTCCTTTATTCTCCTACCAGCTGCTAGCTCATGCTATCAGTGGTCAGGAACAAACAAACAAAAACTACCCCTAAATTTTTTAGCTTGCTTTCAAACTTTCAAACCAGTGGAAATATGCCAGCAACTGGCAAATTTCAGAACTGTTTGCTCAAGTTGGGAGAATTACTTTCAATTCTGGCACTCTTCCAGCAGCATCCTGATATCTGGTATAAGATGTACAAAGCAAAGAATGGTATTCTGAATTGCTTTCTTTAAAATAAGACCCATTTCTTTCTGTCTTTTTGCTATGTGTGCTTAATCATGGAAAAGGAAAACCAGAAGTTGAATGAAACAGTTCTGTGTACTATTTCTATTTTCCCTTTACATAAACCTTTTCTATCTCTACTACTTATCTATGTGCACTAAAACTCTCCCACAGCAGACAACAAAAAATTCGTGCATTTTCCAAAAGGAAAAAAGGATTCAAAATTCATTCTTCCATATTTCTTCCCTTAGTAAAAATGCTCCTGCAGCTCCTGTTACTTTCTCTGATGAATAGGAAAAACAAGTGCTATCTTGACTTCCACCCTTTAGTATAAAAAAAACCTGAACTAGCATAATCTATCCTTCCTTCAGATACATGTAAGGACTCTGAACCCTTTTTTTGTTTGCTTGTTTGTTTTTTTTTTTAATTTAACTTTTCAAGTCTCGTTAAAAAAGATGTGGGAATGAATTTACCTCCTTTTTAAATATTGGGGGAAAAAAATATTAGGTATTAGTTTGGGGAAGGTTAGTACCTTCATAGAAATGACCCCTCCTTTTCTATAACCTTGTATATAGAACCTGCTTTTAGCCAAGTGTCTGAGATTTAATACTGTTTACTACAAGCTCTGTAATTCTGCTAATGGTGTGTGCAAGTCTAAGGTGTGAGTGGATAGATCATATATCAGTTCTAGCTTTTTTGGTTGAGCTTTTTTTTTCCCCTAATTCAAGCCGAAGTCTTCTTGCTTACTGAGAAAAAATGGGGAATAATGTTTCAGAAGTAAAATCTGTGAATTGCAGTATTTTAGATGCCATTGTCCAATGATGTGTTTATTTCTATAAGTGGCTGCAATTCTTAGGGCTGTTTCCAGGGAGGACAGCAGAAATTGAAGTAACTACTAAATATTTGAGGAAATTCAGTCAAAAGAGGGGAGGCATTTCTTTTTCTGCTAGAAAACTCTTTAAAGACCCCCACTATCTGACAGACTCCTAAAACTGGTGATGGAGGGTCCTGCAGCTGCATTCATCATATTCAAGGGGAAATGCAGGCTGTTAGGAAGATAAACAATAAAGCTCTTCCGAAAGCTAAACTCATGGAACAGTTATAGCATGAAACCTAAGAAAAGGGACTTTCTCTTGCAGACGATGTATCCTCACATCTTAACAGTATTTTGTCATACTCCTATCCTACCCCTCGAGACTGCAGAGCTTCCAATAAATGTTGTTAATTATGAAATGGGAATCCTGCTTTTTTTTATGTAGACTATAATATATCAGATTTATTAAGGTCAAAATACTTCAGTCTTGCATAGTGAAAATGATTTTTTTTAATATATATTTTTAAGGATAACAGTAAGCCTAAAAGCTAGCAAGAACCAGGTAAGTCAGTGGTAAACAGAAAAGTAAAAGGAAACCTGTTTTGGGAGAAAGCATAGCTCAGTTTTAGACTTAAAGGATGGAGTGATTTATTAGTATTATTAAAATGCCTGCCATTTTAGAAATACATGCATCTAGCAACTACAGAAACCTAAAGTTCTTGTGTGCAGCAAGACAGAAAGAAAGAAACAAACAAAAAACTCTGGCCCAGATAGAAAGGATGAGATTAAAGCTGCAGACTTTAAAGCACTACTTTCAGGGGAGATCTCTGCTTTTTGAGAAGCAGAAATAGTCACTGAGGTGAGAGCATTTCTGCTGATGCAGGGCAGCCTGTCTGCTTCTGAGCTAAAACTTCAGCCTCATCCCAACTAAAACTTGGGTTTGTTCTAGTCCAGTTCATACCCCTACTCCAACCAGCCCCCGCCTTAAACCTCCTCAGCAGAGAATCTGCCCATCTTTTCATCCTGCATTAGCTTTGAATGCCTCCTAATCAGTTACAGATTGAGAAGGAAAAAGAAGAGCCCCTGTATTAAATAGCTTTTTTTCCCTCAAATGTTGAATATGAAGGTCTCCTTAAAAAGCATTTCCTACTGTGGTCACACACACACACCTACTGAGGTACTTGCCGAAATAACCGAGCACAGAATTAAGACTCTTCTGACAGCCAGGGAAAAGAAAGATTTCAGCTTAATCCTAATGAAAAAAGAAAAGAGGGGGGGAAAAAAACGTGTCTGGCAGGAGTCTCTTTTGCAGTTAATCAGTAATGTTGCATCTTAACCCTTTATATGCTACAGCCCAAGCCTGCCCCATGTCACACCTTTTTTAAAGTCCCATAACAACTGGAGAAATTGAAAAGAAGCTGAAAGAGACAAAATCAGTTGTCTGGCTTTAGGATTTAGCTGGCAGCAGGAAAGCTGGAGGGTGCCTGGGCTCCCAGTTTCTGCATGCTATTTCCTACCCCCCCCAAACAGACTCCTCCCTGTCTTCAGCTATCTGCCTAAACTATATTAGTTCAACACGCCTTCCAAAGAGCCGACCCTGGTTTTAGGGTCTGATACATGCAATGCGCACGCTCACGTGCAGAAACATCCTAACTCGTAGCCACTGTAACAAACCAGAGGGCACGGGGGAAGGACTACCCTCTGACGATCACATCTGAGGAAAACAGTCATTCCCCTCACCTTGAAACCCTCTGTACTTTTAGATGACAACACATTTGATCAAAACACAATTCCATTTATCTCATGTGGCTGTTTGTCGATCATAGCCCTTGGAAGGATAAGCAAACCCTATGGAAAGACATTTATCTAAATTATCCTGATAAAATGCTATCACTCCTTGGGGAAAGAAAAATGAGGCAGAATGGTAATTTTTACACAATTACACTAATCTGGAGAAAAACTGGGACATGAAGTTGAACTACACTTAATAAAAGTTGGAGCACTGGATTAAAAACATAAATTCTTTAAGTGAATTTTCTCCTTTGTGAGAATTTGGTCTGCTTGAAAATGAAAAAGAAAATATAAACAAAAAAAAAGGAAAGAAGATTAAAAATATGAACTGCCTCCTGCCTCTCCCATTCAAACAGCATATAGTTAGTGTTTGTGACTTTTCCCTTGACAACTAGATAAGAAGATAAATGCGTAGTTTCTCTTAATTAGCCTTTCTTAATTAAAAACACCAGAGGTATTTGTGATCATAATGAACTCTTCTGACAGAATGGTCACTTGTTCTTCTGGATGTCACTCCAGGAAAATTAGATTATTTTTTTTTTTTTACGCCGGATAAATTCTGTGTTAAGGAAGAAATAAATGATGCCCGCAAAAGCAGCGTCCCCTCTGTTCTATCTGAACGAGATGGATGTGTATCTTGTGGTTTTTAGAATGGTGTGGGGCAGTATTAGCCATCATTAGCACCCCAGTATGGATCCAATTCACTAATTACTTATGCTGTCTTGGTTCACTGAGATTTAAGTACCAAGTCAATCCCATTATCTGCAGTCTCCCAAGCTTGCCAGAGTCATCCGTCTTTTATGGAAAAAAGCACAAGGGTTATCAATAGGACCCTGAAATACTTGGGATTTTCCCACTTCAGGAGGAGGCAAGATTAGTCCTGACTAAAGTTGCATCTTCTCTAAGCTGCTACTTTGGATGTGACAAAAGTGGATGCTGACAATTATCCATAACTACATAAAGAGGAAAAGAGAGAAGGAAGGAGGCAAGAGCAGTGAGGAGTGAAGTCTACCACACACGCCTGCATCTGTCCTACGGTCACAGGCAGCTTTTCATACCACCTCAGAGCTACAAATTACAATTCGTCTGTTACAAACATGCGATAATATAGTCAGAAATCAGAAATTAAAATATTCCAAAGGCCTCAGGCCTCCTCAGAGAGGGAGAGAGGCTGAGAGGGAGAGAAGGAGGAGGGAGAGGGAGAGGGAGAGAGAGGAGTACACTGAGCCCCTGCGCTGTCTGTGTTGTTTGTGCCCTCCCTTCTCCATCCTACATGTTTAATGTCTGCGGCAGTACCGAGGCCTTGTCTGTTTGGGATGGTTGATTGACATCTGCTCTGCCGAGAGGAAGGAACTGGCAGCTATTGGCAGCACTGTCACGTTCATTTGCACACTTTATGAAGCAGCAGTGTGGCTACTAATACAAAAAGAAATCTTCTAAGCAGCATGACATCTCTTGGAATGGAATATTTGTCTTTACAAATGATTGCACTGCTGCCAGTACTTGACATGGTGCTCGCAAACATGTGTAATTGTTGGAAGTGTAATGATGATTATTTGCATATTTAATGTTCAAACAAGTACTGGAGAAGCAACTTAGACTAAACCTTTTATGGGGAGGATTTAAATATGTTCAGCATCAGCCTGATGAGTCCCAGAAAGGAGTCAGGGTCTGAGGGGAGAAGCTCATGAGCACTGCTGCTGTGTGAAGGGTAGTTTAAGATATTACCCTTATAATGCACCACTCAGATATTTTATAGGCTTATTTTGAGACAGATTTTATATGAATTCCTCTCCCACTTGTTTTAATTGCCCAAAATTATATTTAAACGTAATTATATGAAATTTTAGGAGTGGTCTATTTATCATGTGTCTGAAATCAGCCAAATAGCAAACTGAGGAAAGTAGATAGGCAAGCACATGTTTACCAGTAATATCAGTTTACAGAAAGCCTGTATGTGGTAGCAACAGTGTTTGTTTTAACTCTTTGGCATAAGTGTGAGAAGGGTGCAGGTTATGGGACGGAGGCTTACAAACCCTTTTTCCTGGGCTGGAAATACACTGCTGGACATTTGCCCTGGAAATCAGAGCCAGACAAGGCTGATAGAAGAGGACTTTCTTTCCTGTAGAAAGCCTTCCTCTTTCTGCCTTAGAAAGAGACTTTTCATTTTCCCCTTCCATGTTTATTTTTAAATCTTGTGATGCAGAGACCTAGTCAGCACACAGCCCTTGCACACACGTATGTGCACACAGGCTGCATGGATGAAGGGTGAAATGTTTTACAAAAGGGGTCTCCAACACAGCAGAAAGAAACAATACTTTTGAAGGCAGTATTATTCCCCTGGGAGGGATACACATTGGTTTTATCAGTGGAATAATTTCAGATGATACAGATACATTAATGGCAATTTAGCTCTTCACCTTCAGTGCAGAATTTCTTTAACTGAGGACTACATCTCTCAACTATTTTTTTCATCTTAAAGACAGACCTTCTTCCGTTGAAACTTTCCTTTCTTAAAATATTTATCTTAACAATTAGCTTTCATCTCCCTACCCCATCCCTACTCTCCTGCTTCCTTCCTACTTTTTTCCTCTCTTTTCTCTTTTTTTGTGTGGTCTCAGTACCAAGAGATTTATAATCACCAAACCCTACATTGTTTGAGGGGCAGCACAATAAACTTGACTCAATTATCATACTGTAAATTGATTAAAAAAAAAAAAATCTGATGAATGAATAGAGACTGAATATCTTCGTCTCTGACCCTGTCGTATCATCAGCAATTCTCTGGTAGGTCTCCCACTTGATTGACAATGCTACTAATGAACACTGTCTTAGGCCATGTAATGATTTACCTGCCATGAACAAGGTTTGGCAATGCTACCGTTGCAGATCCGTCAAACAATTAATCCTTTAAAGAACAGATATGTTGTCTTGAAGCATGGAAATGTCTGGAAATTAATAGAAAAGTGGAGGCATAAGATAAATACATGTCTGCTCATTAAACTCATCAGGGTTGTTTTGTTGGTTATCTTGTTCCAGAAGCACTCCCCCTCTATTTATTTTAGCCACCTGTTGTCTCATCCTCACAAGAAGCCAATACTTTCCTTATCTGTCCAACTCCCACCTTATTATTTACCTTGGCCATCAATGAATATGGAAACTATTCAGGTGTGTTTGTGATGATTCTTCCCAACTGAACATGTGTTGAACTTCTGTGTTTTGGTTCTTTTCAAAGTTATTTTCACTCATGCTCAGAATATCTGCCTGCTCTGCTTTATCTTCTAAGAAGCTGAAGGTAAAGAAAACTTTGTACAGCATCTAGCATTAATGTGCAGTTTATTGGCCTTCTGACTCTACCTCCAGACCAAACCAATCCTCCTTGCCACATTAACAGAGTGAAGATGCTGGGGTCCAAAGGACCACTTTCTTGACCATAGTTGTATGCAACACTCCTAGTCCCTGAGCAGGATTCTGGAAGAATGGTGGTCTGTGTCACTCTGCTCACAATAAAAAGTACCTTCTACTTCAGGAAACAGAAAAGCCACCCAAACCCAAGTTTGTTGGCCCATTGAACACCGTTAAGTGAATAAATATGTGTTCCAGGTACCTTGCACAAAATGTAACTCATCTGAAGCACAATCTTGCATTTTTGTAAGTAGCTAATTGCTTGCCTAAAGAAATGAGAACAGGAGTAAGGGCACTGGAGGGTGGCTGGGAAAAGCGATGTTAAGTAGAGGAGGGGCTCATAAAAGAAACAGACTGCAAAGTTGAATTTAGTTCCTTATGAAATTCTTTGAAGAAGCAAAAGTATTTAAAAAACATATGACAATAATTAGCAGTATTTCTTTGGGGATTTGCTTGTTTGACCTTAGCCTTTTAATCTGTCAAAGTATGCTAATAAGCCTGACAGACAGAAAGATAAAATGCGGAGACAGATGAACTAACTGAGAAAACATCAGTACAAGACCGAACATACTTGTGGAAAAAGAAAAGAAAAAGAATGCAATTAAACATTACCTCAAGGCTTTGATGATGTACTCACTATCATAGCAAAGTTGCTTCCAAATTGGAAGGAGTATATATATGAGGTCACTACTGGTTGTGTCTGGCATCTCTGATAGTTTTAGTTTTAATAGAAAGACATCTTTCTAAATTAATTTTCTGCTTTAAATTTCAATCCAGTGGATTGAAACACCAGTTTCTGCACACTGTCTTACTGCTGGGGATCACTGGGAATATTTCTTCAGTCTGTGACTGTTTATGGCTTGAAAATCCTAGTGCTGTTGAACAAGCAGGCAAGAGGCTCCTTTTCTGCCTTTGATGACCTGTGAAGAGGCTTGGTTTCTAATGGGATTTTTTTTTCTTTTCTGTGAGACCTTTCAGGTTATCTGTGTGAAGCCGGGGAGAATGATGATCCCAAAATAAATAGCCACTTTTAAGGAACAGTCTATTCTTCCTTCAAGGTGAGATGAGAAGTCAGGAGTAACTCAACAGGAGTAAACGGCAGTGCATGAGTCAGTTCTTTTAGGACACAGAAAAAGGAGTCTCCATTTTCCTGGGGTTTGTTTGTTTGTTTGTTTCTGGTTTTGTTTTTGTTTGTTCCCGGGTTTGTTTTTGTTTGTTCCCTTCCAGAAGTGACTGGTTTTGTCTTTTCACTACAGCCTAAAGGACTTTTGGTGGTGCTAGAATAAGGTCATATCATAACAACAGGCATTTAGAGACGGGTTTCCTGCTCTCACATGTAAAGCTTCTCAAGTCCTTCTGTCCAAGAGGGCTAAGAAAACTGCCTGAAAATGGAGTTTTGTTTTTCATTGGTACCACCTATCCCCAGACCTCCAGAAAGCCCTTCTGCAAAATCAGAAACATGATGCTGTCATGATCCTAGGTAAAAGAGTAGCCATTCGTGCTTCCACTCTTAATAAACAAGCTATAAAGAAGTTTAACATTTTCCCTGGGCTAGTGTTCTTTCCATATCCTGGTATACTGGGACCCATTTCCTGATGGAGGAGATAAGAATTATTGAGAATGCAGAAAAAAATTGAGCTCTCCCGCTGCCATGAGCTGTAAACCAAGAAATTAAACCTAAATCAGGATGTAGACTTCTCTTTGCTGTGTGACTAAGTTGGGCAACTCACTTCCATGAAGTGAGACTGTGAAGGAGTTCTTCAAAATAAAATGTTTGCACATTGTATATCAGTGTATCTTATTTCCTGACAGGACATCTGATACTCAGCTTTTCCATGCAGCCAAATGAAGCATGACATTTAAAAAAACCTTTTTCCAATGAGTGAGCTACCCACCCCACTTAAGCTCCCTAAAAATATACAGAAAATGAAACACAGACATGCCTTAGCAGCCAGAAGTGTGTCTGAAATTACTGCCTTTGCAAAGCTTTTACATTTAGTCAACTTTATAATCACTTAAAGAGCTCTTCCAAGCTTGGATTTTTTAAAATGTAGCTAAGGGCTTTCTTCCTCTTTCTGAACCAGATGCACAATTATAAACCAAACTTTAAACCCAGTTAAAAAAAAAAAAAAACAAAGCCATCATGGTCTAGCTGAAGCAGATACCCAAGGCCTACTGTTAAGGAACTGAGTGACCTGCTATATTCAGTTTCTTGCAAAGGTCCTCACCAGCACCTTGGAACTAAGGATGCTGATCTGTAAGATGCACAGAACATAGTCCTGTTAACAGCTTTTCTTGAAAACCATAGCCTTGCTTACTGTCCGACTTGCGCCTGCAGAACAAGATGCCTGCTTCCTGAAGCAAAGGCTCTGCTCAGGTGTCACTGATGGGAAAGAGATGACTTCCCCGCAGTCAGGCTGTTGTGTTTCCCCCCTCTTGGTTTATTTCCAGTAGGCACCGTGAAGCCCAACTTTCCCATGCAGACATGTGAGTGCACAGGAAAGCACCTTCCAGGTGAGCTTCCAAGGAGACGGAGAAACATCTAACCCCCCCCCCCCCCCCCTCCAAGGCAGGCCCGCCCTGCTCCACCGCTGCCCGCAGCTGGAGGAACCAGGCCCCGGGCCTGGGGGTGCGGCCTGGGGGGGGAGCGGGGCCATAGGACGGGGGGAGTCTGGGGGGATCGGGGCGGGGTGGCGGCTCCTTTTCTCCCTGGCGGCTTGGAGAGGTGGGCCGGGGCTTTCAGAGGGGCTGACAGATCTGAAGTTTTGGAGGCTGAATGAAAGAAACACTCAGCTAACAAAACAGTGCGCCACAGAAGAAGTTTCATCTGGTCTGGCCAAATCCCTCCTTTCTTTCCATCTTTTCTCTCCTAATAACAGCTGCCCTCTCATTCCCTGTTACTCCGCTGTGAAGAACAAAACCTCCCTCTGACTATCTGTTTTTCTTTTCTTCCCCAGAGTAGGTCTCATTACTGGTGATTAGCAGATGATTAAAACCAATTCAGCTTCCCCCAGTAGATATTTTCTCCCTGTTTGTGACTAACGCGTCAGTCTTCAATGAACGTGCTCCTAAGCTTATTAACGGGCTCAGAGGATTAGCTGCCACCGAGCGCCGCCGCTCCGATATTGTGATGCAGCGAGTGACATGGAACCATTTGCTGAGCACCGGCAGGGCCGCTGGGACTAAATATCTAAATCGCAATTTTAGTTTCCGCGTAGAGAGAGGTTGGGAAGGGGGTGGGGTGGGGGAAATCCTAATGATAATTACAAAAATCAAACGTTTGCTGAAGTCTGAAAATAGCCTTAAACTTAAGGGCAGGAGGATTGCCGTTCAGGAGTAAGCCTTAACCACCTCACCCCCTGAAAACCAACCCCGAGCCCAAACCAACTATAAAATAGAAGAGCTTCCCTCATAGGGAGATTAGCTGATTTGAAGTCCAAAAGGGACTGTTTTGGTCAGCTACTGCTGCAAAACATACAGGCCACTCTTGAGACTGATACCCCAAAGTATGGTTATGTATCGAATCTCTATCTGCTACCCGTATATTACTATGTAAAACCCCAGCCCGTAGCACTCTTGAATCGGAGATTAGAGCAGGATGCCAAATTAGAAGCTTCACTTTATCCCACCCATCCCTTTACAAACGATCAAGCTTAAATAAAATTTAATAGCTAATAATAAAGGAAAAGAGGTTGAAATTATCTGCAGGTTTAAATTACACAGTAAATTATCTCAGAGAAAAGAAGAAACATAGTAAAACAAGTTAAAATAGGTCATTAAAAAATCAAATTATATGCTTCCTCTATTATTTTATGTTTTCTATTTGTTCTAGTTTTTAAGGATTGTGGTATTGAACTGTGGCCACATTTATAAAATTGACTCCCTGCATTACACTTGTTTTCACTAGATGGACATCACTGTAAGTGGTCCAGATAAATAAGCTGATTTGCACTTACAGTCCTTTTAAAGTTGCTTGGAGCTCCTAAGTGTCCAGAATTTCTGGCTATTGGAGTAGAGAACCCAAATTTTCATTTCAAGGAAATTTCCTGATGGAAATCACCCCTTCCATTTTGGAATAGAACATAGGAGAACAAACTTTTCCCAGAAACTTCTTATAAAATGAAACTTAAAAATAAATATTTTTATAAATTCTAGTCAGCTGAAATGTCTTATTTAGCCTGATTTGTAAAATTAACTTCGCTCTGACTTTTCTTTGTTTATTTTTTCAATAGTTGGTATTTATTTTTTTTGTACTACACAAACAGAAATGAAAAGGTTTTTTAAAATGAAATCCCAAATTCTTCATATATTGTGTGTGTTGTTTGGTTTTTTTTTAACCAAATTTCTCAATTCATTAAAATCCTGACAATAAGCACTGTTTAGAAAGACACTTTCAGGGTTCTGGAAAATATTTCACATCACAATCTATACTTTTTTGTCTTGAGGATTGTTTGAGGGGAAGATTTCAGAATGGTTTTAGTGGAGGTAAACTCTGAGGACTAAACAGAGTTGAAACGTTAAATTTAGGCATCCAGCTTTAAAAACAAAGCACACACACACTCCCCACACCCCCGCACACACACACACACACACACTTTGTAAGGTATTTTTTTTCTCATTCGGTTCTTAAATGCTTTAAAATAAAAGAAAAATCTCCTCCAAATAATACCCCTTCCACATCTTCAAATTTCTTCCGTTTATATTTTCCATTGTCCTCTTTCCAGTGCAGCTTAACTCTGAGTGTGCTGAAGCTTGAAATGTAGCTTCCGATTTATAATAGCAACAGGGCATGCAGCAAATGTCAACAAATCCCCTGTCACCCAGGCAAGAAGGAAATGTGAGAAGTAAGGCAGAGTAGCCCTTCCTTACTGCATAACAAAAAAAGAAACAACCCTCAATGAAAAATAAAGAACTAAGATCTTGCTCATGAAAAACCATGAGTCCATTAATATCAAACCAAAATCGTGACAGGAGGGTGACATGCATTGAAAATAGCCAGTTATAGATACAATGCAGGTATAGACGTATGCATTTGATATGTATGTAATTTTAAAACAAAACTCCTTCACCACCTACCTCCTCCTTTGCAAAATTAAAAGGATTCCAACAGACCAGAGTGACCATATTCTGAAAAAAACAAAAAAGCACCCCATAAAACCCACATCACTGACCTCAAGTGACCTCAATAAATAAGTAACTGCTGAAGGATCAGCTCCCTTGTTGTGAAACAATAGACCCAAACTTCAGTGGAGCGCATGCAAGAAAATGTCACAGGAGGGTAGCACAGGATTTCAGAGCAGAAAGAAAGTTTGAGGAATAACAAGTGCACACTGCCAAGTTACTGAGGAAACCTTTTAGCAAAGGAAATTCTGCATTTGTCTTAACTTTGAGAGCAAGAGGTACCCCTCTTCTTGCCATTTTTGTTACTAGAGATGGAGAAAAGTGATAAAAATGCATTGTGCTGTTTGCACTTACTCGTTTTTCCCCTGTCTCTAAGCTGTCATTTTCTAAATGTATTCACTGGTCAACAGTGAATCATGCAAAACATAGCAGGCCTCTAGTTCTCTGTGAATTTTCTGTCATTGGTTTTTACTCTTTCTAATGTGATCAGTCACCTCAGTCACATTAGAGGCTTATTCCTGGCTTCAGCTTGAAATAGAGTACCTGTAAGACAAGAGGGAAAGCTGCCTTTGATTGTGTCAAAAGGTCTACAAAATTAGGAGCTGATAGACTGGCTCATAAAAGAAATTTAAGAATGTTTTAAATCTTTTCATTTGGACTACTTCTTGCCTGAAAAATCCTTACTGGGAAAATATGGATATTATGAGCAGGTTCATTCTTAAAATGGATTTTCTTCTTTTATCTTCAGGGACAGAAAGTGATTTAGACAAATGGAGTGTGCTAGGGAGCGTTTTTGTGTCATTTGAGGCCTTGTCTATCTGTAAGTTGAGGCCTATGCCTATGAAAAGCAGGGTTTGCCTGTCCATCATATATGCAGATTTGAACTCAATACCACAATTGTAAGAGAGGGAGTTAGTTCATCTTCAGAGGCTACCACCACTGAGCTGGATATTACCTTCTTAATTTGAGCTATGATAACAATCATGTGTTAGTTAAAACCACCTTCGTTGTTGCTTCACTTCTTTCTGTGATGAAAGAAGTGAAGGGTTGATAAAGGGAGACATACTCCATCTGTGCCTGGAACCAGACTGGCTCAGAGAAGGGGAGGCTGATATGAAATTAAGTTTTGAATGTTAATCCTGAAGCATTGGTGGCGTATGTTAAGATACCAGACTTAAATTTAAAAAGTGACCAACACAAAAAAGAGAGTTAGAAAGAGACAGAGAGTGCAAGGTGTATGCAGAGGACTAGTCTTAGCACTCAGCAGCTGGTATTGTTACTAGCACACCAGGCAATCCACCAGTAGTGTCATGCAGGCATCAGCACTGGAGCCTCTCCTCTTCATGGACTCTCTAGTTTTAAAAAACAGGAGTGGTATTTTCAGCATCTTTTTACATGGAAAGATGTAAAGTGTCTGGGTAGGAGAGACTCCATTTTCTGATTTACTTGTGTGTTTACTTTGCCTTGCATTCAGTTATATTTTCTTCAGCGGGAGGACGTAAAGTTGTTGCTGACTTTGTATTCAGCTGTACCACAACACTTGGTAGAGGGAAAGGAAAGCAAATGTGCAGAGTTGCCAGGAGACAGATTTATTCTGAACTTCAGCAGCTTGGCACTTCCACCACGACACTCCTTCCCCCTTCCCTCATTCCCTCATGCTCCAGGCACAGGGAGATAGACCAGAAATAGCAGGAAGTGACCTGCTCCTGTTTTGTACTAAAGCATTCAGTTTCGTTTAAATTTTAGCCTTTCACAGCTCCACAAATCAGCATGCATGTTTTCAAAGGATGGCTGTGAAATGTGTGCAACATGGAAAATTCAAGTTGTAAATTTGTCTAGAAGCATCTGATCCTTCTTTTCCTGCTTCCTTGCTTTCCAAATGCCTATTTCTTCTTTGTCTTCAAAAGTAGCATTCATGGAGAGGGGAAATAAATTAATTTGATAATCTGTTTTTCTTGTGAAATAATATCTGTTTGCAAACACTCTTAATCTGGAGTAGGAATGGAGCAGAACTGGCATTCCCCATCCAAACCTCTGCCATATTCAAAAGATTAATCTGAAAACACAAACACGTGCCACCACAAGAAAAGTGTCTTTAGGAAATAGGTTGTATGTTTTGTCTGATCTGAAGATAAATGGTGACTTCCAACATAAACCTGTGAATGTACACTGTCTAAATCAACTAACCTTCTCTGTAACTGTTCTCTGTCCATCACTAGACTGCAGAGTTTTTAATCTGGCCATTAAAGAGAGATATTGAAGAAAATATGAAAAGCAATAAATTATGTTATAGTATGGAGATAATACAATTAAAGAAATAAAATAATGAATCAAAGAGCAACAACAAAAGCCTTATATGCCCAGAGAAGCCACACACAAAGGCACACAGAAGTGAGGCTTTCTAGAGTGTAGAAGAAATTACAATACTCTCATGCACTGAGGGTGCATAGGATTTGTGGAAATAAGAGAATACTGGCCAGATACTTGAGAGAATTATTTCAGTTGCAATTTCTGAAGAACTAGATAAATTAGCAGTCTTACTGTAAAGAAAGCAGGTTCATACAAGATACTGTTTTTCACGGAATGGAAAAGAACAGAACAGAACAGGATCATCAGTCCAACTTCCTGAACACTTCAGGGCTGACAAGAAATAAGTTGTTACTGGCATTGTTGAAATGCCTCTTAAACACTTCACAGGTCTGGGACATTTCACTGCCTCTCTAGGAAGCCTGTTCCACTGTTTGAGCACCCTCGTGGTAGCAAAATGCTTCCTAGAGTACCCAGTCTGAACCTCCCTGGTGCAGCTTTGACCCATTCCCACAAATCCTGTCTCTGGATCCCAGGGAAAAGAGATCAGCACTGATCTCTCCCCTTCTTCAGGAAGCTGTAGAGAGCAAGGAGGTCATCGTCAACCTCCTTTGCAACCGAGTTGACTAATAGATGTCATATAAGGCTAACTAGAGAGGGAAGATCACAGCTAATGTAAGTTTATAACTGATTGTGTTTCTTTAATATGGTTCCTTCTGCTCACCCTCTACCTAAAAGAAATAACATTCTTCAAGTTATATTCATCACTACGGCTGCTTAAAAAAATAAATATATATTCAATTATGTTTTAAATCTCACCTCTTCCAAAACGTTTTAAAATGTTTTCTTGATTCAGAGATCTTACTGGTTTTATCTCAGTTATGTCACATTCCTCTGTTTACTGTTTCTATATTTTTTGCTTAGATTTCTTGTAATTGTTCCCATACCTGTGAAAAACGCAATTCAGCCTTATAGCTGTGCCACATGTCTGACTGTAGCCATTCCACTGTCTGGGGGAAATGCTGATTGATGCTTGAATCTTTACCTAGCTTAGATGCTTGCATTATATAACCGTAAGTACTCCTTCTCTGGTGTGGGTCCTTGGGCTTCAGGGTAGACATCTGCTCCAGTGTGGTTCTTCAAGGTCTATAGGAACAACCTGTTTCACCATGGTCTGAACCATGGGCTGCAAGGGAATCTCTGCTCCAGCACCTGGAGCACCTCCTGACCTCCTTCAGTGACCTTGGTGTCTGAAGGGCTGTTTATCACATTTTTTTTTCCACTTTTCTCCCTCACAGCTCCTCTGCAGAATTTTTTATCTTTTCTTAAATATGTTATCACAGAGGATCCACCAGCATCACTGATGGGCTCTGCTTTGGCCAGCAGAGTGTCCATTTTGGAGCCCTTTGAAAGCTGTTGTGATTGTTACAGGGGAAGCCCCAGGTCTCTTCTCACAGAGAAGGCCACCCCTGCAGACCACCCACTACCAAAACCTTGCCATGGAAACCCAATACAGTGTGGAAGCAATATGATGGCTTACATAATTGGCAAACATGCCAGCTGTATACTTCTTCATGTTAAAAGTCATGGTGTGTGTGTCTGTGAGTGTTACAGCGCAGATACTGCTTTGGGTCAATGTTTAATGTCCTTAAAAGGGCAAGAATGAACTTTTTTATGCAGCTCTATTTAAAGTGTGTCAGGAAGAGCTAAGAGTATGGGTCTGAGTAAATCTGCTTAACAGGCAGTGCCTATGAATGAAAGGCAGAATCTCCTCAGAAATATGATGAGGCTCCAAAAAAGACATTTATCTACAGCTCTTAGGAGCTAGTCACAATCTTAGAATGTGTAAAAGAGGTTTCCTGCATAACAGGAACAGGTGCTTAGTGTGAGAGGATGGTCCTATTACAATGGCTATTGCAAGATATTGAAGTTGGACTTTAAATATCTGCTTTCTGTACTTGATTCATCTGCAGTTGCATGTGGTGCTGTTATCCCCAAACACAACTTTCACTTTCTTTTTTCCCAGTTATTAACAGCTGCCTCAAAACTATGGCCAAGTAGAGGGCTTTAAACAAATAAATACCCCAGTAAATAAATAAATAGATAAATAACTCCAAACAACACTTTCCAGCCCTTCAATATGATTTTTTTTAAGGTGTGATTATAAGAGTATTGTAAAAATAGCAGTCAAAATAGTGTTACAAGTTCCTTATAAAGGAGCTTCCTACTTCCCCAAATATCCTGACTGTTAAGTTTTCCTGATATTGGTTCACAATGCAGAAATGATGTGACTTTTGCTTGTTCAGAAAACTTTTTAGTCAAAAAAATCCAGGGTAAATTTAGGTAATTTTTGTTTCCTGGTATTGTCCCTGTACCAGCTGATCTGTCCTACACAGGTTTTCGTCACCATAGATGGTATAGCTGGAGTGAGAGCAGGCTTCCTTATTTGATTTCCTTTCTATCTCGACATCTGAAACTGCAGAAATACTCTAAAGAAGCAGTGGCCTGGGGGATTTTTAAGATATCCACTTTTGTCCTATACATTGGCTTGATTGTTCCTTTTCATTCTTTTTCCTCTTCTACATAGTACTTTTTTTTGTAAATCTGAAAGGTAAAATTGTCTCATTGCTTCTTTTCTTGGAATAACTCCTTGATGAGAGTCCCACATGGTAGAGATCTGCTGGTAAAAATGGAAATCCCACAGAAAGAATAGTCTTTAGAGATAAAAACTTACTTCTTCATGTACAGTACCATATGTGAGGAATAAATAGAAGGCAAGTACTCTACGATTTCTTGTTTTCTTCTCTTTAGGAACAACTACAACTGTGTTTGACAAATTAAAGAGAAATCTGTTGTATAGAAGACCATCCAACAAAGTATCAGACTTCTGAATTTGATAGAATACTTTGATAGTGATGAGAAGAGAAGGAACTTGAGGAGAAGGAAGGAAGGAGGGGAGGCAAGACTGAAGAGGTAGGGAATCAGGAGGACAGTGTGGTTGATGTAAAGTTAAACAGAAGAAAATGAGACTGAAGAGGATCAAGCAATAACTTCAGCTGTATGGTAGCATGGATGCTGTTGTTCTAATTATTTGGTTATTTGGTTTGGCCAGATTGAAAGAAGGCCCATTATAAAAATATCTTGGCATTGCACACTATGCACCCAATATGTGTCCATGAGTGTCCTACCTTGACTGCACAATAAATTATGATGGAATAGTTGTCTATCCTGGTGTTACAGTTGCAGGCACAGGTTGAGAATATATGTCTGAACCGTCGTATCTGCACAGCTCAGGAAACCACTTTGGTCAAACCTCATTGTTACTTCAGCAGTACTTTCAATTTTGACATCATTTGGGATGTAAAAGAATTAATTTCCTTACAAACTTCAATGACCACTTAATCAATAGTAGATTTTCCCATGTCTCCTTGATAGGTAACTGACTTCTACCTGCCCAATACTTTTTTGTGTAACAAATGGAAACAAACAGTGTATAGAATGTCTCAGATGGGTAAGTTGCATCTCCTTGGCTGGGACAGATTCTTCAATGTCTTAGTAGATGTGCTGTATTTCTAGTGCAATTAGCTCCTTTTAAAGTGAACTTGCATTCTTGGCTCAAGAAACTAATATGCAATGGGATCATTTGTGAGTTTATACCCAGTTTATAGCTCCTTTGTTCTTATCTACTAGCTCATGCTGTAGTGCCATACTGCTGGAAAGATGTTGGGGTTTTGTGTTTTGTGGCGTCAGAACTGCTTCTGATTTTCCCACTGGTATCTGAGACAGCTGCAAAGCAGTGTAACTGAGAAAAATACATGTTCTTAAAAACAGCTGTATTATTATGCTTCAGCAATAAACCACAGAAGCTTGGTATCTTAGCCGCTCAATATTTCTGTGCATGGTAAGTGCCAGGCAAGGAATCCCATGATTGAAGCGTATTTCCTTTCACATCCCAAGAGTGAACAGACAAGTTGTCCCAAACCACTCTACCAGTTGGATGATAAGGCAACATACTGTCTTTTGTGATACTATGAATTCCTGCTTAGTTGTGGCAGATATGATCAGTTATCTGTTTTGCTTGACATTGATACAGAATAGTACTAACAGATATGTAGGGTGTGACATCAAGCTGCTAATATCAATGAGGTTGCAGGGTAGGCCCTAAAGATCAATTCTTTGAGTTTTATACAATGGAGAAAGAGAAAACAGGGATGTAGATCTGATTATTTGCAGTGTCAGAGCTTCATCAATCTGCAAGCTTGTTAATGGAATTTGTTCCCATGAACTGATATCACAGATGGGTAATGCCAGAGAAATAGCAGGCACAATGTGATGTGTAATATAGTGAAAAAGGAATGAGCAGAATCATACCAATAGCTTACTTCCAGGCAAAACAAAGGAGAAAACTGCCTGAAGATACTAGATGCTTATGCAAATGACATACAGGGAGGAGCACAGTCTCCTCCATTGCCTTAATTTGCTACAACTGCATGTTTTCATTGTCACTACCTTGAAGAAATCAGTCCGTATAAACATCTACACTGTGGGCTATCTTACACTTAAGGTGTCTGCCTCATAGAGTTGCTCTCAGAGGCATGAATGACTGCAGTGTGGATCATGCAAAGAGGAGGAATAAAATGGATGAGAGTGGATTAAGTCTTCAAAGAAGACAAGATCAGTCTTATCTCAATAGCCATTCATTTCACATCTTTACTACTTTTGTCACAGCAATACTATCAGAACAGGCAAAAGTTAATTTCCCTAATATTCTTTCTCAGACTCAAAAATGAACATAATGAGGGACAAAGACTTAAATAAGTTAGAGTAATTTCCTGAATGCCAGAGACCAGAGCAGGAAGGAGTAGATAAATGTTCATTCACAATGATTCCCAGATAGCATTGCTGGCCTTAAACACACCAACGATTAAACACTAAATCTTATCCCACCTGAGCTAGCTCAATCCAGAGCCATGTGCCTTGTTTGTATGTGATTTGGCAAATCCAAAAATGAAAGCAGAGTTTCTAGTCTGAGTACAGGTGAATTTGAGTGTGACTTCTGGGTTTGACCCACACAGTGATATACCAGAGTGGCGGAATTTAGCAGCCTGAGCCAATGATGCCCTGAGAATCTTTGCACCATGCTGCTTTTCCTAGCATCTCAAGGCTTTCAAATGAACTAAGGTTATCATTTTGAGCTAGCAAATACTAATAAAAAAATAATGCAGTAGTATATTAGATTTGACCTGGAGGAAATAGTACTATGATTCCAGTTGAAATCCTTATATTTGAAGTCCAGATTGCAAAGTGGACCAGGAAGCCTTAATTTTCACTCAGATGAGGCTTGATTTCCCATGGACACTTTTGCTTCAGCTTAAGCAGTTTTATATGTGGTTGGGCTGCTCTTCTGAAAACCCAAGTACATTCATCAGGTTACCCTGATACTATTCATCTGATAAACGTTCTGGTTAGTACTTCATCTGTCTAAATTATGTTGCGTCATTTAACTAAAGCAATGACTCCATTTGTCCAAGACATTGGGTCTAATGCAATAACTTTCCATAATGAGAACTACATGAACCTCAAAAATGTGGTGGTAGAAATATACATTGAAAAAAGCTGTGTTTTGGGGAAAAATAAATCTTTAATGAATAGTTTATCTGTTTAGTTAGCACTCTGACAATGTGACAAGGCCTTTTTGCAGTATTGCTGCATTTAAACAAGATGAGAGCCAAAAAGGAAAGGATTCACCAAAAGGAAGCATAATATTCATATATGTATGCAAGTATGCATTTATAGTATATTCAAGGAAAAAAAAATCCAACAAACCTTCTATTGTTAATTCCAGTCCTGGAATTTTGTTAAAATATTAAACATAGAAAAAAAATAATACATAATTTCCTGTTCTAGAGAAAAAGTGTGAGAATGCTTCTTCAGAAATATATTTTACTCTGGTAAGAACTCAAATGATGTAGCACTGAGGCTAACAGTCTCATGTATGCAACAGAAACAGAGCTACAGAATTAGATAAGTTAGGCTGCACACCAAACCTATCCTGCTACAGTCCAAATGAGGTTATTGACTCAGAGAAGGAGCCATTGATAAAGCAATTATTACCAGCAGCCAGATGTGAGATAGCTCATTTTTGGAAATGGACAGATGCCTCAGCATTAATAACATGGAGATATCAAACATAAGAAATCCTTTGAATAGAAACAAAATGACAGGCAGCCTCATATCAGAATCTAGTAGATTTAGTGGGTAACATTTCCTTGGAATTGGAACAGAATAAACACATGGCTAAGAGGGCAAATAAACACAAATGAATCTTTTAAGGGTGACAAATACACTATGTATGAATCAGGTTGTCCAGAAAGTTAATGCATTCTAATAATGATTTATTTATTTTTTTTAAGCTACTGGGACATAATGTACTCTAAAGTTAGGTGCATAATTTCAGGTACATTCAGTGTATTTCTATTCATTGCTCATCCTTATTAGAAAACTCCACCATCTGAATATTACACTGTTATGCCAAATGTGCAATTCTATAAATCAGCCAGGGAGAGAGGATGCCAGCCCTTCCTGATGATAAATACAGTGGTACTTTGTTTTGTAGTTTGTAAGGCTGATTAATCCAAAGCTGTTTGCAAACTTCATTTTATACAGGATACCCCTATCCTTACAATCAGATTAACAAATCAAAGGTGCATTCAGACTTGGAGACAGGTTTCCACTTAAGTATTTCAGATACTCAGGCATTCAGTTAAACTAAGCTTGGATTAACAAGGTCTGACTATTTAAAGGGAGTTATGTTTAGGGTTTCTCTGTCTCTGCTGATTTAGAATGCTGCACTCATGGGGTAGTGTCGTCCAGTCTTAAGAGCTCAGTGAGCTTACAGAGCTTTACAGCCTCCCTGCAAGTTTCATGAGCTTAATTGAAGATAAGTATATACAAACTCACCTTCCTAGAAAGACCTCTATTCATGTGAAGGGGGAAAAAACCCAAACAAATCTCTTTATGCAGTGACTAAGCTGCATCATTCCTGTCATCATTTATACTTATTTTTATATACTGGAATTAGACTAAAACCCTTAATCACGTGGAATAGATGAAAGTGGAATCATTCAACGCTGTCACCTTTTGTTGTCACTTGAGACTCTCTAGGAGATGACAAAGACTGATTAAATTATTTGTTAGGAGCGAATCATGCCAACTGATTTAGCCTCAGAGGAAAGTGGATTTGTGAGGGTCTAGGCCAAAGTCCCTCTCTGCTTTTCTTTCTGAATTTGTAAATATGTAATGACAGAACTTCTCTACCTGATATGCTCAACAGTGTTCCCTTACCACTTGGAAATGGCTGCCTCTGTCACTTAGAGAAAACAATCTTGCAATGAAGAAGTGAAGAAATGAGCAGCATGTCACATGGAGAACCTGACTGCACTCACCTTTGAGAAGAGGAGGCCATTGGAAGCCATATGCTTTAAGGACTGATGGTGGTGTTATGTGTAAGGGCTTTTCAGCAATGATGTAATGATGCTGCTGCACCGAGGGGCTATTTGTGGGCTGGACTGGAACTGATGCTGATTAAAGGTGAGAAACAGAAACATGAACATAGGGCAGGAGCAGTGTAAAAGGTTGCTACGGTAGAGTTTTACTGGTATTGGTTTATGTTCAGAGTTGCAAATGCAGTAAATCATTTGTCAAGAAACCCTTCATTCATGTGCAGCTGTATTGTCATATAGCTAGTGTATATACAACCACTCCTAAAGGGAGAGAGAGATTAAGGACTATCGTTCGTTCAACTGTTTCAGGTCATGATAAAAATAGATTACCATTATACAGTAACAAAAATGCATTTACAGAGGTACTTTTTCATTTACTTATTATGTGCTATTTGTGCCTTTAAAACAAGATTACCTTTCTGCTGAAATGTCCAAATGTCCTAATGAAGGAGAGGGTTCAGGCAGGAAACCTTGGTGAGAGCCTCAACTGCTGCAAGAAGATGAGCTCTATGGGGAGGCACAAAGCATCCCCACGTGAAAGGTGTGTGTGGCAGGTAGTTCTTCGTGTATGTTCTCTTGCTAAACTCTTTGCCTCTGCATAGGGATCTTTTCCTTTATAATCATCACTGAACCCCCCAGAGTTAATGAAGGAACCAATGGTTTATATATCCTGTGAAGGCTGCTTCAGGTCTCTTGTTATTTCGTAAATGCTTTCTGAAGCATCATCTGTAGCAGTGTTTCTACCCCTTAATGTTCCCCTGCAAAAACACATACATTACTTTCCCTTATTAGTGTAATTTCAGTGACTAATTTTTGCAGGCCAATAGATTTGTTCTGTGACAAGGAGAGTTCCCCAGCCTGAATCTCCTCACAAGAGCTGTCTAAATTAAAAAACTCTATTCTACTTAGGTTCATGGTTGGAGTGACCTCTTCCTGTCCTTCTTTGTCCTTGCAGTCTCTTTCCCTCTCACTTATATTTATACAAAAAATCTCAGTGAAGTGTCCTACAAATATAAATGCTGACAATTTAGTCTGCTTAAAATTCAGTGGTTAATAAGGTCCAAAATAGTACACTGCTCTAGGTGCTTGTTAGCAATGCACGAGTGTAACACAGGTCTTCTGGCCTCTCTTGGACCATAAGTTAACACTTAAACGACGATTAAAACAAAACAGATACAAACCAGAGCCAGTTGCACTTGTTCTGATTAACATTAACAGTTGTTATACAAACAATTAGTAAGAAAAGACTACAACATCAGTTCTGTTGGCAGGAGAAGGCACAGCCATGGCCAATCCAATCTAATTAAACCGTGTCTTCGGTATGCAGATGAACAGCAAAAGTGCAAATAAGAACATATCACTACATTGCCTTCCTCAAGACACTGAGAGCCTGATTCCGAGATTCAGAGGGCACTATGAGGAAGAAAGTAGAAGTGGTGGGAAAAGAGATCACAGAGTGAGAAGGGTGCTGTGAAGCTAAGATATCTTGGAAAATTAAAATGGCTTTCACATAATTTATGTAGCAATAGCTGAAATATCTGTCCCAGAAGAAGTTTTGAAATTTCAAAATTACTTTTCAGCCAGAATAATGCCAAAGAATTCATATTTATGGGTTTTTTCAATAAATTAATTTTTCAGTGCCCCTACATACAATTCTCTTCCATAAAATACGAAAATAAGTGTACAGAAGCAGTTCATTATTAGCTTTACTATTTTGCTGCATTATGTGTCAAGGATTGAAATGAAGTTATGTGATTAATGAAATTAAATGTTTTCATAATTTTGCATGAAAGATTTCAATAAAATTAATACATTCTACTAGAACATGTTGACTTGATTGAGCCATGATTTTCTGGTGAAATTAAAAAAAACCCAAGCAATCAAAAACAAAACAAACAACCAAAACCACCCCAAAACCACAAGCACCATTTGTCTGATTATTTTTCAAATGCCAACATTCATAAACTCTGTGCCATTGAGTTTTCAGTTTGACCCAAATGAATAAAAAAGCTGCAATAAACAGTGACAAATTTCTAATAAACTGTAATCCTGCTAGGCAATTGGCTGAATCCTAAGTCATATATGTTTCTGGTTATCAAAACACAATATCTCTTGAATATCTATAGTATCATTTATAAAGTAATGAAGTGATAGCACTTGTTTCTAAAAACCCTGTCTTGTTCTAATTAAGTATTACATTTGTAGGGCTCTCTCACACACTTTATTTACTCAAGTTTTTTAAGGTTTAGCATTCTGACATGTAGGATAGTAAACATATACTAAAAGCAAATAACACATTAAAAAGCTCAGAGGTGATGCAACAATCCTCTTTCCCTTTGGTTTATCGTTAGAAGAATCCAGCAACAGAGCTTAGACCAAAAATGTGTGACTAATATATGCTTTGTATCTTTTTGGAGAAGCCTTCTGAAATAAATTAGCAAACACAAAAGGCAGAAATATATTTTACAAAATCAAAGTAAAAAAATACAAGACAGATCAAGAGCAGGCACATTAAGTTTATTCTTTAGTTTAGAGAGAATAACTTTAAGTTCATGTATTAGGTGAAAGTTCTCAAAGCTCAGACTGTCGTTTTCTTACAGGGTACTGCTTACTGACAGATTCAACATGCAGACTGCATTTCTGCTGTGGACTTGATAAAACTACAATTAAAATGTTGTACAAGGGGGTACGCCAAATTGGCCTGCATCCTAGAACCCACTCCAAGCAAAACCTTGAGGAATATATTGTACAAGAAAAGGTTTGTCCCTGGGGATTACCTCCCACTTCCTTTAACCTGATATTTTGCTCATCCTATTAGGAGATTCCTCAGAGGGGTGAAACACTAGATTGCCTCATTAAGACTCATCATTTACAAGATGTTGACAAACGCTGGCATTTATCCTGTTGTCATAACAAATGTGAGAAAATGACCACTTGGCAATAAGTGATTCTATGCAATTGCAGGTTGTAAAATACAAGAATAATGTATCAGTATCACTATGTAGCATCTATGAACAGATTCTGCATGCATTGTAACAAACCCAGCCTGAAATAAATAATGGACAACTTCTTTTTATAGAGCTTTCCACATGTGCAACCCAAACATTAATTAAGAAAAATGAGAGAATGTGTTTAAACCCAGCAGAATAATGAAACAGTTAATAACCGCACTGGATATCTCAGCATGAGTATACAGCATCCATATTGTCCTTGTTGATAACCTGAAAACTCTGAACAATGTTTGCCTCCAGCTCTCATCTCCCTTGTTACTGATGAGTGTGGCCTTTCTTAATATGGGTCATCTTGCCCACTTGGTGTTAATGGTATGTGTGAGCTCACCACAAGAGGAGATCCCACAACAGAGACTGCTGTTCTCCTGAATCCATGCACAAGTGTTCTGAGAAGTGGAAGTTTTTTCCTTTGGGAACACCAGCAATGTGGCCACAAGAAAGAAGTGTACCAGGCAGAAACATCAGCCATAAAAGCAGTCCAAGATAAATTCCTCTCCTCTCCCTCTCCCTCTTCCATCTCCTCATCACAGGCTCTCTCAGCTCTACTCCTGAATCGTTTAGGTGCTCACTTTGAACATTCATTATTAGTCCTTTAGATCTGGAATCATCTTATATATGGTATGATGTTTTCCCAATCACAATGCCATAGGACATGAGTTTATCATGCTGTCTCCTTGCCTTTGTACATCCCTATTTTGTTTATAGTACTTTTAATTGAGTCCTGGACTCCCAGTCTGCATTCATTAAACACAGAGCAGATAAACACTTGTAAAGACACAATTAAGTCACAGCCAGGTACTGGTGTTTTCCTTCCTGCTGACTTTACCTCTGCTGAATGAAGTTCATTAGCATTTCCATAGGTTTTGGTTACCTCATATTGGAATTTAAGTCTGTATTTGCTTATTTTCTAGCTTATTGCCTGTTCTAAACCCCACTGCTCATTTGCTTTTATCAGATACACAGTTCTTTTGGGAACACCATCAATGTGGCCACAAGAAAAAAGTGTACCAGGCAGAGCCATCATTTTATCAGATATCAGATAACTCCATACACCTGCCTATCAGCCAGTGCCCCAACCTATTTTTCCTAATGGATTCAAATATTTAATTGTGCTCCAAGAGACATTTTTTCCTTGCCCTGAGCAAAACTGAATGCACTGACAAAGTAACATGTGGCAATGCATGCAATATTTACCAATTTCTGCACTGTAGAGCACAAGTGGAAAATGAGCAGCATTGCTATTCCAATGAGCATAGTTATAGCAATCTCACAATGATAAGACCAGTCAGAAAGCTGCTTCTTGTAGTGTTGTGTCTTACTACTTACTGATCTGGAGCAGGCTGCTGCTGTGGGTGTCTTTGAGTCCACCTTGGTAAGGTTATCTTCTCAATCAGTAGTATTAGGGATTAAATTTATGTTTGTGTTTTAAAGGCACTAGCTTGCCATGCCACTGAGAGTGTCCTAAATATGCAAGGCTGGGCTGTGGAAGGATATTGAAGGTGGGTCCCACACCTGAAGCACTATAATACACAGGTATGTGTAATTAACTACAAGCTAGATTTCTGCAAGATAATCAGTATCTCTACATAGTCCTCTGCAGAGTGATATGAAGGTTCAGCAGGAAATCAAGGAATCAATTTATTTATATTTCTACATGGCATAGCATCTCTTGATACAGGAAGACCTAGAGAAGCTGGACATTACAAAGGGTACTGAAATGTTTCACTTTTATAAGAGAAACAGTTTCACAGAGTAAAGGCTGGGGGAACTTTTTTGTTTTGTTTGCTTGGTTTTTCTCCCTGGGAAAATTTAAAAACATACAAATAATGTTTCACTAATTTTGTAAAACCACAAAAGTGTCAGTATCTACAAAAGTGAGCTTCCTCTGATTGGTTTTTGCTATAGCTAAGTGGAGCTCCAAACTAGTTTCTATTTACATCAGTAGAAGAGCTCCCACTGAGTTTAGAGGGAGCAGATATTGGCTCTTTGTGACCTACTGACACACCTGAAGCAGATGTTCATAGCCATACACTGGCAAGTGCCCAATTCGTGCCTCATTGCTAATTCATCACAGTCATCTTTCTCTTCTAACACACCCTACATCAAGTAACTGCTACACACCTCTTTGATTTCCCTTTTGAACTTGTAGGCTTATTTACCAAACACCTATAAATAAAGGACAATGATTTAAAAAAAATAATTACAGAAGACAATAAGGACAATGGAAATAAAGAAAACAAGTTTGCTGACATAAAAAAAAATTAATCAACCATCTGGGGGTGTGTGAAAACTTTTGTGAATGTGCTATAAAAATTGAGCATGATCTTTTTCCCTGAGTTTACCAGTTTGTTAAATAATGTATTTGTCTTTCTTTTTTACCCTGAATTTTTTACATTGCTTCATTTAGTGTGAAAAAGTTTCTAATACCCATGGCACAAATTGCTTCTAGATTTCTTCCTAACAGAGTACCTTCATGATACAATATACTCATATATTGTATATTGTGCAATATGCCATATAAGAATCCTCATATTCTTGGTGGCAGTAATAATAATAATAATGTAGAATACTACTGTAATAATAAATGTGAATTAGAACAGTGGTTAAATATGGTTGGGTATAATTATAGGTTGCCCCAGTGAACTAAATTTCAATGGGGTTTGATTCTATGGTTTAGGGTAGTCTCCATTAAATATAGGAAAATCCAGTTAATTAATTAGCCCTTAGTGTTAAATGAGTTTTCTAAGCCTGAGAGACAAGGGGAATGTGGGATTTGTGGGGACTTGACAGTGAACGTTTAATGATGTTAAACCCAAAGTGACTGTTAATATAAGCTACAGTACCTGAGAGTCAGAAATACAGTCAGAGAGATAAATGCAAATAAAGCACCAAGGTTTAGCAGGAAATGAAGAATATTAATTTACTCTGGCTGTTCAGATTGTCTTTGTATGATCTAAATTTTTTTTGATGGTTACAGTGCCAGGGTCCCTCATTTTTTGACTGTGCAAAGGACACTTACGAAATGCTACAAGAAACGTTATACAAAATGTGAGTGAGTTGACTTTTTCAGAGCATTTATGTCTTTCTTTTCCTGAGTGATTTTTCAGCATATGGAAAAGCTGTTTATGAAGGACTGTCCTTGGGAGAGGGAGGCTTTATGTTGTCTTCACATCTCTCCATTCTGGGGCACCCTCAACAAGGATCAGTCCTGGGGCTGCAGCAGGCCTGTCTCCATCTCCCCATAATCCTGCCTTAACCAACCACTGGGCCAGTGTCCTGGCCCAGCCTTGGCCTTTCTCCTGCCCCATGGCCCTGCCTGTACATCCTGAGCAGTGTCTGACCCCAGTTCTCCTCACCAGCCCTAATTCTGAGCGCAGCTGTGGACTGATGTTCTAGCCTTACTCTAGGATCTCCCTCAGCTCCCAGTTTCCCAGCCTGCAGGGAGAAGTTGGCCCTCAGACATAGCTCATTCTTAGCCACAGTGAACATAACCATGATCCTTATTTTTGTTTTTATTCTATCTTGCCATTTGTATACCCCATACCAGCACAGTACTGTCAGGAGTTATTTATGGCCAAATACTAGCATAGGTGCAGAATGAGATTAATCCTCTTTAACTTTCTGCATCTACAAAGTAACTGTCTCCATCTTGGTTAGTCATTCTTGGTTGCCTTCATCTTAAGTGGTATTAGGTGACCATACTTCATTTATCTGTCATACATCAACAATTTACATTTGGATACAAAATGTAGCATTATATAGGTGGAACATGGGTGAGCAGGAAGCATGCAGAGTGTCTGGGCTCTTCTATGCTGCTTCTCCATTCCTTCAGCCCCTTGAGGCTGTGCTGGAGCCTGGAAAAATGGCACATGTATACCTAAAGCAGTGGGATATGAGTAGCTCCCTGACAGACACTTTTCCTTATCCTGAATTCAGCTCTTTGTGATATTTTATTTTCAACCTCCACTTGAACCTTATGCTAATTCTATGCAACGTGGGTAGTAAGTATTTTTTTTATCAGTTTGGTGGAAGGACAGTGATCAGGGACCTCTTGAGATGACAGTCTGTCAGACTGTAAGTCAAGGAGGATCTCTCCCTTAGCAGCCACAAAGATTAAACAGACTAATGAATCAATGTTTTAGACCATCCACTCTGGGGAGCTTTCACTTAAGCCCCAGCACTGCTGGTCAGGTCAGAAAATTCTCTTTCCTGTCAAATGGTAGGCTTCCCTATGTGGTAGTGTGCATTTACCCTCCTCTGTGGGAGCTGTAAAAACCTGACAGAGGCAGATGTCAATCCATACTGTTGTGACACTTCCCTGTTGAACTCCAAAACTTTGTGAGAGTGTTTCACCAATTGGCAAGGAGAAGAGGATGCATTTGTTCATTTTGCACTAATCAGTTTAAGAGTTCATCTTTTTGTTTTTCCTTTCATTAGGCAACACTTTCTGTTGAAGAATGAACCATTTATAACTGTTCCCTCTTTCAGAACACAGAACACCCAACCCCTTTTTTCTTATAATGTTTGCTGTCTTTAGAGCATTATACCTGTATGTTTGTTCAGTCTCTTAACAGAAATAACACCATACCTGTAATTTTATTCTCAGCTGCCATTTCATTTTAAGCTAGAATCTTTGTGGAGGTACTGGATTCTGCTCACTTTGGCAACAGTTCTGTGATCCTGAAATGGTCATAAATAACAACATATGTTCTCTGAAGCAGATGTTCTATTTAAGTTCATGTATTCTCTCCATCTCTCTGATAACTGAAGCACTGGTATTTAAAAGGACCCTCTACCATTAAAAGCACCACATGAATGTAAAGAATAATGTATGTCTGTTAATGTGTATCACATTGAGGGCACATAGCCTAATAAAACAATACAATCAGAAAACCAATTGGTTTAACTAAATAATTTTTTAGAAATTTTAGGAAGAAAAATATTTTTCCTGGTATTTTTTAAGAACCAAAATGTTGTGAGCAAGTAATACTCAAAATAGTAAATGCACTTCATTCAGCACTTCCTCAGTGATAATTTCTGTTCCTTGCGTCAGTAAATGAAGAACCTTGTCATCTTTGATTTGATACTATTTAAAGCACAGACCTGTAACTCCAGAGATCCATTGATGAAACAGGAAAATAAATGACTGTATTAAAAATGTCACTGCCCAGATGGTCCCACATAGAAGTTCTGATCTAAGTACTCACTAATTAAAGAGAAGGTGACTGGAATCTAAATTTATCTTCTAATTTTATATCTGACCCTTATCTACACATGAGTGGCTTGAACACATTTCATTTTTGAACACAACCCAAAAAAGCACTTAAGCAGGTGCTTAACTATAAACTGATGTTTGACTTGTACTACCATAAGTAGAGATGATTTCCTGAATGTGGACCATAGAGAGATTTCAAAGCTAAGTCCTTATTTTGCCAGTTAAGGAAAACTGATCATTATTTATATACTTGAAGCTAAATTTTCTACAAAGATACTAAGTTTTCAGGCATTTTATGTTCATGGAAGACAGTGAATATTTCGAGATATGCTGAAATTCTTTTATCAACAGCAAAAGAGGTGTCTACAAGGTGAACCAGTTTACTGTGGTTCTTCTACCATGCTACAGAAAGACTGATGGTTTTGGTTGAGTGGTTAAGGAAACTCTTAGGTAAATACCTACAAAAAAAGTAAAGAGAATCCTCCCTTCTCTGAATTTTCATTAAGCCAAATCTCTCCTTCCTCCCTTCCTAATCTGTTTCCTGTATTTTGCTGTAGGTTACATTCAGATCATCCCAGTTACCTCAGTGAGGAAATGTATGGTACAGAAGATTTTAAGATGTCTGCCTAATGGTTTCTGTCTGCTAGCCTTTACTTCTTACTGGTTTTCCTCTGCTCCAACATAGGTCACCCATGGCTACAATCCCTTAAGGATATCCTCACTCTGAAGGACACCCTCACTCTGATATGGGTCACTAATTGGCACAGTCCCTCTATGACGTTTCGGTCCCCACTGTGGGTGTCCACAGCTGCAGTCCTCAGAGATTCTCTTCCTTGCTGAGGTCTCCTGTAGTTCCTAGAAGGTACCACCTTTCATCCTGGAGTGCCTCCTCCCATGGGTGTATCTCCAGTCATGTCCTCAGCTGTATGTCTCCAGCAACCTCTCCTTCTGCATGTCTCCAGTTGCATATCCCCAAGCTTCATTGCTTACATGTGGCTTTGTTTTCTTACTGAGGTGGTTGAGAGGAACTTGTCTATCCTTCTGATCACCCACCCCAGCTGAAGAGGGCTGGGTGTGAGTGCAACTGCTTTAGTTCTTTACGGCATGAAAAGGTTGCTGCCTTGTTCCAATAGCATCAGGGAAGAATGATCAAACAGCATCTGGGAAAAAATAAAAGAGACGTAAAAAAGAAAATGGAATGTGTATATTAGACTTTCAGACACTGCTAACATCAAAGATGGGTGGGCAAGGCAAGGCTTCCTGAGACAAATAATGAGGTAATGCAAGTACAAAAGACCAAGGATCACAAAACATTTTTATGCCTCTTGTGTATCCTATAAAGGATCCTGCTGCTTCCATAAATGCTGCATGAGATTGAAGAGTTCAACATTACATTTAGTCTACTGAACAATCTCATACTTCTCTATAAAGGCAGAGTTGATGAACAAGCATAAGCTTTTTAATGAAGTTACATGTGCTTAATACTATTTTTGTCACCAATATGCATTTTGTTCCCAGTGTCAGCACGTAACATTCAGTAGAACATACAGATAGTTCTGGGCTGACTGAAATTTTATCTACTCATGGCCAGGTTTCAAGGAGCGATGGGAGTGCATTTAACAGCTCTAATGCCTGGTATGGCTGTTTCTGTATACAGTCCTGCAACAGCTGGTGGCTAGCTGGGCATCTGATCTTTGCTCCAGTTCTAAGCTGTTGAAAAGACTCATCCTCTTCTGAACTCCTTATTAACAGGCAGATCAGCTGGGAAGAATATTCCTTTCAGTTTAACATACATTAAAGTAACAAAGCAGTCCCACTGGTATCAAATGACAACAGAGCCAAATGCTGGAAATTTTTTGGTCATCGGAAAGTAGGGAATGAGATTCCAGTGCTACTAAATCTTATGGGAATGCTGTAATTTTACTGTAACCAGCATTTCACCCTATACACTAAAGTGAAATCCCAATCAAATTATTCTAGAAAAGTTGACTGGTGATTACATTACTGTATTCATTAACGTCTCTATTAATCTTCCTTTAATAAGATAGGAATCAAATAATTAAATATTGCACATTTGTGTTTTAGTGAAATGCAAAGGAAAAGGTAAAAGCATGAACTGAAAAGTAAAGATATTTTCAAGTTTAAAGGACCATGTGATCTGTATATCACTGCATGAACAGAAAAGATAAGAGGCCATATCAAAGATCTGTAATTGGATTAGAAAATGATATAATCATATGGTCCTTTTATTCTTTAGATTAAACCATTGTCTGTCAGGGGGAAAAAAGATAGAAAAGGGGAGTAAAAAGAGAAAGAAACCTCACTTTTATTTTTCTTAAAACAAAACAAGGAATATTCAGACAGTGAAAGATAGGACCACCTAATAGCAGTGTAAGTCACACCTCTCTCCAAAGCTAAGTTTTATATTCACTGTTTGCAATAATTTGGTTAAACAGTGAAAAACTCTGATTACTAAACTCCAGCTTCACTTGCAGTAGCACCATGCTAGTTCCGTCAGCTGGGATTATGGAACCTTACATTCTGTAACTTTTTTCAAGCCCTGGGAATAAGAATTACTACAATTGAATTGTCATTATGTATGTGATTAGTAGTAAACATGGACAACTGGGAGAACATCCTGTAAGTAAATCACCTAAAGAGCTGGACTCACCAGTTCTATTTATCTTTTGCTACTTCATATACCTTAAATACCCTACTAGGTAACATAAAGAACACGTGGCGAGGGAAGAGCCCCAGCGTAGAGTTGAAGCTTAGATTACGGTTCTTGGTAGACCACCCTAGAAGATGCCTTAACCTATACTCTCCCCAGCAACAGCACAAGTTTGCAATGCCTCCCTTCTCTGGCAAACCTGCTTGAGACTGATCAGAAAGGTCACCTGAGATCAGGGAGTCGAAAAGAGGCTGTGGTGTGCTTGAGGGTGGTCCTGGCTGTGCTGTCAGACTGGGGATCTCGAAGCTAGTTGTGAGCTGAAGGTTGTACGTGGGAGGGGAGCTGCTTATGAACGAAGATGAAAGTAGATGGGAGCTGAGGTAGTAAAAAAGTCATTGGTTTATAATATTGGTTTGGAGAGCTGTATGGAGTATGGCTAGAGGATGTGGCACCTTGCCACGTGATTTTGGAAAGTGGCTCCTAGAAGCAAAATATTTGCCCTTTATCTGAGCTCTATAAGTGCATAACATGGGTAACAGAGAAAAACAAATAAATAGAAGCAGCACCATTCCTGCCAAAGCACGTTCTTTGGAAAGCACATCCTGCTGCAGTGAAAGTGGACTCTTCTGGCAAGGCTGGAGATGTGGCAATCTTTCTGCATTAACGAGGAGCTGTTAACCAAATACATAAATAAGTTGAAAACCACAAGAACAAAATCTCACTGTTTCCATATGTCTCTTGGCTACATCCCGTTAGTGGTTGTGCTGCTGAAACTTCTGCATATTATATGAAGTCTGTTAACTATGAGTTAGACATGAATGTGACCACATTTCTGGTTGATTTTGACACAACCAATGAAACCACCCAAAAAGCAAGCCCTGAAATGATGCCTGGGAAAGTTGTTGCTAATTTCACTCAGTAAGCTCCACATTGCTCCTGTGGGAAAAATATAGAAAGTTAAGTAGTAAGGGAGCATAGTAAAAGAAGGAAAAATATCCCCACATGCAAACAAAGACAGCAAAACACACTGTCACATTTCTATTCTATTACAGAAGCATAACTGTAATCCTTCCAGCAAAGTGATGTTAACTACCTAAGAGGGGCAGGACCTCTCCAGAAACTCACAGTCTGTCATGGAGTATGTTCATAATAAGGGAAATAAGCCGACTTGTGCATTTACTTGGGTATGACATCACTGACAGCCAATTAGAAAGTTCCACTTGTGTTATTTCATAATAAAGAAAAGACTATTCAGCACTCACTGCATCAAAGAATGCATGTCACAGAGATTTGCACAGACATGGATTGATTAATTTTTAATGAATTATACCAGGAAAAGTTTCCTTGTATAAACTGCTGCGAGAGTACCAGTGATAACCCATGCTTGAATAAAGGGTTTCTGCATATGTGGGTTCTACAAGTAAAAAGACACTGAGCAAAATTGAACTAAAAATGGTGCTACATGCCCTAATCTATCCCGTTCATAACAGCAATAAAAACAGCATGGGGTGCACAGTAGTGCAGGTTTTAAAGACCAGTTTGTTCACTGGAAGTGTGTCTGTAACTAACAGAACATTTCCCAGCCATCTTTGTTTTCAGTTTGAGAGTGGATGTCACCCTTGAAAACAGGCCTTTGCTGAACATAGCCTGGACTCAGTACAGCTTTTAAATTCTGTAACTCATCCTATATGTCTTCTGATTTTGTGATTAAGTAGTCTTTTCTTTCATGAGAGGGTCTGAATCTATCAATCAGCTGATGCACAGGTTAAACAGAACATCCTTCTGGACCAAAAATGTGCAGCAATATGGCATTGTTTGTATTTCAAGGTGTAAAGAAGAAAGGCATTTCAATAATGATGTTAAGGAAAGCATTAGCTTTATGCAACCACTGCAAAAGCCAGCTAGCTCACCCACTTTGGCATAAAGCATGGAGCTCAGATGGTGGCCATGTGCTCATGCACAGGTAGTTCTCAGACTTCCAGGCACTTCATGCTAGCCACAGGTGCTCTTTTCATTGTGCAGGAGGCCTGAGAGTGGTACTAGTGTTAAGAACATTACATACAAGTAAGAATTTCTCAAAGTTATCATAAGTATACCTGTTCGAAAAGCAATGAAGTCCAGAGTTTGGTGGGTACACTTTCAACATACCCAGTTCACTTCAAGAGTTTGAGACCACCCAGAATTCAACATGGAACAAAAATCTTATGAATTATAAATTCTTCTTTCAAGCTGATTTGATATGTAGTCCTAAATTCATAGTTGAAACTTGAAATAGTAAATATGGGCCAAATTAAACTTTTAAATCTATTTCTATATAACTTTGGTTAGGTAATACTGTATCTACATGTGACCTATATCAGGCAGCCTCCTTAGCCATGCTATACAAAGCATATTTCATGTTATTCTACTTTGCTAATAGTGGTTTAGAATTAGGATCTAGACTGTTGTAATGAAAGGAAAGTACAAATAGCAATTCTTAACTTTTTTGATATTGAAATTATCTGGTTAAAAACAAGGTCCCTATAGCTCCCTTATATAGGCCCCTATATTAGGTAAAATACATTTCTAAAATAGTCATAATGAACTGATTTTAAAATAGTTTTGTGCTTTTAATATTTAGAGCAAGTGCCTGAAAAGCATTTTCTCTTTTAGTTCCTTGTCATATATATTCAGGATTCATTATGTTACTTCGAGGCAACCAGGTGAATTTCCTCTGAACGTTGTTTGTGCTGATCAAGGAATGCCAACGAATAGTGAATTTCTATTTTAATTGATCTGACTGGAATGAACTGCCACTCTTCTTTGCATATGAACGTATCTCTGTATGGAGAGAAATTTTGTGCTCAGAATAATTTAGGATTAAATGAAGAAATGTGGGTTCAAATACAGAAAGAGGTTTCTCACTAAGACATTTTTTTTCCGGTATCTAGCATTGCCATAAATCAGAGAGGGCATACCTTAAAGTGGCAACTGTAGAAAACAGAGGAAAAAAGTCTCATTAAAATTAATGCATAGTAGGCTATAGAGTAAATTAAAAGCCAACAGGATCTCAGTGCATTGCAATTGGCATTCCTGATTTAACAGTTTCTGCTACCACAACTGAAAAAATCTGCAGTGAGAAATTTGCCTTTTTATTTTACTACAATTCTTCGCATACAGTTTGCTATAGTTTTCAAATAGACAGGCAAAGAAAGAGAGATTTATTTGACCTACCTGTAAGCCTTGAAATATGTATTTAGCACAGCTGTTCTTTTGTGTTTAAACTCATCACAAAAATGCAGCTTTAATGTAACCCACCATTGATCTGCAGTAAGTGGAAACAAAATCTCTCCTTAATTAGTATCATCCAATCACTTTTTTACATTTCTACAGAACACACACTGTGAACTGTTTAATGGACTATTATTTAGAAGAGTGGCAAAGAGCTTGGAAAAAAAAAAGGCACATAGTGAAAATAAAAACTAGCAGTGTCAATGAAAAATGTGTTGCAAAATAATGGAAAAAAAGATGTTTCATTAAGATGGGCTTCACTGGCATTTTACTGTATAGATGAACACTGCTCCAATTACTGCCAACAATGGGGAAAGAGATAGAGAGATATAGATTCATTACTTTCAACACCCTTAACTGTCTCCCACTGAATTCGCTTATCTGTTCCTTTTTCTACAGGACCAGCATGGAGGGGGGAAGGAATAAACAAAGAACTGAGTAGAGTGAATGTGTCACAAATTACCACAAACACACTGTGACTCAATGCACTTTTCATTTCTCTCCTCATTAACTGTGTCTTGCTCAAAATGAGAGACTGGGTCTAAACATAATCAAGTCCCACAGATAACAATTGACTTGACTGCTGGGGCAGTCATCACCTTCTAGCTACTGGGAAATAAATTTAGAAATAAAATGAGTTAAAATAAAATTCACTCTGCTCTCTTTTCTGTGCTCAGATAATTTGAAGGCCATCAAGGCCTGCAGAAACAATCCATCTCTCTGTGAAAAGGAAAGCAGCCTGTGCCACTACCAATAAGGCATGTCTTTAGTGTTATCAAGAGTAAGTATAATTACACAGTGGAAAGGCCATCAAAGTGTCTTGGGCAGTGGTATTTTTTTTCCTGAGGTCTTCATCAATAGTGCTGTCGGAATGAAAAGAATGAGTGGGGAAAGGGAAAAAAATAATATCCTCCAGATTGGTGTGACTGACCTGCAATCTAGTAGAGCACATTATAATTTGAGAGCAGTAGGACAATTCAATAAAAATTTTGCTGTTTTCCACTTTAAATCAGGAAGGATTCATTTCAAGAATCTTTGTGGATGCTCTTGTGGTCTTGGTTTAGTCACTGTTGAAATTTCTCTTCAAAGAAGCCAAAGGACTGCTGTTGAAGGGTATGTATACTTGCCAAGACTCTTTCTTTACCTCTAATAGGAATGCATTTCTGATAGGCAGATTTCTGGATGTTAAAGAGGAGATAGCGCTATTTGCTTCTGTTGAAGAGTCTTCCAGTCCTGCACTTTATTTGGACAATGCACCAGTGAAGTTAATTGGGTCACTATATTTATATCAAGAGGAGCCGGAATGATGTACATGTTTTAATGGAATTTCAGTCAGTAAAATACATGCACAGTATGTCTGACACTGTTTTCCAGGGCAGGAAATCAGAGCCTGTGATGCCTTGCTCTGATTAGTAAATGTTGCTCTGACCTCTGGGGAGGACTATGCACGAACAAGTTATGAAAAGATCTGGATATACATGTAGAGCTAATGTAAACAGCTTGCTAACTGATTGTCTGATAATGAAGCTGCTTTTAAGAACAGAGAATCACCCCAAACCTAGCTATTAATTTGCTCCTGGCAGTCTTCTGTTTAATAAATACAACATGTTAGAAACTGTGGTATAAGTCCTGAGAATAATCACCCAGTCTGATTATTAAATCCAATCATCTAAACATCAGTGTCCCCAGCAGTCATGTTGTTCTTGGAACTTTCCTGTTCTGTGGCTACCAGATCTGAAAATCACAACATGCAAAATGGTGGTGACTGTTTGCTTCAGGGCAAATTAGGTTATTAAAAAGCTTTAACCCAGTATGTGGACATTTAATTCTGCCTCAGTGTTTTGTTTCTGCTGTTCACAACATGAAAACATTTTCCAAACCTCACATTTCTTTTTTTTAGATTTATTATAAGAAACAAGATTAATTGGGCTGTATTGCTTTGACAAAACTCTGGTTCTTAAATAATAATTATAGATCTCCTGAACTCCAAAAGAACTGAAGTAGAGCAGACCCAGAAATGTGGCCAAACATAACAAATTGAGATGAGAGAGGGTAAAGAAATGTAACCGAGAGAATGCAAATGTGAAATCTCTCTGATATATTCCCTTAAAACTTCAAGGAGTTTTTATTGGATAACTGGCAAAATAATTTCTTTTTCTTAGGTTTTATTTGGACACCAGAGTTGGCTGGAATTTGAGGAGAAAGGGTGTGAGGTCCTTTTCCAAAAAGCTGTCTGACAGAGTTCCCATTTATGACGGCGAGCTCTAAAGATTAAGGGGCCTGGCCTGCCTAGATCTAGCAGAAGTGAGAGTCAGCTAACAGGATGGACTGAACCGCAAGTTCTAGTCCTGAGGAACTTGAGATGCATGATACTGGGAAATGGTTGAACCTCTGCCTGTATTTAGCTGTTCCATTGTACTGGCTGAAAGAACATGGTAACTGGAACACGCATATGACGTGTCAGCTGTATTGCTTCCAGCTTATGTCTTTATTGCTCTTGTAAAAGTAGCAGAGATAATATGTCAGGGTAGTGTATAGACACTAAGTTAGTTATAAAGCATGTTGTTTCAGACAGTAGGTGAATGAGACTTGCAGCTATACAGGTCCTGGCAAAGGCTACATTAGTCTGCCTAATTACTCCTGTGACTGAGCTGGATATCCTAGTACAGTCTAAACTTGAATGGTTTCCAGAACATGAAACAAGCAAGAAGGATTAAAGATTTTTTTTTATTTTTTTATTTTTTTTTTGTAACATTGACCCTTGCACAAAGTAGATTTGTATTTTTTAATCCATTTTTTTTCTAGTACGTTGGAAGGCCATTTATGCTAAAGTATTTTTGTTTTATCAAATAGCTGAGACTCCAGTTAACATCAGATCAAACTGGCTCAGTCACAAAAGAAAGAAACTCAATAAAATTAAGCCAAATCTTTTTTATTGTGTGTTATCATAACCTCTTCTCTAACAGTAAAATTCAACACCCAAGTAAGACTTTACCTTCTTGATTTCTTGCTGGATTTGTGGGTGTTAGCAGAATTCTCCTGTTTGATGGTCTATTTGGGGTCCAATTAACCCAATGAGCAAGGAGAACCAGTTGCAAAAAAAGTCATGGCTTCCTAACACTGTAAACAGGTAAGTGCTTTGCAGGGGCACCTCTAATTGACCTGAGATGAAGATGAAGTATAGCAGATATCCATGCTGCTGGAGCCTGTCTCTTCCAGCTATTCCTCTGGAACACATCTGACAAACACTCTACGCCCTCTTTGGTTTTGGTTACAATGTCTGTAACTGGCTTGAAATATGGCAAAGCTGTGTTAAAAAGGTGGATGGCAGTGGCCTCCAATAGTTTTTCCACTTTCAAGTCACTATGCCATGATCATGAATGAGAAAGCAGGCTAAAAGAGAAAACAGTTTAAAACCCAGTAATTATTAATCTCCATCTGTTTTAAATACCTACTTGCAGGTATTCAAAAGACATGTAGATATGGCAGTGAGAGACATGGTTTAGTAGTGAGCTTGGCAGTGTAGGTCACTGGTTGGACTTGATCATCTTGAAGGTCCTTTCCAACCTTTAGATAGTTAGATTCTATCTAACTGATATTTTCTCCAATATTCATGTTTTCAAAGTTTACTGAAATTTGGAATATACCAATTGTTCAGTTATGTTTGAGATTGTTTATGTACCAAAAGGTCTATTCTGGGCTGACAAACAGCAGGAGGGACATTTATGGTCATTATGATATAATGGTACATCATTATGATATAATGGTACATCATTATGTTGCCAAGAAGTCAGAAATCACCTAATATGGCTTCCAAACAAAGTTACATAAAAACATAGGTATTTCTTCAAGCTCAGGATTAATAAATATAAATGGTCTGTATCATGTGCAGTTTTTCCATGGGAGTATTATTTGGCACAGTTTCATGTTGTGCCAAATTTGTGGTTTCCTAGGTTATTGCTTTTTAGAAAAATCTGGGTTTGGCACACATGTACAAACACACAAATTGAAAAGGGAAATATTTATACTGTGAAATTAAATTTGTTCACATCTTCAATGATGATTTATTAAAGAAAAAACTATAGCAAGCCACAAAATGGTGAAACATATACTGGCTTTTGCATTCCCTGTATAACACAACCACAAAACTCATTTGAAAACAAATAGTACTATAAAGACTTAAAGAAAGAAAATGAAGCATTTGCATGTATAAAATACCTCATACAACACATCTTCATTCTGAAAGACTAAAAAGAACTAAATGTTTCTCCAAATAGCTTTTCAAGGACATTATTTTTTATGGCCAGGATGTTTCTGTTTCTGTAGGCACCTAGAATATGCTATTGGATTACTTCATTGAACTGCTGTTAGGTTAAGTACAATGTGTTCAGTGTTGCAGTATTCAGTGGACAATGAAAGCTCAAAAACTACATAACAGTTATAGGTGTTTTTGGCAGGATGGAAAAAAGCAAACAGTATAAAGGAATGCGCACTAAAATCACTTTTATTTGTAGGGCTTGTTATGGGATTCATGTGCATGCAAAATTTATTATTAAAGATCACATGGTTTATTCTAGATAGTTTATTTACATTTTATGGTCAAATTCCCTTATAGATACAGACATACAAATTATAAATATATAGAATATTTCTGTTAGTTAAAGCCATTTGTAGCTAGTGGAGATTAATGTGTACTTTTAAGGTACAATTCACCTGACCTGCTTTGAGGATTATGTGAAGCAAAAGCTAAAATTTACATTTTTTTTCTCTAAGAAAAGCCAAGTGTGAATAGCTCACCTGTATACGTCTACATGCAGATACCTGAACAAGGAAGGATCCTAGTCCTTCTGTATGCTACAATACAAAAAGCAATCAAGCTGTTAAGATAGATACTGAAATGATAAGGCATAAGATTTGAGTATTAGGAAAGCTTCTGACTGCTGTAAAAGCACCTATAAGTCAAATGTTCCAGGCATGTCTGGTGTTCTCTAAAGCAAGCCTCTCTCTGCACTGGAAGGTCCCACTGTGAAACAGTTACCAGCCTGGCTAAAACACTCCCAGTTTGCTAGCCAGAGTCTGAAGGAGGAGGACAATAAGGAGGGGCCAGCTTTGGCTGTTGCCAGAAGAGACACCAACATTAATTGAAGAAAACACTGAAGAGAAGGATTAGCAACCATGCTGAGAGAAAATAATAGTATACAGTGTTACTAGAAGGGAAGGAAGGTATGAAAGCCTTCCAAAAATTGGTAATTTAGCTTGAATAAAATGGTACATCATTATGTTATACACAGAGCGTAACAGTTATTTGATTAGTTTGAAAAGCCCTAAATCATGAAAAACTTGATGCTATAATAAAGCACTGATAAAAAACTATAGAAAAGGAAGTTGTGAAAGGAAGAAATTTGAGTGCAGTACAATAGTCTTTCAAGGTCAATGTAATACCTCTTTTCTAAATACGTTTGTGCACAAAGTGGAGTAGGAATATCAGAGGTTTGCATTTCCATCTGTTTGCTTAAAAGTAGGTCTGTGCTCCAGCATGAGCAGGCAAAGCTCTGATGAGCTAGAAGTACTTTAGTTCATGATACACCCTTTAACACTGCCATAGTATGCTGATTTCCTTATGATAATTGTTAAGGGGTTTGCAAGTTTTAATAGTCATCACATGGTCATAGGCTGGCTTTATGAAACTTTGTTCATTAGTCTCAGCAAAATACTGCAGCACAAGTAAGAATTTCTAATTGAGTTTAGTAATACACTAAAAAGGTAGTTATCACACAAAGCAAATACAAAAGCAATGTAAAGAATTTTATTTTCTTTAGAATTGAAATCTGGCAGCAGTTTTATCCCGAGTCTTAAAGAAACATATAGTAAGCAGTTAAATCAGTATTCTCATGAACTGCAGAGATCAAAAGCTAGCAGTGGCATTATTTGTGAAATATTAACAATCTTAGCAAATCTCTTTCTAGGCTCAGGTGGTCTAGAATTGATGGAGCTTTCTCCAAGCATTTATGGGCAGAGCTGCTTAAGGGCACTAGGTACATATTAGTACCAGGACATAGTAGTACCTAAGTTGAAAAATGGTTCTGACAGCACTGTCTCAGCTAGTAACTAAACCCTGAATTTCACAGGTAGGATTCACATTCAGCCTCAGAAATCTAGCCTAATTTGTTTAGAAAAAAAATGTGTCTACAAGTATGCTAATGTCTAAATCCTTTTTTGCAGTACGGGGTTCAGTTCAGATGTTCAACCATAGGCATCTAATAAAGTTTAGGTATCCTAGAGTACCTAAGATATCTGCACAGGCTTGGTAGTTATAGCAGAGGACTTGTGGTTTACTAGCAAGAGAGGCTGTAAGGTCATCTCAAATGCATATTTCTAGGCAAATAAATTGAGCTGTTAGTCAGCAGAGCTCAGTTCACTCAGGGTAAAGGCAACGTCTTGTTTGATAAACCAAAGTCTCTAGATTCACCTAGTCATGTTTACTAGCTCTTGAATGAATACAGTGAGAATTCATTCTCCTACATCACATGTGAACAGGTACTTTTACACACCTAAATGAAAGTTTCTGAATGTGGAACTGGCTTTTAAGCTGTGTAACTATGTAAGACTTCTTAGCCTTAATATTTCTCAATTGGTTTTGGTAAAGGTTCTTTGAAGCAGTTTAGTAAATTAGTAGAGCAGAAAAGCCTAAAAGGTATCTGTGCCAAAACCTGATGAAGATGAGATACTCGTTTAGCATCTTCTGATGAGCTAACTCTTACAGGCCTTCTCAGAATGCATCTGCAGTGGGACCCAGTATACAGGGATATCTGGATTTGTTCAAAGAACAGCTGAAGAAAAATATATGCTACTATTACTATTACTATTATTGATACTACTACTGCTATTACTATTCCCTTCTTTATAAGATGCAGAAATGGTCACAACATTTATCCAAGATATGGAAGGACTAGGGTCAGCTTTCTTGTTTGACTCTAGGGATTTAAGCCCCAATACCTTTGCTGTGAATAACGTATTTTCATATACATCTGGGATTCTGTTGACAAAGTGTCTTTAGCAAATGGGATTAGTTTATTTTATCACAAATGTCAGATTTGAGGCTTCACTCTTGATGGTTAGCAGGGCAAACTCTGGGATTCTGGTACCCAAATCCTTCTGGCTAACATCCGTGTAAGAGGGCACACTCTTCTTTATGCAGAAAGCAGGATTTGCACAGATTTGTGCAGGAACGTGTGCTACCTTGATAGAAAGGTAGCACATATTCTGGCCTGAGGAGCTGAGAAGTTCCTGGATCCTAGAGCATGAATGTATCCAAGTTACATGTGTTTTTGCTAGTGCATGAAGTTGTCAGATTTTAATGACCCACTGTTTTGTCAAGGACATAATCTTCAGGCTTTCTTTCTTTAGATTATATGATTCAGTTACCTGCCAAGAGCAATCAGGATAATGTGGCTCCAATGACTAGTGCTAAATGTGATATTAACAATAACACTCATAACTATTACAAGACCTTTATATTCAGAGTATGAACTAATGAGCATATCTGGTGAACCTTTTGCAACATTTTTGTGTTAGTATATCTGCCTTTTTAATAACATAATTCAGAAAATGAACAACAATGACAGATTTCCATAAGAAACAGACATATACACATTGATAATCTACAAAGGCCTAATTAATTCAGTATCTCTAGGGTATGGCATAATTTACAGCTCTAAAATTATGAGGAATTACCTTGTTAAAGTCCTTTGAATTTGACTACAGGTGTTCTAGCAGTGTTCCAGTAAAAGAGTTATTCAAATACCATTCCCATTTCTGGTGGAATTTTTATCATTTGTGTGGCTATGTTTTGCCAACAAAAAATGAAAAAAGAGAAGACTCTGTTCACATTCATCTGTGGGGATTCAGCAATTAAATCAATTTGATTAACCAAAGACCCATTCTGCTGTGTATTTACATACTGTAATTACGAATTGGCAAATAGTGGGAAAAGTGGGAGCGTGGGATAGCGTGTTTTTATATCAGTTGTTCCAATACAACGCCTGTAATACTTCTAAATATGCAGTCAGATCTATTCACTGTTTCAGCATTCCAAATGGGTCAGATGAAACAATGTTTTTAAAAGGATTTGGGCTGTCTGAGGTTTCATCCTAACATTCAGAAAATGAAAACATTCTTTTATATTTAGAAAATATTTAAAAGCCAGTAGTACAACTCCAAAGAATTGTTTTGTCCCATCTTTTGTAGTCTATATTTTCTTCTACTCTATCACCAGTGTAACAGTTTACTTCAGACTTGCCAAACATTCTGGTTTGATCAAATCAGTGTGGTTTCCAGTGTGTTTGGTTGAGCTCATATTGCAGCTTGGGGTACTGAAAATTGGGTAACGCCCATGGTGAAGAAGGCTGTGAGGAGACAAGCTGACAGGCTAAATCAACAAGGACTGCAGACTCGAAGCTCAGCTGTTAGGATCTGACTGTGTGGCCTCCTGTGTGCTTCCAGTCAAAGCCTAGGAAGGAGCATTTAAGGGCACCAAGAGAACAAGGCTCCTCTGTAGACTTGACAGATCCCTGGGGCATCTCAGGGACCTGCAGGGGTCAGATACAGAGATTTTCAGGTTTGGATACAAATGCATTGAGCAAAACTATTTGAATATCTTCCCATCTACTTGGTTATTGATCTAGTATTAACAGCTGAGAGAGGAAGAAAATCTGGAACTCCTGAAGCGCTACCATGCATATCCATGTAAATGATCAATAGCACTAAATCATACCAGAACATGAGTCTTGATTAATACATAGTTCCTAGTTTTCAAAATAGCTTGTCTTTACTATAGAAAACAGTCTCTTTATTTCTGAACTGAAATAAAAATTACCTGCAGTCTGAACTGATAGTTCTAGTACTGATTATGTAGACCTTTTGTATCATTCAAAGAAAACACCACATCCTTTTAAATAGTTTAATTTGCTCTTAAAAATCACAGATTATTTTCAGTTTGTATTCATGTAGCTTCAGCTCTTCCTTTATTGTGCGTTTATTTACTAAAGACCCCATTGCAAGAAATAATGCATGTAGTTTTAGACTGTTGTTATGTCATTTCTTAACCTTTTTATGTAAAGGAAACATTTACCCATTTACCATAAGGCAGGTTTTCCATGCCTCATATAATTTCTTTTTTAAATCCTTTTTACTTTGACAACAACCTTTTTTGAAATGGACTTGAAAAGGCTGATCCCACTGATAATACATCTGGAAGTCCTTGCTTCATGTGTGGAGTAGGCACCTTGTTTCTCAGAAACTGGGCTTGTCACAGGCTGTGCTAAGTTAATGTGGTATGTTGTTGAAATGGACCCTTCACCCAGCATGCTAATGTAGGTGACTGCTTATCTTCCCAGGCACTTATCATGTAACATATCAATTTTGTGTTTTGTGTTCATTTTACAAGCAATAATTCCAAAAATTAACAAAAATATGGAATATCACAGAATAGGCTCAGAACAGATGTCTTTGAAATCCCCAAACTGAAAATCTCCCATTTTCTAGTACTTTAATATTATTATTTCGTAGTTTGTCTTGTGCTGTATTTGCCTACGTTTCAAGAGCAATCTAATGTGCACCTATATCTGGTAGCTTACTGTAGATTTATCCTTTCTGCTCTATTTTTCTTTGACTTTTTTCTCTGCCCTAGAAGCTCACAGGGGAAAGCTTATGATCGTGTACTGTTATTGCTGTCCTTCTACAACATAGTAGGCATAAGTTTATCCACAGAACTACACAAAACTCTTGACAGAAAAGCTGTTATTTTTCCAGAACAGAGAAGTGGCAAGGAAAATCACTATAGAATGTCTTATAAAAAGGTGTATTTCTGAAAGTCTGGTCTTTCTGTAGAGTTGATAAATAAGCTCAGCATTCTGTTTCTGCGATGTTGCAAAGCAGCTCATTTTAGGAACTGAAAGGAAAAGACATCTGCCAAAGTTTCAATGGGAACATTATTCCTCTGGTTTAAAGGGGAAAAAATTACTAGAAAATGTATCTATACCAGTAGACAGTCTTACCTAAAACAAATGATGATCCCATGGCTGTAGATCATAGAATCATAGAATAAATTAGTTTGGAAAAGACCTTTAAGATCACCAAATCCAACTATTACTGCAGGATTGCCAAGCCCAGCACTAAAAGATACCCTGCTTGCTCATTTACCTGATTTGTTTTTCATGGTCAGCATGGTGAGAAATGCTAAATCTGTTTGCACTGTCCAAGTCAGGTGTTGTGTTTTGGTTGAGAGGTGGCAAATTCTTAAAAAATTTGCCACTTCCCTAACTTTCATCAATCCCACATGAACGTTTTCTCCCAATCTGAGTGCATACTCTAGTGAGTGAACTCTGCTGCATCAGCTTTGCCTTCAAGCAGATTGGAAGCTGTCCCACTGCCTTTTATAAAATAGGAATGGACTAAAAGAGGTATTCCTGAAGATCTCAGCCTGAATTGCTGTCTCACAATAAACACCTGATAACTAGCTCCATTCAAATCAGTTATGTATCCCTTCTTTTTAACCATAAAGCTCAGACTACTGACAGGAGACCACTGAACCTCCCGTACTTCAGTACACTACCTCGCACTCTTCCAGAACAGCTGAAGCCATTGTGGATGCAAGACATTTCAGGGCTTTAGCAATCACAGAATCACACAATCACATCATGGCTGATGTTGCAGGCACTTCTGGAGATCATCTGGTCCAGTCACCTTGCTCAAACAGGGCCACTTAGATCTGGGTGCCCAGGACCAAGACCAGGTGGCTTTTGAATATGTCCAAGGATGGAGACTTCACAAGCTCCCTGGGTATGTCTCTAGAGATGTTCCCAGTGTGTTCTTCATGAATCTGTCAGCTGAAAGGTAGATCACAGGCCATCAATGCCTCTTCGTTAAGGATATGCATAGAATGGTCTATTTCTAGACTAATTTCTCATTGTGCCTGTTAGAGACCTGAGGACAGCCTCTTCTTTAGAGACACTGAGTTTATAGAAACAGTGTGGTTTTCTTCCTAGTTTTTTTCTTGGTCCTATACCAGTACAGCTCTGTTTCAAGCAGTTTCCAAAAACACTGTAGATACTTACAGGGTGATAGAATCTCAGTAATTTGCCCACTATTTTAGTGAAAAGGTAGCTATATTTTCACATGGTCAGATTCTTGTCTAGGTCACTACTCATCCTTAAGCCTAAAACAATGACAGTAAGTCTGTGGTAAGCACTTCTCATATTCCAACCTGTTTTTAGGATGTATGAGTGCTGTTTTATTATAATACAGTCACAAAAGAGAGGCTGTATGGACTCCAGTGCAGTAAGTCAGGGCCATAACTTGAAACTATGTAGACTCAGAACAAAAGGAATTCAGGAAGGAGTAAAAAGTCTTAGTCTACTTAATTTTCTTTGCTGATGAAGAAAGGCAGGGAGGGATTGGTAAATTCAGAGAGTAGGAGATGTGGCTAATGCTTTAATCTCATATTTTTGGTTTGCAATTTTACCTGTCGTGGTTTAAACCTAGTCTGCACAGCATGTGCACTCACTCCCTCCCTTGCTCCCCCAACTCATGGAGAGTTAGGAAGGAGAATCCAAAGAATGTAGCCCCCACAGGTTGAGATAAGAACAGTTTAATAGCTAAGTTATAACATAAATCACTACTGCTACTACTAGTACAAACAATAATCATGAAGCAAATAACAAGTGAAGAGAATACAACACCTCACCAGCCACCAACCCATAACTCACCCCACCCTGCCCGACTGAGCACCAACCAATACCTCCTCCATCCCCCCAGAGCTCCAGCCCTTCCGGGTCTCTCACGGTTACATCCTGGTATGACGTGCTATGGTATGGAATACCTCTTTGGCTAGCCTGGGTCAGGTGTCCTGTCTCTCCTTCCTCCCGGACTCCCCTCCTTCCCTGGCAGAGCATGAGCTCAGAAAAAGGCCTTGGACAAACCAAACATTTGAGCAGTAACTCAAAACATGCTTGCTATCAGCAACCGTTCCCAGCCCAAAAGTCAAAACACAGCACTGCACCAGCTACCAAGAAGGAGAAAAATGACTGCTACTGCTGAACCCAGGACACACCTTTAAATATATTATGTTCACAAGCATATGAGAGTGAAAATTCAATTTGCAGAGCTAGAAATGCTATCATTTTTTTTCCCTGCAGATCATAGCATCATATGAACTTCTAGAATGACCTCAACTACTAGACTGAACTGAGGGTAGAGATGCAAAAATGCATCATGTATAACAGAGTAAAAATATATAGAAATGACTGGAAAAGTCAAAAAGACAGGATCCTTGCCTGCAGCTATATGTCTCTTCTCTCTCTTTTTTAGATTTTCTGTTATATGCAGTAATTTAAACAAAGCATATTGAACACTTGATTTTGAATAAATGAGGTATGTGACTAAAATGTCTTTTTTATCAAAGGATTATCTAGGTCACTACAGTAAAAAAGTGCATCAGCAAGAAGGAGTATTTGCTGTGTTGATAGTCCTCTGAGCATCTTCAATGAGTGCCTGACTGGAGAATGAGAAACTGTTCTGTTGCCAGTTTTCAGTAACCATATGTTGTGTGTCTCCTGAATACTGACTGCAGAGAGGTGTTTTGGATCTTCTAGACACCAGTGAAAGAAAATATTTCTAGTTTAAAAATAACAAAAAAAAGAGAGTAGACCTTTATGATCACGTTCAATTGCTGTTACCAGCAAAATATTTTGGATGATGAATCTATCTTCTTGTATCCTAGGTCAAAACCAATCTATTTCAGTTAGCACCTCTTTCCTCTAAAATCATCAGATGATAGGAATTTTGTTACTGCTGTGGCACTTCCCTGTCTTTGATATCTTGAACAGGTATTTTGTCCTGTATCACAATCATATTCACATTGCCTTAATATTTTGGTTCCAACTGGTCTTGAGATTCAGTGATTATTCAATAAAGACAATTCAAACAGTTTTATAATGCTTCTGTTCAGAGAGGATGCAAACATGAATGTGTTTTAACATCACATTTTTTAACATCATATTTTATTGGTTTACACTGAACAAAACAAAAATGTTCAAGTCCCTCCTGTCGTGGGAAATAAAAAAGGACTAAAAGGCTACAACAGATACTCTTTTAATTGCAATTGTTGACTCCTGAGGAGCTGGTCTGGTAGAATTTCATCAGGTCTTAGAGCAAATCTCATATGAAAGCAAGGGGTTTGAATTTCCTGTGCACGAAGCTCATTTTGTCACGTTTGCAGTATCCTCAAAAGGCAGTAATCAAGTGATGTGACATAACTAAAACCCTAGCTGTAGCTTGCTGATCAAGAGATATAAAAGTTCAAAGTTGTCTGATAAAAAAAGGACAAGCTAGCAACTGTTGTTATCCAGTCCTGAAAGCTGCTACCTCTCTCAAGAGAAAAATGACATAAATTTATGGTCAGGTCCCACAAACTTAAACTTAAAAAAAAAATAACTCTTTGAAGACAATAATGGGTTCGAGCTTTTTCCAACACATTTTTGTTTGCGAGTGTCCTCTGTGAGAGATATGTGAATAGGTGGATACCTATACACACACATGAAAATTTATGTATAAAAATACTTATTTAGATACTTTTTTTTTTCTGTTTATCTTGGTTTTGAAGCAAACCAAACTATAATTCCTTCTAGGAGAACTAGGAAAACTGTAAGGAATCTATAACATAGCCCAGGAGCAAAACACTAGAAAGGTCTCTTGTCTTTCTATTAAGTTGTCCAGATGTCCCTTCTGAGGGCTTGGATCTGTATTTTGGATTTTGAATGTTACAGTTCTCATACACTCATTTTAATTAGAGTTCTAGAATACACAGTTCCCCCATAGTATTTTAGTTTTTACCTATATTTTATCTTTCAGAGACTTTCACTGTTTTTCAAATTGTTCTTATTAATAATTTCTCCTGCTAAGAATACCCACCTTGATCATATTTTCAAATACCATATATAATCATAACTTGCATTTTTTATAATGTAAGAGATCTCTCAACAGATGCCTTTTTAGAAAGTTCAGCACAGTGAGAGCTAGGTTAAAGGCTTCTAGGGTCTATAGCAGTAAAAAAAAAAGTGTCTTATAATCCTTTTAGAGAAATACAGGGTAGACGCTAATGTGTGTTAGCAAGGCAATATATTTTGTGTTCACTGAATATGTTCTATATTCATAGGCAAATACACCCCAACTGTGGTACGACATCTTAGTTGTAACCATTCAAAGAAAATATTTGTCTTTATTTCTTCAGGTAATAAATCTCCTAGCCTCATTGTCAAACATTAGCATAGCAAAACTCACATTGAAAATGCAGAAAGACTTCTGGAGAAAAAACTCCTGCCTGGGGCTCTGGCAGTCCAGCATCATTGTTGTTAAAGCATCAAGTTTTGACACTGGCAATGGTGCTGTATCCACATGGCCAGTGAAGGAACTTGCAAGGTTAAAAGTTACATTAGATGAAATTTTCGCATTGGGAATTAGAAGCCATATACTTGATTCAGTTGCTAAGTCTTTCACATCAGTTTCATAAAGCGAAAAGAATGGACAATTATACAGCTGGACACAGAAAAATTCCCCTAGTCTGAGACTTCTCATCTAATCTAGTCCAAAATGAGATTTTTTTTTCCCTTATTGCTTCAGTCTCAGCCCTCAGCATAGAAGAATACTGTGATTTTGGTAAGATATAAAGGGCAACAATTAACTTTCTACTGTCCTTTTGTGCTCCCTTGCCTGATACCATGAACATAGGATGGTAGCCAGCTGGCAGAATCTTAAACAGTCTTGAAATAACAGACTAGAGAAAAACAAAAGTGTCTGCAACACAGGATGACAAATACATGCTCTGCTGCTGAGCTAGTTAAAAAAGATGAAAATCCAAGTCAAAATGGGCCACAGAGGAATGAAAAGTCATAAAAGCTGACTCCAGCCTTGTGAAGCTGAGATCCCTAAATTCCCTCTGTTGCCAGGGTGTGGCAAAATGCAATTCAGAGCAGAGATTTGAGTAGCTATGAATCTCTCTTTACAGAAAATTGGGGGAGCTTAAGAAGGGGAAAGATTGTGTTACCTCGCTAAAGGGGAAGGCTTTGTGAGCACTTTCATTCAATGTATCTTTTTGTTGCGGAATCCGTATCCTCTATGCTGCATGACAGTTAATTTTCATTTGGGCCCCAATCTGGAGCAAACCAACGAATTTCTAGCTAGGGATGCTTGGGACTGGATTACAAGCAAGAGCACATCAGCATGTTGCCTTTATACAGAAACCAGATTTGAGATGTGACTAACCTAGCTTGCACCTTACCCCAACCCCACAAAGTATGCTTTTCTGTTGTATCCAAACAGGCCTGGTAGACTCAGATATCCTCCATAACTTCATACCCTACTCTGTATAGCCCACTCTTGGCACTGGGGTACAAAAAGCATTGTCAAAACACTTGAAACAAATCCTTATAATGCATGTAGCTTATACAAGCTATGGCTCAGATACAGAAAAACATGGCCTTAGGCTTGTAAGAAGATAGTACTCCAGCCAACATCCCTATACCTGTGGCTTTGTCCTTGGGAGGATCTGTCAACCTCATGCCAAAACGGCCACACATGTGCATTAAAAGAAAACTAGTTATCTGAATCCGTGTTTGTATGTAAGGCAGCCAGCATCCCCAGCATGTATAAACTTTATTTGGAGCTGTGTGGGAACACCACCTGCTCATGCTGCTCCAAGAAATTCCACTTAGAACATTCAGAAGCAGCTGGGATGTGAATATTTGATTCATCTCATCAGAAGCTGAAATTAGGATTGAAAACATAGATCATCTATTCTACTAACATTCCAAGAAAATATTTATTTCTTAATATTTGTTGTTCAGTGAGATATTACAAATTGCTTATAATTTCCAACTTGTTTATGCTATGGGTTGAAGTGGTTTATATTAAACTTTGCAAATAAATTTAGTGTTGTAAATTTATCACGATTCAAGCCTGCTGACCTGCAGCTAGAGCACAAAGTACAGCTGGAAGTAGTTGCTTCCATTTTGACCAACAGTCATACAGCATGTAGTGCTATACAGCACAGTGGGTGTGGAAAGCAATTGCCTGAGATTTATAACTGTATTAATCTTCTACTCCTGTAATTTTAGAGACCACCACAATTCAAAGAAAATTCCACCTGCCCCAGGAGGGAGTAGAGTGAGGACTCTGCAACTGATAGCAGTAAGTCTTCTTAATACACTGTTCAGTGGCCTAAGTAGCAGCACATTTGTCTTTATACAGATGTAAGAGGAAGCCAGATCCAGCAACTTCTCCTCAGCTACAAAGAGCTAGGATGCCTGAGGCTTCTTTTGATGTCTTTCAGTTCTTGAAAAAAATTGGATTCTTGTGCTGTCCTAAATCCTTTTACTTTTTCCTAGTTCTGTTATATACCATACATAATTACTTATTATCTATTCATAAATAAAAGGATTGAGTGTAACAGTGATCTTTGGAACCATTTTACTGAAATACTAGATCAGTCAGGGGTGGATTGTCAGTCCTCCACTATTGTATTGAACAACTACTTAGTGAAATTTACTTTATTCCTACTTGGATGTTCTAAAAAAATACCACACCTCCTACAACTACAAGCTGTATTTGGATGCACAGCCAATTTTCGATCAAAAAGGCTTGTTAGTTTTTCCTGAGGTGGCAATAGCAAGAAAAAAATCCAGATCACATAATTAAAAAGCCCTTTCTTTAATAGCTCCTCTGAACAGGTCTAGCTCCTGGTATCTCTCCAGAAATATTCATATACTAACTCTTGTGTGGACAGGTATTGCTAATTTGAGTACCTCATTAGAGTAAGCAGCTCAAAACTGTTAATTCTCACTTGTTGAAAAATAGAGAACAAATGATGCTAGATTAATATAAGACTTCTCCCTCACTCCTTTTTTTCCTTGTATGTTTTGCTCCATGTGTTCATGTACAAAAATTTCTACTCAGACCCTCCCTAGGCCAAAGGTAGTATAGTAATGTTTGGAGACGAAGCCAGGCTTATCTCTGAGAAAGTAGACGATTTTTAGCCAAATACCACATTCTTTGAGGAATCTAGTCTACAAGACAGCCAGTGTTGGCAATACCAGTTTGTTTGTTTATCTTGTTATTAGTTGAGACATTCAGCTTCTTAAATGTTTTCTATTTTGCATACACAATCAAGTTGGTCCAGGTACCTTACACAGTCCTCTTGATACTACTTGACTACAATTTTCTCTGCAATGTTCTTATTTTCCTGTTTCCTTTGAGGCAAAGAAGTGCCATTATGAACACTTCATTTGTGGGACATTAAGGAACAGGAAAATACCAATTCCTGAAAAAAGTCAGTGGTGGAGCATGGGTTGGTTCTTGCTTCTTGTGCCCTAATCTTCTTATGCAAGGGTAAAGGTATAGGTGGAGGCACTCTAAAGACTGTCCATATTTTTGCACAGATCAGAAAGAACCTTTTCTGATTATATGTCTGTCCTCTGCAATTACATCCCATGTTATTTTCCCAGGGCATTCTCAGGAGGAAGGTGGTGGGGATGCTCTATCTAATCTAAACCATGATCTAGAGGCCTGAACACTTGGAGAAAATCATGCCTAACTTCTGAAATTTCCATTGTGCCAATGCAGCTCCAGTTCCTTGTCAGTTTGTGGCAGTAGCTAATGCCATAGGTTGACCTTCAGTAGGTAAAGTTAAGATCATCTGCACAGGGTCAGGGAGGTTGCAGTGCTTAAGAACTCTTTGTCATTGGATTCCTCTGAAAGCACTTGAATATCTTAGAAACCCAACAACAACAAAAAACACAGTAACTTCCCTCCTGGATAATTAGCAGTAAATTATAACTATTATTAGAACAGCATAAATCCTTCAAGAGCTGAAAGTTGCCAGATCTCCTTCAGCCAGAATTAGAATGTGGCTTTCAGGCCTCCTATATGGAAAGCCTGCATGTGCTGCATGTGAGTGTGCACTTCTTGGTCTCTTTTAATCAAAAGAAAAATGGATAATGTAATAGCAGAGTTTTGAGAAAGAACACAAATTGCTGTGCATTGCAATGAAATCTTTCCCCCTAGGATTAGAGTGCCTGGTAAGACTCCTCTGCATGAGCTGGAGCTGATGCGCGAAGCTTTCACATGTATAAAGGAAGAGAGGTTAGAGCTCAGCTGGGCCAACCTTAGGGCCTGGTTCTTCAGTACTTAATCAGGCAAAGCACCCGCAGAAGTCAGAGAGGTTTGCCCCTTAATGAGAATTACCTGACTAAATCTCCCTCTGCAGGGCTGGCAGCATAATCGTGCTGCAGTAAAATGATACATAAGGGCCCCATAATAAAAGTCATAATTTGCTTTGACCACTGCTAGCATTTTAGGTACACAATGGCCTTGGAAGTTATCAGCTGTGCTTTGTTGGCCAGCCCATTAAGTTCAGAGATTATTCCTCTTCAGTGCTGTCTGCTGAAATCCAGTCATGTCCTCTTTGCTGCATTCAGCCTTTCTTCCACCTCTGTCACTCCTGTGGGGATAAGAGGGTCTTGGACTGCAAGCCTCTTCCTTTGTTCTTCCTATGGAAATGGCAGTAAACAAAAGCATGTCATATTAATTTACCAGGAAATATTAAATCATACTAAAAATTAAAGAGAAATACATATTACAAAATACAGTTAAAGGCTTAAATCAAAGGTACTACATGGCAAAAGGAGTTACCATGTGTCACCCCAAACTCAGTAACTTCGTGAGCTCTCTCAGCTTCCATTGAATGAGAGGAAATGTGTCCCAGAGCAGCCGCAAAGGGAAAAAAAATGTGTCACCTTAAGTTTCATTATTTCACATTCTCTTTATATTTCAAAGATGGTGTTGCTATGGCTTAGTGGATAGTTGGCTAAAAAACAGTAAATTAACCACAAGTCTGAATCAAATGTTTGGGTACCATGACATATAGATGGGTGCAGTGCAAGGAACACTGCTGAGAGTACCTAGTATCACTTACAAGTAGGAATACATTAGCACAGCTCTCCCATTTATTTTTCTTATGCTTTTATTTCTGTTTTTCCAAGCCATTTTTGATCAGTGAGATATCTTACTGGTTCAGAAAAAACAAAGCAGCAAGGTCTTTTAAAGCAAAGGCTGTATTTTCAATAGCTGTAACAACAGAACTAGGGAAAGCCATAGCTAAGTCGTTCATCCCTTCAAAAATCTGTCAGGGCACACTCTCTACAGCTGCCAAAACAATGGTCATAAGAGCAGTTCTTAATACTGTTGGGTGAAATACAGATGCAGCAATTATCAGTCTTACTACATAATACTACCTAGCCAAGCCTCCTGGAAAATCTGCTTAAAGCAGTTTTTCACCACTGACATTACTAACACCAGCTGATATTGTGGAGAAACTCTTTTCCAGCCCACTAAGAGTGAACTAGCCAAAATGCAATGCAAGCCGAGGACTTCAGCAGGAAGAAACAAACTCAATGCCAATGAGCAAACTGAGATGAACAAGGAGTGGAGCAAAGAAAACAGCACTGACTGGTCTGTGAAAACTAGTAAGACCTCCAAGAATTGCCTGAGCTCCACCCAGATGTAAGGCTGCTCATGATAAGAAGAAACATTTTTTCATTCCTTCTCATGCCTGCCATGTGCTAGGTCATCCAGCCCGCATGCTGTCTGGCACAGGACACCATCTCATCTCAAGTAAGTGACAACAGTCTTTATAGTGACTTTAGCACTTCTTTGGACAGCTATTTTTATGCAGGAGAACTTTAAATAACTTTGCAAATAAAGCTAACCACAAGTGTCAATTAAGTGGCTGATGCACTTGGCATGCTTTAATACCTTTGCTATAAAATGGGTGGCATAGCAGTCTTTCTAGTGGTTTTCACCCAGTTTTCAAAGTCATCACAAAGTTGGAATTGCAATTCTCAACTGTAATGATTTAGAAAAAAAATGCAGTTTTTTACTCTAAAATAAGTATTCGGAAAAGCAAGACTTTTCTTGTTTCTGGGGAAGACCTATTTGTCAGGGCTGCAAGTTTAGGGATCATTCATCATATATCTTGCTCCTGCAAAAACTGGAATCTATTTTGTGGGCACAGACTGTACCAGCAATTAAAATGAGGAGGTCAACTCCAGTTAAATTCTGTCCCTCTGTCTCCCTATCCTCACCTCCACCAAAATCTGTACCCCAGTGTGCTGCACTTCAACTGCAGGTTCCCAAATATTAGAAATACAGAGGAAGCCGCAAAAAAGATTTAAAAAAATAAAAGAAACAATTTTATATTTACAAAAAATTGATATATATATATGCATACATATATAATTATAATTTCCTGAGTTCTTTCTGAAGGATACTGTATTGCCTGCAGGGGTCACTGTGACTTCCTCAGGCTTCTTCAATATATCTGAATTCCAAACGACCAATACTTAAAATTACATAAATATAAGAAAAAAACTTCCCCCTCCCCCACAGAATTGCTATCCCACTATCCCCCAATGCTTGTTACCAGGATTTAGATAAATGGATTTTTTTTTTTTCTGATGTTTGGTGTATGAGGCAACTAAATGATTTACGAATACAACTGAAATCTGGCCCTCTTTACTTGCCCCAACATTGCCTGTGGATTTCAATAGGAAGGTCTTAAGGGTATTACAGGGTAATCACGGAGAGAAGTTAGGTGTGTAATCTAGGTGATACCCCAAACCCCTGCCTTCCCCCTCCCCCCCCCCCCCCCCCCCCCCCCCCCCCCCCCCCGATGTTTCCGCAACCGGTGCCTGTCAGTCTCTTGCAGACTGATAGCACATATTACCCTCCTGAATGCTGGCCCTTCTTCCACTATTTTTGTGACATAATAATACAATAACTTTCCTGTACATTGACTTTCTGCATCCATAAAAGAAGGGGTTGGGTCTTTCTCTGAAGATTATAACCCAAAGTCTTTCCTCAGTCTTTACCCTTGCAAAATCTCATTCAAATCAATGGATATTTGCATGAGAAAGCACTGACTTAAAATTAGACCTGAGTGAAGTAGTGTTTAGTGAGGGAAAGGGGGAGGTAGTGATGGGGGGTAATAGGTATTTTTATAGATTAGCAGCACAACATTTTATGTGGTTTGCTATGATTCACTGAATAATATTATTTAGGTTTTTAGATTATTTGGCTGTTGAAGTAAATCGAACTCTTAAGAATTTTGCCATACATATTTCCTAGTGTCTCTAAACTCTGTTTGCAGAATCATTATTTTTGTTAATAAAATATAAATAAAAATAAATACAATCAAGCATGATAGATAATTGAGCTAGGAAACAAACAATTGTAACTCTGTTGCCCACTCTGTGCCAGCATAGTCCCCTGTTACCAAAGGTACTGGGCACATGGCTTGCCAATGCTCCAACTGATTACAGTGTAACAAGGGGAGAGAGAGGGGGGAAAAAAAGCCTGAAATTGTAGGTGAAGCACCCCTGGCTACCACATAAATACCTATTTGTTTTTCAGAAGTCTAACTACACAATGTTTATCACTGATATTTAACAAGAGATAATAGCTTGATGCTGTCCTATGGCATGATGCTGTCCTTGACACTGTGCTCTGCAAGTGGCAAGGCATGAGAGTGAAGACAATGTATGTAGGGACCAGAGACATCTGTACTGTAGCTCTTTTTCTGGTTGAAGATCATGGATTTTACTCCTTATCCACATAAAGCTCTACTGTTTATGCTTTATGCTGATGGAGTGAATTTCACCCTACATAATTTCGCCTGCCCTAGCTCAAGTCACTTAGGAAGCCTTTATGTAGATTTTACACTTAATTAACATAACCTCATCAGACTTGGTATTTTCTGGAATTTACACGAACTGGATTTCTGAAGAAACCCTGACTGGAGACGAAGAGGTAAGGATTGCTTTACTGAGAGAGAGGAAGAAAAATATTGTATACAGCAACAAGGGAAAAAAAAAACTTGGATTAGAAGATGGATTTAGTGGGTTAAGAAGTCACAGAACTTTGACAAAGCACAACTTTACTAATACAAATAAGAACCCTGAGCTGCATTTGAATTCACATCACACCACACCTGGTAAGAATTAGTCTAGCACAGCATCATCAATCATAGTGTGGTTGTCAGTTTTGACATCCTTTAAGTCTACGTTGTGTGCTTAATGACTACATTACAGAAAATGTAAACAGACACCAAACATACAGGTATGCCCTATATTTTTTCAAAAGTTGCTGTATATTTGAAAATAATAATAAAGAACCACCAATAGTGTTTTGTAAAGAGAGTGAATAAATGACCTGTAAAACAAGCTGTCATAAAATCATCAGGAAAAAAAGTTTCTAAAAACAGGAAATGAAATAAAATAAAAGAAAAAAAATATTGCAATATTTAAGAACTTTGATTGACCCAAGTTGGGAAAACATCAATTAGTATTTAGAGGAAACAGAGGATCCTTTATATTTTGCTATTGTATATTTTCCCTCTCAAAAACATCCTGCAGAGATTAAATATTATCTTTGCTATACATCCTGTGAATTTTTCAGTTTGATATTGTGACCATGATTTACTAATAAGGACTCCGGAGTCACTTGTGAGCCCATTACAAGCCATGTATTAATAATTCATAAGGGAAAAACATGCTGAAGAAGTGCTTGGGATCATGACCTAAGTGAAATGCCCGAGTTCAAACTAAAAATCTCCCAAATTCCATTTTTATTATTAGCAGATTTCTAGAATTACAACACTCACAAGAAAGCCTTCAGTTCTACAGCTCAGAAGGTTGCCCAGGTATTAGGAATATAAGGCCCCTTGTCTCATTTGCTTGTGTGATTTGTGATTAAAACTTCTCCAGACTTCAGTGAGTGCAGGATCAGGTCCCTCAGCAATTCATTCAGGGAGAAGCTTAATTTGAGATTTTAGTGAGTGTTTATTTTCTGGCTCAACAGCAGCATATTTTGGAGGTGGGAAAAATGTATGCAAAGAAGGGTCAAAATCCAGATGTAAGGATGAATAGCAAGAATACATTCAAAGGGTGCAGAAGGAGTGAGAACTGTAAATATATGTCTGATTTGGTCTGGGAAGGGTAATGTTATCTCTTTACTGAAACTGCATTGTATGTTCTCATGGTATATATGTAACTGTTTCTGTAGAGGAATAAAAAAGGTTTTAAAACAAAAAGACCTCACTTTTTCTTTATAAATTAGTTTCATTAATTTTCCAAAGTAAAAAGAAGAGCCAGAAAACAATGTTTTATTTTAACTCATTTGAATAATCTTCCTCATTTCTGTGATCTATCACTCAGATAAGAAGCAACTTGCAAATTTTATTATTTCTGCAAAATAGATCTTATTCAATTAGCAACTGTCAGTGAAAAAAAAATTAACAATAAACCTCCAGATCTGATTAAAATAGAAAGAAACATTGAGTGAAATGCATGATATTGAAAGCTGTTATATTCTTTGAAAATGAGCATTTTTACAGAAATTACTTTCAAAGTTTTTTACTGAAAATAAATCAAAGTCCCAAAGTTAGTTTGATTTTAATAATCAGGAGCAAATTTGAAATTGGGAACTGCCTCAGATATCTGTAGTTTCGAATTAGCTATTTGTTTTTAGAAATAATAATGTATCAAAGCTTTGAAGGAGTTCCTGTGTCTTTTTGGAATTTTGTTTTATACCTTTAGGATCCCCCATTCGTTTCCAGAACAAGGAAAAATAAGAAAAAGAGAACCACTCTATTTTCTAAACTTTATAAACAGCCCAAAGAAAGAAACCACAATTCCATTTGTCCCAATTTGTAAATGAGAATGTTCTTATGACATGTCTTAGGTAAAATAATACAATCAAAATAGTTTTGCATGTTTGCTTATCACAGTTCTGCTTATCACAGATTATTATTTAAAAGCTGAGATGCTTTCACAAATATAAGTGGGTGGCACACCAACAAAGTATTGAATATTAATTACTATTTTTATAAAGCAATTCTCATATGTCTTTGGTCTAAGCCAACAGTCCTTATTCAAGCAAAACAGCTTGAATGCTGTGGGATTTTACCTAGCTCAGTACTTCAATCTCCTTAGAGATCAATAAATAATTAAAAATTTTATCATACGAAATCCTGTGTTTTAAAATTGGCTTCTTTTAAATTAATCACTGCTTTATTTGTTGGAGAAATGGTGAAGAGTTTCTCCCCTGCTTTTGTACCTGCACCCCCTCAGAAAAGCCTGTGCAAGCAGTACCCTGCATGTAACATCCAGCCCTATTTTAGTTCTGAAACAGTCCCATTTTTGGATTGCTTTTCCTTTAACAACCTGATTACATTGCACGATTTACTTCCACAGTTCCAGTGCTCCTCATTACTAATTCCAATAGCAAAAACTTGCCAGAACCCCTGAGAAGCAAACCTTCAAATCTAGAATTAAATAACAGAATATATTACACATTGGACATTTGCAGGGAAACTTTACTTGAGGGAAAATAAATACAAACATCTTGTTCTGTGATCTGTAAGTAAACTACTTTAACCACTGTGCTGCCCTTAGAAAGGTTTCTGACAATTATGTCTAAGCCAAAGTTTTAACAGTGTGTTTCTGAGGCCAGCATATATACTTCATACAGCATTAATAAAGGGTTTCCTGAATTAATGAAAATGTACCATGTTCACATATAATGAATAAGCACCTAATTAAAAGCACAGTAAAGCCAGGAGCACAGATATTGTTTTTTTTATATTAATATCCATTGTATTACTTTAGCCTTTAATGTGAGCCTCTTCAGCTGACTGATGCCCAAAGGGGAGCTAACAAATCGCTCAGCTGGTGGCTGACACTGGTCCTGAAGAAAGCTAGTAAGGAACACTTTGCAGTCTTTCAGAGCCTCTACACCAGCTGTCACCCAGCTATGGGTGCTGAAAAGCTCCTGTCACTTCATCCAAAGGGATTTACTTGGTCAGAAGGAAAATTTAAATACAAAGCATGCAGCTAAGAAGCTAGTGAAAAGGATTATGAGTGCACAAGAGCACATGTGTATAAGACACTAATACATCTTTAGGAAATTTCAGATCCCCAAAGCCAGGATTACTGCCAGAGGCAGGGTGGTATACGTATGCTGGGACCTCTACCATTAGAGTTATTATCTCCCAACTATTCAACTTTATAGGTCTTTCATCATGTGTGTGTGTGGGGGGGGGGGTGTTGGTGATGGTGGTGGGGAAGAGGAGGAGGTTGTTTTAAAAAATGCTCCCCTTATCTTCAATAGGGAAGTAAGAAAAGACATTCCTGATCTATTATTCCATAGAATCCACCTGCATTTAAAACTCTCTATAGCTTTTGGTCATTTTCTAATGTTTAATTTGTGTGTGTGTGCGTGCGCACTGTTGTCCAAATGGACCCAAATGTCCAGCTTAATTGTTTAATCATGACTAAAGCAAACAAAGCACGACATCTTATGCTCACCATCAGAGCTGCTGAGAGGAGATGAACAAGGAGGAGAGGTGCGTGACAGAAGCAACCTGCCCAGTGAGGGGAAGGTTTCTGACTTTGATCTGGCCATCTTTGCAAATTGGCACTCAAGAAAATGACACAGTAGACCTGCTAGCTGAGCTTGAAGGGGAATGACAGTGGAAAAGCGCCATGCTACAGAGAGTTGGAAACGCTGTGCTGGAAAGAGTTGAGGGAGGGCGGTTGAATATCGACTATAGCCTTCTTTTCTTGTTCCTTTTTTTTTTTTTCCTTTTCTTGTCTTTCATAAATGGCATTTAAAAATCACCGAAGGGAAAAAGGAAAGGGAAAGAAAATGTGAAACAGAAGAGTAATGTCTATAAAAACTTACATTTTTAGCCAGCTTAACACTGCAGTCAAACTCGACTCGGAGCAGCACCCGTGCTGGCTGGCCTGTGGCGATGTACTGTTATTCTACGTTAATAAAGCCCCTGGCCTGGCCTGCTGGATGCAGGAAAGTTGATGATAATGCCAAGTGGTTTAGAGGAAGAACGGAAAGCGAGACCACAGCACGAGACGCCGGCTACCACCGCTGAGCCCCAGGGGAGGGTCATGCGAGTTGTGACTGCTGTTAGCTTGGGCGCGCAGCCCTGGCTTGGCCCCCGGCACAAGCAGGCGGAGTGACAAATCTTGAGGGGGGGGGGGGGGGGGAAGAGGAAGGCAGAGGGACGAGGGGGAGGAGGGGGTGCAAGCAAGTGGGCAGGAGGGTTGGGATGTGGGGCTCACCTGCAGCCGCTCTGGACAATGCAGGGGGAGGTGTGAACGTGGCGATGAAATGTGCAAGTTTAATGAAAAAATCGTATTTTGGGGAAAATTCCCCATGCAGAGCCTCTAGGAACATTGGCATTATGCGTCTTACAAAGCGGGAGGTTTAACAAAAAGTGCTACACAGCGCGAACCAGCTGCCTTTAGAGGTCACTAGAACATCGCTGCAGTATTTACAAATTTTCCATGAAGGATTAGAAGTTAGTCTAAAGCCCTATATATACTATATACAGTTCCAGTGGATGCTGTATACTATTATCTAAATTTCTTCACATAGACTATCATGTATCTGCCCCAGCAAAGCTGATTAGTGAAGCAGCTTGACTCTGACATATCCTTTATGCCAGCCACAAGCTGCCTTGCACAGCCACCTTATTCACTGTGGAGACAGGCCTGAAGCAAGATTGTAACACAACAAATGCAAATGAGATGAGCCTTACACCACTTAAACCGAGATGGCTATAATATGTAACAGCTTAATGTGCCCACAGAAGTGATTGATGTCCCTTCCATATCGCTAAAGACCTTCAGTTTTGATGCACTCTGTTTTTAACTAATATTTCTTTTTCCTCCTCTTCCTGGCGATGTCTTTCTCTGTATCCTCAGTGTGGTGAAAGGAGGAAGAAAACATAATGCCATGCAACTTATCAAAACTGGTTGCCTCTCCCAAGATCCTGACTTGATGAAAACAAAAATTTCAAGGATCTCTTAATCAGCTCCAGGTAATTTACTTAGATTATTCCAGCAGAAGCCTGGCCCCTTGTAAATCAGTTACTGCTGATAATAAGCAGTGTTACTTCCTATGGAAAGAAATAATGTTTGTAATCTGACAAACTGCTTGTTTTAGTGCAACACAGCCTAAAGGTCTCAAGGAACCATTGCCATTAATCCCAACCGACCACAGCCCCACTGTCTCTCTGCCTGAATAGCAGATAGCCACAAATCTGTGGATAATTTGGGGGCAAATCTAACATCCTGTACCAACTTAACCAAATGCTGCACTAACCTAACTGGCTATACATTTCTAATCAGTATTCGTTCCCTGTCCTTAAAATAAACAGAAAACAGATTTCTCCGTTTCCCCTAAAATCAATCTTTCACTGAATCTGTCAGTTGCTTTCTCCCAATTAGTATTCTAAATTCATTTATTTTTGTCATAAATTAATTTTTTTTGCATACCTTGGCACGAGTTTTTCATTCAATACTTGTGAGTAATGTGACAGACTTAACGTTGTGTTGCTTAGCAGTAATAAAAAAAAAGTAACTTTGTTAATGAATTGAGATGAATCAAAAATGCCTTATTAATTATTGCTTGCCTAGTAGGCTAAGCTTTGGCTCTTCACCTCACTGGCCCAGAGAACATTTCTTGCCTTTGGCCATGTCGGAGGGGCTCATTAAAACATCTCTTGGGAGCAGATAGAAATTGTTAGTGAAAAGCAATGGTCAGTGCCTTAGCTAGAACCCAGCAGGGAAGGGAATCCCTCATCACTGAGAGCTAACAAGGCTGTATGTATTACACCTGTAATCAAACTGCTCCGAAAATGCCAGGAGACCACTGGGTTCTCTTTGTGATTGGTGAAGTTATCTGAAAATGCTGAATCCAATCCATAATTGATGTGCACACATGCAATTACAAGCCTCCAGATATCAGTTAAAATGTTGCAGTTGCAAGCCTTAAGGAGTGGTAAACCTTAACATGCATGGCATAAAATAAGGTGTTTGACATAATAAAAGTGAACCTGTTTTGCTTCCATGCACTGCCAGTTAAATTTTAATTGAATTTGCTACATTTGTTAACAGATGTAATTATAGAAAACCTCACTGAAAAACAATGATATATGGATGGGCTTGGGTATCTTGTAGACATTTTATGAATTAATTTGTATGCTTAAATAAAGATCTATATCACTGTTTTGCCTAAGGTAAGTAAAATTTACTATGACATGTAATGTGACCTTGGAATATTGAAGTCTGAGAATTTTACATGTCCTAAGCTTCAGATTAGGATAAGGTGAAAAAACAGTGCCTCTTAAAGACTTGCGTTTGTATCTGTCCTCCCTATGGTCTCCTAGAAAAGTCAGAATTGAAAACTGTTCAAGGTTTGGCTTCCAAGAAAGTCACCCTCTAGTAGATGAGAAGCTGAAATATGAGATGAAAGATGGCCAAAATAAGCTGAGCCGATAAATTTAGAAGTCAGTGGCATGACATTCTCCAAAACAATATATATGCTTACTACAGCTCATCTAGTCAGCCTCAGGACTAGTGTTTTCTTTTTTTTTTTTTTATTTGATTGATTCTTGGCTATTGTAGAGGAAAGAAATCCTCTTCTGGTGTGATGTATAAGCAGATAAACTTCTAGAGATGCTGAAGAATACAATCACTCCTTCCTTGCTCTGAGGAGAGGACAGCAAGACACCAGGGAGGCTGTGCAACAGCAAGACAGAAAAAAGGGCAAGTGAAGAAAGAGATGATACAAAACCAGTAAGATAACCAACACATATATTTTTGGTGTGCACCCACAAATTGAAGACAGAACAATTATTATTCCTGTTCAAGAGGGCTTCCCTATTTTGTTAAACACTTTGATTTAAAAAAATGGTAAATAGATCTGAGGGCCGATATGAACCCTGTATGAATAGCATTAAAAACTGATCCATGGGGCTACAACATACAAAACATGCTCTGTCGCACTCTATCTGGTGACTTTGTTGATGCTGTATCTGACTCCTGGACATTCTTAACAATACAAAAATGAGTTAAAATTTGTATCTGCCATTAATGTAAAGGAATAACAAAACACCTCTTTGTAGTGCATCTGGCAATTTTTTGACTCCTCTCTTTCAAATTTGTTAGGAGAGGCATTTGTCTCCCCAAACTTTACTGCTTCAAAACATGCTGCCCTAAGTTAGATAGTCAGGCTCCCTCAGTAGACACTGGAAAGGGACAGCCATGCTCAAAGGGCAAGTTATCCCACCTGTCTTAGAGTAACAGATTTATGTTTTGGAGGCAGAGGAAACCCAGTTGAGGCTGGAGAAGGCAGAGGCTTAAGTAAGACAAACGATGCCTAAAAAGTGGCTTGCTTTTTTTCCTTTTTTTCCCCTTATTTTTTAATTGTAATCTCAGTAAAGCCCTCATCACTAAAATGTTTTTGGGTTTTTTTCTGGCTTTTTGTTTCAGTAAGGCTTCATTTCATATTGTAACTTTTTAAGAAACACAGTGAACTGTGAGGCAGGTTAAGAAAAATTGCTGGTCAAATACTGTCTTAAAGGGTTGGATTGAGAAGTGTAGAAAGAGTTCAAATACCTACTGACATTTATTTGAAGTCACATTTTGTTTTCTATTTTATTTTTATACATCAGATTGAAAAGGGGAAAATATACAAAACCACAGACCCTGGCAATCCCTGAAACAGAAGAAAGAACCTTTTTCTTATTATTCCTAAACTGTAAGGTACGTAGCTGAGATCTAAATCATTTTCAAACTGTTGTCACTCCGAGATTTCATCCTGCCACCCAAATTATCAGCATAAAGAACTGTTTGTCATGAGGATTGCATGTTTGACTAGAAGCACAATTTACAGTGGTAGAAGTCCTTTCTACTGGGTGCTGTACAAGCAGACAATAAAACACAGTCATCACCCTCTAATAACTAATGGTTTAAAAAGAAGTTTTAATGAGACATCTATGGTTTAATATGTAGTGCTGTCTCGGTACTACGAGGATGTAGATAGCAGGCCAAATTTGTCCAGAAATCATTACCTATATTCAGCTCACATGAGATGTGAATCTCGAGGTGCAAATGACAGATGCTGAGGAAGTGGACAAAAGCATATTTTGCCCACCTTTGACCTTTCTGAATTTCAGCGCTAACAGTGGCTTGCCTGTATGATTCAGAACACCTCAAGGCTGTTCTAAGCTCCACTGGCTTGTAACAGCCTCTGAAGTGTTTTTGTGCCACCAAGGGATTTCCAGAGCATATGCTGTGTCTATGGGCCTTGCCGTGTGGTGTGGAGCAGAACGAGATCATTGGCTCTGCAGCAACTGGGGATTCCGCAGCTCCAAGGTAATCTCCCAACCTCCATTAGGGCAGTTTCCCAGGATCTTTGCACTGCTGGGCTCAAGAGCTGTGGTCTGATTGTGAAGTTGTATCCTTGCCATTAAATGTTAAGAAGATGAAGGGGTACTAACTTGTCACAAAGGTTGTATTGCAAAGGTTTCTGCCATGCCTGCTTTTGGCCTAGGCATTTGCAAGAGATTTGTGTCCACTTTCTGTGGGTCAAATTTTACCTAATATTACCTTTTGAGTTATTGCCAAATACATGTGTGTATATAGTACTTGGAGTCATTTAGAAAAACCTGCATCTACTAAGCCTTTTAATCAAATGCAGGATCAGCAATATCAGTAATCAGGGACTACTACTATTTCAGTGCACAAGTCATTAATGAAGTCGAAATAATTGATATGTGGTAGATATCAATTACTGTATTGAACTCAGTGTTTCTGTATACCTGTACACGTAATGCATACACATATGTATATGCCGGGGTATATTGTGTGTATATATATACACATATGTACACACATAAACATATATGTTCAGGTGTAACAGCCATTATATACATACTGACATACACGGTACAGTTTCTGATCACAACAAATAGAGCCCCAAATTGACCATTTAAACTACAAGCAAATGATGCTTCCAGCCTGTGGTCCCTGCTCTGAATACAAGCAGGTGAGGAATAGTGCTAAATGCTTTTGATGTTGCCAGCTCCCATTTGCCACCCAACTTTTTTCTCCTCCAAAACCTCTTAACAAACTTCAAAGGCCTCCTTGCTTCTTGCCTTAATCCAGTGCACTGAGACCTCTAGTTCAAAGAACTTTTCTTAAACCCTCTTCTTAAACTGCAACCAAAACTTTTTCTTTCCTTTCCACAAAGTAGCAATTACAGCTCTGTTGCGTGGCAATTGGGCTTGGGCCGATCAGCTCCTGCTATTAATTAATCTCACAAAGGGGGCTCATTTCCTGCATTCAGATTGACAAGAGAGCAGAGAACAGAAAGCCCTTTCAAAGCAGTTCCAGTTAACTGAGGGAAGAGGTATCAGAAGAAAGAGCCCCACAGTTTTTGAGGTAGAGGGCACATTTGATACTACCTATGCTTGCTACTGATTGAATGATTTTGTTAAGGAGAGCTCTTTACTAATCTTTTACCTGCAAAAAGCTCAAGAGCTAGTAAATGCAGCACAATTATTGCTAAATTGTGGCAGAGAGGCTTCACAGGCCAGGCTTTCGGTTTCGCTCTCCCAGTGCATCTTCTCCAGCATTATACTTGCTTTAAACAGAAAGTGTTCACTTTACTAACACTGAAAAGCTCTTGGAAGAAGGGGAGGGGGGGAAAGATGAAGAGGCAAGAAAGAAGAATAGCAGACAAGAGATTAAAGCTTTTTATTCAGTATCTCTTTCGTATTCAAATTGTACTAAGGGCTCTGTGAAAGTTAGAAGCAAGCTTGTTCAGGAGGGCTTCTAAAGTGTGTACATGGATTTCATGGGAATAGAAAAGAAGCCATGGACTGGGTAATGAAAGAAAGATAAGATGTCCTATATAAAACAACTCAAGAGTGGTTCAATTACTTCAGCAAACCATCAAGCAAGCTTTGAAGATTTGAGGAAACACTGTTAAAATGTAACAAAAAACTCATGTTGCAGGTTTTGTACCACTACATGTTTGTATACTCTGTGAATTACTTAAGCTATATTCCCTCTGTGAACACTGTTTACTTCTTTGGGGTTTTTATTATTATTTTTCTGGAAGACCTATGTTTGTGTGGAAGAGTTACAGAAAATGAAACATTCACGTTTGATCTTTGTATCTCTGTGAAAGGGAGTGTGCCATAAAAAAATGGTATCATTGTTTACACAAATAAGCCTGGGAATTAAAGGCCTGTGGCTGACAGTTTCACATATTTCTCTTTGCAGTTAAAATAGCCCTCCTGACAAAAGCTAAATGGTATAAGAAATAATCAACTGTTTTCACCCAGGGAAAGGTCTGAACTGAAGAATATAACAGCTATAGAAATAAAAGTCCGCAGTTTAGAAAATACCTATTTTTAATTGCAGCTATCTCTTTCTCTCTCTGCTTCCTTCCCCTCCCCAGTTTTCTGTGTCTGAGACTTGACAAGTAACATCAAACATGGCCCAAGAACAAAGCTAACCAACCATGGCCTGCAGCATCCTTCAACCAGAAGTCACCTTTAGTCAAGCTTAGCCATCTAATTTGCAGTGTTTCTGTTTGTACTCTTCAAGCAGAAGTCCTAAAACTCTTGCTGTATAAAGCTCCTGGTTTCTGTCCAGTAAGATTACAATGGGAATGTTGGAATGGTTTAGCCCTTTTAGCAGTCATCAGCCACAGCTGTTCTGGTGCTCTGACTTCAGAAATGCAGAGCTGAGACCCCTACTTCATTCCCGCTAAGTTTATTTTGTGTTTTTTAATGTATCCTGAATAATACATCTGTAAGGCTCCCATTTTAAAGTGCAACTCAATCCCCTTCTGTGCTAAGTGTCCTGGAGCAGTGCTAAATTACCTACATAGATTATTGTTTTTTTTAATTTAGTTGGGTCAAATAGATGGCAATGCTATATCACATCAAGTGAAAGCCAGCAATGACTTGTTTGCTTGAATCAAAGCAAACAAAGACAGTTTACAGGTCCTTTTCTCACAAGAGAAAAAAGGAATGTCACCAGCAAAACTCATCAACTCATAGCGACAATGAAAGACAAGATAAAAATGAAACCTAAACAACAAAGGAAATCTCCCTTTTCCTGCCCCATGATGGAGGAAAGTCATATATATTCATTAAGCATAGCATTAACATTCAAGGGATTAGCAATCAAGATTTTTTTCCGGTGGTCTGTCAAAGATCTCATGGTTCTCTAAAAACTCGGAGCATTAACTTAAGACCTCAGATGGTCATTAAAATACGGCACTGCTCACTTTACTCGGTATTTAACAGTCTTCTTGGCTTCACACATGCTCAAAGAAAGGTTATATAAATTGTGTTTTGCCCTGTAGGAATTGAAATTCTTAATGCCACATGAACAAACCACCAGTAAGCAATTCCATCCTACCTCTGAGTCTCTGAATGCCTGCTCTGACTGGGATGCAATGGTGTCAGTGCCCCACTAGTTGTATCCCGGGCTTTCCCTCTAAAGACTGGCTGCTGAAAGGGACAGTGATGAGAACTGATGTATTGGGTAATCCAATAAACCAATGTGGAGAACACTTCAGTACTCAAAGGCGAACACTAGTCATGGCTGGAACATCTTTTTAAAGCAGCTTTAAAAAAAAAAAAAAGGAAAAATTTCATACAGAAATCAATATCCAAGTCTTTTCCAACCATTAAAAAATGAACCATTTGATTTAAAAAAAAAGTATTTAATTTTTAAAAAAATTAACCCCAAAAGTCTATACGAAAGAAACATCTTGGATTTTTTCACTTTAGACATATCAGAAAGCAAATAATATTTTGAATTAATTTAATTCATGAATTTAAGGCCATCAACTCTTCACTATCCCTACAGGAAGTCCTGTCAGCCACAGGGGGACAGTGAAGAAAATAAAGGGTAATTTCTATGTTGTAAATTAAATTTCTTTGTTCCTTAATTTTTATGATGGTCATTACAATATGATGGGAAAATAAGGTTTCAATGAGGCCTATTCTTCTACCTGTGTTTTCTTTATTCAGTTGCCCCCGTTCCCAATGAATTTTACTTTTCTTCTTTTGTATATCACTGTTTTTGCCTTTTCACTTTATTTTCCAGTAATTTAGGTCATAGTGGAATAATATCAGTTCATCCTCAATAGAAGATCAATATATATCTTTCAAATAGTGACATTAAAATCCATCAAATTCCTGGATTTCATATACATGTGTGAGTTTGCCAGTCTCTTCCTGGTGTGTTTGGAGTTCTGCCCCATTTATTACCTCTTTCAGCTAAGCAACATCTTGAGTGTACTTTCAACCTTGCAGCAAATAAACTTAGGGTTAAATAAACTTAGGCAAACTAAGACTTCACATACAGTTCCATTCCACTTGTTTCAAATATCTTAGTAATATCTGTCAATACCTCTATCACATTCACTGAAACAGTGAGAGAAAATCTCAGATTGAATTGGATGTTCCCCTGGCTGCTATTGTCTTCCTCTGTGTTCTCTTCTTCACATTCCATTCTTTCTATCTCTGTTCTGTTCCTTTACCTGACTAATTTCAGCTGCATATTTGTTGAAGCATCACTCTTGTAATTTTATGGGTTCTGCTTAGCACACATAGATAAATTGTCGTGAACTTAGATTTCTATGCATATGCCTACGGGTGATGTGTAACTCCAGAATTTACTTGTGTGCTCTAAAAGGTATACAAGTCTTCAGAAATCAAAGTTGTTTGGAAACCCTCACCAGAAATGTGGCTTTCCTTGAATTCCATTTAAAGTTCATAACATGATTTCCATTGCCATTGATGGGAGATAGATTAGGTGTCAAACATAAAGGATTTTCTTTTTTTTTTTAATAAAATGAAAAAAACCCTATATGGAAAGATCTCCTTGGATTCTCTCATTTTAGACATGCTAAAAGGCAAATCAGCTCTCTGTCAGTCTGAAACTCTTTTTGATTTCTGAAGAAAAGACAATTTCACAGGAAATAAATAAAAAACCTCTGATTAACTGAACAACAAAGCAAAGGTCTTTCTCTCTTCCTAAAATGAGCAGTTCCCTTCTCTATCAGCTTAATAAAATTGTCTGGGGCAATTTTACTGGTTCTGAACTTGATATAAAGACAAATACCATTCTTCAGAGACTATAAAGCATACCTTTAGATCAATAGAGCATAGGAAATCCTCCAGAGATACAGTCTTGTTTATGGTCAGAGAAGCCTTTTTTGGGGGTGGAAAAGGAGAGTTTCACAGTATTCAGACTCATTAGAGTAAGTATCAGCCTAGAGGAGCCCTAATTTCTTTGAGACTGCAAAAGAGATTCAATTGAAACCTAAGCCCTTTTTCAATTGTGGTACTGGAATAATAGATTCTATGGCAAGTATCTTAGAGACGGTGGAAACGGCTGCTCGCTTTTTTATGCATAGTTCACTGATTAACATCTGCCTGATTGAACCCTTATAAACTTGGAATGAACTGAAATTTTATTGAGTAGGCTTACTGAAAGGTCTCTGAAATGCAAGTATACGATGCCTGTGGGCATATAGATGGGCAAAAAGGTGGGGCTTCATCAGTCCTGCTACCTGAGGAGTATACAGAAGAACTGACAATAAAAGCTACTCATAGTACCAAGTCGTAGGTGTCCCTCAGTTCTTTTGCTATCCACTGGACTTGGATAGCAAAACAATCTTCAGTGATTATGGAAGAAATAAACATGGGACAGTTATCATTGAAAATTTTCTGACCTTTTGCATTGGACAAATAAGGTTTTTAACTTGGAAGGTCTTTATAAGTCCTTCCTGTGATAAGAAGGAGAGGGGAAATGGATATATGAATGGAAGTTGTTAGAACAACACATTAAATAAAGCATAGTGAAAAATGAGAACTGTTTGACATGTTCTCTTCACAGCACCTTGAAAGAAAGCTCACTGGTAGCATAGTATGGGATTCCAGTGTTCTTATTCAAATCGAGCAGTGTTTTACTGATTTTTGGAGGGTGACCATAAACAAAGGGAGCAACCACTTCATGTGGGTAAAGAACTAGATTCTGCTCTACTCTTCTGCAGAGGTCTCCATGGTTCATCATGTGAACCATGTAGGAAAATGAAGATTAGGCAGCACCAGGACTTCACTCAGCAGGATGCTGAGTGCTCAGCAGGATGCTCAGCAGGATAAGTTGGTGCATTTTTTTGGTTTTGTCTAAATAAAAATACTTCATGTTTGGATCAAATTAACCACACATGATATATTTAATGAAGATAAAATACACCCACAGAGGTCATCTGGCTCAGGAGGGATATCTTGAGTGTGGGAGAGAACAGAGAAGATGTCTTGTAGAAAACAAAACAATGCAGCTAGATGAATCAGAAGTAAAATATTACATACCTAAGAGTATCTGAGAAATGTTCTGACCTGTCTTGGTTTCCCCTGCTATAAACACTGCGTCACCATCACAACAAAGAGAAATAGACTGTGATCACTGAATATGGAGAATTTTATCAGTGCACGATAATTAGAAAACACCTGTGCAGGATATAAATGTGCTGGCATATGGAGAAAATTTTTGATGTTCGATAGCCCTTAAAATTTCTCATTTTTCATGATGATGGAGGGATCTAGGTTACTGTTGTACAATGAAGTATACTGCACAAACAGAGGTACAAACTCTGCTTTTGTTTACTCATATAACAAGATTTAACACTTTGTTTAACAGCATGCAATGGTATTTATTTCTTTATTACTATTTTAATATTTTGTATATCTCATTTAAAGAATTATAACAGCACATGAATAGATGTTGAGCATGATAAAAAAGAAAATGTACGAAGGTGGTAGTGGCTTTCTCCCAAGTTATAGTCAGTATATCCCTCTGGAAATATTTGTACTGTGCCTGTAGGTTTAGAGCTATAGTACTTGTTAGATAATGCAACTAACTGATCTTAAAAAAGGGAAGTTCACGACTCATATCTGAAACAACACTTACACCTGATATCTGGGGGGTTTCTTCACAGGTCTGGACTATAAATACTGATATTCTAGGAAAAAAAAAAGATAAAAGGTAGGAGAGATATACCTGGGTTGCCACTATTTACCAAGCCATAGAGAAAAATGTACTGAAACCCACAAGACTTTGAAGTTCCCTAGAGCAAAAATATTTTATTGTACCTAGTGTAGGCAATAGCTGCTGATGGCTAATGCTGCAGAGTAGAAATGCTCTATGTTTATAAGAGCACATTTATTGACCAAATAATAGAAGGGTAATGAATAAATCAAAGGAGGAATTTAAAAAAACCTTTGAAATAGGGAAAAGAAAATGCTCTGATCCAAAGATTAAAGAACTTACATTACATAATTTTTTGTTGTGATGTTTTGTTTTATTCCCTGGGCCTATATATTCCTAGGATTTGCTGCTACGATTTAGTCGGGCTCTAAGGTGAAGTGTCAGCCAAAAACTGTAGTGCTGGGTCTTTCCCTTGAACACCTTGGCTTTACTCATCCCTCTGACCTGAAACAAGGCAATAAGCTGAGTAGATGTGATGATACCACTTATCCATTAAGGAGCATAAGGAATGTGGGAGAAGTTGGTGAGAAGGTCTGTGACATTTAATTCAACAGCAACTGTTTAAACATGTACAGTATTAAGAGTTCACTTTAGAAAAACAGATTGCCTACATAGCTGTTTAAATCTAGCCTGCTCTAGTCAGGAGAATCTTTATGAGTTCAGTGATACAGTGATAGAGTAGATTTACTTGTTTTAGACCAGTGAAGATAGCAAAGCTACACCACACAACAAATACACAGGTCATAGTATGTGTAGTTCTCTTAGCTGGGAAAAATCTGCTGTGGAAAAATCCATATAAGCTTCATGATTTGATTTTCCAGTCTTACAGGTCCTGTTTGCATGTGGCATTCAAAAGATTGAAGAGGAAAAACATGCAGTTTGTACCCAGCTGAATGTATTTTTAGTACTGCTAAGGAGACTTCAACAATACTGAAAACCAGCATTGGAATTTTATCATTCTGTCATCTCCAGAAGAGTGTTTTTCTTCCCTGAAATGAGTTGCTACTGGTTTGTGGATGCCCCAAGAATATGGCGATCTTTGTTATCTTAAAAGATGGTACCATTTGTCAAACAGCATCAAAGTATGTAACCTTTCAGACTTAGAATAATCACTGAAGAGACATAGGCTACTCTGAGAGGCCATTCAGAGAACATAGTAAGAATCCTGATCTGGATCTTCTGCTGGAAAAGACAGCTTCCCGTCCATGGGTAAGTACATGGAAATTAGGAACATCTAAAGCTCTTGATCTCTGCCTTCAGCTTTCTGAAAGTTAGCTGCATCCTCGGAGTTACTCACCTGGGTCCTGTCTGACATGAATACAGAGAAAGGGAGACAGGTGTCCTCCAAATGCAATTTATCCTGCCTATCTCAGGTTATCTTGGGATGGGCTAAATTCCCCTGTGATCTTGTGTCTCCTTCCTGCAGAAATCTTGACACCTAGTTAAGATTATGTGCCTAAGTACTAGATGTGAAGTATCAGTGAGATGAATCCTTTGCTTCCATTTCTTTTCAGTATTAGTTAAGATGTATTTTCGAGGCAAGTGGGGAATGAATGCTAGCTCACAGCCGACATAGCTTGGCAGATTCCTACCTCCATTTCCTTCTGAATGAGGCTACTTGAAGTAATAAAATAATATTTCTTGTTTAGCAATCTATAGGGTCTGAGGTGTCATGCTGTGTACACACTGGTCACAAATTATTAGTATGCACTATAGTAAACAGAAGCTGAGAGGAAATTATTTTACAGAGAAGGTGTCTTTTTCTTTGTATCTGTATTATGTAACTTTCTGATAGCCTGTTGAGGATCTGAAAATATTTGAAGTATGTAGTGGTTAAGAAATTAAAAGTGAGAAACTGTTCCAATGAAAAGGTAAATCCATCTAACACTTGGCATGCCATTCTATTTCAATGTTGGTTTTTCTAACAATTCTACATGAGAATTCAACTGTTTGTTATGTTTAGAATGGTGAAAAGAAATATAGCAGTCTGCAACGTACACATTTCTGAGGTACAGTGAGACATGCTCCTCAGTAAGGGGTTACAACATAACATAAATCAAATTCAAACTCATAAAAGCAATAACTTACATGTATTTTATTACCATAGGCACATTTATTAGGATTAAAATTTTACAATATCATAATACCCCTACTGGCTCACTTTAAAGTATTAATGTGATAGGAACACTATTAATAAATATATATCACACAGTAGGTATTTTCTGGAAAAGTGTGACTTTGAACACTGGGTATTGTACTGGTCATGAAGAATTTTTAGCTACTGTTCGATATTCGTTCCCAATTCATAAATGAAAATAAAGCAAATAGATAATGCTTACATTATATATCAGTGTGCCCCAAAATGACTGAAGTTTTCCCCAGGAACACATCCTTCAGCAAAACAGAAAATCCATAAGTCTTTGGTGCTGTCCTTGCAAATGGTTATTCCAAAACATGCATGGATGTTTCAAAATATGGATCTGAAAAAAACAAACAAAAAATGTTTTGTTATGCATAGCATACATGTTATACATTCTTTTCAGTCAGTTATTTTAAGTCTATATTTGAATAAAATTTTTTAGCACTATTTCAGCCATTGGCTCTTCAATAGTTCTAATAACTAAGCCTATTGTCACAGAAATATCAGATTGCAGTGCAACTTAAATAAAAGACAGCTAAGCTTGCAGCGTTTATCAACCAGAGAATAAATGAAGAGTCTGGAATCTGGCAGCTTTCTTTTACTTTTCCTTTTCCCCCCTCTCTCTTTTATTTTGCTATTAGCTGTTCTAGCTGGTTGAATTACATTCAACTCTATCAAACCTCTACTGAATCCTCTGTAGAACACTCCAGATGTTCTTCACCTTTATGTAACGCACTTTCCCAGCTGTTCATTACTGGTCTTCATGACTTCATTTTGAAAATAACACATAAAGTAAAGGGCACTTCAGGGGAAGTTTGATATAAAACTATAGCAGTCATCAACTCAATGTGTTTGGGGATATTTCAATAGCATTTGTTTATCTAATACATCACTGTGTGTGGGATTCATCTCACCTAACTTCAGACATCTATAATCTCATCTAGTCATGCCATGGTCTTCAGGAGACTGATAGGCACATTTAGGGCATCAATCATTTGACAAAATTCTACTTTGGGAGGAGATGAACCATGCCCAAAACATTCCTATCCTACCCACTCACTGATTATAAACGCTAAGGTGATTAACTCAGATACGGATGTCGGATTTGAAAACATCTACATTTCATCTGTGTGTCTAGTGGAGATGTAAGAAATTCTTAAGCCCCTGTGTAGATATTTTGGGATTAATGTGTCTGGAGTGTGAAGTGATGCTGACATAAGGAAGAAAAAGAGCACAACAATTTGAGCAATGAAACTACTCAAATTTTTGGGGACACATATTTGGCCAAAAGTAATTTCAAGCATTTTCTGAAGAGCTGACACTGGATGTGAAGACCATCTATTACATTTGCATGTGGCAGTGCAAATGCGCTGCTACTTGACTGGGATATGCCATTTTGAGCGCAAGAGAGGAGTAAGGAGGCAGAGCTACAGGAACCTAGCTCTTCCTGACAAGGTCATGCTCCTCAAGGTAAAAGGCCACCTTTGTGAACACGGGCACAAAGGCCCAAAGAATGAGGAAGCCCATTCTTTGATCTCTTTCATCTCCTGAACTGCCTTACATCGTAGGACATTCTTCTTCAGGGTCTTCTTGCAAACCTGTCTGCTCTGCAAATGTGTCTTTGCAGAGGATCTGCTGGAATGTATCATTCTGTGCTGCCGATCACATCTTTACACTGTTTAAGTCCTCTTGCCACCATCTCCCTCTTTGCTGTAGAAGAGGCCTTCCTACTGGAATGAAAATGACCACGAGGCAATTTCTGAGTGAAAATAAAATGCAAATATGTGATATTGTGAGCATTACCTAGTGAGTATACAAATAAGCATTGCCATCTGTGGTAGTTTTTTCAAATGAGATTTTCAGGATCTGTTTTATTTTTTGTTTTCAGTGAAGAACAAAAACTGGAAAGTTGTAGGGAAATCTGTCCTGAAGTATTTGCCACCAGTATATGCATTTCTTCTTTGCAAACAACATTCATTTATATTTCATTTGATCACTTTTCCCACACTCTTTGTCAAAGAAAAACAGTTGATTGGAGGACAAGGACACTTACTGTGAGAACAAATTGGCATGCTATTTTGCAGATCAATATTGATATTTCCTATTTGATGCATATTTCATTGTTAATTGGATGTTGGGTTATTCCTGTTTGGATATATGCAAATATTTCTGAACTTTTTACTTAGAAATAATAAGAAAACATGATTTTAAAAAATGCATTTCAATATATGTAGAAAAACAAACCTAGTTTAGAGTTTGGACAGATGGTTCGATTTGGTGCAGCTGAAAAATAGCACAATTAAAACCTAAATATTGTATGTTTCCACACTGCATGAGTCAGAGGTCAAGCGTAGGCATTTATTTTTAATTTTGCCAGAAGATCTTGTCTAGTGCACCATATAGAGCAAAACTAAGCAAGATTAATGCTCCTTCCTGACTGAGTATGATTGGAACTTTCTGCTGGCATTTATATATAGGTTTAAATTCATTAAAATATAACTATCTAATATTTGTTCTATATGACTGAATTAATTACATTTGTAAATGTTAACACTCAATGACAGGTCTACACAAATCAACTTATTAAAATACCTGTACACTGTGTGCCTGAACTCTTAATTTTAACTCATTTTTAGCTAACATCAACATGTTGATATTAAAAGTGTTAACCTAGTGGGGAGTTTGCTTGCTGTTTCCTGTATATTCCTCATTACAAATAACGGAATTATTAAAGAAACAAAGAAAAGGAGACAACAAACTGTCTGGGCTTTGAATGGCAGCTGTACTAGTAGAAGAATGTGAAGATATATTTTGGTAGATGATTTCCCTTGTCCTAATTCAGGAAAGAGTGAGTGCAATGTACAGAAACATAAATGCTTTCAAGCTTGTAAAAGTTATAATGGAAAAAATAAACATCTTTCTCTCTGTTCTCTCTTTCATGATCTTTAAGAAAGGTAATTTCAATAAGGATTTAGTTACTATAATTTTCTTGTGCTAGCACTTGGTACAAGAAAGAGTTACCCTCTTTCTATGCTTGCAGGTGCTTCCCTTTTTTCATTTTAAACTCTTCCTAAACTTTGTTTCTACTGCACAGTCTGGCATGGATAAAATACTTCGATTTCAGTTTTGGTTGGTTGGTTGTTTTTTTCCCTCTTTTTCCCATCAAAGTCATTCAGAAGACCTACCTCTCTGTAAATCTCACTAATGTTTCTATCTTTATCAATTTTGATTATCCTAGAAGATTTTCAGATGAGAAACTGTTTTCTCCCAGTCTGTTAATCTTTTGTATAGGAAAAAAAATCCATTAAATTCTAATAGTACCTTCCATGTTTTCTGACACAAATTTGGTAAAAGCATGAATAAGACCTCTTTGGCACATGAATAATATTTACCAGCTAGGCAGATGGTCACATCATCTAACTAAATACATATGCCACAGAAGAAAGGGAGAATGGTAAGACTCAGTTTCAAAATTATTATCTGAGCCCTCCTTCTGAAAGAAAATGCCTCAGGAATTGTAAAGCCCATGAGGTACATGCAAAAATTTTCAATTGCTAATGCCTGCTCCAAAGACAACCACTTTTTGATTGCCTGACACTCAAAATACCTAGCTTGAAATTTTGAAACGCTGAGCTTCTTTGGGGACTCATACTTTATGGTATTGGTATTTCCAACCTTATACTTTGATTTTACAAGCCAAATGCTTTGCATGATGTCCTCTGCCAATACTAAACAAATGCATTGTAAATGATATGTGTGAACTGTGATGTAGAGAAAGCAGTTATAATTTATTATTACTTTCTTACAGCTCTTCTTTAAAGCTAAATAGGTCAATGTAGACTACCCTAGACAATGTTCTAATTTAGATTCTACCTGCATATCTACCAAACTATTTGAAATTTACAGTATGTTTGCTTGCTTTATTTATAAAATTTTCCTGTCTAAGGAAATCTCTTTGGTCAGCTGAAAATGGAATAAAAGATAAAAAAAAAAAAAGATTTGTGGACACAAAATTTTCAAAGTATCACTGTGTCATTAATTTACATAAAATTTCAGATTCATTTAGAAAAAAAATGACAAATCATTACTGAAAGCACATTCAGTTAGGGTATCTATAAGACTATTGAGATAGATGCAAAGATCAAAACTGGTGTGTTGCAATTTATACAATTACAGACATACTCTTCATAGGGTGAAGATGTAAAGTTGTGCAGATATACCATTTATTTGAAACTGTAATACTTGTAATACTTGACATTATTATTTATATACTTCTAGCAAACTCAAAAAAAAAAAATTGATTAGGTATACTTCTGTTTCTGAAGCCAGAAAAGAGAACTGGCATTTTGCAGTGGTCTGTCGAAAGCATATAAACACCTTTGATGCATATGATCCTGCAAAACTTCAACATGTATACGTAATTTTCATGAAAGAATAAAAGTGATTAATTTTGAAGGCCTACTGTTCCACAGTCTTTGAAACTCTGGAAATACTCAATAGATTGGTATTGTTTAGAATCTCCTCTGAATGTTTTCAAGGCTTATGTAAAATCCCGAATGCTAATTCTGTTCAGAAATGTTTGGAGAGGCAAAAAAAAAAAAAAAGAAAGGTAGCAAACAAGCCCAGAGACAAAACTTGTGAAATGTGTGTGGGGAAAAAAACCCACTATGCCCTTGCCTATTGCATTGTAGGATTGTAGGAAGCATATCCCTACTTCCTAATGATCACCACTTTCCCAATCACCTTGAAAGAAAAAGAATTCCTATAGCTTTCCTGTACTGGCATGTGTTAGTTAATGTACACTATTGCTTTTAGACCAGACTCTTTATATTAGTTTATTGGTTTTCTCAGATTACAGCCAAGGGGCTATATATGAGAAGAATAACCTTTCATGCAGTATTGTGGCATTTTCAGTTAAGTCAAGAAGTTAAAAAGACATACACAAATTTATTTTTCTATTTATGAAGAATTATTCTGATTCATTTGATGCAGAAATACTTTGTAGTTTATATCAGTCAGTTAATTAATTCTTATTATGCTAATTTCCCCTTCTGAGTACTTATTTACATTTGAACCATTAGGGCACATAAACCAGATTTGTGATTGTTTTCCTTTAAGAAATAGTTTCTTACAGCCTTACTGCACATGTTTTGTGCTGAATTGACTGGAAGAAATCAAAGAAATCTGAAGAGTTTGACTTGTTCGTAAGAAATGAAGAGTTGTTGACTGATATCCTAAAAAACTCTGCAGTTTTGGGGGGCTTTTTTGTAATGAGCTCTATGGAGTAAAGCAATGTCTTCAAATTATGACATGTGAGATATTTCTCTAAATCCATGAGATTACCTATTATTAAGGAAACCTCTAGTTTCTTTCTAAAGCACTGTAGAAACAATAAAGAATAAACTTGTCTCCTCCTCACCTTGTAAGACTACTCTATTCCACTTCCCATTTTCCAGAAACAAAAACTGAGGCACCAGTGTTGAAAAGATTGATTTTTAAAGTGACAGAGCTATCACAGACGTGCTCACCCATTCTCAGCCATTTCTAAAAAAGATCCTGAAAACCTCACAGCATTGTCTGGTGACAGTACAAGCCAGTTACAGCTGGCTTCAAGATGGACCTGCAGCTAGCCAGAGCTGCGCCCATCAGTTACATTGGTAGCATCTCTGTGATAGCATATTAAGAAAGAGTAAAAAATGCTGTGCAACCATAGCCAGACAAGAGGAACGCGAAATGTGAAGCAACTGTGGAGACACCAAGGTTGGTGAAGAAGGGTGTGGAGGAGTCCTCCATGCACTGGAACAGAGTTTACCCTGCAGCCCATGGAGCAGATATCTCACAGCCTGTGGAGGACCCCACATATTTCCCCTTGGTATCCCAGTATTTTTCCTGTATCTAGCTCTGATTTGCAGATTGTCATAAATGGAAGCTCAGCAATAGAGTGAATCCAGCTAAGTCCTATAAGAATCTGTAATATCACTGGAGACCCTATTCAAGGAATGCAGGTAGAGGATGAGATAAACCCTACTTAAACTAAGGATGCTGTATGGAACATTATCATACTGTAGAAGTGATTCGCCACTGACAGTAGAAATTATTACATGTCCTAATAGTTCCACTCGGTTGTTGCTAATTTTTTTGGGCACATACTAGGAGGACGTTCTCTCCTAGAATCATTACAGCCTGAAACCTTACTGCAACCATAAATTAATTTCTTACATGATTGCAATCTTTACTGAGGAAAGTAGCCTAAATCAGTATCTTCTCTTGTAAGCCATGATTAAGCCGTACCCTTACTCTGTGAAGAGGCATTCAGTCAGAAAGGAAAAAAAAAGTAAAAAGTGAATAATACATGTGAACTTTATTTTCCCAACATTCCTCATGTTCTTTAAGTGTTCATACCTAAAATAAACATTGTGGTACCACTTTTCAGTTTGCTACTTGAAGGAACAACCCTAATTGCAATGACAAAACACCAGATCAGAAAGCACAAGATTTGTTAAGGAAAAAACATAAATTCCCATTTTATTGCCTCTTCTGATAGCAAATCTAACAGAAGTCCTGGAGAAATTCTTAAAGCACCTAAATTTTATGTGTGCTCCAATAGCTTTTCTTTTCCCCGAGAGACAAAAGAATACCTTAGTAAGAGATAGTTGTGGGTCTTGAGACTTATTGTCTCCTCAAATATAAATCACCTCTTTTTTATATCAGACCAGAAATCAAGTTCTAGTCATTTTTATAGGTGAAGTTTTGAACTCAATAAATGCATAAAACAGAGTCCAAGAGTATTTTATAAACTCTTACTTTAATAAGTTCAATAAATTGCTTTATACTTTTAAAACAGTGTAGAATGGCTTATGTATCAAAGTTTGTGCTTTATTCTTTTTTTTTTCACTTCATCATTGTTTTTTCTCCTCAGTAATATGATTGTCTTCAGAACCACAAACACTATTCACTGGTGTACCTGAAATTAATAGTGTATTGCTAGGTGTATATTTATCAATGAGCAAGCCTAATCATCTCACATTTTGTTTATTTTCTCCTGCAGCTCACAAGATGTCTGTGGCAGGCTTATCTGTACATAATAGATTTATTGTGAACTTATACTCAGTTAAAGGTTAGAATCATAGTATCATAGAATGGTTTGGATTGGAAGAGACCTCAAAGATCATCTAGTTCCAAATCCCTTGCCACAGGCAGAGACACCTTCCACTAGACGAGGTTGCTCAAAGCCCCATCCAACCTGGCCTTGAGCACTACCAGAAATGGGGCAGCCACAGTCTTTCTGGGCAATCTGTGCTAGGGCTTCATCACCCTCACAGGGATTAATTTCTTCCAAGTATCTAATCTAAATCTACCCTCTTTCAGTTTAAAGCCATTCACCTTTGTCCTGTTGATACACATCCTTGTAAAAAGTACCCCTCCAGATTTCTTGTAGGCCCCCTTTTGTTAGTGGAAAACTGCCCTGAGGTCTCCCCAGAGCCTTCTCTCTTCCAGGTTGAACAATCCCAACTCTCTCAGCCTGTCTTCATAGGAGAGGTTCTCCAGCCCTCTGTTCATCTTTGTGGCCGCCTCTGGACTCACTCAAGCAGGTCCATGCCCTTCTTATGTTGGGGACCCCAGAGCTGGATGCAGTACTGCAGCTGGGGTCTCATTAGAGAAAGAGAGGGACTTCTTTGAACTGGTGGCCCTGCTCCTTTTGATGCAGCCCAGGGTATGGTTGGTTTTCTGGGCTGCGAGTACACACTGCTGGCTCATGTTGAGCTTCTTGTCAATCAATGTCTCCAGGTCCTGGGACATGTTCTTACCTAGTAATGCAGATTATGTAAAAACAAACTGGAATCCACATATTCTGCTTTTTATGATCCACTTCACTTCAGGAACAGTGGAAAATATTTTGCACTTTCCCTTTTCTGAATCCTGGATCTGGATATATTTGATTTCAGTCACGATCATGGAAGACTCAGGTACTGAATATTATTATGGTGAAGGTCCCACGGCTATTGCCACATAGTTGGAGAATCAGGCTGCTGTTGCTATAGAGGGAAGTCTAAGTCTGAGCAAAGCAGACCCAAATTTCCACAGCTGAACAGTCCTTCCCTTCCCCCTTCTCTGCACCTCATTCTTTTCCCTCTCCATTGCTCCTTCCTCATGGTAGAGGCAATTTCACTCTGCCCCCAAACTACCTCTTTGTCCCTATGTTATCACCTTTTATCAGCACTACTAAAAGCCTCAGCAGCAACTCTGTAAAACATGACAATAGATACTATTTATCCCAAAATAAAAAAGGAGAGGAGCTCAATAGGATACCTTGTCAATGCTGTAGACACAGTGCTGTACCCCCAGTGTAATGCACTCACTCAGCGCAGCTCTGTGGGTAAGGTACAGTCCTACAAGGTCTGACTGCAGTAAAGCTGTATTTGTATCTCCCAAGGTAATGAACCTTTTCTGCCAGTACTATTTTGACTCAGCCATACAGATCTATGAAATATTTGTGGCTGACAAGTCTCTCCTTCCTGCATTACATAGTGCAGGTGTTACTTGCCAGAGTATTTGTAGATGACCCATCACAGGGCAGGGATTAGACACAAAACCCCCAAGCCTCCCACAGGGTTACCCTGCCCACAGCAATGATCCTCTCCCTTTACAATGTGCATAGCATTTTGCTAATGCTTCCTGGTACATGAGCCCCAGAATGATGCAGATGAACAAAAGGTATTCAGCAGAAGACAGCTGGGTGGGCAAATGGAAAAAGCTCTTGAGAAGCTCTCCTGCTCAGGGTCCTGTGTGTCTTACTTCTGAAATAGGATTGTTCAGTTTGACATTTAGCCACAACCACGATCAGTGCTTGAATGCAGTCCTCTGTGTTTGTGTGTTTCCAAGGTGTAATCTGACATTTCTGTGTGGTGATGTCCATATACAGGTGGGATAAGGACATACAGATGTGCACCTCTAGATCTCCTACCCATCTTCCCCTGTTCTCTTGAATGATAAAAACCAAGTAAAAAATAAATTATTTTTGTCCCAGATAACTAATCTTTCTAATGCTCCTAAGTCAAGATAATGTAACTACCTAAGTGGGAAGAACTTCCCCCACGCAGCTGAGGGCCCCAGCCCTGACCTACACGACCACCTTCTGCAACAGCTTTCATGCTATTTCAGTCACAGACTCTTCCTAAGGCTGTCACCAGTGTAGACAAGGTTTTATTTGGACATGATATTTTTATGATTTTGGCTGCTGTTTATTTGGAAAGAAGAAATAGAAAAGACCCAACAGTTTCTGTTTAGTTTACTGGCTTGAAAGCTTGAACAGCATCATGGTCTAAGGTTCCCTATGAATCCTTTGTTGCCAGTAATCTTGCTTCTACACTTTCAGATACAAAATAATATACATGAATTATGCACTTAAGGTGTTTAAGCAAGTGAGAAACACTTTAAATGAGGGAGTAAAGATTTACCAGATGTGGAAAATATTGCTGCTCAAGCTAGAACTGCCAGTCACAGGTTCTAAGTCACTTGGTAAATCCGCAGCCTAAACATGCCTGCAGCTGGGCCACCTTTTCTGTGACCCTGTCAGATCCTATTATTTATTAATTTGCATATCTAAAATGTAGCTACAGGTGCACATCTTGGTCTTTGAATCTCTATTCTGTAATTGGAGGTGTAAATAAGTAAAGCACTTACAAAAGTTGTCTACAGATGAATAAATGAAGTTACTACATTTCAATGTATTTTTCATTTTCAAGTCATTGCAAGATACATTGAACACCAATTAACTTTAGCAGTGTTGGAGTAAACAGGAGGAAGGGCATTCTGACATCAGCTGCAATAATATATTATGAATCTCTCTCCAAATACTAAAAGCAATTGAAAGAAAAAAAAAATAGATTTTACTGAGTTATTCTCTTTAGAAAGAGGACTGGAAAGTTACTGGAAAGTCTTTTTGCAAACTTTTTTCCAACCCTTGCTGCAAAAAGATTCCATACAGTTCTTTATTCAAAGCCAGATGCTCACCCAACCACAAACTAAATGATACTGAATAGATTTACCGATAGGCTGAGCTTGCTTTTTTTTTTTTTTTTGCTGTTTTCATAGAAAATCTCCTTGGTGGAAACAAATCTCTTCCACTAGGATTTTATTAAGATTTTCTAGAACTGAAAAGCACAGCTCACTGTAAAAACTGGGGTATGAGCTCTAAATGCTATCTACTCCAAACTGAACAGGAGATGTGTGCGTGTTAGGAGCCTGTGGTGGATGGGAATTGCTTCCTAGATGACGAAACAGCTGTCAAGCAGATGAATGCAACCTAACTGACAGAACATTTTAGAAGGTGACTGGATTTAATCTGCACACAAACAGCTCAAACCCAACACAGGTGAGTTGGTTGGCTGAAATCCATTATTATTACTTGGCCATAATACAGCTGTTATGGTATGTAAAACAATTTTGGCAGCTCCAGGTTAGTTCCTAATGGAAAATGTTACATCAGGAACTATTAGTAATGTTGCTCTGCTGACACCATGCTATGTGTTGGCAGTCACTTTGGAGGTGAAAGATGGAAAAGGGAAGGTGAATTCAATATGTTTAGTTTATTTTTATTTTTTGTATTTTTTTAATCAAAAGGCACTTTATACTTCTGGCCAATGCTGAAGAAAGCTGAAATGGGCATCTGGGAAATTTTGATGACCTAACATCATTCATAAGCTCACCTCTGATCTGACCATTGACTGCAGTTTTCATACTGTCCTTATAGCCATCCTTGATATATATTACATGCCTGCCAAATTAATGACTATTCTTGTTTTTATTCCTATCTAATCACTGCTTCAACCCTTTCTTGTTAAAGTAAAATGATTAGTTTTCAGTGATACCTCAGTATGCAAAGATTGTAATGACATATATTTTAACTCATAACTTTATGTTGTGATTTTAAAATCATTGCTTTGCTTGCTGTTCTTTCATAGGTCTTGTATTATTTGTCCTATTATTGTGAAAGACTGACAAGTTTCTGCTGAACATAATTATTAGTTAATACACCATATAAGTGCAAACATTTAGTCCTACAGCTTCTTATACAAATAATGTGTTTTCATTGCTTCAATAAGTATCAATTTTTTAAGCTTTAAAATGGGACCTTTATTATATATATGGGATTCAATTAGAGCTTCCTTCTGATAAGAAAGGTTGATGAGGGCAAAAGGTAAACAGATGAAGCAAAGAAAGAAAATCCAAAACTTTTCCACTTTGAAGCAAATTGGAAAGCATAACACACAGTACCTCATGATGCTCGAGCAGATTGGATGCACCTAAGAGTAGTACTAAGAAAAATGTGTTTCCCTATTGACTCATGTTCTGTACCATCCTTATTCAGAGCTATACCTTAAAACCCACACTATTGCCCTTAATCTTTGAACATCAAACTCATTTGACAGAGAGAGATTAATTCTACTTTTATATCAGCCACATGAGTTTTGAGACAAATGCAGTTACAAACATCTTGCTTTATAAGCTATTTGGCCTGCAATATGAGTGGGAGATTTCTATTGATGCTAAAAGTTAGGATAAAATATTTTATTCTTTGCTATATTTAAGTTATTGTTGGTATGTATTTGCTTAGTACATGGTTGTTACTCTTAGTAAACAACCCTTAGTAAAAGGCGAGTCTCCCTTTCATTCTTTTGGCATTTCCTGAACATTTTTTATTTTGCCTAGATCTTAATCACTTCATCTCATTGTGAAAGCCTTACTTACATTTTCAATGAAAACATGGTAGGTAGGATTTGTCTCATCTAACGTCATGTAACCTGGTGTAAATGAGTCCATAAGAGTAAGATTTCTCTTTCCACTCTGCAGACTCCCATTATTGTCAATGGACAGAATCAGGCACTATTAGGAAATGACAGGACCAGTTCAGTTGCCTGAGCGTAGATGTCTGGTGCCAAACTGGTAGAAATGCTGAGACCTGTACTCATCTGGAGCATAACATCAGAGCACGACAGATTATACTTAGGCAGCTGAATTAGCCCAGTTCAATTCATCCTGCAGTAAACATCCAAAATAAGGCAGGTACTCTGTGTCCAAGGTATCCTACAGAAGATGTCTACACATGAGCTAGCTATGTAAGATGCTTATACTCCACTGAAATTTAAGTCAATCAGTTAATTACAATGTGGGGAGCTAGTCAGCTCATTTTGAAGTAGGCATATGTGCTAGCTCAGACAAATCATTCCAGAAACATTTCTGAAAGAATTAACTAGACTTCAGCCAGCTATAATCTGACTGCACAGCTATATTTAAGCATCTGAAACTGTCCATCTGCAATACGGGGGACTTGTCCAGCATTACATTTAATAAAATCCCACTTTTGACTTTAAGTGATTTGAGAAAGATCAGATAAATCACACTCTACTCCACCATTAGCAGCAATAGAGCTCAGGGAGATGCATTAAAGGTAGGGAAATTCACATCCTTCAGAACAATAGATTCAGTCTTGTCCAGACCAGGAAGACAACACTGTACCAATGACATTTAATTCAATAAAGGAATTTTTCTTTGAACCCCTTTTCAGTGTTCAAAATGTGCTGCTTCTTTTGAAATGACAACAGATTTGACAGTATTGTAAACCAGCCTGTACATTACACACAAGGACCTTAGAGGTGACTAGTAGGAGGCAGCTTTGTCTACAGCTAGCACAATTCTACCATTTTGTGTTTGTTTAGGTAAAACTGAAGAAGATGTTTAATCACTGAAGTTTAGAGATGTATAGAAGTTCAAGAGGTTATCTGGATCACCTTAAAGTAGGATCAAGTTTTTGTTGGACACTCCTGACTTGTATTTATCTATCTTGTCTTTAAAATCTCTAAAGGGAAGGATTACTGAAACTTCAGGGACAGCATTTTCTGAGATTTGTCACAGCAATAGGCTTATTCCTAATATCTAGACAGTTGTGTTTTTTATAAGAAAACTTTTTTTTTTTTTCTTTTTCTTCACTCTTTCCACTCCTGGGAATGAGGAAGAAATGAGTACCATCTTTATAGCCATCTTTTACATGGTAGAGGACTGCTGTCATGTTCTGCCTCAGTCTCCTTAATTTTTTTTCTAGGCTAAATTCTCTCAGCCTGTACTCACAGGTCATGTCTTCTAAACCATACCTCATTTTTCATGTGTCCTCTGGGCTTCTCCCATTTATTTTTCTTAAAGTGTGATGTTCAAAAGCATTCACAGAGCTCCAGTCTCACCAGAGTAGGCTGAACAGAATTATGTTCTGTATCTTCTGTGTGTCACCTTGCAAATTCCCCACAAAATGAGAATATCTTGGATATGAATCAATTTACATCTAGTTTGCAACTCACTATGAGCCCCACATTTGTGTTCTACTTATGCCTGGACAGCCATTCCCCACTTTCTAAGTGTCCATAAAATTTTGGATGAAAGAAATGTGCTTCAAAATCTTAAGACTTCAATTGATTTCAGAAATGAGTGGGCAGTCTCAAGGGCTGCAAGATTTGTAAGATTTCATCAGAAAAAAAAAGTTTTTATTTTTTCAGTGAAAAGAAGGGACCAAGGATCAAAAGACAAATTTCACTTATCACAACATATTTTTAATTATGTAATTTATTTCCAGCATGCTAAACTATTTTCAGACTTATAATTAGCTCTGAAAAGGAGAAATGGAACAGAATGAGATCACTTGACCACCTTAGGGACAACATGTTTAAAGAATTACTGTAGAGCATCTACATAAAGACTACAAATTTTGTCTTTCAATTCATACTGTCTCATTTTTTGGATATGGATCAAAATAGCAGCATACTATTTCAGAGCTTGTCTGAGTAGGTATCTGGAAGATAAAAGAATTGGCTGATAATGGAGACAAGGAGCCTAAAAACAAAAAGTAGGCAAAAGCACAAGCACTAGGTAAGACGATATTCCAGATTATCCCATTTCACTAAAAAAAATTGTGTGAGGTCTGATTATGGGGTGAAACTTCAAGAGCTGTGCTATTTTTTTTAGAATTCTTCATCTCTAACTATTAAAGAAACTTCTTAAGGCTCAGGAGATATCCTGTCCTCACCAAAGTCGATGATGGTTTTTTTTAATTGACTTGAGTAAAGGTAAGACTTTACATTCAGATCCACACCCCTGAGCCAGCATGATTTTTTTTTTCCATTGCAGGATACAGACTTTATTAGAATTATAATGATCAGTACATTTCAGTCATGCTGACAGTTTTCTAAACCCTGGGATACCCTCTCCCTTCTTGCTCCTTTTCTCTCCTTCTAAGCATTCTTTCTCCTTCCAGTAGTCAGCCTCTCATTATGGAAAAGTAAGGTCATAAATCATTTAAAAACATGAGAAAAACTGGGGAAAGAGGGAGGGGGATGAGGTAGGCCTTTTCTTGTGTTAATACTACACCCTAAGTGCAGCATGTAGTCAATAAGTGTATATTTAGGGCTTTGATTTTGAAGCCCCTGCCCTGTGAGACACCTAGATCAACTTAAATCAACAAAAGATTGTTTTGAAACAGTAGAATTCTCCTGTCCCAGGAAGAAGGAAAAGAAAGTCAGACACGACTTTGTACTGATTGTGTACTGGCATTTTACAATTGTATGTAGCCCATTTTCCAATACTTGAACACTATGAATTTCTCTTAACTTGTGGATTTAGCTTGCTTACACAAAATTCAGAGGGCAAAGCTGCAGTGCAAGAGCATGGACTGTTCCAGGCTTGGCTGGGGCAGAATTAGTATGGGAAGAGTGGTGGGAAGAGCAACACAGATCTCTCATCTCTCAAAGTTACTCCTCTGTTTTTAACCAGAAGGGCCATTCTCATGCCAGTACTCCAAAGACACTGCCAGAATTAGCAGGTATGCTGCCTCTTTTCCTGAATAGTCTCCAACACTAGCATCTATTAAAAGAAATATGGAAATTAGCAGTTAAAGTCAACGAAGTTGATAGCTCCTACTTACCAAATTGGAGCCTCAGTGATCAGCTCTAACGAGGAAAAACTGTACCCAACTCCTTATCAACAGCTTCAGACTTGGCAGAGTTGGATTTTGAAGTGACACCAAAAATCATGAGAAAAGTGACACATAGTTTAGTATGATTTTACTTGTACTTTAACCTGAATAGGGCTGAATAGAAGTGGATGATTCAATCATACTGAAGTTCTGTTGTCTCTCTGCAAAAGTTGCTTTTCAATATAAAACACTTGCAGGCTAGAACCTAATACCAAGTTGCTTTAAAACATTGATTCCTCATGATTGTGTTTGTGCATGAGGCTTCACATGGATTTGTTGTCATTCCATCATTCACAGTGACAGGCATTGTAGCTTGCTGTCATGCCATGGCACCTTACAATGATGTGAACTTTATTTTTTAATTAAGATAGTAAGTTACAATCAGTTAAAGATAAATGTATGAGCTTAGTCTGAAACTGAATATTGGTTGGGATGCCTGCAGTACTAACAGGTTAGCGTGGTTGACAACAGCCTTTTGGGATAGTTCTCCATTGTTACTTATATGGTTCAACTGGTGAAAATGCTCATGTCCCACCTCTTGTCACTTACTCTAAAATTAAATTATATTAAGGCAAGAATTAAGAAAATACCCCATAAGTGAGAATTCCTCGTAAGTAGGAATTCATCCCAGATTAATGCAGATGTATCAAATATAGGTATCTAAGTCTACTTTAGTCATGCTTGTCTCTCTTTTATATAGTGTTGCTGGCTTATTATTGAATATTGTATTATATTTATAATAATGCATAATAATTCCAGTGTACAATGCATTCAGTGCACTATACATTAGAAGTACTTATTTTTCTCTGTTAAGTACAGAAAGGAACCTATGTTGAACCAGTTCAGTCTTAAATGTCTAACTTTTAGAAAGGTAAGTTGATGAGTGTGATTTTACATGTGTTAATAGAAGATTGCTAATTTTTTTTTAAAGTTTTTCTCTATGTCTCAAGCCCTTGGAAGAAATTTGTAGACCTTTACATTTAGGGACTACTAAATAGAAGATCAAGGGTGGAAAACAGATCCTTGGACCCCAGAGGCACTCTACAGAAAAACATTTTCACAAACATTTATACACTCATTTTTTATTCCTGCTCCTTTTTTGTCTGTTTAAAAACGTGGTTTTCTCTATGTCCATTGTCCTTAAACTTAAATTAGAAAGAGGGTCTTTAGATACCTTTAAAAATGACCTTCATAAGAAATGGTAAATAGTGGGTTCCTAACAGGAATGCAAACTCAGTATTATAAACAACACCAGTAGTAAATGTAAGCATGTGGAGCAGGGGAGAAAAAAAAAAGAAAAAAAAAAAAAGAAAAAAAAGAAAAACAGCCCACCAAAACAAACAAGAAAAAACAACTCCCTTTGCTATAATTCAACCTCAGATTCAATATGAATCATCAAATTTAATATTGCCATGATCAGTATTCATGGAAAATAAATGATGCCAAATATGCTTTAAGAAAAAAGAAATCTGTTTAAATGGTATTAATGGTAAGGCATACTACAGCAAGGTGAACAACACTGATAATATTAAATTAACCCAAGAGGCTCCCTAATCAGGATCCCTATGCAGAAATCTGCTTGCCAACTGTCGTTCTTTTTCCCATTGGTTTAGTTAAGGGTTGAAGTTCTTCTTGAAGTTTCTTTTTTAATCATTAGATCCCGACCTTACAGTTTTCTCTGACTACTTTCCTTCAGGCTGTCTTTGCTCCTGTCAATTTAGGATTTCCAGGGAATTATTCTTCTTTGAAATGCATATTCCAGGCTTGAAATACTGGCATATGTACACTGTAGAGTAATTGTGGAGGCCAAATGTTTAATTACACATGACAGCTGGAGCTGTAGGAGTCCGAGGCATGCTTGAAAACAACTTATGCCCTATGCAGTCTTAACGAAAAGGAACAAAATAATATATATTTAGGTTTTGTGCCACATGGTAGCCGCTGTTCTCTCTCTTTTCACAACTGAGGGTGGTTTGCAAGAAGTTCAGCTGCTTTCACTTCTGTGTACTGTCTCTCTGAATATATACTTTTTTCTCTCCATACAGTCTAGGCACAAACTTTTAGACCATACAATCCTGCAAGAAATGATCAGTATTTTCCTGAGTGACAGAGAAAAGGTTTTCAGTAGATTCTTTAATACAGTGTTATTGATACAAATTTATAAAATTATATATTACTGGAAATGGCAGAGTCAAGTGCTTTTAATTATGGACAGTATGAGCAATGTTCATATTTTACCCTAATGCATGCGATGTGCTCAGAAATAAAGCAAATGAAATAACCTGACTTCTAAGATTTCATAAAAATATTTATTTCAATCAGTAAAAATGTTTGTCCACATTTATAGACAGAATGATTTTCAGATTCATGAAAACACATATTTACTTGTGCTTACAGAAATATTCTGCTCTTAGTAAAACAGAGGTAAAAAGTTATTTCCTATTATCAATATATCTGTTGTCAACGTTCAGCTCTTCATTTGAAATAAATTCATACAGTTCCACTGACAAAATCAGTGTGTTGGTTTAAAGCATCTGGGGGGTTTGACTCAATATCTGACACAGCTTTTCTATATATACACATATTACACACACAAATTTTAAATTATTATTACATAGAATAGAATCATAGAATAGTTAGGATTGGAAAGGACCTCAAGATCATCTAGTTCCAACCCCCCTGCCATGGGCAGAGACACCTCACACTAAACCATGCCACCCAAGGCTTCATCCAACCTGGTCTCATGTAATTATTATTATACTTACTATGCAAAAGAGGCTATAATTTTATATAGAAGTTTTGTCAAATCAGATTTTCTTTCTACATTATGTTACCTAAGCGCATCTTCATTAAATTATACCATAATAAGAAAGGGATTTCCTTTTTTATTCCTCTTTTTTCTATATTCTTACCTTATATGGGATTGATGCAACACTTAATTTAGTCATGGTGCATTAGTGTTTGTCAGGAAAATAGCAAGCATTTCTTTACACTCTGATTGTTCAGTTCCATAGTGAGAAAAATATACCATTGCTGCCCAAGTGAAAAAGATATTTCACTACTTTCAATGATTATCTATAGCACTTAGATGTACAAACAAGCAAAGGAATAACATTGTTATATTTTCCTGATGTCTTTTCTTTTATGTAAAGTTAGCAAAGACAAGATTGATTTGATAAATTAACTTTAAAGCAATATTGTTTGGTGGTGTTGGGAATGAACTACTTTGTGCAGTAAGTTAAGAATGAAGAATGTTGTACCTGAGGAAATTAAAATAAAACTCACCAGCAAACAATTTGAGCACTTGACATCATTGCCATGAATCAGCAGGGAAACCAAACCTCTGTTAAAAATGTGAAGCAAAATTTCAGTTTTAAAATCTTTTTTACTTCATGAATGAAAAAGACTTCCTTTGTAATGAGCTTTCTTGCTAAGGGTGTGAACTATTAAGCATCACATCTTATATACTTCTCCCACCCCCACCCCCCTCACCCCTCCCGGCAGATTCTGCGCCTTTATTGTGAGAATTTGAAGGTAAGAATTTTTTCAAATTCTGTCAAAAATGATTTCAGGTTTTTGTGGCTTCTGATTACCTCTGAGTTTAGAAAATAAGGTGGTGGACATGACTCAGAGATCCTCAACTTGATAAGGAGAAAATTAGAAATACAGCCAACAAACACTGTCAACTACTACTTCAAAGCCCCCAAATGAGATAGATACATTAAAGTTGGACTATAAATTCTGACAGTTGCTTGTGAGAGGAAGACAGGAAAGTGCTCTGTGATAAGCCAGAAAGATCATGTTGTAAAAATGGCAGCTTCCAAGACTGTTCTAATGGAGGCACAGGTATTTCCATCAGCCAGGAGTTCCCATTTGCAGGTAAAACCTCATTCAGGCTCATTTCCAGGTGACATGCATGGGTAAGCATACATGTATGTATACTATATGTTTACATTCATAAATATTACACTTGCACGGTTTCCTGATTCGCTCAAGGAGCTGAGGTGTACAAAAGTGCACCTCAGAAAGTAACTGTGATAACTGGTTCCTTAAAGAACTATACCAGAAACCCAGAAGACAAGTCATCTTATTCCCTGCCTCTCTCTGAAACATTTCTCTATGCAAACCCTTCACTCCTTGTAGTGCAGAAACACTGCCCTCATCCTACTCACTACAGTATGATTATTTTATTTTCCTCATCTAAGAGGATGAGTTATGTGCTGAATCTGTGTCTTGTATAGCTGAAGGTGTTTGATTTCAAGCAAGATCAAACAAATGTCTTTGGCTTTTTCTGCCTGACTTATTAACACAGTAAGCTCACATAATACAGAATGTATAGTGTCAAACCATACTCTTTTCTCTCTTAAGAAAACTTGAATTCAAATATAAATGATTATAACAAAAACTAATTTTAGCAAGCTTTTTGTGCTTTTAAAGTTTTCTGTTAATATAAAATAAGCTCAAGACAGAAGGTTGTAAAGTACTCAGAAAAATATCCAATATTGAAAATAGTAGATATGGAAAGTATTACTTTAAAAATTTTGACAGAGGGAAAAATATTGACACTATTAGTGTTGTGGGGAGATGCATGTGACAGATGAACAGATTTGTATCAGTCAGGATGATTTAAAATAGATATTTTATTTCTTTAGTCTTCCCTTTATCTAGCTTCATCAAAAGTACTCAACCCTTTGTAATACTGCTTTTCTACCTTTGTAGAATATCTGAATCTTATTTTAAGTCTCCTATTTTAGGAATCCAGAGGCTCTTACTGGTGTAAATAAAGCTCCTTGGGAAATAACATGACAACATAAAGACATTGTGAAATGTTTTACATTTGATAGGTAACATTATCTAGAGTTTGTGAGTGAACAGCTCTAGACTGGCTTTTAATTCAAACCAGGCATAAGAGTGCACATGTTGACCTATGGGCTTTGCCAGACTCAAATAGGAACAGAGGAAGTGATACTCCGAAAGCGAGCCTGAACACCTGTACAGGTCACTGTTGGTCCATCATGCTTAACTAATTTTCCCCTGCCCTCTGACCTAGTTTTCAGCAGTGCCATCGAGATTTATAACTTTCATCCTGCAAGCCCTACAGCTGCCTTCAATTAATGAAACCAGACTTTACTTTGTTATCCCATAAACTGAACTCGCAGTGCTACGGGAACAATTGTTTTATTATGGTATTGACAAATTATCCTATTAACGAGTGGCTACTATGAAAATCAATTAAAATCTTGGCTGAAATACATGAATATCACTGGAGAAGATACAAGGGAGAATTAACTATGGAGGCAATTAACTGTTATTCTATACAGTTCATAAATTAGGTATGACCAGCACAAAATCTGTGATTTGTACTGATAATTAGAACTCAAAATTATTGGGTGAAATATAGAGTGGCATGACATGAAATTTCATTTTTTATTTTATAGGGGCTATGTTTATGTGAGTTAATTGCAACATGTTTGCTATAGGTTTCACAAGTTTCTCCTTCTCTCTACTTCTTGCAGATATTTTCATGCATATTGGATGGAAATGCCAGTCTCCCATACTTCAGACTTCGTGAAAAGGCAGGAGTGGTCATTCATCTTGCATGACTAGGAATGCCTACCTGAGTGTATTCTAAACTCAGATCAGCTCCTTACAGTCTTTCTGCATGAACGGGGCTCAAAATAACCTGCCTTTATGCAGAGATGCAAATTTTCTTTCAAAAGGAGGTCTGGAAGATCAAACTGATTTCTGAAATCAGGTGATGTGGCCAAGGACATAGTATTCTTGTCTTAAAGAGTAGAAAAATCTGACCTGCAAGCTGGTTGGGTTGTTAATAGTGTTACCATTACACTAGAAAAAACAGTTAATGTATTTTGCAGAGAGCAACACAGGCTTCTTTTGATGCAAGCAAGGACTTGTTCTCATACCCAGGGAAAAATATCTAACACCTTCTATTACAAAAATAAGTAATACCCTACTGAAACAGTTTCAGTTAATAATCACTTGTACAATGTCTTGGGATTTAGTTCTGCTCTCTCAAACCCTTCATAATGTATGGTTCAAGAAAAAGCAAGTAAAATTATATGTACTGCATAAAGTATACATTATACTTCAAATGATCTTAAACTATACCTCGAACTGTACTTTGGGGAAACATAATCAGAAAAGGCAACATCGTAGAATGTGAGATTGCTAAGGTAAACCTTCTAAGGTAAAACTATACTTCCCTTAAGTATATTAAGTATACCTAATGGAGTTAAAAACTTCTAAAATCTTTAAGAAAATCTTCAGGAAAAATATATTTACCTTGTCATTATGTTACTGCACTTGGAGGTAGTGTAAGAAGGCATATATTTGGTTTATTTGGGGGGAGGGGAAAATGAGAGACAGGCAAGAAAACCTCCTCAGGCTAATTTGGATAGCTGAGTTGTTAGAGCTCATCTCTTTTGGAGGGTAGTGGAGGTCATGAAAGCTGTGATTTGCTACTCTGCCTCTATACGTGCACATATATGGAGCGAAAAAGATATTCACATATATATTTATATCCATGTATATAAATGTGTATATATGCATATATATACTTTTGTATACATATAAATACACAGACAGTGGTCTAAGAAAACATATGCTAAATAAATTTTGTCCGGTTCTCATATCTCAGTTAAAAAACAAAGATTGTTTCCCTAGGAAAAAATGAACAAAGCAGTCCTGGCACTGGAATATCAGAAAAAAGAAAATGTTGAGAGACTGAAAACAGAAAAAGGAAATTAGAGCTATTGTGCACCAGTGAGTCATTGTGAGTCTCTCAGCTGCTGTTTGGCAATGGTTGCTGCAGGGAACTCTACGTGAGCATGTCTCATTCACCTCCAGCAGCTTATGGGGACTAACACTACAAAGACAGTGCATAGAAGCAAGGGACATGGCTGGATGGAAAAATCAGCTTTACTATGCCCACTATATGAGTGGCAAACTTTTGCACCTAGAAATGACAGTAGCCCTTAATGTTGCAGGGCCACAGTCTGGATAACTGCAAAGTACTTTATACTCAGATGTCTACTAAAATATTATTCACATGTTATATTGTGAACTGGTTTTAGACCTTTTGTTTACTACCACTGCTGTTATAATCATCTCTTTATAAGTGTGATAACATCCAGAAGACACAGAAACAAGCATCACTGTATTAGGTGGTTTCAGAATGAACAGAAACCCTTTCTTGAAAGCCTTGGAAAATTCTGTAAAGTGGATAGCATTCCTTAGAGGTTAATGAGCGTATGTGTAATTTACACAGAAAAACTAAAGATTTTCTTTTTTATCAAAGGTTTTTCCTAAGAAAACTATTATTTGACAGCTGATATATAAAATCTGTACTAGATTGTAGTGATCTTTTCAGGCAAATGTAATCTGCAGTGGCATGGAAAATTGGCACAGTAATGTGTCCTGAAAATGGGGGAATGAAAGAAACTTATTGAGCTAATACAAGGTAAGAAACATTTGAGCCTAGAGAACAACATGGACAGAAAGTGAGCTGCCGTAAATCATGGTAGCTGAAGCCAAATCTCTACAGTTGCAATAATCCTCTGCATAAGGTCCTTCAGTTTGATCTCAGGAGCTTAGTAAAATCTTCTGACCAAACTAGTGCAGTGCGGCTACTACTAAAAGTATGTATTTCACTGTGGTGGTGAGCCATACTGATTTATAAAGAGCTGGCATTTTTTATGTTCAAAACATAAGGAATAGAGCAATATTATCTTGTTGCAGAGGATTTTGTATGTCTATAGAAAGCTGGTATTTACTTCTGGACGTTTTTTTTTGTATGTACTTCTTACAAAATTGTGAGAAAGTTATTCTGCCCAGCATGGCATGGAAACTGTATACACTTTTCCCTATAAGGTTATTGTGACCATTGAGAGGTAATAGCCATACTGAACAGTTCAAATTGCGGAGAGCAGTGTTTACTGACAGCCCATCTGAAGTCATCACAAGATTTACAATCAGAAATTGGCTGGATGGTTGCTCTCAGTGTGTTGCAGTAAAAGGATTGATGTCCAAGGGGGAACCAGTGATGACTGGCATTCCTTAGGGGTCGGTTTTGGAACCTGCACTGTTTAACATCTTTGTCAGCGACGTGGACAATGGGATTGTGTGCAACCTCAGCAAGTTTGCTGATGATACTAAGCTGTCAGGTGTGGTTAATATGCTGGAGGGAAGGAATGCCATCCAGAGGGACCTTGACACGCTTGTGAGGTGGGCTGATGCCAACCTCATGAAGTTCAACCATGTCAAGTGCAAGGCCCTACACCTGGGTTGGGGCAATCCAAAGCAAAAACATAGGCTGGGTGTAGGCTGGATTGAGAGCAGCCCTGAGGAGAGGCATTAGGGGGTGTTTGTTCCTGAGAAGCTTAGCATGAGCTGGCTTCAGTGTGCACTTGCAGCCCAGAAAGCCAACTGTATTCTGGGCTGCATCAAAAGGAGTGTGAATAGAAAGTCAAGGGAGATGATTCTACCGCTCTACTCTGCTCTCATGAGACCCCACATACAGTACTGTGCTCAGCTCTAGGGCCCCAGCACAACCTAAAACCTTGCAGCTTACAAGAAAGCTGGAGAGGGATTTTTACAGGGCCATGTAGGCATAGAACAAGGGGAAATGGCTTTAAACTGAAAAAGGGTAGATTTATATTAGTTGTTAGGAAGAAGTTCTTCACTGTGAGGGTGGTGAGGCACTGAACAGGTTACTCAGAGGAGCTGTGGCTGCCCTATCAGCTGTTCAGGGCCAGGTTGGATGGAGCTTTAAGAAACCTGGTCTAGTGGATTCCTGCCTGCAGCAGGGAACTTGAAACTGGATGATTTTTAAGGTCCCTTCCAACCCAAACCATTCTATGATTCTATGACTTCATGTTTATCTCTCTGACTGTAATCAACTGGCTAAGTATCTTTCAATAACATCTTTGAAGGAGGCTAAACAGTTTATTGTACCTGTCCCTAAGTTTATTGTAAATGAGTTCTATAGCTCTCCTTGTGTAGTCAGGGTGTACTTTATCATGTGGATGATAGAGGATGTTTTATCCTTTATTACAATGCATAGAGGATGTTTTATCCTTTATTACAATGCATTCAGATTTTCACTGTTGGAGCCTGATCTAACCTTTAGCTTTTGAGCCTTAATGAAAAAAACTGCTTTCATCTCTTAAATCTAGCAGTAGTGTGTTGTCATTGTTTAATACACAGGAAATAGCAAGGGATCTGCAGCAGAGCAGAACAAGCAATAATAATTAAAAATAACTTCCAAATACACTTGCAAATGCATGAAGTGATCCTGGTTTATTTGCTGTTTCATAGTAGACATTTTACATTAGTATCCAGGCAGCAGAAAGTTAATTCAAGAAAAACTACAAATCTCAAGATTCCTCCACCATGCTCTTAAGCAGATGGACCAGAAGTGTGTCATTCATTGCTTGCCACAGGCTATTAGTGTTTACCATTCATCTTTCTCTGATTCTGAAATGTGTCCCCCCAAATATCAGAAACAGTATTTGGTAACCTGCTGTATTTCCCAATACAAAGTTGACTGGGGGGGATGACTAGTGAAACCCTCTTAGATGTTGGTGGAAGATGCAATCCACTTGTGATGGTAGTTACAGAAAGGCTTATGTACTAGCTTTAAACTGTTAGATATAGGCACAGCAGTGCATTTGTGGATGTAACTAGGGGATAATTAAAATAAGTTTTATCTTCACACCTTGTATAAGCATATGCAAATATATAAAAAGAAATCCAAATTAGTTGTTAAAAAACTCAAGACAAAGACAAAGGCTAAAAGTACTAGAAAAAGAATTTATAGCTTTCATTAAACATTCTTCCAGGCTTCCTCAATTTAGGTGCATTATTTATTAGTTTTTCTTTTTGCCCAGTTTATACATGAAGAATCAGCCAATGCTTATGACTATATTGGTTTCTAACCATACTTCATGTCACATGACTTTGTCCAGTGCAAAGATCCAATTGCAATTTATTATTGATGTTGCTGGGGAGAAACCTCAGAGTCTTGTGGTGGCATGCACAGATACAATTTCATTTTTGGCCATAAGACAGTAACAAAGAGTAATGCAAATGCTCGTCTGCTTCCATTGTGTCTCTTGCCATGTGGAAACGATCAGACCATTGGCTAAGGCTATTTGAATATTGTTGTCTCCAGGGATACTACTAACTACTAAATCTTTAGACCTTGCTTTTTAACTCCACCTTCATATATAGCCCAGGTTTTCTGGGTCTTTTTTTTCTTTTTCATTTTCTTTTTTTTTCTTAACCAAAACTCTTTTTATTCTCACTGATAGTCTTTTTTTTGTATCGTGATGTGTCTGTGTCTGCTGACCTTTTACTGTGTCCATCATTTTATATACACAATTGTGAATTATATATGCATTACACAATGCATATTTAATTATTGTATAGGCACCACCGGCACCATGAGTGAAATTTACATTTCACAGCTGAAATCACCATCACTTCATATACGCAACATGATAAACTATGACAAGAACAATGATGTACTCCATCCACAGAATAAGAAATATTGTACATTTTCTAAAACTGTGCATAATGATGAGTTCAGGGATGCACAAGCAGTAAAACTCACCAATTTTTCATAATGTTTCCCTCTATAACTCCAGCAAATTAAGTGTGATAACAAAAATGGGCAAACTTTTGAATTCCTTCGAGTTTGCATGATGGTATAACTAAACCTGCCATCCCTTTGATGGGAGTGCCTTATGTGGCTCAACTCAGCCCAGACCTCATTGACTTCTCTAGTCTGAATTTTTCAGATAATATCATCTGGCATCCATACTACTTTGGCATGCCAAAGAATATCTATCATATCTAACTCAATCAATCAGTCTGTCTGTCATACTTTGCATTTATATAATGCCTTTATCCAACAAATGCAACCTGCTTTACAAACTTTAATTAATTTAGGCATCTAGCATCCCAGGGAAGCAGGGAAATACGATCTCTTTTTGTAAAGAGGAGGAAGCTGAGACACAGAGAAATTATGAGTGAGAGTCATCTTGCCTGAGTTTAGCTGACTAAAAGATAGACCTTTAAGCTTTTTAAAATCACCCGAGGCTCTCTTTAATGTTACAGGAAACAATTCATCCAACATCTTTTAGGCACTGATTTTTAGGATGAGACTAATCATCCTCTGGAGGCTTTTATTTGTAGACATAAAAGAAGCCTAGATACCTACCTTATAAACCTAAGCGTCTAAGGAAGATGATCTCTATCCAGAATGACTTGGCCAAAGTCAGTAAGGAATACAAGATGTGTGCTGCTCAAATCAAACTAGGTTCTCAGAATATAATGCTTGAGCTTTTCTTTTTGCAATATGAGAAGGCAGAAGGATTTAGAAGCAATGTTTTTATGGTTAAGGCCATGACCTTTCTACTCTAACATGGAAAATCTAAAAGACAGTATATTTTATTTGTTAATAAAAATATAAATGCCCATTTAGGGGTCTTTCTTTTCTCTGGAGAAAAATAATCTTTACAATTGGTGAAATTTTTTTGAGAGGAAAAAAAATATTTGAAAAGGTTATTATAGTTTTACTTGAAAATGTTACAGTAAATTTTATTTTGGAATTTTTCTGCATTTCTGAAGAATAAAATTATATTCCAGTCTCCCTCCCTCTTCTCTTCATTCTTATGTATTTTTGTTTTTTTTCAGTTTCCTACCCTTACCTTTCCTTCATGGACACACAGTCCAAAAATGAAAATATTGATAGAAAAAAAAGTAGAAAAATCCCAAAACGAAAACAGAAACAAAGAAATAAACAATCATAAAAACAAGATAATTTTTTTTTAAAGTGACTTTGTAATTAAAATGCATATAATGTTCTTTACTGGTTTGCTTTGTCCCCTTACTTTAGCTCCTTTTCTGCTTTGCTTTCCTTGGAGATATTTACCCAAACTAGATCTTGCCTTAAAAATTGCTTCCAAATTTTCCATTCATTGGCACCTTGTTAGGATGTCTCTGGAAGGAAGCCCACAGCACTTTTAGCTTCTCTTTTCTATACACTAACAGAGGACTGAAAGAACAGTTCATTCCATCTCTTCCCATTTCTGGCAGTGTGATTGTCATCAGAGTCCAGCTTCTTTGAGGGTCATCCAAGGAGGAAAATGCTCCCTCTTCTGTGAAAAGCTGTGAAAGCTTATAACTAGCAGTTAAATTTCATGATGCTGTAGGGCTTTTCCATTAGTTTTGCCTAGGCATTGACTGGAGCTACCAGAGTTAGCAAGGCAGGACTGCCTTCAGTGCTCACAAGAGATCTGAAATATAAATCAACTTTAGACAGATGCCAAATGTGGAACAGGAAACGCTGATACACCCCCTGCGCCATGTAGGGAAGGGAGGAGAAAGTGTAAAAGAGTTTGATGAAAGGCAGAAAGAATTTTAATGTACATCAGCTCTTACCTGAAGAATATGGCAGAGTTCATTTTAGGCAATAAGTGTTTTGTAGCTCTTAATCATAACATAATAAATTGATTTTATTTAATATAAATAAATACAATATAGAATTTATGGTTTAAATTAGAGACACAAGATAACTCACTGTGCATTTTAAAATCTCCAGCTACAGTTCAGTGGGAAAGACACAGAAAAACACAGGAAAGCCACCTCCTGCCCCCTGTCCCCTACTTAACACTAATTTATGTCACTGGTAGAGAATCCAGCACTAGGGATGGTCTGGATTTTGCAGAACACTGCTTTATTTCAGACTTGTTTTCTTTTCAGCCTAACCAAATTGCTCCCAGCCACTTCCTTACAGATTCCACGATATAAGTGGCATTGATACTGGACATATAACTCTGCAAGCCTTCCACAGAAAGGCTCATCAGGGCAGTAAAGATCCTCTCAATCACTGTGCTCCTTGTGTAGAAATTTTTTTTCTCAAGTAACTTTTTCTAAGTGCCCTTGTAGCACTTTTCCAAAGTATCCTTAATATCGAAGAAGTTCAATGATCCCAAGGAAAAATACTTTTTTTTCAAATATGAATTCAAAGAATTTTTTTTATTTTTCATTTTAAAAAAATTCTGTGAAATTATTTAGCTTTTTAGAAATGGAAAAACCTAGAGCTGTCTTTCTCAAGTAAAGAGAATGCAGGAGAAATAATGGCATAATGTGCTTTGTAACTGCATACAATATAATATCTCCATACGCTGCAGTCATTGCAATTAGAGGAAAAGGCATTTTTATTATTATTTTAAGTAGTTGTTATTCATGAAATGTTTGTAACATATGAAACAAATAATTATGACTAACACATTGTCTAATAAAGATGAAAAGGGTGAAATTCCCTATGAATTTTTAATCTGAAAATAAAGAACATTAACAATCCTTAATTATATCATCAAATATTTAAAATTACCTTCCATACTAAATTCTATTTGTATTTAACATATTTATTTTTTAGATATCTGCAACATTTTTATGAGTAGGTACATAAAATATCATCATCTGTTACAACCAGAGACATCTTGACTTAATGTATTCAACATCTTGATAAAAATTTCCATTTTGTTTATTTTTAAGATAAATCAACAACCTTTGTACACTATATTAAAATTTATATTTTTCTCAGTGTAGTTGGATACATAATTAATACTATTACTACAACAAAAAATAAATTGTGCTTGTCAGGCAAAAATCTCATGTAGGTCCAGATTTTCAGATCCCTTTTATACAAAATGTTTGCATAGTTTGCATGCTTCTAATTCATGGAATATGCTTCTCATTTTGATGTTTATATTTCATACAATAATCCTCCTGTCATATATCACCGCTGAGTCTTCTGTTAATACTTGTGGAAACCAGAGTTCTTGCAGAAAATTTGGGCATCAGTTTCCTGAAGAGAACTAATCAGGAATTGCAAATTGTATCCCAAAATCTTTGCATCAGACTCTTTAATGAAAGAAAAAAACATAATGTTGAAAGTGTGCAAGAAAATACAAAATGCTCAAGTCATGTTAAAGATAGAAGAAATTTCAATGCAATCAATCTATCTTTGACTTCATATCCAGCATGTTCTTAGAGGCAAAGCAGTCAAAAAACATGAGGCATTTGGATGCTTTGGTTTAAGGTCATCTTAAATAGATTAGATATTATAAAAGGGATTGTTCAATCTTCTCTGAAAAACAGGCTCCTTTAAGGACACACACAAAAAAAGTTTAGGTGTACAAATCTCTGTCTTTTTGTCACTTTGTAACTCAAAGATAGTTTTACTAGATTGCATTAGAGAGCGGAGTACCAATCTTTGTGGCATGATTTCCTGGGAACATGAAAAATTGCACTGATACCTTATTTCTCGTCTAGGTATAATACCAGGTTTTCTTTATGATCATTTGCATTAAGGTGTAGTGCTTTAAGCCCAGCTAGTAACTCAGAACCATGCAGCCACTCACTTACTCCTTCCCTTCTTCCCCCCACCTTCCAGCAGTATGGGGATGAGAATCAAATGCATGTAAACCCCATGGGCTGAGAGAACAGTCCAGTAATTAAAGTATAATACAAACCCACTATTACTATTAATACTACTACTACTAACAATCATAAGGGAAATAACAAGGGGAGAGAATATAAAACTAAAAAAAAGGCAAAGAAACAACACAAGTGATGCACAATATAATTGCTCACCACCTGCCAACAGATACCCATTGCAACCTGAACCTTTTAGGGCCTTCTGGATGACTCCCCCAGTTTATATATTGGGCATGAAGTGCTGTGGTACGGAATACCCTTTTGGTTACTTTGGGTCAGGTGTCCTGTCTCTGCTTCCTCCCAGCTTCTTGTGGTCCTCCTCACTGGCAGAGCACGAAACTGAAAAGTCCTTGATCAGAGTAAACATTACTTAGCAACAACAAAAACATTGGTGTGTAATCAACATCGTTCTCAGACTAAAGCTGAAAGACAGCACTGCATCAGCTCCTAAGAAGGAGAAAAATAACTGGTACAGCTGAACCTAGGACAAGGAAAAATCTAGCATTGGACAGACAACAGTAACTTGACTTGCCTAACTACTGCATCTGAAATCATCTCACAATCTTTTACAATGACCTCCCTTAATAGACACCACACTAGACAGCCAAGGTGTCAATCTCCTTTTAGTACCACTGCATAATACAATGTGTGGTTGTATTGTTCTCATCTCCCAACAGGCAAATGCTACTGTCTATTTGATGTTATTTTTTCATTAAAATGAAAATGTAACTTTGCAAGTATGGTAAAGTTATTCTGGGCGCAGTGCCTTCTTTGCTCTATTTATATATTTCAAATGTATTTAATTTAAAATAACTTCATCTTTCTAACTATAAGCTAAAAATAGAGAAGATGGAAATTCTCTGAAATTGGGCTGGCATGGGGGTTTAGTGTGATAACAGCTTATCTCTGAGAACTGGGTCGGAACATAGCTGAAATTATACAAGTTTGATTGCTTTTTAGGCAGCTGTTTTGTTGATCTTGCTCTTGTGTCACATAGGAGTCCCAGGCACAAATTGGGATCCTAAGGAAGAGGGACTGAACAGGCAAAAAAAAGACAGCTTCTGCCCAATACCAGCTGTTTAAAATACAGTGAAGGGTTGCATAATCTGTTGCAGTTCAGCTCAGCTGTGTATCTGCCCCAGCACAACTTCTAAGTGGATTAATGGGGGCAGGCTCCCTCCAGTATCAGATACCTTGTCTGACAGAATTGCATGAGAAAGAGGAGCTATGTCTAATCAACACTCAGTCTCGTTTTAGGCAATGTTATTACTCTCTGACTTTCATGAGCATCCCTGATAATTTATTAATTAAAAAATGGAAAACATACGATTTGTGAAATTCAGAAAAAAGAAGTATATTAAAACACTGCTCTAGGCATGCATTGCTGCACGTAAATCTGATTTGTTGACATCCTATATAACATACCAAATGAATGTACTTCAGCCCAACGTTTTTCTCTCTTCCAGCATAATTAATTTCCAAGGCTGCATGTGCATCCAAACAAGAAGCATAAAAGGAATAGAAGCAATGAACTTGTCTGAGCATATTCACACAGTCTACATGAAAAAATGTAACCAGTAACCTAATGCTTCTCTACTACCAAAAGTTCATCAAGATTAGTAACTTTGGCAGAGCTTAATTAACAGCTAGGAAAAATGTAACCTGGGGTGAAGGGAAGGCAAACTGATTAACAGAAACTTTTGTCTCTTAATTATGCTTTGAATTATTCTGGTTTAGATCCTTCTCACCTACTGTTGGGCAAACTGCATGTGTTTTAGTATTCACATTGTGTTCAGGTAAGTCTCAGGCATTCAGAAGCTTATTCAAAAACTGCCCTGACACTGCTACTTAGGCGATGTTGCGAATTTTGTATAAAAAATCTGTTTCCTGACATTTTTTGTCTGGTTGGATAACTCAAGAGCAGCTTTTTCATGCTTTTTCATGAGTCTTCTATTGTCTGGGTTAGAGTCCAAGAACAAAAATGAAAAGATTATTAAAAAAATACCCAAACTTCTAACTGAGAAGTAAAAAAACTAACTAAGTTCAAATGAGGGTGTTTGGACGGAAATTGGGATAAATACTCGCTGAAGAGTTGAGGTGACTTAGCTTATTTAAACTATTTGAGGCTGTTATTCAGAGCTGACTTTCTGGCTTTCTGCACCCCTGGGTGGGTGGCTGTGCAAAGCCGAATGCAGCCACAAACACGGAGCTGGCAGGCATTCAGCTTTGCATTTACCAGTCATGGATGAAAGAAAAAGCCAGACAGACTTACTGGTATGCAGCCAATAAATGGAGAGGGTGATGATGATTTCCACAGCGGGGCCAGGGTTTGAACCAGCACTAGATCCCTGCAGCTGTGCTATACTTTGCTGGACTGTCCTCAGGTGACACTGGACACTGTATTAACAGCACTACCAGCAAAAGTAGAAGCTGCTGCTCCTCTCCCTGGCATCAGAGGTCTAGTGAGATAGTTGGAGAAGGATCTGTAAGGAAGGTACTCTCTCCCTTTCCATTGTGCTGAGCTTTGCATCTCATAGCTTTGTTTTAGTGTAAATTTGCAGTTATGTGCACTTCAGCAAAGCAGCATCTCCAACTGTATAAGAAAAAAGGGATACATTTATGACTCTCTTCCTTTCTCTCCTTTACCACGTATACTTCACAAAACAGCTATCTGTCAAAACCCAAAAGATTCCTGTCCCAGTCTTTCCAGTACACTGTGGCCTTGCTCCTGCAAAATACAGCTTTGTTGTGAGGGAGTTTCATGGTGCATTTTTTATCATCTTTCCTAAAGTCAATCCCAGATGCCTTCTTTAGGTACTCCAGAAGACTGAAAAGACAATAGGGAACAAAAAAGCTCAAGGCTGAAGCTGATTCACACACAGGAAGTCTGAATAACTAATAGCTATGTGAGGAAAAAACACCATTTTTTTCCTAGTCTGGAAGAAGAAACCTTAAATTCATTGTATAAATGTGGGGGTTTTCTGGTGTTTGCTCATTCAACAATGAAACAAGGTGCAGCAGTGATTCTGTGACAGCAGTGCTTGTGGTTACTTCTGGTTAATGCAAACTACCCACATTACCTCTTTTACCCTGCAGCTTGACAGTAATATGCCAATTAGAAAGTAGACTGATACTATGGGTATGTTTTTTATTTCATTAGATGGTTATTTTTAAAGGGAAATAGCTCAGATTTTTTAAAGAAGTTGTTTATTTTAATTGGGGTTATATTTTGTTAGAGAAAAAAAGAAATATTTAAATATATTTAATAGCTTACCTAACTGAGGTAACCAAATAGGTTTTTCATTGAAGTAACCAAACTACTGTCCAGGAGTTATAGCTTCTTAGGAGAGTAATGAAAGCTGTCTTCACTGTATCAACTTAATTAAATGTTGCCAATGCTTTCACAAGAGCAGGACCAGGATGGCTGCAGAGGCAGGCAGAGAATTCTGGATTAAAACCAGTCATCACAGTTAATTAATGGGATCTGCCAAAAGCACTTAGTCCTTAGCCTCTTGTTGCAATGGAGAAGTTGCTTCTGTGATTCATGAGACTAAGCAAAATAAGGGACCACCTAAACCAATATTTAAGATGTGAGAAATGTGTATTAATTATATTTAAAAAAGACCCAAACCACCACAGTTTAAACACTGCTTGATGCTGATGTAGGTCTCTGATAGAATGATCAAGGTCTCAATTATTAACCCTCCCTTGCTGGGTTGCCTTTAACCCAGGACCATACATTTTTAGGATCACTTGTAAATTCCCTGGTGAGCCTGCAGGTGGGGATGGAAAAGAAAAACTCCTTATTAGAATTGCTGGAACTTTCCTCTTTATGCATTTATCTCTCAGCCTAGAGGAAGAAAGAGCAGTTCAAACAAACTCTTCTCTGGCTACTTCACTTCAGCACATTCGTGACCTAGATAAGATCATTATCTAACAGCTTGGAGTGAAGGTGAAGTCATATAGTTGTTTTTAATAGGCAAAAATAGTTATAATTTAATGTAATCTATGTTTGTGAAATAGCTGTGATATATTTCTCAGACTCTGAGCCGTAAGGCAGAAAGGACACTTTCAAGCAGATTATTCAACAGGTCAGATAAAATGGCTATTTTAAATTACACTGCTTGGGGAGTGGCACAGTTTTAGCAGGAACTTTATAGTCCTGGGAAGTGCTTATTTCTAAAGGAGAGTAATCAAACAGCTTGCTTAGGGAAGTTGTGCATTCTCTGTCACATTACATTTTTAAAACAAAATTGGATATTTTTTCTTGAAAGCAGGCTCTAGGTCAAGCAAAAGTTACGGCATTGGTGCAGAGTCTCTAGTAAGAATGATGAAAAACTATGTAGGTTAACATCTTTAGGTTTTGCCTTAAAATTCAATAGATCAGGAAACAAAGACAACTAAAGAGCAATGTGTCACAGGTACAGTTCAGGCCCCTTTGTAGTCTAAACCCCAGGAAACATCATCCCATCTGCATCCTGAAAGTACTCTTGAACATCTCACCATTTTGTCAATAAGGAAATTCTATTTTCCAAGGTAACTTTTTTTTTTTTTATAAATCCCGCAGAGTATCATCCTGTTATCAGGAAAAGGGGAGCAGCACAAAATGGATAAACCAGCAGATCAGACTTCATTCTGGAAAGTTCATGGAAGGTTTAGCTATGTCCATGTCTGTATTAACAGTCTCACAGCTCTTCGTACGAACTTGGAAATCTCTCTGTATGGGAGGCCCTGTGGCAGCCTTAACTGTGCCTCAGGAAAGTGCTAGTGGTATGAGATAATTTGTTTTTGAATAAAACAAAACAAACAAAAAAGGAACGGGTTGGAGAGAAGAAGAATGGGAAATTTGGGCAGAAATATGATCTTCCATGCTCATGTCCCCCAAATGCTTGGAGTCTCACAGTCTGACCTAGCGGTGTACGCACTAGTGTGCATGTGTGTGTGTGAACGTGGCAGTGATGAGAGAGCACCCTAAAACCCTAAACACACTAAACTCAGGATGAAGGTTTAAAGGACAGTTGAGACACTACATTTTCTCTTTTTCATCCTTCTCTGCATTTTTTTTTAGCCCTCAGAAGAGGAAAACATGGCCCTTGAACATGACAACTAATACATTCTCACTTTTAGTGGACTTTTTCTGTTGTTTTGGGTTAGTTACCCTGTTCTATATGTACCATAGTTCCAAACTCTCCTGCTGAGACCTAGTGCTGAAGCACTCAAGCTCCGTAGTTTGGAATTCTTTATTTAGGAGCTCTCTTCCAAAAATGAAGGGCTGCAACTACTTAGTGTCCCCTGCTGTCTTTTGGTCTCACATATTGATTTTCTTCACTTTGTGACCTTAGGGTCTGCTTTGACCTTTTGCCCTTTCATTTGAGAACTTCTCTACAGAAGAGGTTGTGCCAGCGATGCTACGGGGAGGCAAGGACAGTCACTTATTTTCTGGTAAAGCTTCTTTTTGGTGGCTGTGGTTTGACTATATTGCCTTAGATATTTGCACATTAAAAATGGTTGTGAAGGTCCATTAGGAGATAGCCAGTTATCAATTGCTCCTCTGAAATGATTGGGAGTCAGAGATACCACTTTTGACGTATGTGGTGATAAAAGAGAACATAATATGACCTCCTTCATTGCAGTTACAGTTAATGATGTGGCAGTGTTCTAAAATACCAGGGAAGAGGTCCAGATGAAGCCTGGTAGAAGTTTTTTATTCTTTCATACTGATTAGAGAGCAGCTCTGTGGAACATTCATGTAAGAGAGAAACTCACACAAATATACAAGCAAATGCAGTGCTGTACCAAGCCACACCCACATCTCAGACACTGTCAAATATTTAGGAGGGGACTGGGGTCTTTTTTTTTTCCACAGAAACAATGCATTTGTCTTTCCATATAAATCACCTGCAGTGAAATGAAGAAAAAGTAAAAAAAGTAAAAAAACGAACCTCTAAAGCAAAGCAGCATAAGCCCTATATTAGTCATCAGACTGGCTAATTGCCACTACAGTATTTCCCAGTGATATATATATATATGTTGAGCAACCACCAGAAATATGAGGACTTAATAAGTAGCTAGAATTTATACAAAAAACAGACATAACAAGGCAAAGTTAATTCATCACAACTTTCACATAAGCCTTTGTTGGGCAGTTGGCCAGGCCCATCACATTATCTGTTTGACTCAGTGAGTCACTCCAGCTAATAGAATTTTGCCCCGTGTTTGTTGTTGCCATGGCAATGCAATATTATCAGGCATGTCATGTTCACAGATCAGTAGCAGCGGCGCTGCTGCAGACACACAACAGCTTTCAGCCTTTGACCATAAACAGGAATTCACTCAACAGTCAGTCTGTCAAAAAGGAAGTCGGCTGTGGTGAAGAAGCACTAGTGCCAGTACTACTAGCCTTTTCCTTTTTCCTTTGTGAGTGCATTGCCATTATCATTAAAATAACCTTGAGTCGTCATGAATTCATTCATTCACAAACATTGTCAAAGAAGGTGCAATAGTTCAAGAGAATCCAGAGGGTCAAAGAGAGGACTAGTTTTAAATCTGTGCCTATTGAACCTGGAAATGACATAGTCTGTTAGATATAATCTTATTCTTACCATAGCAAATCAAGCTGTGTTGACTGGCACCAATGTCCAAGTCAATTCAGCACCATGAAAGGTTACTAGGAGTAAAGAGGTCATATCCTTTGTGGTATTGCTTTGAGAAATAAACTTAGGCATGTGTGGGAATATTTTACAAAGAATAGCTTTTTCACCAAAAGTGAAAAACAAATCCTGTCAGGAATCTATCGAGACTGCAGGTATTTTCTGACATAGCCATATCTAGTGTTTAAACCAAAGATATAATTACTAACCTTTTTCAATATTTTAAATGTTTAATTGAGTCATAAATATGCCACTAGATATTTTAATTGCATTCCAAAGAAAATGCTTAAATATCTTCTTGAAACTGGCTTTTGAAACTGAGAATTCACTCTGTCTTGGGGTTTATAAGGACTTTCATTTTCTTTCCAACATAGACGTATCAAATAATGATACAGAATACATGATCATAAACCCTCTGAATTTGTTTTGTTTGATAGATTACAAAAGATTTGCCCCTGTGTAACCTCTTTGACATCAGCTGAGTTGTTCTGATTTACCCTGCTTTGAAAGGAGGTTTGAGAATCTTGGATTTAAATTACAGGAGAAAATTTTTGCAAGGACGTACTGTTTTTTAATGCCTCTGTTTTATGGAAAGACCTGTTTAAACATTTGTTGTTACATATGTCCCCAAATGTTGTTGACAAGCTATACTGGCATTGAGAGACCCTACACAAAGTTTAGGAATGAATTTGAAAATTATTATGAGCAATAAGGGGCTGATTATGCTTTTCCTTCTGTGGGCTTTAAACTGGTACAACTCCAGTGATTTTAAATCAGTTGCTGCTGAAATGCTGGGAGAAGTGGCTCCATTTTGGTAAGTGCTGACCCCCTTTATTGCAGCACTGATTCTTAAGTTACACAGCTGAGACCACCAAAGTACTCACATTTACACTGGTGTAAACGAAAACAGTGCTTGGTCACTAGTAATTAAAATTGAACTTTGGAAACACTCTTAAGATATGCTTGATGACTACAGAGTCAAAATCCAGAGATATAAAGCTTCTGCCCATGACCTCTTTTCTGCTGAACAGAATGTCTACTTTCAGCTACATCCAGTGTAGTAGGATGGCTTTGTAATTGCTAGGCATCTGCATGAATCTCTCCTTGCTAGCATCAGGGCACATATCCTTCAGCCTGGATTACCTTACAGTCTTGAAAAGGGCTGTCTCTCCTCAGGCATAATGCCAAAAGAAACAATAATATCTAGTTTGACTGACTGAGTGGTGTACAAACCAAGAGAAGTACAGTATTCCAGTACCAGGATCCATTAATGGCCTTGTAATTCAAATAGCCCTACTCTTAGCATTTGAGACTTGAACCAGTTTCTGGTAATCAGGAAGGAGTGATGATAGAATTGAACCTCTTCTTTCAACTTCTGTCATGAAGGGGCAAGCACAGCTTATCAAAGTCCAAAAGATTTGAAGTAATATTGCTTTTAACTGAAATCCATTTGCTTTAATGGTAGTACTCTTTTTTTACTTCAATGAAGTAAATATCAGAATTAAGTGCAAGGAGCAGATTGGCTCCCCTTGTTTTGGGAGGAATGAACAGTAAGACTTTCAAAGTCATGAAATGGGACATGAGCAGGGAACTGACCTTTTTGTGCCTGCAGATGTGCTTTTTGGTCAGCCTGTAGCATACCCATATAAGACAAAGAATAGGAAGGGAGGAGTAACATATATATTTATCTATATTTTGCCTGCTTATAAAAATGTTAACATTAGGCTTATATTGATTAAAAGCTATTGCAGTAAAATTGATGCAGCTCCTGTGCCTGGCTATCCTCTGAACAGGTCCAGAACATTTGTCAGTCTGGCTTGCAAGGGCTCTGAAAGTCTCACACAGACTCCATATTAAGTGGAGCAGAGTTTTAACCAGTGAAACGACATCCAGTTCTATAACAGTATAATTAAACAGGTGCAATTTTAATGTGTTGAGAAGGAATGAAATACACAGAGTCTGCTGTAGTAGAAATCATGAAATAAACCAGTTATGCTTTGGATCATTACATCTCAGAGTAATGTCTGTTCTGTTTACCCCAAGGGTCAGCAGATTTCTGCCATTCAGTGGCAATCTGCAAATGCATTATAGCTAATCATGTCAAACTGGCAAAGGAAAATAAGCCATTGACATTTAAAAAATGTGGTTTTAACACATAACATTTAAAAGACTCTGTGATCTACAGTTAAATCAAGCATTCCACACTGTATTTGCTAGTTTTCCTCTATAACAGTGAAATACACATTTTAAAGGAACTTGACTCTACTGTAAACACCTTCAATTTTATTTCTTGTATTTGAATGTCACTTTATATTATTAGTCTAATATTTTCTAACATAACCAAAAATAAAGAATAATTCTTTCTTTTGACTGCAACAGAAAGCATTCTTTGTGAAAAGGTATGTTTAGGAGTTTTCCGCATAAGAGGGTACATCCATTTCATGGAGGAAAATCTTACTTGTTAAACCTTGTGAAAAGCAATTTAGTGAAAAATATACGTGATATTCTATGGGTATTAGAATTTTCAATCATATTATCCAGGTAGTGTGATATTTTATAAACATAATTATAACTACTTGCTTCCATTGGTGGACAAACCTAGTAGAAGCTTTCCAGGAAATATAGACACTGAAAAATTAAATTTTGTGTCATCTGCAATGATTCATAAGTTTGTCACAACTATGACAGAAGATATTGACTCTGAGGAAAGGAAAAGATTCAGCAAGTATGAAGAAATTTTTGCATAAGCCTACATATATGTTGGTCTTTCTATCTAGCACCTCTGCTTCCCTTTCATGCTGCCCTTGAAAGAGAAGGTTTTTATAATCCCTTAAAAATAAAAATTATAAAATAGCCTGTAATTTTGGCTGCAGCAGAGAACTTTTTAAAGTATTTTGTGGTAACAAAATAGAAATGAGCTGAAAAAGTGGTTTTATAGAAAATGAGCATTTTTGGATTCACAGCTAAGCTCAATATTAATATTTTGTATAATTCAGGGGAAGCATTTAAATATGAGGAACTTTCTAGAACTAAAAATGAAACAAAATATTATTTATTGATAGGATTTTCCATAGCACTTAATGCTTTTGCGTTTGAGCACTGATGGTAAGGTCATCTCTTAATTAACGCCTTAAATTTATAAAGAGAGAGAAAAAATCTCAGAACACTTTTAAGCAAATCCAGATATCTTGAGATCCAATTACCTTAAAAGAGAAAACAATGTGTAAAGAATATCTGGCTAAATATAAAAGTTCAACTCTTATTCTGACTTAAATAATGAAACACTTATCTGATTAACTGTTACTTGGAACAGTTTTCACCTTATCCCTTGTGTCAGAGGTCATTAAGAAAGCATCCTGATAAGTGTAAGAGGTGGACCTGAGATTAAACTCCTATATTACTGTAAGTCTGACTGTGTTGAGATATTCAGAAGGACAAAGTTTAGTATCTTGTGTGACAGAAAATTATTAGTTGTGATCTACACTGCAAGGATCTTGACTTAAGTCAAACTGATTATCATACCAAGTGAAATTATGGTCTTACTGGAAACTGGCATATTTCCCACTGACTACAGTGGTCCCACAGTTTTCATCTGTGCTTTTTTAACCTTGAAAACTATGATGATGCCACCCCCACCTTAATCATGCATTTTAAGTTCCTTGCTTTTCTAGGTTTGGAGTTCTTATGTTGAGAACAAGCACTGTGAACCACCAAGAAATGGCTGAGAGGCAAAAAATAAGAGACAGAAATTGTGCAAAAAGGTTAGAAGCAAAAGATTTTGGAAAAGGAACACAAGATTTAAAATCTTGGGAGAAAAGATGTGATAGAAGATGATAAAGAAATTTAAAAGGAGGAATGAAATGAAAACAATAGAGAGAAGATTGTATCCTAGAAGAAGGAGAAGACTGTAAATGAGCCTTGAAAGCAGGCGGGATTGGAAGAATAAGAGTTAGTTGAGCATTCAGTTCTCATGCTGTGTGTAGTCTGAGCATTTAAAAATCCTAGCACTTTATCAGGTAAAGCTACTGCACAATGATAGTAAAGTTTATGTTCAATTGTTCTGAGCTGCTTTTTAACATTCACAGTAGCACATCTAAACAAATCATCTAACTTTTAATGAAAATTGCTGTGATGTCGATCTGTGCTTTGTTTCAAATGTTCTTGTTAGTTCCTCAATCAATGTACAAGGCAACATTTTCAAGTGCATTAAAATGATACTATTTACCACTGTTATGATAATGATGGTTCTGTAATATCTGACAAATATTTAACCAGTTTGTCTAAATCGGTCAACACATCTAAAAATGTTTGTGTCAATTTTAATAATAGGGCCCCATGTTGTGTGCCAACTCCTTCAGAATTTTCTCTAAGCCTAACCTGGGTCCAAACTGCTGCTCACGTTGAACTGAGGTGTGCTTTTTTAGCATGTGTTGTCATTGAACAGGTTAGCCTCATTTTACGTCTTAATTTCACAAGGACACATAGTAGATTCTACAGAAAAAATGAACTCCAAGGTTCACAGGACATGTAATACTCAATTTTGATAGCAGCACAGAGCAGTTCACACTGATCACCTGAAGAATTAGTCTTGTCTGTTTATTGACAGTGAATTGAAAATGAGGGGTTTTTAGTATCGGATATGAGATACTAGAATTGGAAGGAAATATACGTATGTATAACCACTTAATAAATTTTTCATCTCCACATATTGAACCCACACATTTTGTGGTCAAGTTACTTTGTCTCGAGGAATATTTTTGAGAAATGAGTGAGGTCAGTGATCCATTCTCAGCAGAATTGCTCTATTTTTTGTAGTATCCTTCTTTCAAATGTCTTTAGAAAGGAGTCTATTAGAAAAGGAAACAAAACTGTATTTACAATGTCATCAAGTGTTATGTCGGTTAAATAAACACAATTATGGTTATGACATGGTGAACTGCCAGAAAGAAGCAGTCTACTTATTTACTACTAAATTTGTTGATTTAGTGAATGCTAAAGCTGTTCATTAATTGTTGAACATAATATTTGTTATGCACTCTGGAATGTGTCTGAGAAGTCGTAAAGAGAGAGAAAGAGAGAAAAGAAATAACAAAGCCGAACCGAAGTGCTTCTCCAAATAATTTTAATCCTAAAGACTATTTTCACTGGAAACTAGGTATGTGTGAAAGTTTGTGTTCTTTACATGATTTTTTTTTCACAGAAATCATTCTTCATTATTTTATTTGAGGTCAGGTGTTCCTCCATATATTTTTTTATTCTTCTTATGTCTTACCTTTCAAAACCTCTATGGTTCCTCTACCAGCAATTTCAAATTTTCCAGCACTTCCTCCATAGCCATCTTACTTGAAAAGGTCCACCAGTCTCTTTTCAGAAGTTAAACTGTTTCTCTTTTCAAATTGTTTTACCATTCTCTGACAAAAACCAACCAAACAACCAACCAAACAAAAAAATAATTTGATACTGCCAGTTCCATTTCTTTCCTGAGCTATTTTGTGATGGGAAGACATCAGTGACTGCAATAACACTTTGAATCAGGAAAGCAGTAGAATGTGCTAGCTGGGATAAAGATTGGAATAAAGAGAGATATAGGCAGTAGATGTTCTGTCCTTGATTCTGATTTCGTGTGGGTTGTTCCTTGACAGTGACCTGTTCTGAGCAAGTCAGCATTCTCCTTCAGCCTGCATTTTAACATTGTAGCTCTGGGGTTTTTTCAAGACCTGTATCTTAGACCAAGAGCGATAAAAAGGCTTCTGTGTGAGACAGGTGGACATACTGCTGTACCTTTCCACCAATACATCTAAGTATTCAGAGGTGGCAGTTTACCATGATTCTTCTGATCTGAGTCATTGCCATCAGGCAAAAGCATTGCCTTCAAGTAGAGCCTGAATCACCAGCAGGTTAGTCCAGGTTAACACTCTGGCCAAGAAATCAAACCATACATTCCCTTCTTAATCCTGTGAATTGGACAGTTGCCTTACCAAAGAGGCATTTAGGACAATACTTACACACCAAGGTGATTTTCTCTTTTTTTAAACCTTCATAAATTCTCTGACCTTTCTTTATTTTGTAAAATATCCCTGAGCGTAGTTCACTGTACATTGATTTCAATAAGCATTCTCTATAGACCAATATGTATAATGTTGGAAATGGTATAATACAATTTTCCTCCACTAAAATGCTATAGAAAATTGCACATTTTATACTGACATGTGCCACATCAATAATACAGTTTTTATATCTTATTTGTAGCTATTGATCTCAACAACATAATGAAAAATTGATTGCAATGAAGTGCACTACTTCTTAAGTGTAAATTTCAATGTCAAATTATTTTTATCTATGCTTCCCAATTATAGATGAAGCTTATACATTTATATATGTTTGCTTTTACAAAACTCTGGATCAGTAAATTAGATATGACAAGAATCTGCTGGGTCAATAGAAACCTTGTTGCTCTCACTAAAATATGATTCAAAAAATTAAATACACTAGTTCCCTTTCTTCATTATAGAATGAATTAAAGTCTCCATATGTGGCATCACCTTCCTGGGCAATTTAACAATTTGAGATAGGGTCCTAAATCTTAAGGGGATATGGGCATACAAAGTATTTTATTGTACAGGAAACCACGTGAAATTCATACACTCATTCTGGAACCGACATGGCAAAGTAAACAAGGAGCAGCATATTCTTTTGTTATCTCTTGAGACCTTATTATTTTTTGGGGGAAACATTTGGGTTTGGGAAAACTTTATGTTATTAGAGCAGACAAAAACATGAGAAAGTTTTCAATACTTAGCAACGAGGAGGCATTTGATTTTTACCTTTTGCATTGTAAAGATGGAGTAAAACTCTATTTCTGCACCTTCTCCATAGCCTTTTGGGAAGCTCAGACTGAGAAATTCAGAGTATTCTTCTGATGGGTCACAAGTAGAGGTTTTCTCCAGAGAAAGCTCCCTAACTCATTTTGTTTTCTAGGGACTGGAATACTTAATACAGAACTGTTTCTGCTTGTGGAACTGCAGAAAATAGGAAAAATATTGCTGATTTAATTAGACACACTGCACATTTCATCAACAAAAGATTTAGGTGTCCAGATAAGGCAGTCTGATAGTTTTTTCTACTCAGTGAGTGGAGGCAGAAACCTCCAAGGTAGTATGACAGATCTCTTCCTAAGATGATGAGACTGAATCACCTTTTGAAAATGTTTGTCAGTTTGCACTGATGGTAGAGACAGTAGAGATAATTACTTCAGACTAAAGCATGTATTTTAGGGCCTGGCCTAGCTGAAGAGGATAAATCTCACCTTAAGGGTTCATATAACTGTAGCTGAATATTGGCTTACAATAATGTCATAGCATTGTTCAATCACTACCATATACTTTGTAAATTCAATTATCTCACTGTCAGTAAGGTAAATTTTGGAAATGTTTTTGGCCATATAGATACAAAAAGGCGATGACTGGGTTTAAGTGGTCTTTGAATATCAGTGACTAGTGTCCCAATTCTTCAGTTTCTCAGTACATAAGTGAAAGCAACTTCCCAACCCAGTTGCAGATGTGCTGACAAGAGGAAAGAAGAGGGAAATGATGCCTAGGGCAGAATATCTGTAGTAATAATATGACTATTTTAGCACTACCAATAAAAAAACCGGTCCCAATACCTCATCTCAATCATGATCCAGTGTTCAGGAGATTTTTTTTCATGTCCCTGTTACATAACATCATCTCTCTGCTTCCATATATATTTCCCTTAAAGCAGGTATTAACATTTGCCTTTCCCAGAATTGGGTGAGCTGTTTACATTTATTGTGGCCTGCTGCTGAAAAGGGAGGAATGAAAAGCCATTTCACACATTGTGGTACGAAGAAAACCTGTTTTCCCACATAATTGTACCTTGTGCTTTTGCAGGCAAGATGTTCTTGACAGTTAGGACATTAAAAATACCCTTTTCTTATAAAGAATCTTTCATTTTCATAAAGCTTTAGTTCATACTGAAGTCTATTCGTTCACAATAGTTTTTAGACAGTCTTCTCTTTCTGTTCAGCTCTCTGTATTTGTGACATTTGTGTCATTAGGCCCTACCTATCTCTCAAATTTGGTTGATAACTGTTATGGGTTCAAAACAGATTGTAAATCAAGTTGAAAATATGACTAAAGTATGGTGCCCATTGTTTGCAGGAAGTGAATGGATGAATATCTGGTCTGAGATGACGAAAGATATTTTCCGCCTTCACTGCAAAAGCTAAATTTTGTTACAAGCTGGCACTGGTGAAGTGGCTACTCTCTCCCATGCCAGAGAAATATTCACTTTGACCCTTTCCTCAGGTGAGCAGTTGGTCCACAGATTTCAGATATGCTGACAGAAAAATGTCAAGCACTGTTTCAATGAAGGCTGGATTTTATTGTTTCCATGTGTTTGTTTGAGGATGGCATTTTACAACTTCACAATTCATTTCAAGACATCCTGAAGAAAATGTGCCATGAATTTGCATATTTCATGACTGATTTTTAAATTCAGCCTACATAGGAACTTAAAAGCTACGCAAATCTTTAAAGAGAAGAAGATGATACTCTTATCAATTAGATAATTATTGTTATTATAATTACTGACTAGATATCATTCAAGACTTTATCATGAGATGGACTATGTGAAGGATGCAGTGGCATACCCATGTAGGAAGTGGACTTTTCCCTGATTTTTAGAGTCCTGTGCTTCTTCCTTTAATACAAGGGCATGAATAAGTTCTGTGCACTCAAAAATCTTCTTCCCAAGAAGTTAGTATGAGTTATACTGACACCCAAATATACATCAGTCAATGGGGAAAACTCAAAATAAATCACAATGATCATATGAAAGCCAATTTCCACGTGACTCTTTAAAACCTAAGTGTGTCACACTGAGACCAGGCTAAACAGTGTTTCCATCACCCTAATTAACTTACTGCTGTTTCAAAGCAAAGAGCATGTCAACACAGCTGTATGAGGGATGAGCATGCATGAGCAGTTAGAAGGACTATGAAATATTTAAAACAAATAAATTGAGGTGGAAACAAAAAAGTTCCGGAAAGAGTACAAGTAAAAGCTAATAGACTAAACTGGGGAGGTGTCATTTGCAATACTGCTCTATTGACAAATTGAGGTCACATATTATCTAAAGTGAAATAAAAACAAATTACAAAATACTGAAATAACTGTGGAGATAATATATATGATAAAATCATGTTTGCAAGAAGGTGATTATTTTTCCCAATTAAGGAAATTTAAAACCTGCAATAGTAGCTAATGATTTATAATTTATTATTTATTATTTAATGCAGTTTACTTTCAGGCTGAACTTGAGAGTGCTGGCATTGGTATCCGTTATTGCTTGACCAGCTGATAACATCAACAAGAACTGGGCAACAAGGCTGACAACTGCAACACCAGAGTCCTCTGAAAATCCTGTTATCCATGACAGAGAAATATGAAAAGAAATGTAGAAACCCCAGGTCCTACACCTGGGTGAGAGCTATCCCAAGCACAGCTACAGGTTGGGCACAGATTTGGAGCAGCCCTGCAGAGAGGGACTTGTGCGTGTTGGTTGTTGAGAAACCACATAAACAGGCTTTAGTGTGCACTCGCAGTCCAGAAAGCCAACCATATCCTGGGCTGCATCAAAAGGAGCGTGACCAGCAGGTCAAAGGAGGTGATCCTGCCCCTCTACTCTGCTCTCATCAGACCTCATTTGGAGTTTTGTGTACATTCCCAGTGTCCTCAACATAAGAAGAACATGGAACTGTTGGAACAAGTGCAGAGGAGAGCCATGATGATGATCAGAGAACTGGAGCACCTCCTGTAAGAAGACAGGCTGAGAAAGTTGGGGCTGTTCAGCCTGGAGAAGAGAAGGCTGCATGGAGACCTCATAGCAGCCTTCCAGTATCTGAAGGGGGGGGGGGGCCTATAAGGGCGCTGGTGAGGGACTCTTCATTAGGGACTGTAATGATAGGACAAGGAGTAAAGGGTTCAGAGTTCAACAGGGGAAGTTTAGACTGGATATAAGGAAGAAGTTATTGACTGTGAGGGTGATGAGGCACTGGAACAGGTTGCCCAAAGAAGTTGTGAATGCTCCATCCCTGGCAGTGTTCAAGGCCAGGTTGGACAGAGACTTGGGTGACACGGTCCATGTCCATGCCTGTGGCAGGTGCGTTGGAACTAGATGAACTTAAGGTTCTTTCCAACGCTAAGCATTCTATTATTCAATGAAATTTGTGATGAACACTGTCAAATACAAGTCAAAGGAAAGAACTGTTAACTTATTCTTCTGAGAAAAGTTCTCAATTATCCTTTTTCTAAAGCAAGACCTTTTGGATGCTATGATACAAGCATTCATCATGTATCCTCAAACTTTCCATTGTATGCCAAAAGCTAGTGACATACAATGAGCTGCTAGAAGTGGTGCAAGAATGTTACTTTACACATCATCAGATTACATGGAATTTGAGTTCACTTCTTAATGACCACAGAAAAAAATATACAGTTACTGTGAGTAACTCTTGCCCACGGAAAAATACATTGATCAGACATACCTTATCAGACACCAGAGAATTCAATTCCCTGTTCCCAGATCCTTAATGAAAAAAGATGTAACCTAATTCCTACTAGGCAAATCATAGCTGTGTTGGTGTTCTTATTCCATGAAAACAGGGAACAGCACTGAGAATTCTACAGATTTTTTTTTTAGCTATCAGGAAATGCAATCTAGATACTCTCAGTCTCTAACAGAGCAAGAAAGAGAAGGAATAACTTTCTTTTAGCTACTGCAATTCAGTTCTAACTTTTGAGTTGGACATTTTGATTAGTTGCTGTTTCATCTTTTTCATGAGTCCTTTTCAGTTCCTAAGGGGCATATTTACAACAATAAATTAAGAAATAAGAGGAATTACACTAGTTAGAAACTGAGTGACTACTAGACCCACATTTTGCATATTTAGGCTCATTTTACATTGTTGTATTTCACCATTTTATGCAGACAGCCACAGACCCTGGCTGAAATGTTTTATGAGTATAGTCACACTTCTTTCTGGCTTAGTGATAGAAGCAGCTAATCTATTCATGAAGTGATATAGCTGGAGCCGAGGCAGTGGCCATGTAGGAAGACAAGAAAATTATATTGTACTGACTGAAAGAACAAAGTGCTCTTTACCCAGCTAAGGTAATCAGTAGTTACAGTAAAGTTGTGTACACCGAATGTCAGCAACCTGTATGGGCAAGAGATGGAAAGTTTTAAAAATTGTTTCACTGCAATTCCCCTAAAGGAAGTCTATCACTTAAGCCACCAACACCAAGGTGTTTTATATTTGTGTAAAGCTCACCTGCATAACTTTACCTGTGTAAAATACAGTCATCTGCTCTGGCTATTTACCCCAGACATCTTCAGCCAGTGGTGAGTGGCAAGTGCCTTAGAGAATCATCTTACCTGTTTTAATACAGGATGGATTGCCTTCAGGAGACATTGTCCTATTGTTCACAAAGAGTTTCTTGATAACTATTTGACACCAGATGCCTCATTATGCTTATGCCTTACAATGTTTTACTGAAGCTTTAATAACGGGTGTTAATAGCCTTGATTCAAGATCTTCATTAATTGCTGCATGGCATTTCTAGGTTGCCAAATGGAAGTAAAATGTTATTTTCCATCTTTGACATTCACTGGTGGGATCTACACACCATGAATAGAGTTCTACTATACTCTATGCTGTTTCAGTGGTACCAAGGAAATGCTTTTGTCTCTTGCAATTAGTTTGACATGATTGTTTCCCACTGGCTTAGTAAATCATTCAGCAATTCTTTCCCAGGTTGTCTTTCCACATCAACATAAGTAGCAGGATAAATGAAATGTAGCGAGTTTCCAGATTACATTGCAGATACAGGACTTACCTATGGTGGAGTACTGACTGTGTTGCTTTGCAGCACTATATGCAACTGTAGAAGCATTTAGCAGTTTTACAGTTGCATATATGATCTGATTTTATTTAACTGAAGTAAATATGAAGTCGTATAATGTCTTTATCTTTAATTTGTAAAACAAGACATAATTTAGTCACCCTGCTTCACAGCATGCTGCAAAAGCCAATTCGTATTTTATAGAACCTTTAGCCAAACTTCCTACTTTTACTTCTAGAGTTTCAAATCTCTCTTCACTTGTGTATTAACTTTCTCGTCATATTTTTTGATGTAGCAAATGTCATGTAAATAAAAGAAAATGGTCATTTATTAAGGTGACTGGAAAATGTGATCTAGTACTTACTGGGACAACACATGGGAGTCTCTGAAGCCTCCTGCAACTCAAACCTACTCTTTCCTCCCTTTGGGAATTCTCTTTAGCACCATTTTATTTAGTTTGTATAAGTTCAAGTTTCTTCAAAGCAGTATTTATTTGTATAAAACTGTACACCAGATGTCCACAACCATGAAGCCTATAAAGTACTTAGTTGCCAATGTGACCCTGGTGGTTTCAACAATTATGAACTGAAGCAGGTCTGTTTACATAAGGCTTTAATGTTAAACTATATGCAAACATAACTGTGTGGACTCAGAGTCTCTAAGACAGACATATCCAGTTTCACAAATACGCCAGCAAATGAAATCTTAGAACTTGTAAGATACTAAGTATAGCACAAAGAACATGAAAATCACGATGCAGTAGTACTTAGCACTTATATATAGCACTTTACATCTTCAAAGTACTGTGCTAACAATATCTAATTAATCCTCCTCAGCTAATTAATCCTTTCCAGATCAGGAAGCTGAGACACATTAATTACAATTATTATTTATGTACTTATATAGCACCATAGGTGTGCATGCCACTTTACAGACTTATAGACCAGTCCCTCACTATTGCAAACAGCTAAAATTTGTCTTAATACTAATATGATAAAGTTCACGGCATGCAATATTTGGAGGGAAAACTTTTCCTTGGAAAAGTTACAACTGTGCATCAGATTCTGACATCAGATTTGTCCTTAAGAAAACACAGAAAAAGGCATCTGGGTATAAGGATCTATATTGCAATTTGGGGATTTTTTTAAGAGAAAAATGCTGTTGTGTATGAAATGGTTTCTAAGAAGTTTCAAAACGTGTTCAAGCCTCTCAATACATGAACTATCGATGGTAACTAACACCTATGATATTTTTAGATTTTCATAAAGATGATCATGAAGTAATGAGTGGTTCCCTTTTGTTGGTAAAAGATCTAAATACTTGCAATATTTGTAATTTCTTTTTGAAAGATAGTCCCAGCTGTCTCAGATTTTGTATTATTGTACTTGAAGCTTAGTTCTATTCATAGTGCATAATTTCCCAATGCAGCACAAACCGAGTTTATAAGAGAGATTATTACTTAATCATTACTTTAAAATTTACTTAATCTGCAGTGCCAGTACTTAAGTAGAAGTAAATCTAAAATTAATGATCTCCATGTTCCCAGACCATAGCACATTCCCTTAGATGAAGGAATATTATGGGGAAAATAGAAAATATTTTAATGGTGATCAGAGTAAGACCTATATCGCTACTCAGTTTCAGTCCTATCCAGACAGTCCTCATTACTAGCAGAACAACATGCAAAAAAAATTCAAGAGCTTTATCACATATATGCTCTAGTAACCAAACCTTATTCAGGAAATAATTATTAGTAACTTTCAAGCTAGGCCAACTCTAAGCAAATTGTTCCTTGCATGGCAAAAGGTTGTTCTAATAAACCTAGGACAAATGTCCTTCAACTTATAATGGATGGTCTAGAAATGTCTTCAGAAACAGCCAGAAAAATTCATGTAAGGGAAAGTATTTTTCAGTCTGAGTATGTGTGTTGCTATCATATTCTATGATATTTGTCGCATTTTAATCTCAGACTTCAAGTCCCTGTTTGATGTTGATTTATTAAATTCTTCATATCAAGTGGTTGGAATAAATCTCACTCTAGGATTTCTTAGGCTGAGAGGGTTATAAAGTGCATGGCTTAGTCCTGAGTGAACAAACTGTAACTAAAAAAACTTTGAAAACTTCTGGTTTTTAAGTTTGTGTGCTGTATACTGTAGTTCATGGTCTGACAACAATTCACAAGCATCTTGTTATTAGTACCAATAAATAAGACTCAATTTTTGAGCCAGTTTGCTTAGTTGTGACTAGCTATACTGCTTCTATGTTATAGTTCTTGACCAAAAGTGAACACTTTCTGGTTGGCTTTTTTATTTTTTCTCCTCAGCTGAATGGTGAAGATAATTTAGGTAAGCAGAATGTAATTTCCTGAACTGGCATTTGTCCAGTATATGTGGTTTGACCTCCTTTTAATGAAGATTTGTTTATTTAGAGTAGCAGGGCACAATCAAAGACCAAGTGTATTTTCAGAGAAGGAAGTGAGGAAGTGAAAACAGGCAGCGCCAATAAAGAATTCTAATCAGGAATGAAACACCTAAAAGTGCATTGAAACAGTGTTCTGCAGTGCTTCAGTTAATGCCAGGCTGTTTTAACTCACGCAACTGGTACTTACAAGATGAATAATATGAGCTGACGCTAACCAGTTTTATGCTTTCATTAGGATAGGCCATTATTACAGAGTGCTTCAGATGTATTGAGTGACAGTGAACTTTCTGCTCTCAGGGTGTGGTGGTGCAGTCTTCCCATGGGCTCAGGCACCCAGACTTAAAGCCTTACTTTAGGTTTGTGCAGATCATCCACCAACCAAGTGAAGCAGTTCATTGAGCCTGGGACTAAATGTTGCTGCCTACTACTTTTCTCTGTGTGTCACTGGCTAGTTAAATGGAAATACTTCAAATATCAGAGTGTGAATGGCAACCTAGAGCTGGATTGGAGCTGATTTCTTCTCTAGGCATCTGAGGAATTCAATTTGGGAAAAAAAATCACTGTATTTTCCCACCTACCACTTTAAATCCTATGTTGCAGCAGCCTCACATAAAATCTACCTTCTTCTGGTTTATCATAGATTTAACTCGAAGCTCCACAACACTTTCATGAGCTTTCCAAATGACCAAAACAGGCAATGCTAAGGAATGCCAAAATACTCGATCCCCATCCCCTTGCCCCTGTAGCTGAATATCCAAGTGGGTTTCACCATCATTAGGAATGAAAGTCTTTACTAGTTCCTTATTTGATGCCTTATATTTGATAAGAGAAGTCATATTCTCTTGTGTACACATTACCGCTATTGCACATTATTATTGATAGCATGTGAATGTAAGAATTCTCACCAGCCTAGTCATAGATCAGATTAATCTAGCTGTGTACTAATTACTACTTTGTTATTTAACTCTTCTGAAAGCAACCAGCTATTCCAGAATGAGTTTCACTGCAAAAATGTGAACAGACTGAAAGAAAGCCACAAGAGGATACATTGATTATAGATCACTAGAGGAACTAAGACACAGCTTTACTTTAGACAGGTACTGTCCAGGAAACTATCATGAATTTGGAGCTGTATGTCTAATGAAATGTGGAAAGGGAAGAATTGTATGGACCATACCTGAAAATTTCAGGGTGTCTGGAAGACAGAAGAATGCGTAAAAATTAATATTTAACTGAGATTAAGGCCAGTGGCTGAAGGAGACAGATACTGAAGACTGGGGGAGGGATAGAACAGGTGACCAATTTAGAATTGGACAGAAGAGGAAAGCCATTACTGATTTGTGTAATTAAAAGTGACATGGGGTACTGTCAGAGAAGGAAGAAGTCCCTAGCTGTATGTTTAAGGTGATATAAGATTGATGGAATAAGAAAAAAGCACAGATAAAACAGATTATCTTTAACTTGTTCTTGAGACCAACCGAATGTTATGTTCCAAGGTAAAACACATAAGGGTGGACCTCTTTTGCCACAGGTGAGCCATCTCAATGAAGATGACTCATTAACTTCAGAGGAAGAGTTATGTCAACACATACGGTGGAATGATGAGTGAAAAGGGGTTTCTGAGAATCTGCATTTTTTTTTCAACTATCAGTCATGTGCTGTATATAAGAATTTTAAGAATATATGGTCATGATGACCCTCTGAAGATGTAAAGTGGAAGCTGGATTTTAAGATGTTCCTTTCTTCCTCCTTTCCTCCCCCCTCTCTAACTTTCCATTCCTTCTTTTCTCCCCTTTCCTCCTACCTCTATTCTCATCTTCATCTTTTTTCTTTTTCCTTTCACTACAGGCTCAAACTGTGGAGTTTTTTGAGCAGCATGGCAACATATCAAATGCAGCAAGCTTGGAAAAGGTGCTCAGGTCATTCTCCCAACCTGCTCAATGAAACCAACTAGCTCCTGTGCACTATTTGCTGATGGTAGCTGATTCTTTGTTGATAAAGAAGGGTCAACATATATAATCAGATTTGTGCTATTCCTTCCCATGATCAAAAGGAGGAGGTTCCCTCTTCCTTCATTTGAAATCTTTGCTGAAGTACACAGTCAGCATACCTCCCTGCTAAGTGCCTCTACAATTGTTATAGGTTTGCAGATTTTTTTCTTTCTCCTCCACCACCCCATGTAAAAACTGAAGCTGCTGGCTCCTATCAAACCTCATCCAGGAAAGGAGCTAAAAGGAAGAATCTCTCTCTGCATAATTCCAATATTGATGAATTAAGACCTAAAATATCTTTCTGTATTACAAAAAACATTCAGAGTCCATGCTTAAAATTGAGATTAGCTCCATCAAGAAGCAGTAAATTCAGCAATAAGATTTAATCTCTGTAGCACTCAAAAGACAAGATTCAATTATATTCTGTGATCTTAATTGAATTACAAAACCCCCCTCAAAAGTAATGACATTATTTTATATTTTCCCCAAGCCCAGCTTACTTGGATTGAAAAGAATTAAATAAGCCACGATTTGAGAAAAATATGTTTGTTTTTGCTGCCTAATAATTCACAGCTTTGAGGAGAAGCTAATATCCTTTAAGTAAAAGACTAATATCTATCTCTGGAAGTGCTTTTTTTGACCCATCTGGTTTGTCAGAAAAGTCTCCTACCTCTGATATTTATACAATATCATGCAAATGTCAAAATCTGAATGTCATCTTCAAAGACCCTTTTATGTCAGGCAACCCCTTTATAGGGAAAAAATAAACAATTTTATGTATGCATGCTTGATGCCAGTCCAATTAATAAAAGCCTTTTTTGCTATGCTTGGCTACAAGCAAGTTTCTCTTTTGAAAATGAACAGAGGGAGAATGAGATAAAAGGTCTGTATTGTTTCCTTGCAAATTTTACAGTTTCATTTTTAATTTGTGTTTGGATGTGAGGATCTTGGTGCAGATGGTGTGATAGTCCACAGTATGTTCTGAGAACCTGAAATGATAACAAAGATATGCAAATTGAGAGGGTGCTTTGGATGAAAGCCAGGATATCCAATTTCACAATAGCTGAAAACAAATTGATGTGCCCAGCAAACTACACAGAGTAGCACTAGGAAATGTAACAGTGCCAAAACAAATTATATTAATGACCTGAGCAGTTTGTTGAATTCTATTGGCTAGCTTAATGTTGGTTACATTTGTCTGCGTTGGCACTTCATTTACTGCACAAAACAACTTTCATAAATGAAAAAAAAAAAGCAAACCCCAAAACCAAACATCACAATAAAAAAAGAGCACTTAATGAAAAAAAAATCAGTTTTGATAACTGCAAAATAAAGTTATACAAGAATAATTTTTTCATCTGAGAAATAAGCAGCATATTTCATGTGAAACAAATTGAAAAAGTAGATGCTCTTTAAATTCAGAAGTAAGAGCTGAAATTACTTCTTCTATAACGAAATTCTCTAATGTTTCAATCTAGATCAGCATTACACTTGGTATTAACAAAAAAAGAGCAAAATTTTTATTATTTGGTAGAGAAACCTAAAAAAGAGATGCTTTCAAAGGAAATATTTGGGTGTAAAGCCACTATCTGAAGTAATTCTGAAACAGTAATGCTATTCACATCTTCACCAGCATTAAAATGAGAACCTGAGCCCTTGGCTGTCATTTCTGTCTTCCCCTCCTCCTTTCTTTAAATGAAAGATTCTTGTCTCCAAGTCAATTGTTTTAAACAGACTTTTAAATTTTTTTCCTCTCTTAAACTGTGTTTAAGTGGATAAGAAAAAAAGTCTGCCAAGAATATTTGTAGTTTGACTATCCCCTAACAGTTAATACATTTTTACGCTAATAGCTTCTTTCTATTTAGAATGAGAAAATAAAAGGCACTTCCAGTTTTCATAAAATCATACTAGCAAGTCAGTGAATCAAATGCACCTTTCACATATTTCAGTACTCCATACTGAATAACATATTTTTAACTACCAAGACCCATAATCTGAATATTTTAAAGCATGAATTTGGATTTGACCCTAAACACATGAAATTTTTTTATTTACTAATACCATACCTAAATTGGGCCTAGTAATGGAAAGAATAAACTGAGTTTTGATTTTGTTACCCCAGCAGTCAGCTAGTGTAATACCAGAGTTTCAATAGAGAGATAGCAGTCTAAGTGACTCAGATGCCATCAAACTGCAGAACCACCACTAATCCTTTGTTCACCTAAAAAACTCTGAGGGCATTTTATAAAATGCTAAATCAAAGTAAAAATAGTGGCAGATGCACCCCCTCCCCCCTGTAGAACTATGACTTTAAAATGTTATGATTGATATGATATATTAAAATGTGAAGCAGTTACTTGTTGCTTGTAACTTTATTTTAATCTCTCACAAGAATGAAAACAAATACTGGCAGAGAATTCATCAGACATTCAGCACAAAGACAATGTGGCTCAATTCTTAAATGTCACCTATTACATATACAGTTGTATTTGTTCTAATGCCACAAAACTGTTCTTGTGAACAGCACTTATACCCATATTTTGCACTTTTGCTGACTTTAGCCTTCCCAGTACAGAATTTGTAACTAAAAAGTTCAAGACAATGTCAATATACTAATTGCAGTTATTGTCATTTTATAGATAAGTATACTTGCGAAAAAAGACCCCTCCAGCTCTCCAACCCATAAAAATAAAAACCCCAACACACCAAAACCATTGGTACAAGCTTTGTTTGTGCCATTTTTTTTTTCAGGTTCTTCTCTCAAAACTCGCATCTAGAAGGATCTTTCCTTACAGATGAATTTGCCTTGGCTGGCAGAGTCCAGTGTTTCAGCAGGGCTTACAGCACCACTCCTACACTTGTCCGGAACCTGGAGGTGTTTCACATTGGACATTTGGAAGAAAATTTATGTGGAGTTATGATAATTCGGAAGGGAATGAGGTATATTGGGTAAAGAGAGCTGAGAAAAAGGGAGAAGGGTATGTAATCTCTTCCTTGGTCCCGAGGGACTTACTCAGAAAACATAGCCCAGGTATGCAGCTCCTGGATCCATGCTACAGGGGAGTCTGCGGTTGAAGCTGGTAGTCATAGGGTGACTGCCTTTTTGTATGAATAAGAAACAGATTAAAAGACTTCATAGGCTTCCCCTCAGAAAACAACCCCGTCCCTGTGACAGGATAGCAATCACATATGTCTTCAAAAAGATGTGTGGGAATGACCCACATCTGTTCCTTAAGCCTTCTTTTCTGCTTATGCTAACAGAAGGAGATGATCTGGCTCTGTGGTTTTTAACTCATCCAGCACTGAGAATGATTCATTAAGTAAAACCAGAAGACTTAGAAGGTATGCTAAAAGTTTCTTTACTTAGTGGCATGCCTTGCCTGAAAATGTCAAAGTCTTCTTACAGCCAGTTGGATAGGGAAGATGATAATACAAGTCATCCTGTAGGTTTGCAGGATTGAAGAGGAAAGGTGGAAGAAAAATCAGTTTTCTTTAGAAAAACACCTCAAGAAAAATGCAACTACTCTGTTCAGCGTGAAGTACTTTTCTAAGGCCTGTGTCTCCATTTATTTTGCTTTTCCCCTTATTGCACCAAGAGCCTGTGTCCTCCTGAGTGTACCTGTGCAAAGGAATAAAAGGAATGTAGAGGTAAGAAAACTGTGAAAACCTTGGCATTTACAAGCTTTAATAGTGTTCACCACATTTTATGCACATTCTGCAGTACTTTTATAAGAGCTTTGTGGGTTTTAGTAAGAAAGCCGTAAGGGGTTTCTAAGCCTACCTCTTGCCTCCAGAGGTGCTGGGGCTTCCCAGCATTGGCACCAATGCAGTGAATCCTGCTGCCCTGCTGCAGAACCAGCTTTGCAAAGTGAGGTTTCACTGGAGCCACAGTGTCTGCCTGGAAGGCAGGTCTGTAGGACCTCCTGGTGCAGCAGGTTACACCTAAGTGCTACTGGGACCTGCCCCTGTTGCAGACAGTGCACACCAAAGTGAAAGTCTCATCATCTCTGGTGGAAAAATGCCTGCTCCCCACCAAGGGCATGAAATAAGGTCAGGGAGAGCATCAGCAGGGACAGCTCCTGCTCAGCAGTAGTGGGTTGTAAAACCTAGACTTTTAGTGGGGAAGCTGGAAAGAGCTCTTCTTCCTGCAGGAAAGGTGTAGTGCCTCTTTTTAGCTGAGCACTCTCAAGCCTGAGGTGCTTGTTTCAAACACTCTCATCTCCTACTGACTTCATTCCTCTGTGTTACTCCTACACTCTCCTCAGTAGGTGTGCAGCGCTGTGCCATTTATATGTTGCATACAATGTGTCTGAGAGTAGAAGTTTAGCTTTTCTAATTAGGTGCTATTTTAAACCCCTTTTTTTCATTACAAGATGAAGGTGTAAGTGCGAATTTGACGCACATTTGTCAAAGGAAATAATAATAATAATAAAATCCTCACAAAGCAATTAATAGCTTTTATTAACTGATGTATCTATGTAACAGCAAAGTATAGGTTTTAGATGAGCCCGGAAAATGACCCTTGGTAAAAAGCTTGCTAAAAGGAATACCTTGGAGCTGTCCATCAGTTGCACAGACGCACACAAATCCTGAGCAGCGAGGCAGTGTACTCTCTGTCTTCATGCATAATACATACAAAATAGGTGAAGTGGTATGTAAAGTGAATTTTAATTGGTTATAATTGTCATTTCATTTAGTAAAGTATTGTCTGGAGACCAGGATATCAATTAGCACTCTATGGACTCTGTTACTTATGAAAATATGCATATATAGAGATGATGTGCTCTAGCAGCAGATATACTTTAATTAAGAAAGTGGTACAGTAAATTAAAGACCTTTAAAGTATTAATTAATTGGTGTATAGATCAGTTCTGAGCTTCAACTTGCTAAAGTTAAAATCACTGTACCTGATTTAAATGAGATAACAAATGCGTATTCTGTGTTGATACTAGCTTTTTAAAGGTGTCCATTGCCAGAACCGTGTTAGCTTAAAGGTGAAAGGCATCTCTTCTCTACATAGCACTGAAGTTTTAGCTTAAGTTGGAACAGCTTAGAGTTCTCATTTGTTCATACATAAACATTGAACAGAACTGTTTTGTGAGGAATCTTTATCCTGATCTCATTGTATATGTCCTTCATATTCTTTGGTATTAATAAACATCACAGATTAATAAGGTATAGAGAAGTGACTGATATATTCTATATTATTATTAAAATGTTTGTAACTAAGGCAGGTTTGGTTGGGTTTTTTTTCTTTTCCTTTTCCATTGGGAAAAATGAGGGACCTGTCCCTTTTTAACCACTTGCTCTGAATGACTTTTATACCCAATATAAGTGAGAAAAGAGGATGAATGTCACCTCTCTTCTCTTCCTCCTCCTGCCGATGCATACTCCTTCTTTTGATTGACAGATACTAATAACCTTCCTGCCCTAAGTGCCATGGAGACACTTTATTAGGACAAACAGCCAAGGAAATCTAGGAATGAAGCCAAGCCTGCAGTGAGTTATTATCGGGCTTGTATTTATCTCAGCTTTGTAATTTTTTTCAGTGATATGCAAATCCTGAAATAGATCTTCTTCTGTTGAAGGACAGGTCCCTCTGTTAATTGATCCACTGAGATTCAGCCTAACCTCTTTTAGCTATCAGCCAGGGAAACAGGCTACATAAAAGAGTCTCAGTGCTGTATACAGTTCACATAAATTCGCTGTGCATTCTACAAGGAAAACTTCCACACAGAGAATGCATTTTTAGTTCCTGAACATATTTTACATATCAGTGTTATCTGCATAACAGATCAAACTGATTTGTTTATTTGTTTATTAGATATGTATGAGGGTGCACTCTCATAATCAGATGTGATTTTAGATGGAGCTTTCTTTCTTTCTGGAATGATACACCACAAACATGTATTGTAAAAACACATTAAATGAAATTCAGACATAATGAAAATGCATTTCTTCAAAATCACCTTTTTTAGAAAAAAAAGATGCTACATAACAGAAACACTTTATTACTGAGCAATTTGGGAATTAGCAACACAGGTGCATCTCCTACATGCCTTGAGATTCTGCAAACATTTTTTTGTTTCTTCGTGGAGATTTGCAGCAAACAGGTAACATTGTTTCAAATAGATCTTTTAGTAGCATATTAATAACAGAATCAAGAAGGATTTACTTCTGCTTTGTCATTCTATAGGGATAAGTCCATTTAGCAAGCAATTTATTTGACAGAGAGCAGAATTTATAACAAGGGAAATGTTCAGTGAAACACTAATAATAATAATAATAATAGTAACAGTAATATCAAAGAGTCCAGAATGAAAATGGATCAGCATAAAAAAATGTTTATTATTTTTACTTTTAAATAGCATCTCTCATTCATGAGAATCCTGAAGATCTTCATTAATCACTAGTAACAACAGTAAAAGCATAGCTATCAGTGAGACTGGGAAGGTAACCCCAAGAAGGGGCAAATTTGGAGCTGAGTTCAAACTCTGCTGAAGAGTGAAGTGGGATCAATAATGCTCACAGATTGTGGACCAGCTTTCATTTTGACACTTCCTCTAAACCACAGCAACATGAAGTAGCATGGGAGAAATCTATTACCAAAACCTTTCCAGTTTCTCAACCTAAGAGACAGGACGATATGCAGTAATGAGGTGTGAGGCATGAAAGCCTGCACTCTAATCCTGGTTCTGCCCGCCAAATTATGTCATGGCCTTGAGCAAGTCATTTCACCTCTACTTCTTTAAAATGAGGATGATAAGCTTACAAGGCTCAGTCTATGATTCTTACTCAGTAAGTGTTTGTAAAGTGCTTCCATTATGTGAAATCCCTATGCAAGTATGAATAATTTTTGTGAGCATGACCACAGTACCCAGAGTGGGGAGCTCCTCAAGGGGTAGCATTATCAGTGTGGGATGCAAGGGAATCTGTATTTCAGCACAGATCAGAACCCAGACTTCAGACACTGAAAATTATCATTTCCACAGCCAAATGTCTCTGGTAAGGTAATGGAAGAACTTGACAGAAACATCTTTACAGGTTAGGGAGCTGAGATATAGAATCAGTGCCAAACTACAGCACTTCTGGACATTTTTGAGTCTGATCATGCTGATTTTAGTGGTAATATGACCTGTGTTTATAGCTGAAGTGTTTAGGGCTGACAGAGACAGAGAACCCTGAAAATCATAATTGAACTTCTAAATTACTGGGCTATTTTGAGAATTGCAGATATATCTTTAAACTTTAACATGTTGTTGAAAGTCCAATTTTCTCAGTAAGGAGATTTTGAAATGGGTTTTACAAGTTGAGGTGGCCTTTGCTCAACTCCTTTATACTTTCCGTCTGTCTTCAAAGAATTTTCTATCAATTGTTGTGTAGAAGCGAATCCACCAGGCAAAGCTGTTGTTTACAAAGGTCATATATGTGTAACTCATACCCGTGGTGGTGCAATAGCAGCTCCAGGTAGAATGTCTGTGTTGCATTGAAGGTATGGTACTACAGATTGAAAAATGTTAAATAATAGTGGGTTGTGCAGATGACTGCTAAATTGACATTGCAGGAGTTTTTTCCTTTGTGTCTTTTTGGTTGAGGTCATTCCTGAGTAATGAAGATGTGAAATAAAATTATCACTCAGTCCTCTTCAGATTTTTCTTTTTCTTCTCTGCAATTTCACTCTTCCATTTCCTCTTTAGTTATTTGCACACTACTGTGTTAATGGTTTGGAGGAAATGTCTAGCAAATGACATCACTTCAGGGTCTAGGGCTCTGTGGAGGAATAAATGCATCAATATAAGATTCTACAAGATTTTATAGAAATTGTGGAGGGAGGTATTTAAGTAAAAGCATCCATGTTGCATGAGTCAGTACTAGGGTCTAGTAGATTGTCTCTTAAGAAAAATAAAAAGGTTTTTGGAAATAGATTTTCAATCTACTGTTTTTGAAAGAAAAATTAGAGAAGAAAGACCACAGCACTTTTGTAAAGTGTTAATTTCATAACAAGCTTTTCTTTCTGTGACTTCTGCTTTGTTTGAGTGAAATTGATCCAGCCAAAATTAGCTATGTTTTTGTGCCTAAACCCAGAAAGTTCTCAGGATTTTTTGGAAGCAATTCTATTTTATGCATGAAATGACAGTAAAGGCAAGCATCCCACATTCTGAGGAATTCTTAATTTAACTGAGGGTTTTATTTTGTGTACAGATAGATCAAGACAAGCAAATAAGATTGCAACTAGCAAAAAAAAATACAAGTAGAAAGTTGGCAGCTTTCTGTATGCACAGTATGCAAAGAAACCATAGTTTATGTACTACAATAGCTCTAAAAGGCTATCGTAGGAACCTATTATTTCTTATGTTAGATGCTACAAAAACAAGCAATTAATTAATAGAATTTCCCAACCTGATTCTCTGGGGAAGGTGACTTATATATGGAATCCTTGTGAGAAAGAGTATGGCTTATTCCTGTATTTCTGGTTTTGGTATTTGATTTGTTGCAAACTAACTCAGATAATCTGTGATAGTCTTAAAGGACAGACAGTAGCTTTATATCTCCCTCTCTCTCTCCTTCCCTTCATTTTTCGCTCCCTTCCTCTTTGTTACTGTTGTGGTTTAAAACCCAACCACAGTCTCTCTCTCCCTCCCCCCCCCCCCCCCCCCAGCCCCTCCTCCCTCTGGCTCCTGGAGGGATAGGGGGGGAGAATCGAAAGAAGGTAACTCCCACGGGTTGAGATAAGAGCAGTCCAGGAACTAAGGTATAACACAAACCACTGCTGCTACCACCAATAATAATAATGATAGAGGAAATAAAAAAGAGGAGAGAATATGTTACCACCCACCGAAACAAGCCCAGTCTGGAAGAGATCAAGACTGAGCCCTTCCCGCAAACTCCCAGTTACCTCCCCGGGCATGACGTGCTGTGGTATGGAATACCTCTTTGGCTAGTTTGGGTCAGGTGTCCTGTGTCTGCTTCCTCCCGGCCTCCCCTCCTCCCTAGCAGAACATGAGACTCACAAAGTCCTTGATCAGAGTAAACATTTGAGCAGTAACTACAAATATACGTGCTATCAGCACCGTTCCCAGGCAGAAAAGTCAAACACAGCACTGCACCAGCTACCAGGAAGGAGAAAAAATGACTGCTACTGCTGAACCCAGGATGGTTACATATACAGATTGACATTTTGTGCATACACACATACACATGTATTTTGTTGTATGTACTTTATTTAATGTATGCATCTATATATATACAGACTTAAGCTTGTGCAGACCGTATTTGCTACCTTATTGCAAATATAAAATGAGAATCTTATAATTTGTCTTTAATAATAAGGTGAGGGTTTTTTTGGAAAAAGTTTGCAAGGCTTTCCTGAATTCTCTGGGATCACAATTAAACCAGTATTTAGTGTTTTAGGTACAGCTCCTGAAGTGCTTAATAAGTGAAAGAAAATTATGAAAAAACAGTGCTGTCCTTAGAAGTGTATTAAAAAACAAGACATGCTAATTTTGATCAATCAGGTTAGTTAGAGTACGTAAGAGCTTTCAAAAGAGATTAACATCTGAAAAATCACTTTTTCTGGGACTGATGAACTTCACTAATTTTACATTCATCTTAGCATGTAGAGAGCTGGGCAGGGATACGTCATAAAGCCAGCAGAGTTAGCTTGTGAGGGTAAATAGTTTTCTCGCTACTGGCTTCAAACCTAAGGCAGTGCCAAGGTAAAAGACAGCTCAGTTTAATCTGACCAAAGCAAAACATGATGTATTTTTTTATTGATATTGTCTTTTATTTCTTATCTACTCACAATAATCTGAGAAAAAGGGAACTGTTAAAAAAAGGCTCTTTTAAAACCCAGGACATGACAATAAGGATAGTCAGCTTTCCTTAGTGGACAAAGTGAAAGTGAAGTGTTCTAATCCTGAAGTGTGAGGAAGTAAAGGTTTCTCAAAGTCAGGGCAATACAGCAGGTGACAGAGAGCACATAGCCTACAGGCACGTCTACAGGCCATTCCTGGTTTTCTCATACATGCTATTAAAAGGTTGTTTTATCCTGAGGCAAAGTTACACTGAAAGAGTTAAAAACCACTTTAGAACATCAGATGTCATGTCACAGTGCTTCAGAAACACTGCTGAAGTGTTGCAATGCATATAATGCTTTTCCTTAGCTTCATTTATCTTATCTAGGAAATCACTTTTAAGGCTGATCTAAAACTTGATTCAGTCCTCAGCACTTCTTTAAAAAAAACAAAAAATAAAAAAATTGGTTTAACACTGACATCAACAAGCTTTAGACTAAGCCAAATAATTTTATTGACAAACATTAAAAATATTAAAATTACCTTCCAGTTTAGGAATAGATTTGGCCAGTTAGATAACAGTTGAAGATTGGCATAAATCTACTGAAAACAATGGTACTATGCTGATTTAAACAATCAGAGTTGCTATCAAAAAAATATTTGGGGGAAATGAAGAAACTAACCCTAAGAAAAGTACATAAGCTAAAATGAAAATAACCATAATTTTCACAAAATCTAGAATATATAAAAAGACATACAAGAAAAAGATTCTCTTGATCTGAAACAGCAAGTAACTTACATTAATCTAGTGTTTGAACTGCTTTAACAGATGACAGTGTTAAAATAAGAAAGTGAACAAAAGATCTTGTTTATGCCAGGGTAATATGACCCAAGACCTTTCCCTGCCCTTAGAATGCATCTCTGTATAAGCAGCTAGTTGGGAGTTTGGCTGAAAGGGCTGTGAGGAAACAGGCTAGTGTTATAGATCAACCAGTATCTCTCACAAATAGGCAGGAACAAGTTTCAGATCTAAAACATGATAAAATCTGTCAGGGGGGAAACAAAAAAAACACAAATGTTTAGTCTGTGTTTGCACTTGCATTTTACAATCTCACACAAGCTGGCAAGAAATAAAGCAATGTTCTAGCCGTCTGAGCCTAGGAGCTGGCTAAGGGGAAGTTGCTCTTGCAAGAGCAAGGCAAACCTGGGTGCTGTCACTATTCACCACCCAAGAACAGAGGAAACTGGATTGCTAGTCGAAGAGGACAGGCTATGGAGGGAAGAAGGCAAGACGTTTCCCAGGCTGATTCCTAACCCTGATGAGTTGTATCCATGCAATCCAGAGCTGACAGATATGTATAACACCCAGTTAGTCAAATCACAGTGGCCAAGCCAGGGTCTTTGTCCAGAGGAGTTTATCTGTTTGTTACCTTCTAGCTTCTGCCAGGCAGAGCTTTCAGCCTGGCTATGAGAAGGAAGGAACATCCACATGGCATTTGGAGTCACAGACTCATACAGTTGCAAAATCATTCAGCTTGGAAATGACCTTTAAGATCATCAAGTCCTACTGCAAAGCTAACACTCAATGGGAGTTGCATTCACCCAGAAATCAGTTCTTTGTTATTATATTTCCTATTCAGACTCTGTGGACAGGTCCTCTAGTTGCCCATGTATAGACAGAAAAAATGAAGAAGAATCTTTTAAAGTGTCTCCACACACAAACCTGACCATTTGAAGGTGGTCTAACTTAGATAAATATTGGTATCTTTGCTGACATTGCCAACACAATTAATGCCCTCTAAAAGCCCTGTTTAATGTGAACATCTGGCCGATTATGTAGCTGTTAACTGGAGTGAAACCATCATGCACATTCCATATAAACAGCTTACTGTGTCATGTAGTAACAGCATTTGATTTTTAACAGTCTAGGTGCTTTCAAGCTGACCCTTTCCTCAGAACTCTTTCCCAAATATTAACAACCCCTTTGGCTTGTACAGTTCCCAAGAGTATTTCTTCCATGCATTATATAACTTGTTTAGTTTAAGTTTTTTCGCTCCACACAGCAACCTTAAATTGCTTTCTCATCTGCTGCTGGACCCATCTTGTTCATCTCAGTAGCAAGAAACAGCATAACCTGAAGTACAAGCATATTTCTACAGAAAGGCAAGAATCCCTCTGGCTAATCTGACATATTCCATGTTGAATCATTCTAGCTATTATATACTGAAACTGTCAGAAATCACAGCAAGGCCCAAATATATACAGATTCTCCCATGCTGGACCCCCTATCAAGCCACGATTACTGTTGTGAACTGGGTGAGTTATACAAGAGAGGAAGGGTTATTGGGTTTTGTTACAAATAACATACCTGTCAGTGAAGTGAAAGGCATGCCACATCCAAAAAGGTGATGTATGACATGCTTTTCACTTCACCAGGAGGGATAGAGGAACAAATAAACTACATGTTTCACATGCCTTGTCTTCCACTCACAATTTGTTTAAGTGATTGCCTTGCTATTGTTTTCCACAAGGTGCTCCAATCAGCGACTAAATTGTATTTTAGTCTATTTACAAAATGAAACGTGTTGTCTGCTGTGCAATTCTTACTTTTGAAAAATAAGATGAATAAAGGCTGATATAAATGAATGTGTCTCCTGTTGTTAGTGGAGTCTACAATCGAGTCTAAGCCTAAAGCTAGACATTGCAGATCTGCATGAGGAGACTGGAGTTTCTGAAAGATTACGTTATGGTTACACACTACAGGCACTGCTGGCACCAGAAATATCTCTTGGTGTTCTGGCAAGAAAACCACATTGTCTCAAGGGCCACTAAACCTGTGGACAGTTTCTTCACAGACTCACTCACTGCATCCCCTTACCTTCCACCTTTATTTTCCTCCCACCCTTTTTAGTATGCTTTGCATACTTTTTTAATCACTGCTTTTATTAATCTATGAAAAGCAATTTAGCTATCTTCAGTACCTTAGGTATTTCACTAACTCTCCCAAAAATATTCTGTACAATGGTATCCATAATTGAATAATATAGGTTTCACTTGCGGGGAACAAAACCAGATGGTTTGTTTTTAAACACTTCCTGAAATACAAATGCTTAATGTGGACAGAGAACTATGATTCAGAAGCTGCAAGAACCCAGTTCTGGTCCCTGGTTTGTGTGCTCTGTTTCGTCTTGCTGTTTGCAGTGGCATATTAATTCTGAAAGTGACATATTGCTTTTGAGTGAGAGGAAGTTATAAAAGGAGCCGGAAATATACCATCTCTGTAATACCTCCATAATAAGTGTTTCACACTGGATTCCATTATAAGTGTCATATTCACTCTTATGGCTTTGCACAAGAACAAATTGCATGATTACTGACAGGGTACAAAGAGAAAAGTTTCCGGCAAATACGTAGCCCATTTATCAAAGCACACTCAAGGTATGATGGATTACAAAAGTGTGCCAGAATACTGGACTGCTAAAGCTCTGAATAATGATTGGAAAGAGATTAAAGAAAACCAAGCAAACCCCTGAATTTCAAAAAAATAGTTTTTGAAAGGTATTATGCTACAGGTAGCTTCCCTTAGATAATTACTTTGATCACCTGGCAACACAGGCGTGCTCTTTGTAGGGGGAATCCTTTACACGAACACTCTAGAGGTTCAAACTGGGCTGTCTTTGAGCTCAATACAAATAATTAGTAACACAGAATGTGCAGTTCATCTAATCCCTAGGTAGGTATATACATTAAGTCATATGACTCACCAAATCCAATTCTAGTCTGGGTAGTCAGATCAATTCAATGGTGAGACTACCTTCTGTATCAGAGCTAAGCTTGGTGTACATGGGAATGGAGAATCATAGAACCATAGAATAATTAGGGTTGGAAATGACATTAAGATCATCTAGTTCCAACGCCTCTGCCACAGGCATGGACACATCACACTAAACCATGTCACCCAAGATTCTCTCTAGCATGGCCTTGAACACTGCCAGGGATGGAGCATTCACAACATTCTTGGACAACTCATTCCAGTACCTCACCACCCTTACAGTAAAGAACTTCTTTCTTATATCCAGTCTAAACTTCCCCTGTTGAACTTTGAACCCATTACCCCTTGTCCTATCACTAGAGCTCCTAATGAAGAGTCCCTCTTCAGCATCCCTATACGACCCCTTCAGATATTTGAAGGCTGCTATGAGGTCTCCACGCAGCTTCTCTTCTCCAGGATGAACAGCCCCAACTTTCTCAGCCTGTCTTCATACAGGAGGTGCTCCAGCCCCTTGATCATCCTCATGGCCATCCTCTGGACTTTCTCGGACACCTTCATGTCGTTCTTATTTACACAGAACTGTACACAGTACTCCAAGTGAGGTCTCATAAGAACAGAGTAGAGGGGCAGGATCACCTCCTTTGACCTGCTGGTCACTCTTCTTTTGATGCAGTCCAATATATGTTTGGCTTTCTGGGCTGTGAGCACACACTGAAACCAATTCAAATTTCTTATCAACCTGTACCTCCAAGTCCCTCTCAGGGCTACTCTGAATCACTTCTCTGCCCAACCTGTAGCTATGCCTGGGATTGCCCCAACCAGGGAATAGGACTTTACACTTTGTTATGATGAACTTCATGAGGCTGGCATTGATGCACCTCTTAAACGTGTCAAGGTCCCTCTGGATGGCATTCCTTCCCTCCAGCATATCAGCTGAACCACACAGCTTGGTGTCATTGGCAGACTTGCTTAGGTTGCACTCAATCACACTGTCCATGTCACCGACAAAGATGTTGAACAAGACTGGTCCTAACACCAGTCCCTGAGGGATACCACCCATCACTGATCTCCAATTTGGCATTGAGCCATTGACCATAACTCTTTGCGTGTGACCATCCAGTGAGTTCTTCACCCATCGAGTGGTCCACCTATCAAATTGATGTCTCTTCAGTTTGGAGAACTGCCCTACCCACAGGGATTTCCTCATCACAGTGCAATTCAGCCTACAACATAGGTCATCATCTCTACATTTTTATGTTTTCATCATCCTAGGATTTCTATGCCCCTGCACTTTGAATATCTGATGATAGTTGTGGGGATGAAGGCGATACGATCTGCATGAAAAACAGTTTAAGAATGAGCTCTGAAGCCTTGATGCTTGATACGCCCTGGGGCGATGTGTCAGAAGGACAAGAAAGATCAAAAAATAAGCCTTGGGGGAATGGGTGAGGATGTAGTTGTGGTGGGAGTCTCAGTTGACGATGTGGGGGTTGTCAGAGGGTCTGCAGCATTGTGATTGGACTATTTACCTGGAGAGTTTTACAGGGGTCAATGAGACTGAATGTTGTATATATGCGCAGCTTGGGAAAGTACCGAATAGGGGGATAAAAAGGTTGTAATAAAGTTGGATTTGAGTCTTGATTGGGATTTGAGTCTCTTCATCAACTTGAGTCCATGTTGTGAAACACCACAGATTGTTAATGGCCAAACATCCTCAGGGCAACAGGTATCAGAAGCACCCTGAGCATGGCTGGGAATTTCCATCAGACAGGTAAAGAGTAGGGAGCTTATATAAGGTACAGAGGTCTGCTACCTAAGCAGCATTAAGTACTAGAAAGTTCTAAGTTACCAGGGTTGTGTCTATCACTGTCTTTCTCACATCCACAGACTAGGAAACAACTAGTAGCATTGGTAAAACTCCTGAAAATGTCATGCAGGCTGACTAGTGATGATTTCAGTGTTTTAAACAGTAGTTTCTGTTTAATAAGTGGCCAGTTTCTGTATTTACATCTGATAACTATTTATGCCCATATTCAATCAGAGTGAATTAAATATCCCTGATGTAGGCAATGCATTTGAGGCATTTCAGGTAGGATTCTCATGCCTATCCATAGCCATCTAGAGTTAACCTAACCTTAGAGTGTAGCAACTATCTTCCTCCATCTATGAATGCAGGGAAAGAGAGAAAGAGATTTTTAATTCTTGATTTGTCATCCTAGAAAACCTCCTTTGTACGGGGTGAATTGCCTTCATGTCATTGACAGGAAAAGGGGCTCAGATATTCACTTCAGCTGGTGTTGTTGTTCATCACAAATAAGAGACCAGTGTCGGAGAGGATGAATCCCACCCCAAAAGTGCTAAAGACCACTCAAAAACCTGAAGAAAACAAAGGATTCCCTAGAAAATTGTATTGTTCCCTCGAGCTATATTCTCATTGAAAATGAAACACTATATGCTGAACATTTTTTTTTTACTTCACTGTGCTCAAACTGACTCTTTTTGATGAAAATATAACCCTGATCAAGGTTATTATTAACCTGTATAACCCATGTTAGTAGTGGTTGAAAAAGTTGGTCTAACCTAATCACCTCAAGTTTCAGAAAGATCTATTGGATACTGTATTTTTTTCTAATTCTCGATTTTCATGCTTTCCTCATTTGTACCATTTTCACATTTTATTTCTTCATTTACAGCCATTTTCTCGTTTGTATTTTCTCTCTTCCATGCAACAGAGAAGTTTCTCATTTACAAGCTGACACCTGTGGTTTTGAATAGCACCTTTTAATATAAGTTATACAAATGAGATGTGCTGCATGATTTTTCAGTGTACCTTACACAAAAATTGACCTCACATAGATTATCAGTTATTCATGGCCCCTTGCCTTAAAAAGGGTCCTAAACAGCCAATCACAATTTAAAGGCATATTATTCCGCCTTAAACACATTTATTCATGGTACCTTTCACGAGTTATTGCCCATTTTCTTTCCCAGAATTAAGGATTATTGAAGCTTGTGCAACGAGAACTTTGTTCTTCATAACTCACCCTCTTACTTGCTTATGCAATGAAGCATTATAATGTGCAGATAGTTGCTTCAGAGGACTTATGACTTCACTAGCTGTACAAAGATGAGGACAAAGACAAGTCAAGAGGAAGGAAAACATTTGCAACATAATGAGAAGGTAAATCACCTTCCATTTGCTGCAAATAGGTTGATGGAAAATATCACTAATGTTCCCTTCTAGCTGTGAAGAACATGGTGCTTTATGTGTTCTTTCTGGGGGGGGATTGGAGAGCCCAGACTTGGCATACCTAATTTCTGATATTTAGACAAATGTAAGTTAAAAGGAAAAAAAAGAAAAAGGTAGGGAGTGGACCTCTTGAGAATTCCTATTAGAGCTGCGGTAGTCCACTACTAGAAACTTGGTTTGGGGGTTGAAAAACTGCTCAGACTCTCTGCTGAGGTAGCTGGAGTTACAGGCATCACTGGTTTGAATCCTAGTTTCCTAATGTAAGGCGGGGGGGAAGTAATACCATCTAGGTTTGGGTGTATCCAGAATGGCAAATGAGGTGTGAAGCGAGACATTACATTCTGAAAATGATCCTTACCTGGTCAAAAATCATGTTGGTTCTGCCATCAGAGCATTTCTGAGAGCTCCAAGCTAATAAAAGTACAAGGAATTGCAATGCCCATTGATATGTTCAAAGGTTAACACTCAGTGCATTTATTAACTTCATCCTACTTACTCCCTGTTTGTGGGGTCTTCCATACTGGGCTTTTGTAGAGTGAGATCTGCAAAAGGAAATGAGCAAGAATTGCTAATTACTGCTGTTACTGATGGAAGATTGCAATAAGCTTTAGCAAGTTTTGGATCAAAGCTTGAATTACTGAATATACTTTAAAGACTTTTTATTCTCTCACAGTTTATGAGAAATTTATGCATGCATGCATAAATACCACCACAAAGAGAAAGGTATTAACTGAAGCCTGAGCAAAACTAGCAACTTCTCTTGTTATACGTATCTCATATTCCTGGCTGTTTTTGTTTAAATGACCCTTATGTGGTAGGATAAGAAAGAATAATATATGATTAATTTCTATTCTGAAGCCTTGTTTGAAAGGTGCTTTATTTGCATTAGCATTCATAATTACTTAATGACAAATCAGATATGGTTCATTGCTAGTAAGTGTAGAAACATGTTGTCTGAAGGATGTAGTTTAATTAGTATACTCCTAAAAACATGTCCCTCATGACCATTGGATGTAATCATTATTTTATGTATTTAACTGTGAAATTTATGTTTACTCAGCAGGCTAGAAAGCATCCTTTTTTTTTCCCAAAGCTATTTAATGCAATACATTTAGACTTTAAAGAAAACCACAAAACCTCCCCAACAGCAGGTACTAAATAAATTTAAAAAAATTAAAACTATTATTACAGCTAAGCAGATATATATTTTTTAAAAAATATAACCAACATAATATTGCATCTATAAAACATAGCAGGAAGAATAAATATGCAGGGAAGCTCATTTAATTCCTCAGTTAATAACTTAGAGGAGATCAATGAGACAATTTGGGCATTCTTTTATTGTTGATTAGTGAATCTGAAAATGACCCCATTTCAAGGGCATCAAGCGATTTTCTCTGTGCTGGTATATAACACAGTGAACACTCTGAACACTTTTTCTACCCAGGCTGCTGTAGAATCTCAGGATGCCCTTTCCTTGGTGAAGCAGAGGACAGTGGCAGCAATCAAAAAATCACAACTTTGTGAAGACATCTCCAAAAGTCACACAGTCTCTCCAGTAGTAACCTCCTGCTCTGATTCATCACTGCCTATAGGCTAGGACTAGTAACTTAGAGATAGGTGCCTTTTGCCCCTCTAAGTACCAAACCTTTATGCTTTAAAGTCTTTTTCATTTATCAGGTTATGCCTGTATGCTAGGCACAGGCAACCTAAATGGTTTATAATATCTCTGTGTTTCTGCCACCAGTGCTCCCTACTTGGCTCTGCAGTGCAGTGTCTCCAGTGATCCCCATCTTGTTATTACCACTTGCCTAGAGAAAACCTGGTTGCTGGGCAGGGGTGAGAAGCATGTGCTTTCTGTTTGAGCATCCCCCACAGCTGATATAACTATGTGCCCCTGAGAAGTGGTGTGATATGAAAAGGGGAGAAACATGGCATGGCTCCTCTTTTTTGCAGATTGTCACTGGGGCCATGTCTGCACTTAATATTACCAAGAGCAACTCTTGACATTACAGTAAAAAAATAAATAATAAATGTGCCCATTAATCTTGAGTGGCAGTGAAAAAAAAGGTCAAATTTAAAGCAATAGGATTGTAAACATGATAGAATGCTTTAGTACTTACTTAGTCCACTATGGCCTGGTTCTGCAGGGTTTGATGAAGGATGTTGAATTCTTTCTTTTCCCACTCTCTATAAAGGCCCGTCATCCACCTGTGCTGTCCCAGACTGCATTAGTAGTGTGGACCAAGGCAAAAATGTATGTATTTTGTAACGCCAGCAAACAAGCAAATAGGATAAATGAAATATAAATGAAAACTGATGCAAGTGTACCTTCCAAGTCACACCAACTGAACGGTCATAATGCAAAATAAAAAGGTGTTTTGGTTTTGTTTTTTCTCTTTGCAGTGTTCCGGAAATATGTCCTTTTGCTATGCCTTTTACAATATGTACCTGAAGTATTGCAAAGCAAAATAGGGCATCTTACACAAATCTCCACAAAGAAAATTCTGTTGGGAACAACACAGGGGCATTGTCTGAAGGACACTTCCTTTTATGATGAAAACAGAATTTAATATGCAAGAAAGAGCATTTCCCTAACTGAAAAACAGATTGAAAAGCTGAAGCAGGGGTGTGTGGATGAAGACTGTAGCTAGGAATGTACAGAGAGCCTGTTGAAGGGGTGGAGGGCAGGTGGTACAGATTGGCAAGATTGCTTGGTGTGGGCTGTTAGAAATCTGTATGGGGAGTAGTCATGAGGGAGGCAAGAAGTGTTGCTCACACCACAGAAAACGTTTTGAGGTAGAGGATGAATAGCGTGAAGATTCAGAGAAACTTCTTTTTGCTGTAAAACTTTTTGCATTTATCTTGGTACTAAGGGCATTTTCACATTCATTCATTTCCAATTTTTTTATTTATTAAAACCAAAGCAGAACAAAACCCCACAAAAACTTTAAGTTGTCCTCTGTTTTTAGAGAAAAAAAAAATAGAGGAAAGAATAGGGTGCTGAAAAGAACCGAAGTTTGTGTCTTTGTGTTCCTATATGCTTATTTCTAATTTTCTTTTTTTTTTTTTTATTCTGCAGTGGAGGAGTAGAGACCATCCCACACAACAGGAAATGTACATTGAAACTAAAATGAGTTTACATGTCATACGAGTTCATCAAGTCCAAATCTTTAATGGCAAAGTATCAACTGCTTTGCCATGAAAAATCCCCTGTTGTTAGAACTGCAGGTTGTTGGTGTTATTTAAAGAAAAAAAAACATTTTGTTTTCGAACCTCATATGTCACTAAGAATGAGGGAAATATTTTCAAGACAGCAACCAAAATCAAACACAATAACACAGCTTTATGCCTCTCATGCATGCATAAGGAACAGTGAAAGAGATATCTTTAAGAAATAAAAATTCAGAACCCTGTATTAATACTGTCTTACCTGTTTAGAATTATGTGATTGTACTGAATAAAAAAAAAATAAAAACCCAAACCAAAACTACTTGGGAGCAAGAACTGTACTTACAACTCTACTGAATATGAAATGGAAAACTCATTAGAAAAATTACCAAAGATGGCATTACATAAATTAGATTTATGTCAATATTTCTGAATATTGAATGCCCTCTCTGATTGACCAAAAGCTGTCTTACAGTTGATAGAATTTGTAAAGGAAACCTATGTAACTATAGCAAGCATGTCTTTTATTTAGTGAAAACATGAAATCCTCAAAATTTAAATCGGTGGGATATTCTGCTTTGCTTCATCAGAGATGCCTGTTCTAAAGATGGTCTCCCTGAAACTGAAAATTGTCCACTCACATCATAGATTTCATCCTCTGTCAACACTGAAAGATAACTGGTGGCAACAACATTTGATATATGAAGCAGATGCGGCTCTTGGTTGCCAGCAATGGTCTTACCAATGACATGCAATTCCACAAGCCTCAGGAACATAAAGAATTTGTACTTTTTCCAGTACTGTTGAAGGCAATCAGCTTATAAGAATGCAAAAACAGTGCAAAAGTAAAGAAGTAGGGTTATCGGCTACATGAAAAATCTGCGTAGTATTGCCTTCAACAGTGGCCAATTACAGATCCAACAGGGATATTGCATAAATGATACTTTTGCTCCTCAGTCTCCCTACATGGAGCAACTTGTGTTATGGGCATCTCCTGACTGACAGATTGCATTTGCAGCTTGTATTTAATGGACTTTTCCACCATGAAATGAAGTTCCATTATTTTTCCTATTATGTTAATAACAGTCACACAATTATGTTACCTCTTACCTATTATGTTATTACCTGTTACACAAGTATATGATGCAGTACGTGTTCTTTCTTTTGGCTACCACAAGCAATTTTCCCACTTATTAATGTTGCTTCCTGTCCAGCAATAAATCCAGTCAAAGATTCATGGAGTTTGGTGGATCTCACATGAGGCTCAGAGTGGCTTTCAGAGTTGTTCTTTTCTATCAGGGCTTTAGACAGAAAATGTCATGATGAGAAGGCCTTGTAGACCTGTATTGCTCTTAGCACAATTGTAGCAGGCAACATGAACAACCTCTGATTGTGATTACACTGTTCTTTGGTTTGTAAAAACTGATATCCCTTACCAGCTTGTTCTACCTAGTTCCACTGCTGATGCTATTTTTAATAACATAATTACTTTATCTTTCTTGAAACTTTTCAAGCAGCCCTCAATTACTATTCAAGAATAACATACAGTGGTCAGTTCAACAGGCTAATTATATGATGCAATGCCAAAAAAAAGTATTTAATTTTTTCACTTCTACATTTTGTGCCTTTTCCTTTCACTGAATGCCCTCTGTGTCATACTGCAGAACAGAGCAGTAAGGACTACCCACTGCTTTTCTCTGTACCAGTCATTATTATATATGTCATCTTCTATTCTTTTTGCTTCACACTAAATAATCTTTTCAGTTTCTTTTCATATGAACACTCCCTTTCCAACTAATATGTATTTTTCTGCCCTTTTTCAGACCTTTCTTCTTCTACTGTATCTTTCTGAAATGTGACTGAAGCCCCATAGATTATTCAACACGAGAATGTAACCTCCATTTATAGAATGACATTATAATAATTCCTGTATTAGTCTCCATCCCCTTCTTAATATAGCCTAACATCTGAGAACCTTATCAAAAAGTGAATTGTGAAGCAATTAAATCTACAATATGTAAATCTGAACCTGACAGGCCTATAAGAAAGATATTCTTTATGTACAAAAAATAAAACTCTGTATTAAGGGAACAAACAAAAGATGATGCATGGGAAGTGATAAAGAGGATTAATAACAAGAAATGGCTATAAGACCTTCATCACAAAATCCATGAGCTAAATTCTGCTCTCCATTACAACCTCAATGGATACTATGAACATTAGTAACCTGCAATTATGTTGTATAAAGGCTGCTGAGTCGCATTGTAATTAACATCCTTTAGGGTGACCACAGTAATTTTAAATGTTATCGTTGAATATACAAATGAAAGTGGAAGGTGTTGAATATTCTATAGCAAAGTAGAAGCTGATGTCAGTTTCATATTTTTTTTATATTCCCCCACAGAAAGATTTATTTCTAACAGAAATGCAGTCAGACAGAATTTGAATATTTCCAAATTATTTCTCTTTCCAGTCTTGTCCTGATTCCCTAAATATTGCCAGCTATAGATTTTAAAATTAAAATGACAGTGATAAATATTGTTGTAATTACAGAAGTAACACCTACGTGAATTACTGATGTTGTAGACTGCCTTGCTTTTAATAAAACTAAAGAAATCCTCAAAGCTGATGTAAACCTGCATCTTTTTACAGTGCTGTTTGATGGCAGGAGTTACCAGAATACGCATCACAGTGGCTTAAGAGAAGAAAGGCTGTAGTCCACCTGTACCACCTTTCCTTTCTACTGGGATTCACTGTTCAGGGAAAAATACCTGTTGCTGGTTTAGAAACAAGGGGTTTCCTTTGCACTCATCAAAAATTCAAGGCAAAACTCATTAAAAGTCATTGTGAGAGTAAGAATTGTGTCACTTGCAAATTACATCATAGTGGTTCCAAGTTCTGGATAATGGTTTCAGTGGCTTAAAATGGAAAGGCAAGTGCCAAAATCCAAAAGCTGCTGAGAATAAGGAATTTTATTACACCTATGAAGTTTAGCTAAGACTGTAGTTTACCCAGCAGCATTTACAATCCTCAGAAATGGCCCAGTTATCATAGAATCACAGAATCATAGATGGTTAGGGTTGGAAAGGACATTAAGATCATCTAGCTCAAACTGACTTGCTATTGGCAAGGAGACCTCACACTAGACCATGCTGCCCAAGGCTCTGTCTTACCTGGCCTTGAACACTGCAAGGAATGGAGTATTTACCACTTCTCTGGGCAACCTGTTCTAGTGCCTTCTTCCTTATATCTAACCTGAACTTCCCTTGTTTAAGTTTGAACCCTTTGGTCATCCAGCCAGTAATCCAGCCAGTTTGGTCTTTCTGTGCTTGGAAGTCAGTGTGCCTGTGAATAACCCCCTCCTCAGCCCTCTGCTCTGCACCACTGAGGACTTCTACAGCTCCACATATTCTTGAACCTCAGCCCTTATGCCACAGTGGTTTTTCAAGGCAATTTTAATTGTGCTATAGATGTTCCTTAACTTCTCAGTAGCCCTGGATCTTGTCCATCTATGTGTAAATGGAAAAGAAAAAAAATCCTTCAATACGTTGCAGCTGATTAACTGCTTGACAGAGCAAAACAGTACTGTACAACAAATGAAGTGGATATTTTACCTAATTGAAACATGAGAGTGAATGCTTCTGCTAGACAAAATACAGTTTTCTAAGAGGGAATTCAGCATTGATGCTTACTAAAATTTCAAAACACTCCATTATGTCTTTAAGCTGCCATAAAGCCCTCTTTCCTGCTATTTTTCCAAATATGAAAGCTAAATTACTTAAGATTAAACTTATTTCCCAGATAGAGATGAAATAAGGCTGTTATCCAAGCAAAGTCCTTAAACGTGCATACAGCTTAAATATGTAAGTAGATCATTTGAAGTTGGACATTTCACATGTAACTGTAGTGAAAGACTGGACTGTAGGTAAATCTACTTCTTTCTTTAAGAGGTAAATAGAAAGAAACCTTATGCATGCCATTTTATTTGGCACCATTAAAATAAGAGATTTTCTAAGTATGAGAAATGTTTATGTTTTATTTGTTTGAAAACTATTACTTTAGCTTCAAATGCAGGAATATGCCTTTGAATAAAACCATTGACATTTTGGATTGATAAGTCTTTAAATTAATGATACATTTAAATAAATAGCTAAATTGCCATTGAATTTCATGTTACACCTACATTAATAATACCAAATGAATTAGTCATGATTAATGTTATAAAGAATATAAAATGAATTAATAATGATTGGCCTCTTATTGCAAAATGGGCAACACTTCATAATAAGTGGCAAATCATTCTTACTTCCTTTGGTATTTCTTGCAATAATTTTAATCATGATGAATTCTTTTGATATTCAGGTGCACATAATACAAGATTCCACAGGAAGTCCAGTGTAATTTAACATAATTTTACTGAAATGACTCATTTAAAGCCTGCCACTCTATCCGGGGCCAGATCTAGGCTGAACTTAGGCACTTTGGGGTTTATCTATCTGGAACAATGTAGCTGTGATGGGTTGTCCCTCAGAGTAATGGATGCTGGAGCAGAAGTGGCTAGGTGGGTGCGGAAGTGAGTCAGACTCTATGGATGCACAGGTGACTGAGCAGGCCTGTTAATGATAAATAGCTACTTCCCAATTGAACTTTCAATTAAAACTCACCTTTAAGGTTTCAGTTTTTTAAATATACATATATATAAACAAATTATTAATTAATACCAATCATTTATTACAGTGCTAAGGTCATAAATAGTATGTAGTGACAGTCAGTTCTCACTTTAGGCAACTTTGTTTCCTGTGATCCTGCCTCTCCTTGTAGAAAATATTCCCACTTCTGAGAGCACCTGTGGTGTCTGGTCTATGGTCCTGATCCTGTACTGAAGAGGCAGTACACAGGGTCAACAAAACAAAGCTTGAGTAGACTTAAAGGGGAAGTAGACTTAAAGTAGACTTAAAGGATGTTTTATTTTTGGTAACTGTAGGGAAGGAAGAAAGTGTGAGCAAAACTATAGTTGTCTGTGTGCTAGACATGCCTGAATCCTGCATGCATGCACTGACAAACCTTACTCTTTGCAGAAATACATTTTTCAGGAGAGGTATTTGTGGGGCTTTCTTTAAAAATGTAAGTACAAAAAGCAAACAGTCAGATCAACATGTACCTGGAGCTGCCATGTACGAAGAGTCAAGAATGGTCTGACATTTGTTTTCGAGGTGGACAGGCTTGTTTATCTTGAGGCTGTGGGCAGGCAACACAGGCAATGACTGGAGCTGGGAGTCTTTCATTGGCTTGCAAGTACCAGTATGGTAAGGGACTCAAGCCTAACAAACACCAGAGCACAGGTTTCTCTTTACAAACTGTGAAAACTATCAGCTAAGTATATTTTTTTTTTCCATTAATGTAAGTTTAAATACTTAAAAGGGATAAATTTTTATTGAAGCTGTTATGGTTAGATCAACATTGTGCTGTTGCTAAGTAGACAACCTAACAGGCTGCTTTTAGACCCAGCTTTAAGAAACAAAAATATTTTTACCAAGAAAGTAAACTATTCTGTGACTAAAATGTCATGTTAGATCTGTGTTTTAGTTTTATGGGGTTTCTCTTAAATACTTTTATTAAGAATTTCTTTATTAAATAGTAATAGGAAAAAAAAACCCAAACACAAAACAAACAAAAAGACCTAACGAAAACATCCAAAAAACACCCCCTTAAAATAATCTGGTTTAAATTTGCATGAAATATTTTTGTGTTTCATCTTTTATTAAAAATGTCATTTAGGTACTTTGAAATACACATTATTTCTGACTTCCTAAGTGAAAGGCTTGCTGCCAATTATTCATCCTCTGGGTAGTACTGAAAATTGCCCCCATGGTGATACTTTTCAAATGGTTTATCAGCAAAACTATGTCTTACCTCATGAGAAACTCCCGAGTTTGGCCTTATTCTGTTAATTAGCCCTGTTTCCATCACAGTTTCTATCTTGCTCAATGCCTTTTTAAAATTTATTTCTTGAGCAATTCTATAACTTCATGCCGCTGGACTTCTTTTCTACCATTTTGGCTTTGCACAGCCAGTGAAACTTAATGTAAGTTCATCATTCTTAGTTGACCGATATAAAATATCCTTTTGCCTCAGAGTGACACATCACTGGCTTTGTTTTTATTCCATTTACTTGAGTCAGTTGGACAAAACCATGGTTTACTACAGTCCTTATTTTGCTACTGAAGGGCTTCATCCAAACATCTGCTTTGTTGTTGTGCTGTTTGTTTTTTTTTCCTGGATGTAGCAATGGAATTAATAAAAAAAAAAAAAAAAAAAAAAAAGCTGAACCTAAAGTGGATCCCTCAAATTTAACAGCAGGTGAGATGGAGACTTTTGAGACTTTCTTAAATCAGCCAAACTCTAATTTCCTTAGAGGAATTTTGATCTATGCTTTTCCCAAGGGACAAATTGCCTACAAACTCTGTCATAACATCTTTGAGTGAAGGTTTAATGTTTTGTAAGTAAGTCAGTAGTTTGTTCTTAAAATCCTTAAGAAGCTAAAGGGAGGGGAGAAGAAGGCAAGGCAAGGCAGGGCAATGCAAGGAACCTCCAATACACACTGTACTGACACTGATACTATAATCAGGTTTGCATTTGTTGTGGGAGCTTTTATTACTGGGATTCAAGAATTGACGCTTCAGAAAATTCTTTTTTTCTCTCCAAAATATTTTATGGTCAACTGCAAAAGACATGCATGACATCATATAATGATACTACCAGAAAGCAACTTGTAAAAGAAGTTAACCAAATTCTGTCAGTGGATATAAATTTCCTAGCATCTATATCAAAAATAGATGTAAATGTTTCCAAATTCTGTGTTATTTCTATGCAAGTAATAAAAAGCAAGTCCTGCTTTCTTCTTCAGGCTTTTTTTTTTCATAAGGCTTAGAATCAGAGGTAAGAACAAATCAATATCAAGGTGTATGACTTTTTAACCATGTTTTATATACAGAATAATAATCACTTAATATGAATAGAACTGACATTATATCTTATATAAATTACTTTTCCTAAAGGCAAACTATTTTTAAACAGATACTTAAATAAAAATGTGTTCACCTGCAAGCTTAAAAGGCCACTGCAAGCATGTAAGTCAGCACCTAAAAATACAACCTGTTTAAAAAGACTCTGCTCTCGGATGAATTGCAAAGATAAGTGGTACACCTGTAATGTATTTAATTCTGGATTTTACCTGTTTTACTTGTTTTCTGTCAGAAGCATTTAGTTTTTGTCTTTGATGATTTGCTTCCATACCATTTCTATAGACCACCACTAAATACTGGTTATATATATTCACTTAGATTGACCCAGTCCAGCAACAAAAAAATCAGTCAAACCAATGATTTGATGTCTAAAGTAAAAAAATATGTATCTATCAAACCCTGAGATGCAGACAGCCGCACAAGCTTGGATGGCATTTCTAAATGAGATTGAACCCTTTCATTCTTTTAATCAAGACATTTCTACCTTTTCTTGACACTGATGGAGTTTAGCCATCTGCCATGATGACACCTGCTTGTTATGTACTTGCTGGAACTTCCTTTATAACCAGTGATAAGACACAGGTATTTGTGCAAAATGCATTTGACCTATTTCAGATTTTTACTTTAAGATAAAGCAAGTTACTCAGGCTGATACATAATTATTTTAAAGAACTCTTTTGTTTGCTTGTTTTCTCATTCAGAACACAATAGTTAGATTAAATATATAACAGTAGTTGTACGTTCATGTCTACCTTAATAGATAATAAGAACCCCGGTCAGGAATTTTAAGAAGTGAATGTTTTTGAATGCTTCAGATGAAGACTAAACATTTCACAGACCAAGTGGAACTAAGTTGAATTAAGATTATATTTGTTTCTTTAAAATAAGAACATTTACACTTTCTTAAGAGGACCAAAATCTTTCAAAAAGTTTTAAAATACAGATGTCTCACCTGCACTTGTGCATTGCTTATTTCATTTAACAGAGGTACTGCTGTATTTGTTCTGCTTTGAGTGTTACATTTAACATCAAAAGTTTAGTTTGGTTATTTTTAAGTTGAACATCAGAGACAAATTTTTCCTCCCACCCCTAATTTTTCAGTATCTAATTGAAGGGTGTTTGAGAACTTGTTCTTCTGCATTTTTTTAAGCAAAAAAGTGTTCTGCTTCAATGCAACGTGGCTGATCTGGCAGGGGAGCAGAATCACTTAACATGCGGATTTTAGAAAGGAAGTTATTGAAGAAAATATACCCAGAAACTCTAAAAATGTGAATAAAAGGTTTTTCACTCCAAACCACTGGTGACATATGAGGACAAAACCTTTTGTATTTTGATCTGTCAAGGTCAGGAAATATGCACTCCCTGCCACATATTTCTCACATTTCTGGAAGTACAGTCTAAGAAATTATAATGCTCTTCTAGATATATCTTTTTTTCATTCTCATTGCATCTCTTATGAGAAAGAGAATCTTTACTAACAATTAATTTTGTCTGGCTCTGTGAAATCAACTAGTAATATCTCATTATTGTTCTAAAGTCTGAAAAACCTTTCCATCTATGTGCTTTTATATTTATTGTCCAAGTGTGATTTGGGCCATTCATAAGAGAAGTATCTCTATTACTTTGACAAAAAGGTGATAACCTTTCCTTATTCTGGCCCAGCTATTTATTAATGACTCCCAGATACCATTTTACAGTTCTATGCACTGCAGTATTTTAATTTGATGGTACAAATTAGATAATACAAATGTCCTCCAACCGTGCTTATAACTCCCAGTGATAACCATGCCCATGCCCACAATGCTTTGTTAGATTGCTCTTAACGACTTCCCCAACCAACATGTTTCATCTGTTGGTGCTTTTGCAGGCCTTGCAGAGCCTCCTGACTGCTTCAGTCAAGCTGCATTTCTTGCTGGAGGGGAGGCATTGTCACAGAATTTCCATCACCCTTCTGACATCCACCGTGGGTGTGACTTGTCTGAAGGAAACTTATCCCTAAATCCAACATATTATGTGCATAACCCAGGTTGGCACAACCTCGTGGCATCCAAATATATCTGTGATAAACTTAGGCAACAACATCTGCAAGCAGCCTAAGTTCAAAGAAGGCAAGAGAATTTGGAAGCTCCAGGATGCTTCTAATAGTTCTAATACTTCTAACAGTTCAAGGAATAAGTAAAGCTGTCACTAAGTGGGCAATGTAATGGTCCTTTCCACAGAGCTGATTTCCTTCAAGGTAAGGCTGGTTCCCCTCAATGGCTGTGATTGTTCCTCATCTCCATCAGTGCCAGCACCATCTGTGTTTTTCACATTGCCTTACACACAAAGAGTAAGGCCCAGGCTCTGGAAGGCACTTGTATTTTGAGGGTTATTGGTGTCAAAATGGGATCAGTATTCTGATTTTCAGAAATCAAGTTGGGAAAAACTTGACCTTCTCCCAGGAAATAGCATTGTTTCAGAAGTTCTTCACACCAGTTCACAAAGGGGTGAATGTCACCTACCAGCAGAACCTGTGGCATAGCAGTTTTATGGCAGCAAGTTACCCTGGTCATTTTTGTTACAGAAGTCATCCATTTGAAAGAAATCAGGAACTTGTTATAACAAGAGATACTATTTCATCACATACAAGGCTCTCTCTAGTCACCACAAATAATGGTGACACTGCAGATTAGCCTGTGCATGATGGTGTTAATTTCTACAAGAATGGGTCTGTCTTGTTTAAGCACTGATAATCATTAGTATTGTCACTGGTGTGTCACTTCATACCTGGAACTCCAGTGAATGTCCATGCTGGTTGAATGATCCATGAATGTTTTTCAACCTACACTATAGCCAGTGCCCCATCACCGGGTTTCAGATCCCTAAGTGATGGGAATGCCTGTCTTGTGTGTCACGTAATGAAATAAGTTTAATCCCAAGAACAGTAAAAGAAAACAGGCACTACAAGCAGAGCTGTGTGCGCAATCATGACTTTCACTAATGCCAAAAAACATACTTGAAACAAACTTGAGGTCTCATCCTGTGTGCTTTTTATCCTCCTGTAAGTGTTCAATTTCAGATATTTAAAACCATATTCACAAAAGTTCTAAGGTGTCATGACGTTTTCCATGTGAGAATGATTATGGAGAATAAATTGCAGGCTTTTCCTGTTATTGGATAGAGAAGAACTCCATCACCCTTTGCCACATTCTGAAGTTGAGGTAATCAAAATTGTTATCTGGAAAGTAACTGGATTTTCATTGGCTCTGGGTCCGGTTTTCTTGTTTTCTGCCAAAACAATGCTTTTCATACATGAATCAAAATATTATTATGGTATGCCTATCACTGTATCTCATAGGATTGAAAATACAGGTGTGTAACAGGAAATACAGGTGTGTCAACAGGAAATACAAGTATGTAACAGGAAAATACAGGTGTGTCAGCAGGAGATAGAATCATAGAATCATAGAATAGTTAGGATTGGAAAGGACCTCCAGATCATCTAGTTCCAACCCCCCTGCCATGGGCAGGGACACCTCACACTAAACCATATCACCCAAGGCTTCATCCAACCTGGCCTTGAACACTGCCAGGGACGGAGCATTCACTACCTCCCTGGGCAACCCATTCCAGTGCCTCACCACCCTAACAGTAAAGAATTTCTTCCTTATATCAAGTCTAAACCTCTGCTGTTTAAGTTTCAACCCGTTACCCCTTGTCCTATCACTACAGTCCCTAATGAAGAGTCCCTCATCAGCATCCCTGTAGGCCCGCTTCAGATACTGGAAGGCTGCTATGAGGTCTCCATGCAGCCTTCTCTTCTCCAGGCTGAACAGCCCCAACTTTCTCAGCCTGTCTTCATATGGGAGGTGCACCAGTCCCCTGATCATCCTTGTGGCCATCCTCTGGACTTGTTCTAACAGTACCATGTCTAATTTATGTTGAGGACACCAGAACTGCACACAATACTCCAAGTGAGGTCTCAGGAGAGCAGAGTAGAGGGGCAGGATCACCTCCTTCGACCTGCTGGTCACACTCCATTTGATGCAGCCCAGGATACGGTTGGCTTTCTGGACTGTGAGTGCACACTGAAGCTGGCTCATGTTCATTTTCTCATTGACTAACACCCCCAAGTCCTTCTCCATGGGGCTGCACTGAATCTCTTTTCTGCCCAACCTGTAGCTGTGCCTGGGATTGCTCCCACCCAGGTGTTGGACCTTGCACTTGGCATGGTTAAACTTCGTGAGGTTGGCATCAGCCCACCTCACAAGTGTGTCAAGGTCCCTCTGAATGGCATTCCTTCCCTCTAGCGTATCAACTGAACCACACAGCTTGGTGTCATCAGCAAACTTGCTGAGGGCACACTCAATTCCATTGTCCATGTCAGTGACAAAGATGTTGAACAAGACCAGTCCCACCACTGGATCCCTGAGGGACACCACTCGTTACTGGTCTCCAGCCAGACTTTGAACCGTTGACCACAACTCTTTGAGTGCGACCATCCAGCCAGTTCTTTATCCACTGAGTGGTCCACCTATCAAATTGATGACACTCCAATTTAGAGACAAGGATGTCATGTGGGACAGTGTTGAACACTTTGCACAAGTCCAGGTAGATGACGTCAACTGCTCCACCCCTGTCCATCACTTTTGTAGCCCTGTCATAGAAGGCCACCAAATTGGTCAGGCAGGATTTCCCCCTAGTAAAGCCATGCTGGCTGTCAACAAGCACCTTGTTGTTTTTAATGTGCCCTAGCATGCCTTCCAAGAGAATCTGCTCCAAGATTTTGCCAGGCACAGAGGTGAGACTGACTGGTCTGTAATTCCCCGGCTCATCCATTTTCCCCTTCTTGAAAATGGGGGTTATATTTCCCTCTTTCCAGTCATCAGGAACTTCACCTGACTGCCATGATTTTTCAAATATGATGGCCAGTGGCTTTGCAACTTCATTCACCAGTACCTTCAGGACCCGCGGATGGATTTCATCAGGTCCCATGGACTTGTGTACATTCAGGTTCTTAAGATGGTCTCGAACGAAATCCTCTCCTACAGTGGGCCCAAGGTCTAGGTTTTCACAGTCCCTTTGTCCGCCTTCCAAGACTCGGGTGCTGTGGTCAGAGCCTTTGCCAGTGAAGACCGAGGCAAAGAAGCCATTCAGAACCTCAGCCTTCTCCAAGTCCTGTGTAGCCAGGTCTCCCGAAAGTTTCTGGAGGGGGCCTACATTGTCCTTAGTCTGTTTTTTAGCTGCTACATACCTATAAAATCCCTTCCTATTATTTTTAACATCCCTTGCCAAGTTTAGCTCCAATTGGGCCTTAGCTTTCCTAACTTGGTCCCTAACTACCCTGACAACATCCCTGTATTCATCCCAGGCCACCTGTCCTTGTTTCCACCTTTTATAAGCCTCTTTTTTCTTGTGAATTTTTCTCAGCAGCTCCTTATCCATCCAAGGAGGTCTCCTGGCCCTCCTGCTGCATTTCCTTCTGGTCAGGATGTAACACTCCTGAGCTTGTACCAGGTGATCCTTGAATGTTAACCAAGAGTCTTGGGCTCCCTTGCCCTCTAGGGCTATATCCCATGGAACCTTGCTAAGCAGGTTCCTGAAGAGTCCAAAGTCTGCTCTCTTGAAGTCCAGGGCAGTGAGCTTACTGCACGCTGTTCTCACTGTCTTGAGGACCTCAAAATCGACCATCTCGTGATCGTTGCATCGAAGACTTCCCTGGAGAGTCACATTTCACCCTAGTCACCCTAACCCTAACCCTTCCCTGTTGGTGAGCACGAGGTCAAGCAGGGCACCTCTCCTCGTCGGCTCCTTTATTGCTTGCAGAAGGAAGTTGTCTTCCACACAATTGAGAAACCTCCTGGATTGTTTGTGCCAGGCCGTACTGTTGCCCCAACAGATATCAGGGTGGTTGAAGTCCCCCATGAGAACAAGGGCCTGTGAGCATGAGGCTTTTCCTATTTGTCTGTAGAGTTCTTCATCCACAGGTTCCTCTTGATCAGGCAGTCTGTAACATATCCCCACAGTAATGTGTCCCATCACCGATTTCCCCTTAACCCTGACCCACAAACTTTCTGTTAACTGATCACCTGTCCCCAGACAGAGTTCCATACTCTCCAGCCTATCCCTAACATAAAGGCCAACTTCCCCTTCCCTCCTACCCGGCCTGTCTTTTCTAAAAAGCCTATAACCTTCCATTACAACACTTCAGTCAAAGGAGCCATCCCACCATGTTTCGGTGATGCCTATTATATCATAGCCCCGTAGATGTGCCCACATCTCTAATTTCTCTGGTTTATTCCCCATGCTACGGGCATTTGTATAGAGGCATCTGAGCCGAGCTCCAAATGAAGCCGGCTCAGTGGCTGGAGCGGCTAGAATATTACTGCATTGCTCAGAGTATTTATTATAGGTGCTGGCAACTGACTGGGTGTGTTGGGATGGAATGATGCTCCCCTCCCCCAACACAACTAGTTTAAAGCATCCTTGACAAGTCTGGCAAGCCTCCCAGCAAAGCCACTCTTCCCTTTCTTTATCAGAGCAGCTCCACCAGCCCCCAGTAGGCCTGGCCTACAAATGTGGGCCCCATGTCCAAGACACCCAAACCCTTGACTATGACACCACCCTTTTAACCATTTATTAACCTGTCCAATCCTCCTTGCCTTTGGAAGGTCCTCCCCTGTGTCTTGGAGAATTGTCGAAAAGACTATCTGAGCTCCAGAACCCCTGACCACCTCTCTCAGAGCTCTGTAGTCCTTCTTTATACTCCTTAGGCTACTACTGTCTATATCCCTAGCACCCACATGTATCACTAGAATAGGGTAATAGTCAATTGGACTTACTAGTGCAGGCAGCCTCTCCGCAACATCCCTAATCTGTGCCCCAGGTAGGCAACACACCTCCCTTGCGACCGGGTCAGGCCGACAGATGAGCGCTTCTGTCCCTTTCAAGGCAGAGTCCCCTACTACTACAACCTGCCGCTTTTTCCTGGCGGCACCAGCCAATTCCATTTTTTATCTAAGTAGTTAAATACCTAAAATGGGATCAACACGAATCTAAAGTTTTGGGTTGGACACAGCAGAGGAGCCAGTTATCACATTTCACAGTCTAGTAAGAATCTCCCTCCTTTGTCAGTTCTTTACAAGGACCATACTAGACAACACTGACATGGTGGCATTGTGTTGTGTTCTCTTTAAAGAAAAGTTGGCAGCTGAAGAAACTGTTTGTTTTTTTTTTAATAGGCTTAGAAACACAAATTATTTATTTTTAAAAGACAGAATGAGGAACACTGTTTAAATTACTGAAGTTCTCTTGTTGACTGCAACTATCTTCCAGAAGCTCCAGGTCACTAATTAGTTATCCCAAGGTATCCCATAGCTTGTTTGAATGGGTTACAAAAGTAGATTAATAACAAAATCTGCATTACAAATATAAGATTTTTTTTAAGCATTTATGTAGAGCAGCTGAACTAGTAGGGAGTGATATGAAAATGATATGAGAAAAGGTTTTATGAATTGCATTCATTGAATGAGAAAAGATTTTAATCTGGGGAGGCCAGTAAGTCTAGTTTCAAAGGTAACAAGCATAGCTGCTAAGACATTACATGCATTCTTCCAAAGGTGCCATTCCGTCACGGAGCTTAAGAGGGGAGTTCACGCACATCTTGCTCAGTTACGTGTTAAAATTATTCTTTGCTGTATTTTTTTTTTCTCCACTCTGAAAGGTGAAAATCCCTGAATGCTTAATATGAGGGGAATCTTGGATCTATTAAAATCTTGATGCTGCTGTTCTTCTCAAGAATTTTTACTTTAAAAGTATTTGGTGCTATGTTAAGAATACAAACGTGAAGGGTTATCTTTCCCTACCTGTAAGCAACCTGAATCTGAGCTTACTCAGCATTTTCTCTTCAGTCATACTTTAGAAAAATTTTTTGAAGATTGACTGGCATTTTGGGTCAGAAAACTCTTATCACTGAAATCAGTCTCTTGCCTTAGAAAACCTTGCTATTAAACCTTGACAATAATGTGTACATATGTTTAAAGCACAAAATAAAATGAAAATGAAGACTAGAAAATTAGAATAGAATGAAGAATAGAAAATTGTTAGATCTAGAAAAGATGTAAATTGTGCTAATGTTTTTCCTTTCTGTCTATGCAGAAGTTTACTGGGGCAGGAGTCACTTGCCCATGTTACTGTTATATCCCTACTGATGCTCTATGAAATAACCAAAGTATTTTTGAAAATAAACAAACATAATTATTTTATTTTTTATTTTTACTTTGATAGTGTCAGAAAAATACAATCTATGTTTTCTTTTCAATATGAGCAATTCTTTTTTTTCATTGTTTGAATCGTAAAAAGGTTTAAAAATACTGCAGAATGTGCTGTTGAGAATATTACTGCCCACAATGCATTAAGTTAATTGCTTCTTACAAATAGGCCAGTTAGGCTTAATAATAAAGACTAGCACCTTTTGTAAAGCTTCCTTGTATACCATATCTATGTCTCTGTTCAAGATGTTACTCAGATTCAAATAAAGCTTTTCAGTCTAGAAAGCTTGTAAGAAGTGAGAAAGTTCTTGGTTTTCAAAGCAACTTTTACAAATGAGGGCAATAAGTTTATATTCTTGTAGGATGGTATCAATCAATATCCATTAGTTGCTGGAATGCAGTATTACAGAATGTACCAGGATTGTAAAAGATAAAATACAGTAAAATAATAATTATCTTATGAATACTTACTCTGCAGGTTTTTATAGTGGGTTTCCACTACAGATTCAGACAACAAAATGTATTATCTAAATGTAGTTTCTACAGTAGGGCTAGATGTCTAAGCTCTGGCTACAGTCCTTGGAAACATGTAATGTGACTTAACAATCTACATATAGACATCCAGCCCCACACAGCCTGTGCTAGAGGTCAAATGGATTTTTTTCAATCTGACAAGTGGTTCTATAATAGTCTTAAACTTTAAAGTCTGGCTCATTTTAAGAATGTGTATGTTTTTCACAGGACTATTTTTCTAGCTGTGTTTGTATACTAACAGAAAAGTTTCAGAATGAAGAAAAGATGTTTAGTTGGTGAACATTTTGTCTACCTAAAGATAAAAATTGGAAATTACATTGCTTATTTATTTGATATTTTCATAGCACAGAAATGAAAAAAGCCGCATGCAAAAGGATAAAGGTAGCTATTTTTTGAGAGAGTAGTTGATGAATCTTTGTTGGTCAAATTTTGACAGTTAAAACAATTTCAAACACCTGTTTGAAAGCAATGATGTCACATCTCTCCCTATTCTACGAGAATAAAACCTTTCTTTTCACAACCAGTTGGCATCAATGAAGATGAGGATAGGAAGCTTATGAGCTCTACTAGAAAACACAACCTCAAGATATTTATTATCTGTCCCACTGGTATACTTTCATATGAACGCTGTCTCACTTATATTTATTCATCTCTTTGGGCCACTGAAATTGAATATTGAATACCTAAGTTAGGTTTCTTTGTGCACCGGGAAGGTCAGACAACTTGATTACACCAGCTATAATCAAAGAGTACTCATTTTTTTCATATCTGCTCACCATTTCTGCAAGAACTGAACTTTGCCAGGAACAGCAGGATGGATGAACAATTCTTTGTAAAGAGTAGTGTATCACTGTGTATATGCAGCATTTGAAGAAGAAAATAATCTCCGCTACTTAAAAAAAAAGAAAATCTTAAAAGGATTAAAGTGTGTGCGGATATGTTTATTAACTATAAAATAAATGCAATTTACCCTTTGCAGAAACACAGTGAAAAAGCTAGTGCAGAGACAGGTCATCATGTGTGAAAAAAAGTTAAAGCTCATGCTAAGCAAAGCTGAGCCTTCTTGTTGCTTTTCATTCAGCTGCACTCATCTATAAAAGAGCTATTAAAAACATCCATTAGCTGTTAATTTAGAATACTTCAGACAGTGATCCCTAAACCTTCATTGATATCTTTCCAACAACCTCCTAATCTCTTAAAATTGTTGGCAAGTGCTTCACTCAATCAGCCCATCAGCAATCCTGACTTTAATAATTTGAGTTAACACAGAGGCACTACCTGCAAACACTTAGAAAAGATACAGATCTTCCTTTTTCTTGAAAGACATATTTACAAGCAGAATTTTATTTCATGAATGAAGCTGCTTCTCTTATCTATGTCATCACAAATTTATGACACAAAACCACACATAATTTAATGGCAGTAAACCCAGAAAAAAATTCTGTGCACTTAAGAAATGTAAAGTGAGGAATTACTGCTAAGACATTGCTAAAATCCTGTTTGCTTCCACCTTGGATATTGCTACTTAGGAAAAAAAAGAAAAAAGAAAAAAGAAAAAGAAAAAATAATCAAAACAAAAATCCCCTGAGAAATTAAGTCAAGTTTTGGTGTATCATGACACTAATTACCTTTTATTTCAAGTTCAGAAAATGCTGCATCTTCACATGGGCTTGGCTCAGTACAAACTTTACTAAACTTTTCCTTTTTTAAAATTTAATTTTTTAATGGGTTATACAGTGTTTGCAACAAAATGTTATGTTTTGGTATTAAATACATGGACAAAGGCATGACGTAATATTTTGCTTTCATTAAGGTAGTAGATGGTGCAATGACAAACCAGCATCTGCTGGGTTTCTAATGATGTAGACAAACTTTGGGTAGAGCTGGATAATCAACTTTCTTTTTGAAAGCAGAGCATTCAATTAACTGATAACTAATAGCATCCTCTGTAATTTGTTTGCTGCTAACTTCTCAGTTTTATATGATTTCTGTAATATTCATTGGGCTAAGAAGGGCCACTATTGGTGAAGTAGTGGATTGGAAAATATTTTACCAACAAGTAGAGAGCTATTAATGAGGGATAGGTATTAATAAGTATTGAGATTAATTGAGTGACATTTAAACACCTCCAGTTATCAAACATAAAATTTCCCCCACTTTTCTTAAAGGATAAGGCCAACTTTATGCTCCCTGGAAACTGGAATTTCTTCCAACTTTCACTTCCGAGTGTTAAGCTCAATAGCACTATTTATAAGTTGCTCAGTACAAACTACAGTGTGTTCTGAAGAATGTCATTTGGCCTACTCTCCAGTCTACCATCATGCCTGTTTCTCTCAGACTATTTTTCTATAAACTAGATTATTAGTCCACAAAAGAGCTATCTATACTTGCTGCACTTGATCCACTTTTCAAACACTGCAGAAGTAGTTTTCTAAGTTAGGACTAATTTAGGAGGATTTTTTCACCATCATTCCTTAGATAAACCTACACTTTTCTACTGATTGACCAGGGAATACAGACACTAGCTTTAAAATGCGCTGTCCATTGGCACCAGGATGCAGATTCAAAAACTTTGTGGCAGCTACTTAAATTAGGTGCAAATATTGACTTTGCTTGAACTGGGCCATATCTTTTACATTAATGGTCAGTAATATATTAGCATTTCAATTCATGCATTATTCTGAGCATTAATCAGTTGAAAATGTTTCCTTAGACCTTAATAACCATTGCTTATTTTAAAGGATATTTTATTCTTCCCAAGTTCTAGCTCTCAACGAAAACAGTTATAACACAGAATGATAGCAGGTGAATGATAATTTGCTAGCTGCCTCAGGAGCCCATTTTCGTTCATACGAGGTATTTTTTTTTTTAATACAGTGTTCCTATGGGTATTGCTGATACTAGTGTTGGTGTCTTTATGCCCAGTACCAGTGTGTTTTTCTTCTGCAAACAATCCCAAATATAAGACACCTCCTAGCACAAGATACCGTCAATCTCATTAGTTTGGAAAGATCTTAGAACTTCTGAACACAGAAGGTGGAAAAACTAGACTTCTCTCTCTAATTCAAAATATTAGACACTTCAAAGAAGGCAAAATATTTAGAATAGCATTTGAAAATATGGAAAAAAACCTATGAATGTAGAGACAGACAGGTCTAAGAGATTTAACCATACCTTAAATTTTGAAATTAAGGCTTGAAGGTTTTTTGTTTTGAAAAAAATTACATACATATATGCTGAATGTAAGATTTCATATTCCAATGTAGAAACACTGTATCCTGAAGCTGAAAGTGTTTTTGTTTTTGTTTTTTTTTAAAAAAGCTTGGAATGCTTTTTTTATCTCAGGCACTTTGGAAAGACAGAAAGACAAACATATATTTATAATTAAAAATAACTTTTGGACCTCAATCAGCATGGACATTTTTCATTGCATCACAAAACTAAACACAGTTGTTGGTGTCCTCCAAGCTAAATTTACAGAGTCAAGTACAAGAAATTCATGCAGAGCTATAAATATTAATCTGAATTACACACCAAGGATGTCTGCTAACATAGATTCAACAAACTAATGTGGATTTATTGCTTGGTTTTGTTGTCAACTGTACTAATGTAATTACTTATATTCTAAGAAGATATGTAATAATTTAAAATAATACACACACTATCCCCCTACTTCCACTACCAAGTGGCCATTAATAAATACTACTTCTTGGGTGAATTGAAATGGAATTTCACTGTTCCCTCACAAATTATGTATTCACATTTGTGTGCATTTTGCTCTTTTAAAATAGCAGTTTCAAACAAAAAGATTCAAACACACGTGAATATGTAAAAGCTGTGTACGGGATGGGATTTTTTTACAGCATTCACTACATTCCACAGCTTAATCACAGCCTTATAGTAAAAACGTGTCTCAAAACATGGGTAACTGGACTATTCTACTAAACAGCCATTAAAGTACAATTTGATTCTCTAGTTCTTTTTAAAATAATTCTTGGTCTGGTTTCCAGCTTAGCAGAGGTAGAGGGTTTGCATTTTTCTTAAATGCCATGGACATCAAGCATGGAATTAGTTCATTTTACCTTGAAATTTATGCATCAAAAATGCTGCATGTGAGGTCATTCATAGATCCAGATAAAAGAGAAACATAGAATAATTAAGGTTAGAAAGGGCATTAAGATCATCTAGTTCCAACCCTTCTGCCATGCGCAAGGACACCACACACTAAACCATGTCACCCAAGACTCCATACAGCATGGCCTTGAACACTACCAAAGTTTCATCCAAAACTTCCTTGAGCAACCTGTTCCAGTGCCTCATCACCCTCACACTAGCAGACTTCTTTATATCCAATCTAAACTTTCCCTGTTGAACTTTGAACCCATTACCCCTTGTCCTATCATTACAGTCCCTAATGAAGAGTCCCTCAACAGGATCCCTATAGGCCCCCTTCAATACTGGAAGGCTGCTATGAGGCAGCTTCTCTTCTCCAGGCTGAACAGCCCCAACTTTCTCAGCCTGTCTTCTTACAGGAGGTGCTCCAGTTCTCTGATCATCATCATGGCTCTCCTCTGCACTTGTTCCAAAAGTTCCATGTTCTTCTTATGTTGAGGATACTGGGAATGTACACAAAACTCCAAATGAGGTCTCACAAGAGCAGAGTAGAGGGGCAGGATTACCTCCTTTGACCTGCTGCTAAAGCTCCTTTTGATGCAGCCCAGGATATGGTTGGCTTTCTGGACTGCGAGTGCACACTAAAGCCTGCTTATGTAGTTTCTCATCGACCAACACCCCCAAGTCCTTCTCCTTGAGCTGCTCTGAATCTCTTCTTTAACCAACCTGTAGCTGTGCCTGGGATTGCTCCAACCCAGGTGTAGGACCTTGCACTTTGCTATGATGAACTTCATGAGGTGGGCTTTGGCCCACCTCTCAAGCATGTCCAGGTCCCTCTGGATGGCATTCCTTTCCTCCAGCATATCAACTGAACCACACAGCTTGGTGTCATTGGCAAACTTGCTTAGGTTGCACTCAATCGCACTGTCCATGTCACCAACAAAGATGTTGAACAAGACTGGTCCTAACACTCATTTTTTTTAAGCTCTTATGTATGCCTAATTGAAAAATCAGATCCAATGAGCATCTTTCTTATACATCATGTGCATAAAACATACCCATGTGTATTTGTTAATTTTTTTATTTAAAATTGACTCAATAATGGGCAGAATTGCTCTACGTAATGTTTCATTATTTACATCGCTGACTGGAATGGAGAAAATTCTAACAAGGAAGCAGACAACTTGGGGTTTTGTCCCTTATTTTTCCTTTACAGTATGCTATGCCAGGTGGAAACCATCTACTACATTAATTTGTTTCTCCAGGATGTGTGGTAGTCAGAGGATATAAGATCTCTTCAGTTTCAGCTTGAACTGGTGAAAACTGGCACAATCCCCATGAAGTCAAAGAAACTATAGCAAATTATGTCTGTTTAATGGATCTGGCTCAACTGTACCTGACATAAAAACAAGAAGTCTTTGAAAATAATACACAGCCATACACAGGTATATATAGGAATTGCAAAACAGTTACATCAGGTCTCATTAAAACAGCATTAAATACATAAAGCTACAGACATCTTTATGACTGATCACCTTTCAGACCCTGACAACCCCACGAACCCAATGGGGCTCCTTGATGAAATATAAGGGTACAGAGTTACTGTAGTTCGTGTGACATAACAACATGGACTGATGACATGCTGTGGAGTTTAACTTGCGATGATACCATTACCAGTGATAGTATTTATTGCACTTTTGTCTTTGATTTCTAAGTTATACAATATTATCCCCTTCTACCTTTTTTTGCTCCAATTTTTCTTTCATTTTTTCAACCAAATTGTCAGTTACTCCATGGCTGCCACAACCTATTAATTGGCATTAACCTCAGATGATCCCTGATGTTTGTCATACTAAAAATGTTCAGATTGTAATTGCCCTAAGTTTAATAAGGTATATCAAGGTGGAGAGAGGCAAGTAGAGGCTACATTAATTTTCTTGGACTGATAGATGTAAAAAATCTTTATTTTTATTGATGGTATCCCCTGAATCTCTACAGAACATTATGACCTATTCTGAAAGCTAATACCAGGTGAGTTCAGCATTCGTTCTTATTCACTTCTATCATGTAATAAAGTGATATGAAACAATACTTGAGATGAAGCAGATCAAATAGATGAATAGGAGAAAATATACTTATTTACTGGAGAGAAAAAAAAGGGGGGGGGAATGTTATTTTGCCCAATTAAGGGAAGCATTTAAACATGTGCTAAAGCTCATCCACATTAGGTAGCACACTTGAGCTCTTGACGTCAATGGAGCCTAAGTTTGGTTTTCATTCCTAGGTGATCCTGAACAGAGGCCTTAGGTTGTCAGCCATCTCCATAAAATACAGCTGTCCATGAGTCATATTCCTTCTTGGTCGAAACCTGTGCCACCATAATGAAGTTAGTCTGGTCTTTGTAATGTGTGTCTCACTGCAGCAGGCAGTGAGTGGGACCTGGGGCATGTTTCAGTCCCGTAGTCAAGAGATCTCTGATGATGAAGGAAAGACTAAGGTGTCCATATTACCAGAGATTGTATGGATGTAAGAGAGAAAGAAAACCTTTGCATTAGGAACCTGAAGTCTGCTGACTGTACAAAGGGGCTATGTGCTTTTATACAACTCTATGGGGTTCTAAGCTACTGAAGGTGGTCACTACTGAAAATAAGACATTTCAGAAGAGTCTCATGAAATTACATGCCTATCTGAAGAAGGGCAAGGCTCAGTCAATGTGGCTAAGCTTGTTTGACAGTGTAATAAACTGCAAAAGATTCAGGTCATGTGGTTACTGTGTTGAGAAAAGAAAAGGTAGAGGTCCCTGAGGAAAACAGGCAGAAAGGATGGGAGTATTCACTGCACATGAGTAGAGTTTAAGGACAAGGAGAGACAAGCAGAAAAATCTGGTTCAGCATTACCCAGTTCATTATTTACAAGGTTGAACTTGCAAACAAGTCTTAGATCTCCAAACATGAAATGGTGCTAGCAGCCAAGAAAGAGTTGATGCAGTACTTGGAGACTCACTACTGTCTGCATTACTGTAGTTTGCATTTGGTGAGAAAAGTTGGTAGTTTGCAACCAGGTGAGAAGAAAGGGACAGTAAAGAAAAATAATGCTTTGGAAATCTACAAGTAGAAAATCAGTTGGGTTTTACTTGTTCTGATGTGTAGCACAACAGAGAAACAGCAGCTTGCTCTGAAGTTGCTGTATGTCCAGAATTATATTGTTTCATGCTCCCAAAATGAAATTCTTGAGGGCTATGCGCATCACTGGCACTGGGTATTGATGGAAACTGGGGAGGTTAGGACTAGTCAGCATTAAGACTTGATGCTGAGAAGGAGGAAGTCAGGGCTTTTATGCAAAGTGGGCACTTAAGAAAAATTTGATGCACGAAATTGATGCTGTGGCAATGACTGGGCAACAGAAAGGACTAACCACTGCAAGTAATTAAAATGTTGAGGGAAAACAGCATAAGCAAAAGCTGAAAACACAGTTCAGGGATCATTTTTTCCTCTGGATCTCTGAAACAGTTAAAGACATGTATTGGCTAGGAATTTAAAGCTCATCAAAAGTTTTTATTATTATCACATGTATACTGATTCTTAAATGCTAAAATGCCTCTAAATATGTTGAAAGAACACAAAAATGAAGAAAAATCCCCACAAATCTGTTTTTCAGTTTATTTGTTCTGCATGTGGTTTTAATTCATAATTAGAGCATAAAAGACAGGTAATTTTACAATTTTCTGTTCTTATGAATTTGTAGTATTTGAATTTGAGTGACTACATGGTTTGCATCCTTTTGTTCTTCCCGCACCCATTCACTTTATTTCATGAAAAGAAGTTCCACAGTTTTTCTTCCAGGTTTTTAGGGCAGGGTGCTTTTGGTCTGGAATTGTTACATAACAGCTCTTATATTTTTCCCAGCAGAGAGATACATTATTTTAAAATACCTACTGCAAGTTTCAAAATTATTTTCAGGGGCTCTGTGAAGGTACTGAAGTAAAATTAATCAGTCATTTTCCATTTGTTTATCAGGTTTGAAAAAACAGTGTTGTAATAAATGAGGCAGCAGCAGCTAACTATCATAGCAGCCTCTGCTGTCTGTTGTTGCATGGAATGGAGATGCAATTAATGATGAGGCTGACTCCAGGAGAACAGATATTCACCTCAGCTGGGAGGATAAGATCACACCTTCAGTGATTTAAATATATGCACTATAATGTCATCAGGACACATGAATAGGAAGATTGTTTCTATTGGGGTCACAGCTATTTTTCTTGGAGTAGTGATTTTAGACTATGGCCTACCATCAGAGGCATCCTATAGACGTTCCCAGCCTCTATCCCAACCCCCACAAAGAAAGGATGCGTAAAATGTGTAATCTATTGGCACCTCAGGTGTTCTGAAAGGAAACTGTTTCCATGCTAAAACATGGGGAATATTCCACCCCATTCCGCTTGTTTACTCACAGGCTCCTCACCTAACCTCTGGACATTTTTTCCAATGATTTCTATCCTGAATACCTCTTCCTTTGAAATTTGGAACTGCAATTCAGAAACAAGAGGACCCTGAAGGTGACTGAAACTGACCTTTTCTCCCTCCTGCACTCTCCACAGCTAATGAATCCCCTTGCTGATGCAATTTGACTCATTTCAAAACTCATCAAAAGTGAAAGATTACCAGCTAAATAAACTCCCTTTCCTTCTTATCTAGCAGTATAGAATATGGCTTTGCATAGCTTTTAGGGAATTTTAAAAGCTTCATTTAAGACTCACACTAGAAATAGCCATAGTCCTAGAAAGGAATAATGAAATGAAAATGCAGAGAAGAGAGAAAGAGCAGTTCTACAGGCTGATTTTGCAGCACCTAGTCTGTTGGACTCACTTGATGAAACAATGCGGCGATGGCAGTGCTGGTGCCATCTCAGCCTCTGCTCCAGCCCTGGTAATGCTGCTTCACATGGAGCGTGTAGTGATTGCATGCAGTCAATGCGGCAGCCTTTCTGTGCCAGGGAATGTCATACACAAGTGAGACTGGTCATTTACAGAGAGGCAGCATGGCATAATATCCAATATTCTTTTTGAACAACTCGGGTAGATCCACAGCTTTTTCAAGATGCTTTTCTGTCTAGTACAACCACCAAAGAGAAGAACTGGTAGCTCTCCTACCCCATACTACACTCCAAGCAAGTTTAAATCACAAAGACTCAGAACTAGTTCTTTCACATACCGGCAAATGAGCAAAGTACAGAGCAAATTTTGACTACAGGAAGTAAGAATATTTTTGTATCATTCTGGAACATTTCATTGACAAACATAAAGGGAGACATATATGGCTCTTGTAACCGTGTGTTAGTGATGAAATACAACATCAAGAATTTTAATTTTACTGGGATTACAGTTGTCAAAATAATTGCATTAGTTAATTCAAAATTCCTCATTGGAGAATGGCCCAGGCTATATCTCTGTTGCTCAAAATGTTTTATTGTGTAATCACTATGCTTTTTGATGAGTAATTTCTTTAATGTTATGCTATATATATGTATTGCAAAACTGTGAGTGATCTTTGTTTTTATGCTGTTGTGTGTTTTGCATATAAAGTACATTATGCATATTCTCTCTTTCTCCCTCTTTCTCCAACTCCTACCTCCAGAAAGCAGAGAATGGAGACCCAGTGTTCCCTTATGTTTGTGATTTCTTTTTTTTTTTTTTTATTTGCTCAAACCTCTGAACTTTGTTTTCCAAACTATACACCTGTAAAATAACTGTAACAATCTTGGCTATGCAGCTAGTTTAGATTCCTGGACTAAAGACTGATATAGCGCATTAGGTGCATCAGCCTCAGCCTCCTCCCTTTACTTCTGTCCTTTTTCCCTACTATACTGGCAGCTTGGAGAGAAAGAAGGAATTTTTTCTTGCAGGGAATTATCCTTCCTGGCCTGCTTACATTAACTTCATGCAGAAAATGGCAGTGCTACATCATAGCAATGCCCATAATGTCTTGACAGAAAAGGATAATGAAGTAGTCCCTTTTCTCTGATGGCATCTTTCTCTTCCTCTGGATGCTGATTTGCTCTGTCTTCCTGTCTGCTTTACTCATACTGAGTAAAGTTGTACGTTCACTTTCACTGAGCTTCCTCAGAAAATATACTGCTTATTCTCTTCAAAATACACAAAATTTTATGTGTGTGTGTTTCAAAGGATGAACTGGATGATGCTGGCAATGGTTTTGCATTCAAGTAAGCTTAAGGTTGGTGAAAAGAGATATAGCAGAGATCAGACATCAGGGTTTGGCTGTCTCCCTGCAGAGGAACAAAGCTACAATCAGCGTTGATTCAATGTGAGAAGACATTGGAGGTTTAGGTCATGGAGCTGCCACAGCACAGTTCAGAAGAAAATTTGTGATTTAAAGTATTTTTTTCTGCTGTGGTTGCTTCGTCTGATTAAAATAGCAGCCAGTAGTGTTTTGCTCAGGTCTTCATTGTTGCACAGGTGGACCACAGAGTATAACCCACAATGGGAGGTATAGGGAATGACAGAGAGACAGACACAGACACAGACACAAAGAAGAATATGATCCTGTCTAGGAAATCACATATAACTTGAAATTATTTGTAAGTAGTGGACCTGATGGTGTTGTAATGCAAACTGTGATGTTACGTGATGATTTAAGTGGAATTGTGTTGGTTTACGTTCTCTGAGGATTTAGTCCCTAGAACATCAAACTGTTCACACACTGGAGTGACAGTATTAAACTAACCTTGGAGAGCTACAAAGTGTGCATTAACAAAACAGCCCACAGAAACCTGGAAGGCAAACAGTACAACAGTTCTCAGCAGCACACCATGATGCACACAGTCTGAGTGTGATGTAAATGGTTAATTGATAAATAAACCTACTAAATATTGCCTGTGCATTTAGACAGTGTGTTGAAGGGTTTCTTATTTTGCAGGGGAAATAGGTACACTTCTAAGCACCCTGATTCACCCTTGGACATTTCATGACTACTTATCGCTCAGTTGAGCATAAATTCATAGATTTTACGGTTAAGGGAGCTTGAGATGGGCTGCTATATTTTCAATACTTAGTTCTGCCACTTCTTATTGGACCATCTGCTGTCACCTTAAAGAGACAAGTGTATATTATCAAGGTAAACATACAAATGACTCCACATTTGATTTTTTTTTAAGAGAAACCTTTAAACATATTGATCCAAATGTGTCAATAATGTTACAAAGATAAGTCCTTGAAAAAGAAAATAACATAAATACTGCCTGTGCAGATTCAAACAGGATACTTTCACCATAAAAGTGGTTCCTGTGTACAGAGCTTGACAATTTATTTCTTTAAATGGAAACATAAAAACCATCAGGTTCCAGTAAGATAATTTTGAAAGGAAGGAAAAAAAGGAAACTGTTAAGTTTATCACAATTGTTTTTAAAATGAGTTGTATTAGCTAACACTATGATTAAAAGTTAAAGTTTCAGGGACTGAGTGCATCTGAAAACAGATGTAGACATTGCAACATTCATGTCTGTTCACACAGAATACATTTATATAAACAAATATATGTACACACACATAAGCAGGCTTAATACATGCCATAGTTTCAAAAATCTAGAAAAAGATGTGTATGACACACATTGTTAGGGGAAGAATCATTGAACTTTGAAGCAAAACTAAATCTTATCACTGTTTATATACAAGTGCTGCATAAGACTGTGATAATATTATGAAACTAGACAATAATTATGGTTTATAAGACCTATGTCATGAATAAACCTGCTGTCACACTTCCTTCTGTAGTGTCGTGGTTTCTGTTATTAACACCTTGATTTCATATATATTTATCTTTAATTGTTGGGGGAGTTCTTAATGTACTGGGAAATACTCTTAACTATGGGATTGATATGCTGAGTCTACCTCCTTCATAAGATGCCCAATGTAATGGGAAGCTAATTTAAGATATGTGATTGGGAGATGGCACAACTAGTGGAAAAAATAAATATATTTGAACATATCATGCTTTACTGTAGCAAATATATGTGAAATTGATTCATCTTATTGTTTAGATCAATACCATTATACATTTTAAAATCTACTGCTTAAAACTGAAACCTTTAAAATACACCAAAATTTTCAAATTAATTTCCCTACCTCATAAATATAAAAAAAAAAAATCACAAAAGAGTTTGAGCATCTTGTTTCTTTTGAGGCAGTGTAATCATACATATTTTCACTCATATCTGATACTACAAAAGCTACAGAAATATCCTATTGTTAGTATGTGCCATATTATTGGTATTAACACACTCTAAATATGTGCAAATCTCATTCCAGCAGGGTTTTCTGTTTAATTTGTTCCCCTGTGATAATTACAGTTTTTGTCTGAGATGAGAGCCTTTCTTGTTAAGCTCCAGTGCTTCTGTGCAGTCCAACTGTTACACTAAGAAATAAATGAAAAAACCCTGTGTTCAAAAGCAACAGAAATAGGCCTCACTGCACTCATTTTCAGGTCTCAGCACTGTACAAAATAAAAAAATACAGTGTAATTTTAAAGATGGTGTCCTACTGATGTGTCAGAAATTATGTGAATTTTACATTGAAAGATGGGAGTACTTCCAAACAGCTAATTTTATTTTATTAGTGTATTTGGCTCTCTTACTTATTGTTTTTATTATGAACAGTTTAAACAACAAATACATATATATATATGTACACATGTCTGCACACTTAGGTACATATGTATAGATGTGTGTATATGTATGTATTGCTCTTTAATTTCATTTTACCAAGGTAACCTAAAGTGGAGTGGTAGGTTTTTAGATCAACAACACTAACCAATAATCTATATGATTATTTCCTCAAGTATGATCCATTTTAGTGAGTGAAGAAAAAGGTGCAGAGCACCACTGTACCTTAGATGATATCTGTCATCTCATCCTGCCTCTATTGCATAAGTAAATGTGGGATACATAAAGGATATGCTCTTCCTATTTTATTCTTTGGAACAGGTACATGCAAACACACAAACACACACACAGAGTGATGGAATAGAGAAGTATCCTTACTGACCTTGCAAATAAGAACTACAAGCACATTGCAAGAAAGGCTCAGAATTCAAAATGACCTTGACAGATTTTCAAAGTGGTCTGGAAAAGAAAAGGGGGAGGGAGGATGAAATTCAAGAAAGGTGAGTAGAAGGGACTAAAAAGAGAAATGATCAATAAATACAGGATGCGAGTGTAGTTGGTCAGGCCGAATTTTTTCTAAGAAATTGGTAGTTATGTGGATCATGCTTGCTGCAGGCTGGACACATGTTAGGAGCATCAAGTTTCTGAGGAAAAGATAAAATTTATTATGTGGTGTATGTGCAAGAGACAATACACATAATATTGAAAACAAAGCAATCCTTTTCGTTTACTCAGTGTTGTAGATGCATTAATGAAAGTATCTAAGTACACTTCAGAAGTGATATAGATCATTTGGTCAAGAATGATCAAAGGCCTATGAAAACCTTCAAAAAAGGCTGAATACATTTAGTTCATCTAAAGAAGATAAAGACGGGAGTCATGGTATGGTTTTCAGTGAACAAGGGAATTCATCTGTCTCTCATATCCGTGGTCAATCTGAAAAGAAGGCACAGACCCAAATTCAATAAGAAAGATTCTGCTTAAACATGAAAAAAGATTTTTTTATGGGCGAGAATTGTCTATTGCAATTTGGTTTGGAGCATGGAGAGTTTGGTGGATACAGGGACACTGCAGTGGACACAATGCAACCTCAGACAAGCAAATCCTTACTTATGGGAGAGAATGGTCAACAAGACAACTCAAACACTCTCCAGCCCCACTTTTCTACCATTCACACAGAATACAGTCTCTGATTGAATGATCTGTTCCTCTGCTTTCACTTCAAATGTCCCACTGTTCATATAACTCATTCCTTTTATATGTACAAGCTCCTTTTCCCCCATCCCTTTTCCATGATGCTGCTTCTATCCTGTTCTCTTGTTTTTCTTCTCTGTACAGTCATTTGCCCCACATTCAGTCTTCCAGTTTTTCTGTCTCTCTTCAGTCACAGTGCATCTCTTTCTTTTCTCTTAGCTCCTTTATGTCTCCTTTCCCTTTTTCTCCCCCTTTTTGAATCCTCCCATCTTTCAAGAGGGAGGAAAAACCTGCAGCTGGATACTCATATGGAAACTCATTCTCCTTGTGAGATTTCAGACAGAAGGTGAGGGTCAGACCTGCTGCTTCTTCCTGGCTCTTGGATTGCAAGGAGAGTGGGGGGAAGCAGCAACAGGACAGCAGGATCCGCTGCTGAGGGAAACTCGAAGAGAGAAGATGCCCATTGAGCCCCAGCTGTTGCTGCTGGCAGCCTCTCTCTGATCCAGCATGAAGATGGCAGCTTAACTGTGGATTATTTATTTTCTGTAGCACCTAGTCTATGTTTATTTCCACTCTTGCTGGATTTTCATCCTCTTTTTAGTACAGTGCAAGGAACTTAATTTGAACTTCAGCTTCTCCGGTGTGCTACAAGGGAACATCATCTGTTTCTTAGGTATTTTTGGGAGAAACTTTTTTTTTTTATGGAGGTGGGGAAGGGAAGACTTTTCTTGTCCTCTCCAGTTTATCAGTTCCTCCTTGTCTTAGTTTAATCTAGGCTGTGTTGTTGCACAGTTCCTGCAATGATCTTTTCCGTTGGGACAAAGAAAGGGCCTGGTGCTCAGAATACAGCACAGCCTTATTTTAGCATATTTGTTTCTTCTTTTCCTGTTGCATAATTGATATTGGTTGTGCAGTAGTTTGTACAGAAACTCACAGATGTTACAAGCACACTCACACATACATGCATCCGTTCGGGCACACACTTAACTCCAAACAGCCAGTGTTTCCTCAGTAAGCATATGGGATTGGATCCTGTAGCCCTTCTTCTGTTCTCTCCGCGGGGACTCCACACGAATGCCCTGACTGCACTGCTACTCCCCTCTCCCTTCTCACAGGGGCTTTCACTTGCCAGCTGGTGCCAGGAACTGCTTTAGCTGGTCCTGAAAGATTAATCCTCCCTGGGACTGTATTAGCAATACGATGTTCCTGTTACCATAGCATGTCAGCTCAGCACAGATATTTGGATATTGAGAGTTGGGAATTCTGCCACCAATAAACTCAGACACCATGAACATACATAGTCTCTTGGCTGCTCAAAGTACAAGCCGTAGGATGACCACTCACCAATTAACAAGGCCCATTCAGGGGGACAAAGCTGCCAAACAATGGAGTTCAGTAGGTCCCCTAGTAGCTGCTACAGCAAACGATGTCTCCATTGTGGGTGCTCCCTTTCTGTGTCTGTACTGTCACATCAGCACCAGAACCCTCCTCCCAAACTCCACCAAAGAAGCTGGAAAACACATTCCCACCGTTGGGCCTGCTTCCAATTGTGTTGCAGACAGGCTAAGGCAGCCCAGCAAGGGGGCAGGTCTGACTCCTTGGACCCACTGGCTGCCAGCACCATCTGACAGGCAAACAAACAAAGAGAAATCCCCAAAAAATTAAGAACAATTGAACTGGCCCACAGCAATAAGAGTCCTGAAGGGTTTCAGGGTTTCAGGAAACATATTTGTCACCAAAAACAAAAGGAAAAAGACCCCAAACCAACAGCAACCAAAACTAGGCATGAAAGATTCACCACATACCCTTTTCCCTCTTGCTCCAGCACCAACCCATTTTAAACAGACTGTGGTTACTTTGGTTATGTGGTGGGTACCCTTTGTGAAAACCAAATAAACAAACAACACACACTATCCCGTAATGCAGGAGCAGCTCTCAGACTGCATATTGGCTTTGAGCCACATCTCCCGCAGTAAGGGGGGTGTGGAAATGCACAGCCTTGGCAGCAGCTTCCAGTGCCTCAGGCTCTCACAGTTTATTTTATTTATTTATAGGATTTTCTATGTCACCCGTCACCCTCATATCTAAGCATCTTAGTGGTATTAGCAGACTTACCTTCACAACCCCTCTTTGAGGCAGAAAGTGTTATTATCCTCATTTTATAGATAGAGAAGTAATAGCTTGGAGAATTTGGCAGAATTAGGGACTGGACACCAAGGCCCAGAGCCCCAGTCCTGAGCTTTAACCACAGATTAATGAGATCAATAAAATACAGAGAGAAGAACTTCATGGATGTATTAGACTCCTATGTTTTTCCTACAGTGCCAGGTCAATCATGTGCAAAATACGTCTATAGAAAATAAGGTGAAACTATATATTCACACATTCCCTTATCTCTGAGGTCTGAATAGGGATATTAATATGGCACACCTTTTTCATTTATATATTTAATAAAAACAGCTGAGATATTTTAAATTTGCATGTAGCCAAAGTCTAACAGGTTTTTGGCATGACACTAATCCTAAATTAGTTGCTCTATGTTTATTTTTATTTTTCACTTCTGTTTGTGGTTCATTTTTCTAATTTGAGGACAATCTGGTGCTGCTCTGAAGTAAGATTCTTTTTTCATTCCATTTTTTCCCCAAGTCCCCTCAGTTGGTAACTTCAATAATTAAACTGTCTGTCATGCAGCTATTTCAGTGTTCAAATTCTCCACTGCTGTAAAGATTTGTGTCTCCTGCTCTCCATCAGAGATGCACTGCCCCTGTACAGAAAAGCAGAGATACTACTACGTGTCAAGAAACCAGGAGGATCCCATGTCTCTGCAAATGAACCATGAATTTCCAGGGTTCAAAGGACAATGAGAAAGACAGGATGAGTCATGTGACTTTTGGGCTGCACCCTGATAAATGGCAGGTCAAGGAGGGTTGTGTTTAATAGTATATTCCTCAATGAAATGTCACTTTTTCCTCAATGTGTCCTCTGTGTGAGCTAATTAAAATCGTGTTTTACTGCAATGTCAGCACATGAAGTTGCTGACTTTCTTGTTGTCTTCTACATAGTGCAAAATGAATGTTGTCATTTGATAAATTCAGTATCTTAAAGGTTCTGTCTGATGGGGTCTAATGTATGCTGCTCTATATATGTTTAATGCTCTCAAACTGCCCCTTTTCCTTTGTTCAAATGACAGCATTCATGACCTGTACATAATGTACTCTCCTGCTATCCTTAAGTCTCACTGTCCTCAAAATTAACAGAATTTTTAAAAAGAATTCAAATAAATATTGACATTGTTTTCTTTCCAGGCTGCATTAGCTTAGTTTTCAAGAAATGTGTCCAAAACCCACACTTATTTGCATCCAATAAGAATTGGATGTTATGGGTGTTAATTTTCTTACAGATTTTTTCATATTGATGTCAGGGTATGTCTGTTATGTTCATTTGATAAGAAACTCTTCCACCTTATACAACATCTAATAAGTAAATCAGTAGTTAAACAGTATCAGTAGAGAAAGCAGGGGATTTGTTTCTCTAACCAGCAGCCTTTGGATTGGCACCAGGATTCTTATTTGTAAAGCTATTGGAAAGTGCTATTAATGGTGCTTCTTATCTCAGTAATAGGAACATGAATCAACAAAAATAAACCAACTGCTATTGTGTGCATCTTTGCTTTCATTATTTATATCATTGTAGCCTGTCAAATTCCTTGCATTTTTTTTATTATTATCATTTTTTGTTTAACAGAAAGCAGAGCCAGTATTTCTGTATGTTTACAGTAAATGGCAAAGAACAAAGTTTCCATGCTTGGCCTGAAGCTGTATCACCTTGTATTGTGATCCACACAGAACTCATGAGTTAGTTTGGGACTGGGTCAGTTCTTCTGTGGGAAATCTCCATAGATTAATTTATTGACAAGTGCTATGGAAATGAGTGGTGGCAACTGAAGCAATTGCTCAGTCCAAGGCATCCACCATCCTCCCCACCCCCTTTCTCATCCAGCTCTCCTCTCTAGTGCTGAAGGGCACTGTGCTGCTGACTTCTGGCTGAAATACAAAGCACAAATCTCAAAGAAATTCTTTCTCCTCCTAAGGACCTGATCCGAAGCCCATTAAAGCTGATGAGAGCCTTCCCATTGACTTCAGAAGGCCTCAGATCCAGTCCCCCAGGGAAAAGATGTTAACACTCCTGCGCATCCTTAAACCAGCCAGGAGAGAACTTCTTGAAATCAATACCTTTCTATCAATATTGGTACCTAAAACCCTAAACCACAACAAAGACACTTTACTTGTGAGTCCTGCTGTCTGCAGAGAAAAAAAAAAAAAGAAAAAGAAACAGCAAACAAGCCCTTGGGAGATGCTATTATCTAAAATAAGCTGCTGAGTATGAGCAGTGACCACAACACCTAGAAAGCTATATTCTGCCTTACTCTGTACTCACTCTGCTTCGCTTTACTGTATTCCCAGCTCCATACTGAATACACTAAATGACTCACATTACACACATTGCAACAAAGGCAGTTATACCCCAATCTTCATTAAGGTCTTAATGCAGCAAGGCACTTAAGCACATGCCTAACTTTAAGTACAAGGGAAGTCTAATTAACTTCAATGGGACTGCTCACTTGCTTTAAGCTAGGCATGTGCTTAAGTGCCTTGCTGAAACTGAGCCGAAGACTCCAGGTGCTACCATTTATACAAGTGTCATTAAACACAGAGTTAGTGTACTTACACACACAAACTTCCTAACCCCTAAAACCAGATCATTAAATTATAACACTTACTAGGAAACAGCAAAAGTGAGCATGCTGATGAAGGATCACACATAGTAGTAGCAAAGACAGTAAGCATAAATGCAATCAGAAATCCAATATCCTGTGCACATTTTCAGTACTCCACCTGGTTCCTTCAGACTTCAGGTTTCCGTAGCCAGAGACTACAGACTTCTGAAAAGCCTAAGAAAAAGATCTTGATCCAAAAAAAATACCAACTGCAGCTTAGGCATGAGAGAACTGAAACTGAAAACAGTGATGGAGGGACAAAGCAAAGATCCTTTGGGTTTCGTAACAGTTTGCTTTTATATCTTCAAGCATATATGTTATTTATCAGCCCTCTGAATTTCCTGTATTTTAATGCCTGTTTAATCATCAGTAGATAGAAGTTAAGCCACTCACTTGCTGTGTGACCGCAGGCAAGTTGCTTGACCTGCTTTTCACTCCTCTTATCTGGCTGTATAATCCAGTATAAATGGGAGCTCACTGAAAGCTAGAAGCTGTGCATGCGCTCAGCAGAAGCACTTGACTAGTTTGAAGGTTAGCTCATCAATTGGTTTGTCAGAGTTAGGAAAAAATTTACTGGGAAAGGACAGCCTGTCCCAGGCCAGGATGGTTTTAATGCTGCCCTCATGTCATTTTTTTTGAGCTGTGCTTCTTCATAAAGTGTTGCATCACAAAGTCATATACTGCAGATTTGAAGCTGCATGGGGGATCCTAGTTAAAAACATAGGATCTCAAAAAATGAGGTCTTCTTACTGCTTTCGCAGTGCAGCTCCCAGCTCTACCAAGGGACTGGCATCATTTCCCTGGGAGTATGTGGTTAAGAACCTGAAATTATGCACAGGTTGAGGATTAGACTTAAATATTTCTGTTTGGTAAATATAATTGTGAAGTAAAGTTTGCCTGATACTCAGGACAATACTGAACATGAGGTACTTAACCCACAGAAAATAGTACACCTGAAGGAGACCAGGGAAATTTGGTCATTGAGATAAGGGGAGAGAGAGAATAGACAAAGTTAATAGATGTGACTCTCATTTTAAATATGACAGTTAAATACTGTGGTGATGAGTATAGAACTGTTTTTTTCTCTTTTCAATTGATTAACTGATTATTTTGTTGAGGTCAGTAGCAAATGTCTCTGACCTCATTGTTTGCTGAAGCAACTGTATTGTCATCAGCAGTGAAGTGGAACATTGCTAACTGAATGGGTTAAGAAAAGTGCTCATAAAAATAGTGCTGAAATGTACTCAGTCTTTGATAACCAAGACAGTTACTATAGAAAAGAAAATACTGAAAACAGCATAACATTTGACAATTGTTTTGAATTATTTGTTAAACATCAAACTACCTACCTGTTATTCTACTTACTGCTCAGTGTTGACTAGTTGGATGCTCTGAAAAATAATCAGATACTTGCAATTAAGATTTTCTTTAGACATAATGACATGGAAAGCATTTTTAGACAGCATTTCACAGTGAAGAAAGCTATGCATTTACAAAGGTGTGCAGTTACTCAATATTTGAATAAACTTTAAAAGCTGTTAAAAGAAGAGAAAACCCTGCTTAGTTCTTTTTAAAGGGAAAGTTCTTTGCTTGATTTTACAAGCAACATGCTGTTCTGTTGTCAGCCTTTCTGCATCTGTTATATCATGGGTCTTGACAACATCATAAGCCAATGTCCCTTTTGATTGAAATAAAGTATTAAATTTTAGTATCCAGAACATGGTGATATTTCAAAGGGCAGTCTATTATTGAGCTTGCAGGTGAAAAGTCTCAAATTCTGAAATTCTGCATTTTGTAAAGAAGCACAATTGCTGACTTCAGAAATAAGTTTAGGAGAAACTGCCAAGCACAAATGAGCAAAGTTCAACCTGATTAAAGACGGGGGGTTCCAGGGCAGGGTGCAGATTGCATTTATTGAGCTTTGCTGTGGCTTCTCCACTTCACAGAATAGAAAACACCTTCTGCTAGCAGTGTTAGAGAAGATTCTATTAAAATCAGGCCAAAACTTCACTCAAGAATCACAGATTAAGTGTCCTGTAACTGAAGTCAGTTGTGTACCAGCAATACATCCATGGTGGTAGAGTTGTAATAATTGTATAATGCAATTGCAATACAGGATAAACAAGTAATACACAAGTCTGATGATTTCTCAAGAAATAACCTGCTTGAGTAGTAGATTGCATAGTGCAGACATCTCCTGGTGTCACTAGCACAGAACCACAAAGTGAATGTACAAATGTTTATTTTAGAGATCATCAGGCTGTACCTGCTGATATTTCCTGCAGGGAAAGAGCAGACTAAGAGTCATATCTATCACTTGGAATGTGATAGATGAATCAGAAACCTACAGGAATGTAGGTGCTGTTTGACGGGTGAAGTCCGATTTTTTTCTCAAAAAAAAAAAGAGGAAGCACCAAAAATTAGTTTTCACACTTGGTCCCCACAAAGAAGAGTTGAACGCAGAACTGTTGACTGATAACTGTCATAGGAAAATCAGAGGTAAACACCATTCCCTTTCCTGAAAAAGATTCATGACATCAGAGTCATTCAATTCTCTGTCACCCAGTAGCAGAAGGACTGCAATCTCCACCTCATGAACCATTTAATTCATTCTATCTTACACCCACTGGCTCCCATAAGAAATTCTGGGTTTTTTAAGGAAAAAGAGGGGGTGACAAAAGACAAAAGAAGGTAGGAAGATGAAAACAACTTTTAATTGAAAAGAAAGGAGGCAAATCATTTAGCACTGAATTTTTGCACAACTGAGACAAAGTCGGAAAACCATAGCAAAGGCAACCTTTTTGTTTGATCTTACTGCAACTAATGAAACATTAACTATAATACATAACCATTGGTGATCATATTTCATTTGATAATCCATTAGGGTCTCACATAGTTCTCTGCTTTTTCATATAAAACTTAATACTTTTAGGAGAAGGCAGGCAGGCAGAAGGGGAAGAGGATTTGTACTCACACTGTGTGCTGGCACAATAATGTTCTTCCTGCTGAACTAATGGCTGTTCATAGGGTTTAGGTCAAAGAGTTTAATGGAGCTTAGCTCTAGATGTCTCAGTAACTTCTTAGATTCTAAAACTAAACTACTTTAGTCTTAAAATACAAATGATGATGGTCCTAATAAGGAGACCCATTCCCAACCAGACTTGATAGTGGAATATATGATGAGAATGCTAAAACAGACACTATATTTCTTCCAGCTAATGCTGTGAGAGATGTCTGTTCCTTACCACAAATGAACTCATTGTTTCCTGCAGTTCTCCAAGGCAGAGGAGAGGATGATTATACTCAGACTGCTTGTTACATTTTATTTAGCCTCTGAGATTTAAAGATATATATATTTAAAGAAATACTGATCACACATATCTGAATGTATTTTGGTTTTTTTGTTACATGGCAATCAATTTGTGAAGAGAATGCCAAGGTCCCTTCACCTGCTCCTCATCATTATATTCCAAGATGCAGTGTAAAATACCTTGCTCCTATGTCAGCCACAAGTGTCACTGAAAAAGTAAAGGTCTCTATTAGATGGCTTCCGTTTTCAGATTTTCCACTGGTTACCTTGCTTTATCTCTCTGAAAAGTTCTTCTCATAATATAGAATTACATTACAGACCAATCTGTTTGACAATACAGATTTCTTTACCAATACAAATCTGCTGCTTCTGCCTGATTTTACTGCATGTTATATTCGTTATGTATGTCCTACAACTGCATTTTAATCCCCTGACTTCTATAAGTTCCCAATTAAAGTATGTTTTGCCATTTGAAGACAGGAATATCCTGAACTTTCTTTCAATGAAAGAACAAGAGCTGTTCCATCTGAAACTGGGAAGAAATGAAAACTTTTAATTCTTTTTCATAAAATTGCCTTTTTTTTGTTTGTTTTCTCTGGGTTGGCATTTCTGTCCTGACAGATCTGAGTAGTTTCTCTACTTAATAAATTGAAAAATGGATATGAAGAATAAGGAGAAAAGCTACCCTTGCTTCAGAAAAGAGAAAAATGTCTGTAACATACATTACCATTTGTGTACTGGAAGTTTTTTTTCTAGAATTTGGTCAAGAAAGAAAAGGCAACAAAATTATTCTAGACAGCTTTAAGCATTCAAGGTGCAAACGGCAAAAAGGAGGACTCAGATTTTCACACTACTGGACTTCAGATAGGCAGCTGCATCTTTGTAAAGTTTACCCAAAAAAGGGTAAAGTCTGACTATGCCAGCAGCTATCATCTTGTGTAAAGTAAGCTCACTTGCAATTATGCTGTCTGGCTTGACGGACTGAAGTGAGAGCTCCAAAAAGGCTGTGGTTGAAGGAAAGTGCATCAAAGTGCAGCAAGATGCAACAAGGTACAGAAAGTAAGAATTGGGGGTTGGAACTAGATGATCTTGAGGTCCTTTCCAATCCTAACCTATGATTCTATGATTCTATGATTCTATGATTTGATCCTGCCCTTCTCATTCTTCTGGATGCCTTGGAAGAGGCATTGCAAAAGGCTGGGGTAGATAGAGGCAGCCTGTAACTACTCTGATGTAAGGAACAGTGTGTCACAGGAACAGAGTGTCTGTGCAAACTCTCCCATGCAAGATTCCTATTAAAATATGACGCACTAGTTTTATGGTTTCTGTTGCATTTCTGACCATAGTTTCCTTTACTTTTCACCTACCTCATATATAGAAAAGCACTCCCTGACAAGTAAACAAGGAGGGGGAACTTCTTACTGTTGTACAATGATAAGAACAGGATGCACAGAATATGTTGGCTACTTATCCATGGATAAAAAGCAAATGAAGGCTTTTGCAGGCAGAAGGTGTGAGAAAGAGGAAAAGCTGACAGCAGAGGTGCTTATTAGCTGGCGCCCTTAGCATCTAGCTAGTGTTTGGAGGCTAATGTGTGGTTACTGCAAAGGTGCAGATTTGAGGTAATTTTTCAGTGTCTCTTGCATGGAACGGGGTATTTTCCACTTTTCCTCAACAGATATATTCAGCTTCAGGAGTGTCTTGCGCCAGCGTTCATACACAATCATCTAAGTTCCTGCCAGCCCTTTTGTTTCTCTTGAAGTTCCCCAAGCAGCGATGTCAGGACTTAGAGATTGCGACACCATTGTGAATTGTTGCAGGTAGACAAGGAGCCTGAACCCCTTCTTAACAAGTGTGTAAATCTGGGTGCAACTTGAATGAAACTGCCTCATTGGCCTCATACACCCAAGGAGAGAATCTGGTACAAAAGGCTGAATGGAAGGGAGCAAGAGAGAGAAGATGGGGAAGCCAATCTCTTCAGCTTTTACCTGTGCTCCTCTCTGCAGCTGGATACAGCTGATGTAGAATTTGTATTTTCTAATGGGGAATTATCCACTAAATTGCACCTACAGGGTACATTTACTGTACATAAAACCAAGAGACAAGCTTATGCTTTGAGATTAAGCCAGAGAAACATCCTTATGCTGCACTTACTTACTATCTGCTAACAAGGATTGAGGAACATATAGAGTGGAAAAAATATATCTACCTCTCTCCTTTGAAAATGTTGTTTTGAAAGACCTCAAAAGTGTGCTAGGTACATTGCAGACATATTAGGACTTATAACTCACATCTAAAGCAATAATTATGGCTTTTGGATTTTGCTTTATTTTGTTCTGTTTTGTTTCTGCCTACCACAAGGGCAGCATACTGGTATGATGTAAGGACACCTTGATCCTTCTGACTTAAGTGTTTTGTCACTGCTCAGTCTTCACTGTCAACAGCCCATCATGGGTAGATCTGAAGCCCAATTTTGAGTTGGTGTGATGGGATAGCTGAGTCATTTTAAAGACACATTATGAGTGGGTTCTTCTCCTTCATTCAGTGTTTTGGTTACATGTGATTCTCAATGCTGTTTACCTTCTGTAGGACTGTTCAACTGACAGAAACACACACTTTAAGAAAAATATTCAGATCTGCCATAAGTTGCTTCAGTTTGATTAGGGTTTTTCTTCCATAGGAGAAAAACACCAACTAAAAACATGTCAAAAAGACTCCTCAATTATACAGAACTTTGTACCGATTCATCATGTTTGGGATTCCTGAAGAAAGCAACATCTTCTCATGTTGGAAATTACCATAGATCTTGTAAACAGGTGATAAAAGTGTCTATCTCAGTGGTTATCAGCTTGTTCATATGCATAATTACTTCTTACAATGCATAACCCTTTATGGCCTGGCAAAATTGAGAAGGATATTGCATTTTATTAATATTTTTATGGATGTATTTGAAGATGGGTTTTACACACACACAGACACATGCACAGGTGTGTGTGTGTGTATATATATATATATATATATACAGAAATCCAACATACAGATGTGGTAGTGAGATTTGCTTTCCTGAAAGCTAGAAAGAAATAAAGAAGAAAATGGTTACTAGTAGAAATTAGGGGACAAATAGGAGGAAGCAAGAACAGCAAAAAGGAGAAAACTTATATAAAGACTGGATGCTGGGAGAAAGTACTGAGCTGTGTATAGCACTTCCACCACATACAGACCAGGCAAGTCCAAGTTAACTGATCCTGGTTGCAGAAAGCCATTAAAAAGTTAAAAGAATCAATTTAATTTACCACATTAAACAGATGAAAAAAAGCCAGTGCCACATCTAATACAGATGTTTTGCAGTATAATGGGAAAATGAAGACATTTTCAAGCAGCAAGGCTTGCAAGTCATAGTCTTGAAATGCTTAGATCAGGTGGCACTGTCTGTTAGAAAAGCAGGCTCTGTAGTGATATTGATTGCTTCCAAGGCCATATTAGAGATGAAGACAAGTCCCGGGAGACAGGTTGTTGTCACCTTGACCTTGGGTCAGAGCTAGACCACTGACCCCTGACACCCAAGACTTCTGCACCGCATTGTGATATCTTTCATGCCTACAGACAAAGTCAGCAGGGGACACGTGTCGATGTGGCTCTTGCCAAATCAGAATTGACTGGCCTGTAGGAAGCTGGAGAGCAGCGGGAAATGTGGGTTAAAGTATGTCAATAATGTTTCACAAGAACAATTTCTCCCAAGAATTGTAGCTGTTGGAATGTTTTGACATTTATTCGGTAGAGAAATGTAGCATGTTTTGTGAAGCACTTCAAGAGAGCTGCTGCTAACTGCCGCGGTGTATTGATCTTCCTGTTAAATTGCATGGGCACACTTGGGAGATCATTGAGATTCAGGCAACAGGACAGAAAGGATCGGCTGCACCCGATGGTCACTAATGGTAATTGGTTTCGATCCTTGCACTTGAAGAAGCTGTGATTTACTTGGTTCACAGATGAATTGTAGACACTAAATATTTTGAAAAGAAAATATACTGTGATTTCTTTTTCTCATGTCATTTACAAATTATTGCCTCCACTTCTGAATGTTTCATATAAAGTATATAAATCCACATGACTGGACATAAAAAACATGCTAAGAAAAATTTCAAGGAATTCTCCTTCTTGCCTGTAAAGTTTCTATTAGTGTAAATGAACTTTCTGATCTAACATGAGTAACTTAATTATAATAATATTTAGCAGGATCTTAAAAAACCATCAACCCTTTTGCATCTTTTTTATACTACACGTATTCTTCTCTCTGTCCCGTTTGGTGGTGTATTATCACAGTTTTAATATAATGACTTTTAAATAGAAGTGTATTGAAGGCAACTACAAAAGTAGAATAACGTGGCCTAGTATGGACAGTAATGTAATATTGGAGGAAATTATGCAAAAAATAAAGAACCTTTTACGAATATGGCGTACTTATTTAATATCAGAGTAAATTATTTCTGCAATACAGGACCTGGTATAAAACTTAGAGTATACTTCCCAAAATGAATGCAGCATTAGCTGCCAAAATTCTTGCCACAGACAATTTTCAAAGTAGAATTTAAAGGCTTCTGTAGCTTTCTGCTTTATACAAGACACCTTGCTAAGTATATATACATAATTACATGAAAGCAAATATATTTAGTAAACGATGGCTGCTTTAATACAAAGAAATTCATATAGACTAACACTCTGGGAAGGAACTGATTTAGTACTTGTTTTAATCTGTTTTAAGTACATGTGTCCTTTATCATCCATACGACATTCCTATGTTTTTTTAAAAGACAAAAGGATTTTCAGTTTTTGTTCTGCGTTTTTTTTCCCTTCAATGGAGAGGTCAGCAGTTTCTACAGACAGCTGAGTTTCATGCATAAACTTGCATAAAATATCCATAAAATCTATATAGCACTTTAAGAAATAGAAAATAGCACAATATAAAGTAACAACATGTATTGCATATTTGTTAACTGAGATCAAAACTATGCCTATCTATCTGGAGTATTTTGGTTAAAATGACTTTAAGTAGATTGCAATTCCAATTACAGCTAAATCATTCATCGTAGAATTTGTATCATTCAGAACTAAAATAGAGAAAATAATGAGAGAAGTGAATGCCTAAATGCTACTGGAAGATCGGTATAACAGCAGTATGACATTTCCAATCGTTATACAAGTCTCAGATTTCTGAAATATTTACAAACCTTAGATAATGACAACCTCAGGAGAAAATCAAGAAAACAGACGGTATACAGAAGATAGCCTGAGGCAACCAGCGATGAGGTCAGATCTATATAGTATGTATGCTTTACATGAAAAACGCTCTACTAAAATGTCTTTGCGTACTGTGTAGGGCTTTGGGATATAACAGGTATTCACTAGGGGAAGGTAAGGATTATTTACTAGGATCAGTAACATGGAATTCAATATTAAAACTGACAAAGGTTATCATCTATTACACATTAAATTCACCACAGTTGTTTGACAACTCTCATAGCAACAGATTCTACCCTTAACAATTCAAAGCAATCTTTCAGATTAAAGTTCATGTGATCGCTTTAAAGAACTATTCAGTGTTAATCAAGCAATATTGCTTCAGGCATCATGTTTGTCTTTCACTTCAGGCTATTTGGTTGATTGCGGAAAAAGCTGAATTTCTCTGTGTGCATGTGCAGAGCTGCGTGTCTGTTAGTGTCAGTGACAGGTGAGGTAGCTGTGGGGGGGAATATGGGTGCTATTAAACAGGCTTTGCAATAGAGATAAATAAAGTCCCAGTGGCTGACTATTCTGGTGGAACAGGCTAAGCAGTATATTCTGCAATAATAATTGTATATTATTTCCAATTTAAATTTTTGGGATAGTAACTAATAATGAAATGGTTAAAACGTTAAAAATTTCTTTAAAATCCCTTATTATATTTATAAATACTATATACACATAAATACCTATACCTATATATATATATATATATACACGTTCATGTACGCATCTTATTTTAATCTTGAATAGATGTTCTTCATGCATTTTCTAGTCAGTGCTTTTACTCGAAGAAAGGTACTTCTCAGTGGGATTAAGAAAGTCCAACTCCAACATTTTCTGGCATAGAAACCTTCATTTTTCTCTCCAGCAGTGCAACATCTGCTCCAGTCATGTCTTTGTCTTGATCTAACTGTTCTTTTGAGGTCTTACAGATGCAGAATCCATAACAGTAACATTACAGGGAGAAAAGGCTAAAGAAACTGGAACTGCTATGTTCTCTGACACTGCAGTTAGAGACCCTAGGGTATGACTTAACATCTGTGGCAGTGTCCAGCATCTTAGAAAAACAGTCCTTTTGAAGAAAGCTTTCATTCTGCTGTTCTGTCCTAACATCTAACCAGGTACTGAGTCCAAGCTCAAGATGAGAGACTGCTTACTATTAGTCAATGAGATTATCTGATCAGGCTGAAATGCAGGTTCATAAAAGTAACAGTAGCCACCATTGCTGTCAACACTGGAGGTCATAAAATTGCTAAAATGAGTCCTATATTGATGTCAATTAAGAGTCCTGGTTCCAGGTCAGCAGCAGAACCCTTTGATATGAAGGAAAGACCAGTAAGTCTTGCTGAAATGCTCCTTGTGAACAGTGGAAGTGGATATCCCATCATGATATTTTCAAGAAATAAAGTCAAAACCTCTGCACCATCTGAAGTAATATATATTTCTTGAATTAAATAACGTCTGAATTCAAAACAATCTTTAACAATAATATTTTTTTCATTAGAAAATGCAGATTTGTTTGAAATGATACTGCATATAAGAATTAGGCATTTCCAAACAGCCTTCTTGTTCAACAGGCTTATAAGAGAAGACTTTTTAGTGGTCATATCTCCCATTTATTCAGTTTTAATAGAAACTTCTGAGTTCGTTTCTGGTTCGAAATGATCTTCCATTAGAGACTGTGCTGAATAAGAACTGTTTTAAAACAATCAAAACCTAAAAAAGTACTTTCAAACTACTGGAATTATATATAGTACTTTACTCAACCACATTTTTCTCCCCACTGCATCTGTTTGCATAAGTTCCTCAATCCTTATATAAACCAATTCCAGGTGTTGGAAATGTGTTATTGGGAAAATATTGTTCCACTCAGTTGTCCTTACCATGACTGCCTCCAGAATCTGGAAGAAGATTACGTTGGGAAAGGCATTATATTTTGTATTTTGGGAGATTATCCCATTTTAAGTGATAGCTTTCAGGGTTCTGATGAAAAATTAAGTCAAAGATTAAAAATTAACACTAAACAAAATTTTAAGTTTTGCAATCTGCTTGAAGTATGACAAATATGTATGACTCATAATCTTCATAGTGTTTATTTCTAATTAAAGATATTCTTACAGTTAGAATTTTTTGAGCATAAGAAAATGAAATAATAGTAATCCATAAGCATTAAAGCATAATAATATGTACGTATTTTACTCTCCTCCTTCAGATTATCCAAAATAAACAAGAAAGATTCAGACCTTGTCCTCCAAATGTGTTTTCTAATGGTCACAATCATTATGAAAGAATTAAGGTTAATATATACTCTTTTAAGATGGTGCTTTATTTTAATAATGCTTTGAAATTCCTTTTTTAGCCAAAAAAAGAAATCCAGTTAATTGTGGAAGAAACTTCAAATCCTGATGATAATAAATTAGATTTTATTGTGTTTTCTTTCACTTTTCATATTTGTAAGAATGAAAAATAGTCTCTAATGCTTCTTTTTTCCCTTTCTTATATTATTACACTTGCTAGGGAACATTCCCATAAATGTATACCTTCTTTTTCACATCTTCCTGGGGGGAAAAAAATTAAAATAGCAAAGATTTCTATGGTCAAATTTTCATTTGAAATTATTGTGATTTCACTATATTCAAACTAATTAATTTGGATGTTATTCTTTAACCTCCTTTCAAGTGCATATATTTTCTTCATATATGTCTATATGTACTAGCAAAAGACTATGCATAAAATAAATAAATATGCATCAGTAAAACTAAAAGTAAAAAGACAATTTATATCAAAGAGCTCTGCACGGCAGGGCAGCAGTACACTAGATATTACAGAAGGATAGCAACATAGCAACAAAGTAGAAACCCATGGCTCTAGTTAACAAAAGCATGCACTCATACACATGAAAGTGCAGAAAGCAAATATCATAAATACTTTCCATCCTCTTTTGGGAAATGCAAGTTATTTAATAGCTCGTGACTGGATACTATGCTTGCATCTTCAGGACCCCCCAGTGAAAGCATTCAAATGAGTTAGTAATAGTCTGGTAGACTGAGACTTTTCTGGACATTTTTGGATTCAGCTGAAAAAAATAAAATGAGTATCATATAGAGTATTGTAACCTATGAAAAAGGATACCATTTTCTCTGGGCCCTCAGAGTCAGAAGCCCTACCTGTAATGATAGACTGCTCTGCATGCTCAGTATGCTTCCACTCATTAATCCCTGCAAGATCTGGACTGATAGATTGCGCACAATCAAACATTGAACAAAAGTGGGACTTCCCAACAGAATGACTTACAAAGGTTATTCTAAAGTGGCACATCTAAAGTAGTCCTTATCAAGGGAAAAGAGATCTGCAAAGCAAGAAAACAAGGAGAAACTGTCATACAACCTTTTTTTGCCTAACTCACATCCTTAATATTACTATGCAGATGGTTTTATGGATTTTTTTTAACTGTTAGTTTCTTTCTGCAGCCCTGCTACGACTGGGGCTCTGATAGATGGCAGATGAGCTCCGACAGTGTATTAGCAATTCAAACAGTTGATATTGTTAATGTTATTCCTATCTGCTTTTGGTATTACTGATTTCATAGATTGCATTCTTTTTATTCATTATGAGCATCTCTTGCTTTTGTTTTACCTTCTTTTGAATATTTGGTTCCTATTTTTATCACTTTATATGTGCTACAAGAAAAAATTTAGGACATGGGATTTTCATGGATTTCTTGAGAGGGATGCTCACCCTTCATGATACATTGTTACTTTTTTGTGAAGAGTTTTGTTTAAAGTTGATGCAATTTGCTTTTTTAGACTCTTTGAAAAGGACTGCTTTGACAATGCTGTTTAATTAATAATGGGGTTATGGATATGGAATGCATATTTAGTGTCATTTTAAGGATGTTAATATTTGAAAGACTTAGAACAATTTTCCTGCTAGATTTTCAAAACATGGCCTTTATTCTGTGAATATTCCCTAAAATGGTACCACTAACACGGAGAAAACGTCTGAACAAACAATAATATTTATAAGCAATATACTGGACAAACACTACAGGAAATTGATGTGACCACATATATCTGTACCACGTATGTGAACCACTCTTTCTGCATCTGTAGCTATTCCCAAAACAAGAAAACTTCTGAATTCAGTTTTTCTGGTATCTATTTACTCCTTTCTCAGTCCTAGGACTATCTAAGAAAAGGTACCACTGATGGAAACTTTCATGTGTTATTTTTAGAAGTAATCAGAATTTATCTGAATATCTGAAGCAATAGTGATTTTAGTGAAAGCAGACCTCTGCTGGAAAGATTTGAAAATTCTGCCATCATTCTTTTGGGAAAGAACAAGTAAACAAACACCCTCTGCTTGCAATAATATCCCCAAAGAATATTTCATTGATCTATTGCTCTATCTTGGATTAACTCATTATATCGGTGGAAAGATGCCAGAGCATTAATAATATTGGATTTTTATATATAAACATATAGAAGAAAAATGGAGGATAAAAGAGAATGCAGTTCAAAGGAAAAGACATGCCGACTTTGATGTTTCCCACAGGTGCAGATCCATTTACAACAATGGCCCTTTCTGAAGGGTTTTGTATTATTTAGACTTCTAGCATTAAGGTCTTTTTGGGGGTTTGGGGTTTTTTTCTGTTCCTTTTTTTTAAACCATTCAAATTGGAATATTGAATCTTGATTTTGTTTTAATATCTATCTATCAAGAACAGGGTTCTCAGACCAATAGGTATAGTTAATATTTTTATCCATGCTCATCTGGGTCAAGTTTAGAGATTTTAAGTAAAGGGATATAACTTGCCCATAAATTGTTCATGCAAGGGTCATAGAAGGGGAAGCGCAAATTCTTATATATACAAATACATAAATATATTAATTTATAAATATACACATGTGTCAATAAGTGTGGAGTGACAAGCAGTGTAGTAAAAAAAGGGGGGAAAGCCCCAACAAGCCTTTAATCCCACTTAGTTGAGTCTATGTTTCTATGAATAACTTCTAAAATACAACAATAGCAACAAGATAATGGAAAAAAAAAATTGCATTTCTATTCCTTTTCTCCCCGTGCAGAGAGAACTGATAGTAACAAAGGCTGAGCAATAGACTGTGTTCTACTTAAGCAGAAAATCCAGCATTCAGGACCCAATCAAGAACAGGGTAAAAATCTAGTCATAGACTATTGGTGCAACTATCATGAAATCACTAAAATATTGCCAGTGTACTAGATATTTAATGAATATTGAACCACATTTTAGTAGTTAGTCAAAATGAAATTCAGACAGATAATGTTGCAGAATTTGGAACAGCATGGCTAGTGAAAATGTGGGTTAGATTTAGCATATCTGGGAATGGGGAATAACAAAAACCGAGTAATTAAACTACTACATGAACTGCATCCCTCTAATGGAGATACTGCTTGGGAAACTGTGGAAGAACTGAATTCAGAACTTAACTTACTTATTGAGACTTTAGGAGCCACTGCAAACAAAGTTTGGATCTAACATGACTGAAAACCTCAGTCAGGATACAAGTATGAGCTGAAATGTAAACACCTTTCATCAGACACTTCAGCTCTCTGTCTTGCATTCCTAGGTCACCAAACCAGGTCCTGAACCATCCTAACAAATGGGATTTTGCAGATTGATGTTGCCTTCGCTTTCTCTTGTTTCTGTGTGTGACAGCCTCCCAGTGACATCAGCTAGTGAGCAAGAGATTCTGGTAGCAAGCCCAGATCTGTATGCCTTTACTTGTAACGAACACTATGCTATTCATAACCAGAGATTTGGTGGGAGAAAATGTTGCACAATGACTATCCGTTAAAGTAGACCATTAAACTATGTTGTTCAGCTAACAAAAGCACGAAACCTACTAGCAAATGTGATGAGCTGTTTTTCTCTTCCTTAAAAGTGGAAGAAAAATGACTGTTGATATTTATAACTTAGTTGCAGTCTTAAGCATGATGCTTCATAAAAAAAAAGGATCTAGTTATGAGAAGAGAGAAAGGTGAGAAAAGGGACAGGTCTTTGAATTGTTGAAACTCGGACAAAAAGTAATGTATTCATCTTGAACCCATATATTAAGTAGGATATTTTTTTCCTCTCAAAAATACATGGCATGCATAATTTATGGAATATCTACTATTTTAAGATCGCCCAAGGACCTATGCTCCCAAGGATAATGAATCAGTTAGCTACCTCTACAAACCAGTGGAGCATGACTAAGAAGTGGCAAGATTAGTTGACATCACAAGGCATGGTTTGTAGAATTTATAGAGGATTTAGTTCTCAACTATGTATGTCATTAACTATTCTCAGTCATCTCCTTGATTGCTACCTTTATTTAACAATAATAGTCTTGTAAAACAAACATGATATGCCACTTCCAGCAATTACAGCCTCTTAATAAGGAATTTATACTACCTTCTGCTATAAAACTGAGGTAGAAAATCCTGGCTCCAAACTTTACTATGTATAGTCATAATCACTTTTAGTTTATAGCTGGCTGCTGTGTGTTGCTGAAATACTTGGCTTTGGGTGGTGATAGTTAAGTAAGTGTACTGCACATATTACAAAGGCCTTAGAATACTGATGTACCAAGTTACCCAGGAAGAAAATAGGAATAGATAATAGTGTTAGGTTTGTTGCCTAATATAGCACAGGCATATTTATTACATTAATTAACTTTGCAGACTTTAATAGAATTTTCTTTAGAAAGTTACACTTTTTTTCTACTTTCAGAGCTGCAACAGTATTTACGTGTTTGCAGATTAGAAAACAAGAACAGTTTGTCTGGATTTGATTCAAGTCTTTATAATCCTGTTATACACATTTTTCTTCCCTGCATTCATAAAAAGCTGAAAGTTGATAAACATCACTTACTTGGCACAGATCAACCATTTTCCAGGCCATATACCTGAGAAAAGTACGATCCACAAGCCAACTGCAGCAGGTATTTTAGTTCATAAAATGGAATATGTGTCTCTAACCTCCTCTAATCAAAAACGAACAACATCCCTTGCTATGTGAAATGGGTTTATTGCCACATGGTAGCTGATTGGGAAAGTGGTAAACTCCTAGAAGTTCAGTATCATGCCCCCTAAATGGCAGGGGCTCTGGTCAGCTGCATGGGAAGAAAAGCAGTAGCTGTGCTGTAGTACCCTCAGCCATTCATCTGCTCTATGCCCTCAGACTTTGAATGTTTATGCTGGGAACACAGAAGGAATGTAAAGAATATCTATAGGATGCTAGAGGCTTATTTTCTTGGTGAAACAAGCTGCCTAGCCATGCCTTTTTTTCCTTCTTTTCCTGCTTGTTGACAAAAACTAATAGACAAAGCAGACAGAGGTATCTCCATTTCTGGCATCCTCAGCACAAGCGTGATGAAAGGATGTTTAAGAGGCAGCTGACTAAGCCGGTTATTTTTAACAACAGAACTACCAGTGGACATTTCTGTGCCTGTCATGTTATCTAGGGCTTTAAAGTAACTTGAAAAATCAATTTCCATGTACTGAAAAGAAACTGAGAGTGCCCAGCAGGCCAGATTGCAGAAAATTTGGCATTTTAATATTAAAATATATTGTAAATACTATAATCTGTACTATATTCCTCTCACATATTATTCATTGAGACATACAATAAGCTAAATAGAAACTACTTGTGTATAAATTTCTATAGGGAATGTACTGTCCAATAGGCTTTATCAGTTGATAGTATAATGTGTAATGTCAGATTTTAGCTAATGCTTCAGTGGCTAAAATTTCTTTTGCTGAAATTTTTGTCTGTGTCCTTCCCTGGTCTTCACGTGGAGAACTAGTATGGAAAAGATTTATTGGATACCTAGATTCTATGTACACAGAAGGGGGTGTTTTTCTATCCCCATATTGAAGCCTCCAAATTAATCTGTGGGTATGAATCACTCTTGATCTATCATTCCTCAGATTTCTGGACAGTATGAAATATCAGTCTCAAAGCGTCTGCAACTCTAAACTTTAAATACCAAACTTTTCTTAATTAACTCACTGCTTAAACTGATACTGAATGATACTGAATGAGGGAATATAAAAACTAGGGAACTGTTCATAACATAAATCAACATGCTTCCTGTACTGAACACCTTCCATTAAAGCTCATATTCTGTGCTTAGAGACTTGAGGATTTTTACTCTTCCTTTCAGGAAAAATTTCAGGAGAATAGACAGAGCAACATTTAAATTTCTAAAATCATTAATCTACATTTTAACCAGTTGTATTTTCACTTCTTTTCTGTTTATTGTCTCTTTCGGTTTCAGTTCTCAAGGTCATTTTCATTGGTTTCCAAAGGCTTGGCTTTTTGTGCAGCAAGTTAGATGAAGAGCTAAATGATTATTTTGTAGTAAGAAGATGAAAGTTAGATGAACCTTGACATATCACTCAGCGTATAATTCAGCAGTGAATTCATATCATCAGGATTTATCTACTTTAGAAACTAAACAGTTAACCTAATCATCTCTTTTTATTGCTAATTTAGAAAAGCTTTTTTTCCTAAGTACACTCTCACTTTTCTGAATTCACTGCATGTGACCTGCACCTTTTGTCCACTGCACCATTACCATCAGCTAATCCCTCTTATTTATTGATAATTGGACAAAACTGAACAACATGCCAAGTCCTGAAAACTGAACGCCACTAAAGGCCTCTATTCAGGTTTTCTTCCAAAACCACATTAGTTTCCAAGTTCACTTCCTTTGTGGAATATCAATGGGAAAAGAGTTTGCAATTCTCTCATGGCTTAGGAATTCCACCAATTCTAACCTGCACATTGCATAACCATGTGAGATGTAGGAACACGATGTACTCGGGCTCAAAAAATGAGCACTTGTAAAACAGGAAAGGGAAAACTCATTTAATGTTTTGCTAATCAATTTGGAACTTGCAGTGTTCATTTGAAAACAAATGTTCATTGTTACAGTTATGTTGGTCAATGGGTAAATGGTAATTAAGCAATCAGTACTTGTGAAATGTGGTCTGACCCTTAAAGTTTTAATCACATTTTTCATCGTTATTGTTTTTCTCAAACACAACCTGCATTACTGATGCTTTGTCAAATAATCACTACAACATATTCAAGATAATGTTGAACTTCTTACAACCATGTGTTGCTGGCAATCATGTTTATCTACAGGTTTATATAGGTCAATTACTTGGTGCAAAGTGCATGAGTACATACTGGGTAGAAAAAAACAAACAAAAAAGTGGCTTCAGGAAAAATCATAGTTATCACCAATGTGCAAGCCTCCTAAATAGCAGCTCCCCATGAAAAAGATTGCCATTTAGAAGCAGAAGCACCAGTGAGCTGTGCTGAATATCCCCCTTCAGCAAAATATTCTTTCATGTTTTTATTCATTTGCCCAGTCTCTGTACAGCCTTCCCAATATCCAGCTATACTGATCTAAAGATGAAGCCACAAGCCTCCTCTTGCAGAAACCAGGGAAGAGAATAAAATTCCTGTGTGGCATTTGACAAGACTGTCTGTATATGAAGTCCTACACTGAGGTACCCAAGCAATTTGGGAGTGGGTTATCTTTGGAGCAGGAGGCACTGCATATGGGCTTATTAGTCCTGTCTGTCAGGGCTTTGCTACTTTAATGTGGTTTTATAGCTTCTGCGTCACACGCTCATATTCTTGCTACACAGACTTACCAGCTTGCTCAGAGTGCGCTAGAGTACGTCTAACACAGCCTTTCACTGTGAGGTGTAGACACATTCCAAGAATCTCTGCTTGCCATTACTCAATTTGGGAAATGGATACGAGTAATTTTTCTGCAGTGAGGCTGGCTTTTAGCTAGGGAATTTAAGAAGCAGCATCACAGAGTGATCATTCAGAGCAGATGAAAAGAATATTCTCCATCACCATATTTTTTTTCTCTGTCAGCTTCCCTGGCAAGAAATCATGTCTCATTTTTAACAAATGGATTTTTTTTAAAGAAAAAGTGACTGTTCCCAAACATACAGTCTTGAATGAAAGGGCATAAAGAAACATTATTTACACATGGTGTGAACCAGAGTAATTCACAATTTTTAATCAGACAAATAATTTCAATCATATATTCAGAGCATATAGTCATTGTCTGTCAACTTTAGTTTCAGAAATTGGAAAGTATAATGGCTTTCTTTGCACTTAGGGGGTGTGTGTGAATGGTATTGTTAGGTTCTATTTACGGGGAAGCTGGAGTGTCTCCATAACACAGCATGCATATCAGCAAAAGCCAAGAATAAACCCTTGCCCTCTATCTCTGAGAGAAGAGATGTTGCAGCCAAAGTATAAAAAACACCCAGTAATAATTTCACAGGGACAAAAAACATAAATATGATCAAATTCTTTAGTTATTTTATGTTGACAGGCTTACTGATACCACTGATTGAGTTTCATTAATTTACATAGGCAAAAATAGTAATCCACTTTGCTCTTGCTGGAGTTAATGGGAGGAGAAAAAACTTTCTACCAATCATATACATAAGAGCAAAACTAAACTCAAAACTATCCTCACAGTGAACTTTATAACTTTATTTTTTTACAGTCTGAATTATTCCAAATATATTTAGCAAATGATTATTTAACTGTAAGTGTACAGAAAAATCAAAAGCTTAAAAGGAAAAGCTTGTAAGCTTGCAAGAGCATGCAAAGAGTAATTATACTAAACTCCCAAGTCAAACAAAACACATACTAATTATCTGTAATTTAAAAATCATGACAGGAATTTTGATGAAACTTTGCAGAACTTGGCCCTTACCCTGACATGAGACTAGAGTAAGTAAATTTTACCACAAGAAAAGTTACAGTAGAAAATATCTGAAATCTGCATGATCATCAGTAGCAACTTAATCCCACAATCAAACAAGGAGATAAGTTGTTTTCACCCAACTTTTCCTATTTCATGAGCCACTTGAGCTGCAATCGCATCCCGAGGAGAGAAGAAAGGTGCCACTGTGTGGCCTTTCTATTTCTGAGAAGTGGTTAAGTGCAAGTTTAACAACAATAAGTTGAAAATAATAATAAAAAAATCCATAACACCTCATGGTCTTATTTGTGGGTGCACTGTCAGTGCATGTACACAGCATGAGCATGGGGTGTTGCTTGAAACAGTAAAAGTAAGGCAAATGCTAATAGCTGTTATTGTTGTCCATAGGGGAGTATGCTCTACTAGATCGAGTAGAGAAGAAGTAACTCATATTCAGTAGCTAATATCCTTACTTTTACAGTGGTTGCCAGTGATGACAGTGAAAATGGTTAGGGATGTCAGAAAATATGCTGGTATTATTAACTTCAAGCAGGATGGATTTGCAGGCGTAGACACGTTCAGAAAAAAAATCCCATGTTGTTCAATTAAAAAATTATTTCTGCTTTGTTTTGTTTTATGAGTGCTGCTTTCATAGCATTCTCCATGTTTCTAGTAGATATGCAGAACAACACCACTTGGTATGAACCCAGAAATGAGGTATGTGAAGTAGCATTGGTCCAAAATTAACCACTCTCTATAGCATAGTGAACTGATCTGGGAAGTTACCAGATATCAAGATTTGTACTAAACTATCCCAAACTCTGTTTTTTAAATACAGACTTCTAAATCCATAATTGTCCAACTAGGAGATAATCACACTGTGCAAGTTTAAACAGCTAGTTTTGGTGCCTAGCACAGATAATATGTCTTACAGTCCATGGAGAAACCTGAAAATCTGAGTTAGGAGGCTGTCAATTTCCAGTGACTGTAGGTTTTGGATTAAGAAGAGTTTATAATGTCTATACATTGAGTAAGCTACCTTTATTTCATCAGTGTGAACATCTCCCTTTCACCTTGATAAGTAACCATTTCTTGGAGAGAAAACAAAAATTCGTAACACTTGATTTTAAATGGCAATTACAGAATAAAGGGAAGCCTGAATGTATACACTTGTATGTCATCTGATCAGCATTACTTTCAAGTGGGAGTTCCATCAGTCTATTATGCAGGACTGGGAGGGATAAATTCTAACACAGGAGAAGTAAGATAAAAAGAGTAAGTATTACAATAGCTGACCACTCCCTAAACACAAATGCATGCCTCTACTTTTACAGTAATTATAATTATATTAGGTTTCTTTTCTGCAGTTTCTCCCCTCCATGAGAAGTCACTGACAAAGTTTCCTTTAAATTTCAGCAAGTTTCTTTCTTTTCTCAGCTGCAAAGTCTACGTAATGGGAAAATACTGTCCTGAAACTGCCAAAAAAATGTTTTTCATTCTGATGATGGAAAGACAAATGCTTCACTTATCATGTAACATTTATCATCAATTCAATCAATTCTTGACAGAGAATGAAGGTGGACTGTTTGGTATTTAAAGGGACTTTACACTCATGGGATATTGAATTATCTAAAGATTACTGGTAAGGTAAAAAGAGAAAATAACATACTAGTTATGGAAACTGAAAGTTTCTTGAGTATAGGTCCTGGCTGCAACTTGACCTTAACCTCGAGTGCCTCTTGTTTCCTTTCCCAGTAGCTATGAAACCAAGAAAAATTAGCAGAATCCAAACTGGGGACACAGCAAATAACAGAGAGGAAAACCAAAAATGACTTCAAATTCAGAGTTTAAAGGGTTAAAGAAGTAATACTATTTAAACAGGGCTGCAGAACTCCTATTAAAAATGGCAGTACTATAAATGTTCTAGTATTGTCAGGAATGTTCTGTTGGATGACACTATACTGTGATTTGTACACACAGCGGACCAGAGCTGATGGGTGAATGAAATGATCCATAACCCTCACTGACACATTTAGAGCAGTTCAGCTGCACACAGAGAACAGTCCATCATTTGCACCCTTCTGTGAAAGCTGGCTTTACCAAGTGTTTCAATGAAATATGTGCAACTTCCCATTTAAATTAGTACCACATGAACCATGAAGAGCACCACAGGTATCTGTTGTAGTACCAGCCTAATGCAAAAGTGGCCTGTCTTGTAATGCTCTAACAGGAAAGACATACAACCATTCATCTGTAACATATTAAAACCAGAAGAAATAAATTACTCTATAGATGAAGAATTATTGCTTGTGGAGAGAATGTGCAAAGGTAGTTCTAAAAAGCAGCTTTTACTAAAAAATTATTGCAACAGCATTTGAATTCCTAATGCATATTAAACCTAGTTCGCATAATCATAAATCATCATTTTTAAATCAAGAAAATCTGCTTGAAACTTTTTAAAGGTTTATTTTACTAGTTCAGAACTATTTCAGCATTACCGCTGAGGGAAGCACAGTAGGAGTGACTACAAGGGTGAAATATAAAACTTAAGCATTTGCCAAGAAAAAGCTCTTTGGTCCTGAATTTTTCAAGTTTAGCAGTAAGAGCTGCATTAGTATCTAAAAATGTCTTGTGAACACAGAGGTGACTAAAAAGAATTGAATTCCTATGGATGGATTTGCCCTCTTGTGCAATGGCTTTTCTCAAATGGTCTCATGTAGTCTAGACAGTTAGGCAGAAGAGTTAGAAAAAGCAATGAATTTACCCATATGCTACAAATTGTTTATATTGAATTAATTTTAATGGGAAAATTAATCTCTGCTCATTCCAAGCAAAGTACCTAATGCTTGATAAATCCTGAGCTGAACACAAACTAGTGTTCAGGCTGGTGAATACCTGGAACATTCTGAATAGCTTGCAAGAACTGATGCAACTGTCCTTTTTGCTATTGGATAAGGGATCAATACCAGCATCAATAAAGAAACAGTCCCACACCTACTCACCAGTCTAGATGCATGTTACTTACTGATAGTTCCAAACATAATACAAAGAATAAATGGGGTTAGTATCTTTTTGCCCAGATTTTAAAAAGTGTGCCTTGAATTTCAACTGCTGGATGCTAAAGTAACCTCTGGGAAATCAGTCTTGTTCCAGCTGCATCTGCTTAGAATATTTCTGTCATCTCTGAAAATGAGACCTTTGTCTTCATTTCTAGCAGTGCCTAGAAAGCTGACATCAGGTCCAGACTTTCAGTTAAACAGGATATTTTGTACTGCTATCTGCCCTACATACAATAGCAATGTGCTATGCCTTAATGAATGTTCCTATATTCAAGTATTCTTAATGTGACTTTTAAAGCAGAGAATCTATGAAGTTTGGGCACAGAAAATTCTGCAGTCAGGTACTTGATCTGCACTTTGCAAAACCAGCTTTGTCCTGAACTGATGAAGCCATATGCCGTGCTTCTCACTTGCAATTGTCCATAACTGAAAAATGCAACTCAGTCTTGGCCTCAGGCACTAGGTGAAGACAAACAAATAAGCACACACCCATACTGCACATCCATTCAGGGAACAGGTGATTTAGGGGGATGCAAGGAGAGCAGGAATGAGAGGATCAAAAAAATCAAATCAGTCCTACCTAATAAGTAGGCTGTTCATAGTAAGTAATATGTACGTTCCATGCCTATTTAATGAATTTGTTTCCCCCATGAGTGTTAGGCAGTACCAGTCAAACTTGAATGATAGCAGGAATAAGACTGTCTTCTGAAATTTTCCTCAAGCCATGTTCACTGCCCTTTGGTTCATGGCTCTGTGGTTTCTCAGACACAAATATAAAGAAATGGAAAGCAATTTTGCAAAACTGCCACTTTTAGGTTGTGTGCAGTTAATTAAATAGAATACTATCATAAGATATTCAAACAGCACAGGGGTGGAACTGCTGCAATTTTGTGAATGATATCTAAATAATCTGGATGATTGAGAGTCATTTATATCACTAATCGTACTATAGCAGCTACAAAATACAGCTCCATGTGTCAGGAAACCTCTATAGTACTTCTGTCTTTGCTTAAAATAGCAGAATTTCAAATGCTAATGTGTGTAAAATAGTTGCTTTTAGCCTAGATTCTTGTTTTAATACTGTGAGACTCTCAGATACGTGAGTTCATATCTGTATTTAATCTGAATGATCTAAATGGATGGAGCTTTAAGCAACCTGGGCTAGTGGAAGGTGCTCCTACCCATTGCAGGGGCGTTGGAACTAGATGATTTTTAAGGTCCCTTCCAACCCAAACCATTCTATGATTCTACCATTTTGGTGGGTTGACCCAGACAGCAGGTAAGCTTCTATCCAGCTCAATTTCCCCCAGCAGGATAAGGGAGGTAACTGGAAGGCAAAGTCAAGAGAAACTTGTGGGTTGAGAAAAAGATAGTTTATTAAGTGAAGGGAAAATAGGTGGTAAAAAAAAAAACAAAACAAACAAAACCCCAGGTGATGCAAAGGCATCCAACCCTTGGGATTCTGTGATTCACTCACCACTTCCCACCAGCTGAGCGATGTCTAGCCAGGCTCCATGCAATAGCTGCTTTAGAAAAAACCCTTACCACTACCAGAAGTTTATTGCTGAGTATGATGTAATATCATATAGAATATTTCTGTTCTTTTTGGGTCAGCTCTCTTGGCTCTGTCCCCTCCCGAAATCCCACCTACTCTGAGTCTTCACCCTGGGTGGGAGCAGAATGAAAAACAGATAAGGCCTTTTCACTGGGGAAGTACTGTTCAGGGTACCTGAGTCACTGAAGTGGTATCACCATCACAAAGACAAGGCACAGAACCACACAGGCTAATGTGAAGAAAAAGAATTCCATCCCAACCATCCCCATTACATTGATTTTTTGTTACAGTCATTATTTAAAAATCCCAGAAAAGATTCTCTTTGCACCAACTAGAAGTTTTCACATCAAAATTTAAAATGCTAACCCCTGTATTTCAGATCAAAGGTACATTGTATGTTGCTTTCTATATTTTTTTTTTATTCTTTTTCTTTGTGGATAGGACAATAATAATGAGTGTTAAAAGATACATCAGTTTTATCATTGAACCATCAGTATCATCACAGAATCAAAGAACAGCTGAGATTGGAAGGCATCTCTGGATATCATCCAGTCCTGCCCAAAGCAGAGACAGCTACAGTAGGTCACTCAGGCTTATGTTCAGTTGGATCTAGAATATCTCCAAGGATGAAAACTCCACAGCTTTTCTGAGGAATCTGTTCTAGTCTTCGACCATGCCCATAATAAGAAAAGCTTTTCCTTATGTATAAGTGGAATTTCCTGATTTATGCCCATCACCCCTTGTCCTGTCACACAGTGCCTGGCTCCGTGGTCTCCACTTCCTCCTCAGGTATTTATAGACATTGATAAGAGACCCCTTGAGGGGAAGTCTAGTCACTTAATCATCTTCATGTCACTTTGTTGGACTGGCTCTAGTATGCCCATGTCTCTTCTGTAGTGCAAAGTCCACATTTGTACCAAGCACTCCAGATGTTGGGCAGAGAGAAAGGGTCACTTCTCTCAATCTTCCAACAATGCTCTCATTAGCACAGCCCAGAAGTCAGTTGGCCTCCTTTGCCAGAACAGCACACTGCCAATGGGTTTTTCTGCCCCAGGCATGTACTGGTGCCTAAGGTTATTCCTCCACAGATGCAGGACTGGTCATTGTCCTTGGTAAACTTCAAGAGGTTCTTGTCAGCCCATTTCTCCATCTTTTTGAGGTCCCTCTGAATAGCAACATAGCCATCTGTGTATGAGCCACCAATGCAAGTTTTGTATCATCTGCAGACTTGCTGAGGGTGCAATGTGGACCATCATCCTGGTCATTAATTAAGACGTTTCACAGTATTGGCCCCCAGGGGTTCATATACCTGACTCAGCCACTCTACTGCCTGGCTTAACTGGCTATCCCATGGAGATCAGTTGGTGCTAGATGGTTCAGAAGAATACACATGCACACACCAATCTCACAGGTAGTAAATAGGAAATGATTTACTCCCCACATAAGTATCTAAGTAATTACTGACAGACAGATGTTGTCCTAAAGCCTAGAGCATGAATTTAAATAAATGCAGTTTATTTTCTATTAAGCCACTAGAATCAGACCTTTCTGGTATCCATATAAATACATAACTTTTCTGTAAATCAGCGATGCCTAACCACAAGTTGCATAGAGGAACAGGCAAAGGTGATTCTAAATAAGAATGCTTTTTTTTCTAAAGAATGTCTTCTCTTCTTGCTTTTTTTTTTTAATTTATTTTTCTCTATATCTTTACAACTGTTTCTAATTAGGCTATGATAATTAAATGAATGTTCTCTCAAAAGTATTTAGGAGCAGACTGAATTGTCACCTTCATCTCTATCCTTAGGTATGTTATGGACAGTATCATCATCCTCTTTTCGGATTGGAATGATGGTCTTGACAGCAGCTGCAATAACTTCCCATCACCAAGGACATGAGACAAGAAAGTCTGGAGCATGACATAAATAAGGGAAAAAAAAAAAAGGCATTTCTTTCTCTTAATCTGAGATTCAGGTTACCTGTCATTAGACTTCACTGGTTACACCTTAACTAGAGCATGTAGCAATCAGCCTGAATTGTGGACAGTTTGGGTCAAATTCTCATCTTATGAAAAGTCTTCTTCAAGAAACGAAACCTCAAAGAATATGCAATTATTACCTAGAAATAAAAATTAATATATTCTATGTCATATGATTCTTTTGTATTGTGGAAATAGAGTAATGCATAATTACAAATTGCAATGTATATTCAAACAAACTAAAAGGGATTTGGTCTTTTTTTTTTTTTTAAAATCGCCAGTTGAATTCTCAACTGCACACTACATAGGGGTAAAGAGGAATTACGGATACAATTTACTAACTGTTTTGACCAATTTCACTGTTCTTATTGTATTTGTGTAATTTCTTTCAAAATTTGTATGACTTTCTCTGTTTGCTGTAGTGTTAAAACTACTCACTGCATTAGCTGGAATTTGACATTTGTAGTCCAGAAAGGAAATTAGAAGTCTGGTCATGTACGTGAGTTGCTTGGATCACTTCAAAAAGCACAGTCAAAACCTGACCAAGAACTGGTTTTTGTTCTTATTAGCTTGCAAGCTATTTTGGATGGACAATGGCTACACTGCTGAATATTCATTGGTTTGAAGTTACATCTATCTCATTATTTTTAAAAAGGGTCCTAAAGAACTCTCACTGGAATCATTGTTAGGAGACATTACATATTTTTCACTTGGCCAGATCAGAGCTAATTTTTATATCAATGAAGTCTGTTCAAAAGGCACAATGCCACAATGATAATTTACTACAAACAAAATAAACCAGATGTAAGACTGGAGATCAAATATTGGCTGCAATGTTGCAAGTTTGAAAAGAATTAGTGAGCTTTCCCTGGTTTCCTCTGCTCTTCAACATGCCAGAACAAACATCAGAGTACACACAACACACAGTCCTTTCTTTTTCATGTTTTAAAACACATATGAGGTTAGTGAGTCAAGCATTGTGGTTCTGTGTATAAAGTAAAATATGGCGGAGGTGTAACTAGATAATTTACATAAAATTAGAAATAGATAGTTCATCTGTGATTTAAGCAGTAAACAATATTGATAAAACAGGGGAAATGCTTAACTTTCCTGAACTTCTTCAACTCACAGTTGCTTGTTGGATTCAGAAGGAATTTTCCTAAAGAGAATTCAGTGGAAAAAATCCCAGACATTTAGAAACATAATATTTATCATCTTAGAGTTACTACCTCAAATAAATCCAATGAAACACTTTTAAAAAGCATTCACCTTCCTACACTGACTGTAAAAGAAGGCAAAGCTGGATTTCTAGAGTTGGTATCTATACTGCAAACATTTAGCTCAGAGCAAATGTATCACACCTGTAGCAATTTCTGTGGGAAGGATATAAACAGCAGAAACTAGAAGGGTAGAAAAATAGATAGAGGCAAAAGAAAATCAGTATTTAGGTTTATGGCAAATGAATGTGAGAAAAGATACTTCTAAAAGCTTATATGCCAGGGGAGGAAAAGGTTATGTAAGAAAAAAGATCAGGAGAATAGCTCAGGGAAAAGAGGCTGCAGAATTAAAAAGAAACAGACAGCATAGATAAGATTCAGCTTGCCTATGGCTACACAGAGTGTAGTTGTGCTTATGAACCTTAGGCATCATCACTATCCACTGTAGTCAGTGGAGAGCTGATCAACAGAGCTAGCAGAACCTAAAGGGCTTTTACCTAGTCTCCTGTACTAGATATCTAATTTAATTCAGCTGAATTACTTTCTGATTCCAGTGCTTAAGTCAAGTGGGTACCTATTTCAGTCACCTGAATGTGTTATTTGAGATGCTCTTGCATATCTTTCCTGGGATGCAGCAGAAGAATATCAACTGCAGAAAAGCATTAGTTTTCATATTATTTCATTATATACTTAGTTCCTCAATCATATCTTCCATGTAAGTATCTTGGATGCTACAGGGTATTTGAAATGGCTTCAGAAATGTATGCATGCTCAGTCAAATTGAGATCCAGCTTTGTAAGGACTACAACAGGAAACCTGGCTATCAATAGACACCTAAATTTAGATGTCCGAATCTTAAGCTAAATCCCTTTTCTTAAGTTCTGCAAGTAGAATTCAATCTTATGAATTGAGAAAAGTTAAGAAGTCATAGCGCTGAATATAGTATGTCAGAAAGGAGGTTGGAATTACTGAGAAACTTGTACCTAAAAAGAAAACAAGTCCAGGCACTGAAGAAATATGTCAGTAAAAGATGTGACTAGACACATTAAGAAAGAATAACACTATTTTCACACAGTAGAAGTTGGTTGCATGTTTAGATATAAACCACATTTCTATTTGTAATCTGTAGGGATCTGGATTTACATGTGGGTGGGAGATCTTGAGTTGTATGACATTATAAAATGACAGACTAGGAATTCTTTGCCAGAATCCATTAGCTGAAGAAGACTTTGACTAATCATATACAAAAATGCTTTGTAGCAATGTAAATAGTAATATCAGTATCAAGCAAAACTAAAAGTAGTGTTATTTATCTGATTATTCTGTTCAGTTTAAATTACACTCTCTTTCACTGTCTCATATGTTTAAGGTCATTATGTTTACAACATATAACATGAAGAAGGCCATCAAGAAAGCTAGATGTTTCAGCAGATGTGATTGGCAGTCTGGAATGAGGGACTAAAAGAAGCAGATTTTTCTAATAAAATGATCATTAGAATGAAAGTTAAGAATATTGACAAGTGAGGCTCTAGGTATAAAGGTTAATAGCATTCTTTGATGAATGTATCTCACTTGGTGTTATGTCTGGAAATGGGACACTGCTCCATTTAATACCCTTTTCACATCACAAACAGTTTCTTTTCAACCTTAACAGCTAGAAAACATTCTACTAAATAAAACAGCAATTTCTAGAAGACAGCTTCTCTCAAAGAGTAGATTGGTGACCTCACACAGTGCTGAGAAACTGGCTGAAATTACTGTCTTTTCACACACATGCACACAAATTTGAACTTCATGTTGATTTTGTTAGCAGTTTGGCAGCATTTTTGAAATACACATGCATATATGTTTTTTCTAACTTTAGCTGCACCCATCTAATGGTCAACAGGAGGACTGTTATGAAAATGTTGAAGTATTGATAACAGTATTGAATCCTTGCACCCTTGTCCGTTCTGTTTCTTCTCACTTGAAAATGTTTGTAATAGCATTTGGAGGCAGATATGACATATTAGTATATATAACCTCTTTCTGACCACTACAAGAATAATTTTGATTTTACCATTCCCTAGTGTTAGTTGTTGGTTTGTTTGTTCATTTTTTTTTTCACATGCCCCCTTCCCCCATTATTTAATTTGCTTACTTATATATGTATTTCTGATATAATGTTAGTTGAAACATGCATGTCTGTTATTTACAAGGCATATTTATCTAAACGTAGCTTGACTCATGTTTGAAAATGGTTACTTTTAATTCAAGGAAAAAAATACTATTAAACACAAACATAACCATTAATTTTTCATATAAGCAAAATAATAGCAATGACTTATAAACTGCCTAAGACAGTAATAGTTTCAACACAGATAACTGTGGTTCCATGAGTTACGTTAATCTGTGTCTGATATATTGTTGAAGAATAAAGGAAAGACATAAACCAAAGGAGAATTGCAAAATTTTGCAAAAGACAAAAGTGAGAACCACACATATTTTAAAAATGTGTGTAATCCACTTAGAATCTTCTGTTCAGTGCCCTGTGTTGTGGTGCTGCCTGCTCTAGGCAGTCTTGCAAGTGAACTAAGGAAACTAAAGGAGATTTTAAAATAAAATTTAGATTTCTGTATGTCTTCATCATATAATTAGGTTATTATCTAGTAGCTGGTTTAAGAATTATTCACTTTTAACAAATGAGAAGGCTTTTGATAGTGTTGAATTGTATATCTGCTGTTTCGATGAAATTCGATTTCAGGTCTGCTTTGTTAGGAAAACTAGAATATGTCAGTTTTTCTGTAGTAAACTCCTGTGTTGTCAGATTTCCTATAGGAAACTACTATAATACTGCTACATAACTCATTCTTACAAAATATATATACTTATGGAAGCAGAAGAAAGAGTAACTCCCCTTTCCCTTCTTTGCTGGAACTTGCAAAATATGTAGCAGTGTAAATGCCTGGGACAATTTCATACACCAACGTTTGGTTTATCAATACAATTTGAAGTACCTATTGAAGACCAGAAGTTTTCCATATGTTGCCAGTATATTTAGGGAAGTACTAAAGAGGGTAGTTTCTTTAGACTACTAGGGGTAAACTTGTTCTCTATACATGTTCACTGCACATCTTCTAGAAGTGGATGCAGCTTGTTTTATGCCTTTTTGAGCTTTCATTAAGTGCTTTGAAGAACAGATCCTTTACATCTGAGTTTAGGTTAATTTTCTAAACAGACTTTAAGTCTGAAATTTTCTTACTCTGTTAACCAGTGACATCTTTGTGATTATGATTGGCCCTTCAATTTTCTTAATCTGCTGACAATAAAGACTAACTAACATTAAATAATGAATATATAAAATATTTATATAAAATTACATGGTAATAATTTAATCCTGGGACTGTGAAATAGTCTTCAGTAATAAATCTATTTCAGATTTGCTAGGATTCACAAAAGTAAGAATGTCTTTATTAACAGACAGAAAGATTATTATTTATTATTAATATTGTTTTTTTCTAACGTAAATCTTATGTAAATATTCATGTTCTTTCAAAATATTAACTGAAGGAATATAGCTCATACATTTTCTAAAGTTTAATAAATACAAAACAGATAAAACCATTATGTCTTCTTCAAAACCATCTCTAATTCAATAATGAAAGTAACATTATAGCAATATTCATTAAACACTTACAGGTTATTGACCTCCATAGCTGAACAGAACAGAGGCAGTCAGCCTTAAAGGACAAATATATCTTAATTTTTGTCATGGGTGGATTAATGGCTTGCCTTTATTGATAACATTTTCTATTCAGCCATACAGAGGACTTACAAAATGAAGCACAACAAAAGGATTAGAAAACAAAGAAAATAATGTTCCCAGATGGACACACCATTTATTCCATTTTTGATTACTCAATTAACAAGTACAAGGCATTCCTTCAAATATATTTACTCAATGATATTTAAGATTCAAAGTAAAATATAGTTTAGTGATGCTCTGAAAATCAGCTATGATGCATTACCATAAAAATGACTGAACTGGCAGAGTGGATTAAATACTAGAGCATTTTGGAAGATGACACTCTAGCAAAGATTTCACATTTATGTGAACTGGATAGTGTCAGAAATTTGTTTGCATTTGGGGATTTTCTACTAAAAGGGAATAGTAAACAAACATGTTACCATTGAAATTACATGGTGTGCCAGCTTACATTATTTGTAGTTTGAAAGAGCATCCCATAGAATCCTTACTTTTATGAAGCAAGATTATTAAATTTTAAGATATACCAAGATGGATTTTATTTAGTACTATATTGTTTCCTACACTAAACTATTAACTTAGAAAAAGCTACCTGTTATGATCAGTATATTAAAAGCTGTGGATCTGTTTCTTATCACACATAAGCATATTGATTATATTTTTAAATAAACTTTTTAAGAAAAGCTTTCATATGTGACTGTTTCCTTCAGAGATGTTCTCAGTCATATTTGGTGACTTCAAAACGAAACTGGTGTCTTCACAACTTCACTTTTTCTGTCACTTCCATGTCAGAAAGAATTTTTTTTTCCAATGCTTTTGATTGCTCATTGAATTACCCACCTTAGAGACTTTCATCTTTAGAATTCCGTTTCTGTTCATTTATAGCAATAAGAAAACAGACAAATAAGACATAGAAAGCTATGATTTTAGTACATAGATTTTATGCTGGTGAGATCACATTGGTATCCAGTGTTTGCTTCACTTTACATCACTGAATACTCAGTGTTTACCATGGAATTTGATGATCCAAAAATGTGTAAATACTGTCATAAATACATTTGCTAAAGAGGCAGAGGGAATTGTGTCATGGCAGCATCTTTTTTAAATGATTCTTCCTTAAAATCACAGTGAAATACTTTGACATATCAGTTTGATGTTGAAAAACAAGGAAATAATAAACAGCAAATTTAAACTGGAGTATCCTTGATTTGATCTCCAAAATCAAATTCTTGAATTTACCTGAACAAGATTTCTTGGATACAGCATTTCTATGTTTTAAAATAACTTTTGACATTTTTATAATTTTTTTTTGCTTCTTATGTTCATGTCGTGGTTTAAACCAAGTCCCCCAACTCCCAGAGAGTTAGGAAGGAGAATCCAAAGAATGTAGCCCTCACGGATTGAGATAAGAACGGTTTAATCGCTAAGGCATAACACAAAACCCCTACTGCCATTTACTACTACAAATAATAATGATACAGCAAACAGCAAGTGAAAAGAATACAACACCCCACCAGCCACCGACCCATAACTCACTCCACCCTGCCTGGCCGAGCACCGCGTGCTCCCTCCTCCATTTTTCTGTCCAGCTCTCCCCTCCAGCTCTCTCTTTCCCAGTATGCATCCTGGGCATCATGTGCTATGGTATGGAATACCTCATTGCCTAGCCTGGGTCAGGTGTCCTGTCTCTCCTTCCTCCCGGACTCCCCTCCTCCACCTGGCTGGAAAAAACCTTGAACAAAAACACCCTCAAAACATGCTCAAACCATGACAGTGCAGTATATTAAGAAGTATTTTCTAAGCAGTTCTTCGTTCCATGGATAAAACAGTGTTTGCTGCCAATGATTGATGGGGTAATGCTAAATCATTCAGAAGTTCTTGGGATAAATCAAGTCTATTAGAACCTCACATATAATGACATTTCTAAAAATAAGTTATTCCTGAAGTAGCACTCAATGATTCTAGATCTTCTACTGCTAATAATAGTGAATCCAGCCATGTTTTCAAAATCATAAGCATTGAGATTGTCTTTTGCTGCACTTCCACTTGAGATTAATAGAGCTGTTTTATTTCAGTATAAACCCACATTAAAAGTTTAGAATTCTCCTATTGCAAGTAGTGTGCATCGTGTGAAAACAGTCTGACATTTAGCTTGCTTTCACCAGCTTCTCAGTAACAGCTCACTCGGCAATTAGCCCCGCAGAGCTCAGTGAGGAAGTGGTAGGGCCAAATTCAACCCAAATGGAAATTAACTGAATCAGAAATGTGGACACAGATTATGCATGACCACCACTTACAGAAATTAAAATATCTCTACAACTCCCATCTTCTAATCTGTTTCTTTGGTAAAAAAAAAAGAAAAAACAACAACTAAATTATTGTTTTCATTCTGAAAGGCAAACTATGACCTCCTAAAAGTTGCATGTTTAGGATACATTTTTCCAAACTGTTCACCAGAGCTGTGTTACTTGGTACAATCATTATCAACAAGTCTTGAAGTTAATGCTTTAAACTGTTATTGCAAGGTGGTTCTGAAACAGAGTTTTTAAAAACAAGGTCACTGCTAGTGAAGTAGGAAGCTAGTGCACAACAGCATGTATATGAAAAGAAAGATGAACTTTGAAAAATTTTATAATGTAAATTCTTTTAATGATCAATAATCCTCTATGTAGCCTTCTTTTCTTTTCAAAAAATGACAATTATGATTTTATATAGTCATATTTAAATTAAAATCAGTTATTGTTTGTGGACTCAGGTGTATTAATAGACATGAGCAAACACTGTCATTGAGTTTAATGAAATATATAGTCACATGATTCAGAAATCATTACAAATAAGGTGTGCACAGATAAAGCAGAGTGCAATCATTACATTTGTTTTATAAAATGAAACTAGACTACCTAGAAGTAATAAACGTGGCTAAACCTTGATGTAACATCTTGCGCTTAATAAACTTTTTTTTCGTAAATCAATACAGGTGTCTTGATGTGATTTACTCAGACATGAGCTTGCTTTTAACTCTGTGTGCGAATTTCAGACAAAGACTTATTTTTCTTCAAGTACACTTGTGTTTAAACTAACCAGAAATATACAGCTTTTCAGTGCACATCAGGCAATGCCCTTTTATGACATTCATCCTATCTCTCTCCTTAAAACTGGACTGTGCTTACTGAGCTCATAAAAGGTGATATACTCAGAGATATTCATATTTCCAACTTTAGGCTGCTTATACAAGGTCACAAGAACTGCTATCCACTAAGTATAAAGAGAAGATAATATTATTAATTTAGATATTTCTATGGTAAAAATCAGATGAGCCTCACACAGGCTACTTGAAAAGCTGTCTGTCAATGCAGGCTATACTAATTCTCTCTTACATATTCATGGAAGCTACTGTAAGTGAATTAGTTAGATGAGATACAGTATCTGTGTTGGTAAATATAGAAGACATTAGTGAGAAGGGCCTGATGACAGCACAGGCAACACATCAAGATAAATGCTCCTTTCATCTTGTTCTTCCAAACATTATGTTGGTCATGGCCAAAAAAATCCAGATTTAGGAGATGATATGTTTTAGAGCAGCCAGATAATGTGAACTTTTTTATTTTATGAAAGTCAAGAACTTTCCAATACAGGGTTATCTTAAGAGGACAAGACTAAACATTGCTCATTTGCTTGGAAAAGAGGCACAAGCAGAACATTTACGTATATATATATATATATAAAGGGTCTGCCCAGTAAATAAACTCTTTCAGTATGCATTATTACGGATGTTAGTAACAGAAAAGATCAAATAAAATAATAATTTAAAAACAGCAACAACAACAAAAAAAATCAAACAAACAAGCCCTAACAGACTGTTAAATCTCCATATGAAATGAGAGTGTCTGAAATATATAGAAGACAGACTTAGCATTTAGAATCATAGAAGCATAAAAACATAGAATGACTTGGATTGGAAGGGATCTTGAAGATCATCTAGTTCCAACCCCCCTGCAATGACCAGGGACACCTTCCACTAGACCAGGTTGCTCAAAGCCTCATCCAACCTGATTGTGAACACTGGCAGGTATGGAGTAGCTACAGCTTCTCTTGTGTCTCACCACCCCCATACTGAAGAATTTCTTCCTAACATCTAATCTAAATTAATCTCTTTCCAACTTAAAGCCATTTCCCTTTGTCTTGTCACTACATGCCCTAGTAAAAAGTCCCTCTCCATATTTCTCTTAGGCCCCCTTTAGGTACTGGAAGGATGCTAGAAAGTCTCCCCAGAGTCTTCTCCAGGATGAAGAAGTCTGTCTCTCTCAGCCTGTTTTCATAGGAGAGGTGCTCCAGCCCTCTGCCCATTTTTGTGGCCTCCTCTGGACTTGCTCTAACAGGTCCACATCTTATGTTGGAGGGCCCAGAGCTAAATGAAGGACTTCAAGTAGGATCACATGAGAGTGGAGTACAGGCCATGATCATTGTAAATTATAGAAATTGTCTTGGAAAATTGGGATAGATCCAGTAGGGACAAGTGTGAGGTATTACAAATAGGCAAGAATAATCAACTTCACAAACACAGGATGTGGAACAGCCAGCTAGATAGCAGGTTTTGGAAAGATATCCCAGGGGTAGACTAAACTACAGTCTGAACATGATCAAAAACATCATGCTGTTCTGAAGGTGGCAAACATCATACCGAGATGTGTAAGTGGAATATAGCTTGCAAAAAATACGAACAAATCTTCAACTTTATGCTACTTTTTAGGCCCTCATCTGGAGTGTGGTGTCCAGCTCTTGTTGACATTATGAACCATATCAGAATGAGGACAGAGAGGAAAGAAGGGAAAGATAGATCGATCTATGAAGAGAAGCACTTAAAAATTCAAAACCAGAAATTTAAAGATTCAACTATTTAAATTAAGGAAAACAGAAAAGGTGAAGGCTGAGGTATGTAAAAAGCTTCAAAAAAGAAAAAGGCAATAATCTATTCACTATGCCAAATGACAAAAGATGAGAAAGAATGACCTTAACAGTAAGAAAAACTGGAATTAGATGTCAATAACAACTTTGTAATGGTAAAGAACAGCTTGACTAGAAAGACTGTGGAGCCCACATCACTGGATGGTTTTAAAAATAGACTAAATCAACAGTTGCTAGGAGTCAGGCAGGCTCAGTTGATACCAGTGATATTCTAGAAGATTCCTTGAGGTGCCTTCTCATCCTGTGTTTGCATGACTATATGACTGAGTGACCATCATGAAAGCTGTGAATATGGTATGACTGTCCACAACAGAAAAATGGATCAAGAAGCAAATTTAACAGGAAAAGCAAGTCTGCTTACTGTGGTGGAATTAATCACAGCCACAGTGAGTCAAAATGTAACTTGGCACATTCATGGCAAATCACTATACAAACACTTCTGCTAAGAAACCTTGATGAATCTCCCTCATGGAAGTTTGAAAATCATTGGTTTTCACAATCTGTAAGAGTTTACTAAGAAAAGAATCTCAGTGAGAAGGTTACGTTTCCTTACACTCTAATGTTCTTATGGTGACCACTGATACAACACTGAGCTAGATGAACCATATATCTGACCCAGAATGCTGACATTACCACAAAGCACCTTTCTGGGAGCATCTTTGATTTGCACAAAGACTCCGGTGAACAGTTCCAAATAAGGAATACATTAACAGAAGAAAAGGTCTGTTCACAAACCATTCACAAACAAACAAACAAAAAGCAATGTGTGGGGAGTACATCTGCTGGATAATTTATTCACAATGAATTATTCAGCCAGCTCTACTAAAGGACCTGCTTTTTTTTTCTAGTTATATAAAGATTTCTTTTTTTTTTATGACAACCATGGACACAAATGTTATCTCTGACTGATGCTTCTCTTACTGTCATTTTTTTCTCTTTGGACCATAAAGTGTATTCAGGAAGTACTTTGTTTTCTCACTGATATTTTGATTCAGAGGTGAATGACAACTTTAACCATGCAGCTAGACCAAATGCCTCGGGATGGCAAGGGTAGGAGGAAAATAATATTTTTATATTAGAAGGACAAAAATTGCCCACAGCCAAATAATAGACTATCACATAAGCAGAAACTTTGTCATGTGAAATAGTAGCATTCTAATTTCAGGACAAAAGCAAGATAAAGTTAAGGACATTTGAAAAAAAAAAGGTTTGGGTAAAGTGACTCATGCACTGATAAACCAGATAAAAAGATAAAACACTGTGTAAAAAAATAAAATCTAGATATTACACACAATTCAACATTTTGTTGGCATTTATTTCTTCTTTTTAAAAATTATTTTCTTTCTCTTTTCTTTGTTCCACCCTCCCTTTCCCTTTTAGCTTGCAGTCCTTTGTTCTTTCCTTTTTAATGACTAACAGCGATTTAGTTATCTAGGCCATTCATTTACCTTGAACTGTTTGCTGTGGTACAACAAATGCCAGTTGAAACCTAGAAACTCCTGTTAACTTTGCTTACATAGTTGAAACTGGTTTTATAAAAAAATGCCTTAAATATTTTTAATTGCTTAAAAGGTTTTAGTTTTAAAATTAGAAAAAAAAATTAATATGAATTGTAAAAGTCAATGAGTTGCTAAAACGTGTGCAGTCTTTTTATTCATTAGGCAGTGTGTTTTCACATTTCACTGTTAGCATAAGAAAACTCTAAAAATTCAATTAGTTGAATTAATGCAGTGTGCAACACAGCACTCAGAAAAATTTCCTGTCCTTAATGGCACATACAACTTTTGCCCTATTATGTTACAAACTATAACACAGCTTTTCTTATGCATTATTTTCAAATTTCTGTAAGGAGAGTGATGCTTGACAGCAAATACAAGGCAGTAAAAAGGTAAGTGGCTTGCATTTTGTTAAACAGTTTTGAAGAACAAGGATATTTGAAGAAATATAAGATGATAGATAAACCCATATATTCACATCAGCCATAATTGTTGATATGATCCATATAGAGAAGTCACCTCATTTTCTCCAAACAGCAATGAGATTATATTCTGATTCTGTATGGCAGAATATGTATGTGAACATACAATCTTCTTTCAGATGTGGATTACTACAGTACACTGTACTGACACTGCCATAATCAGGACCTTTATGTTTAGGTAACAAAGGACACTATCAACAGCTAGAGAGCTGGTGTGATGTGTTTTAAACGGTTTATCTCATCTCCCATAGTCCCACTGTTTTGTGGTTCCCTTTCTTTTTTTGTTTGTAGTCTTCAGCTACTCTGTTATCATTTGCATATGTCTACAGAAACACATACGTACAAGTGTGCATCTCCACACACACACACATATAAAATGCAGTTCAGTAGTTAGAGACCACCTGGTTTATGTTTGTACAATGCCTAACACAATGACCTTTATGAATAAAACCATTTGAAATGGTAAATATTTCTGTTCCTTCACTCAGTACCCACCCTGTATAGGGCTTGTTCTTGCAGTGACCAGTGGATAAGACATTTTCTGGTGCCAGTTCCTAGCTTTAGCTTTCATAACTTTCAGAAAGGCTCTTGTACATGTTTAAATTGACTTTCTGGCAAATACAGATTGCTTGAGTATACAAATAACATTTAACAAGCTTTCTCTTGAGCTTCCAGACTACTTCATGAGCTCAGGACTTTGAAAATAATTAATTTTTCAGTTTGGCATTGTGGTTCAGACCCTTGTGTGTGAGCCTTGTCCTCCAGTCTCCTTCAGGTAAGCACCTTGATCGCTGGGCAGTAGGTGGAACATACCTATACAAGCTTCAGACAGCTAGAAATCCTAACCATTAGTCTTTAGTGCATAAAGAAGTTCAACACTTCCAAACAGTACTGGAACTGCTTTTGATGTGCGGTTGATCTGCACAAAAGCAATAAGACCAAACCTTTATATTTTTAATACATCAGCATACCACTTTCTGCCTAAATGGGTAAAGACTTTGTTTCTGGAACTCATGCCCCATGATGCAAAAGAGCTCTATGGGGTTTGTAATACACTGTACCCTGTCATTTGGTCAGTTTTTCAAATTTTTCCTCGGAAGAAAGGGTTACTGGGTAGAGATCACTAAGTTTTTCTTAGATGTGACAGTCTTCTAATTTTTTGGTCAGCCTACGCCTGTCAGGTGTCCGGGGTTTTCACACATGTATATAGATGTGTCAAATGTAGATTAGGAATGTCTTTCACATTGGACAAATGCCATTATGTCTTTTGCAAGTGCTAAATGCCACCAAATATGTGTTCATGAGAATGGTAAAAAACAGTAAATGCGTTCTCATGCATAGGGAGCCTTTTCATAATGGGTTTTAGAAATCCCTAGTCCACTTCTTTCATTAGAAGATAGATTTTTCCTGTATACTCACTTCATTTCCCATCAGCATATTTATTAGTTCCAGATGCCTCACCTTTTACTGAAACTGCTAACACTGACACAATGTTGTCTTTGTGGCTCTCTTTGCCTTTAGTGTATAGATTACAAGATGCATTCTGCTTCATTTTGTTTCCCTTGGAAATGCTCCTCTGCACTTTGTTGCACTAACTCACAGGCAGCTTGAAAGCATACTGTCTTACATATAACACTCTCAACCAAATACCTGAATAAGATGTGAGTTACCTGGGAATAAATAATGGTGAAATGACACCACAAGTACTCAGTATGTTGTCTGTCTTTGATATCACCTCTCATTCCACAGATGTCCTCTGTTTCCATTGCACTCTTCTCTATTGCACCTCCTGCCTGTATTCCCAGATATATATCCTCTATTCTTCCCCTTATACAAACAGTAGATTGAATTGCTGTCCTTCCCTTGTGCTAAACAGAACAATACTGCTTTTCTTTCATGGTTACTTGTTAATATGGGCATGCCCTTGTTTCTTCCCTTTTACCTAATCCGTTAGTAATACCTCCCAAAGATATTTTTCCCTCCAGCTGCAGTGTTGTCCTTGGGAGTTATCTTGCGCTAGAAGTCTCACTGTTCCACAGCTGCAGGTGAATGCAATACATACACAGACACATAAAAGTGCACACACATATGCAAACAAAAGGGCAGATCCAAATATACTCATATATTTGATCTTTATGGTTTCCAAGGGCTGAGAGGTCTGGTCATCTGGAATTTATTTGAATGGAAAAATTCATTGGACATGCTAAGTGACAGTTTTGCACCAGAACATTTCATTTTAATTCATCCAAATCTCAAAGGATAAGATGTTACCTCTAACCTAATATTACTGGCTGACAGTATCACAAAAAGTAATTACAATGTCAATAACCTACCTTCTTTTTTTTTTTTCCAATACACATATGTTAACTTGATTATGTCCTTGGTCATTGGACAGACATACAGAAAAACCCTCTGCCTCATGAAGTCCCAACTAAATACAATCATTGTGCTTTAACTTAGTTAATAAATTGGTTATTTAGAATTCAGAATGAATAGGATTTCTTATGTTCTCCAGGATTAATACAGGTCCCAACTCAAAAGAGCAGTGGAATGAAAATGGCAAGCTGTAGCCTTGGACTTTAACACACCATATCATTTGGGGAAAAAAAAAGAAATAAAATTCTTTGTCTTTTGAAGAAGTTGAGGATTGAGTTGAGAAGTTTGGTTGACTGAATCTCCTACATCAAGAGACTGGTCCAGTATGTAATAACCAGCAGAGATGAGGAAATCTGGCAATAGTGTTTAGTGTAATAGGGGCTGAAACCTATAACTTGTTCCCTGCCAAAACAAGCCATGCTACACCCGCAGACAAACCATTTGCTTTAATAGGTGATATTTCTATGAATTTGTGTATTCTTAAACCACTGGTCATTCTGTTTTGTCTTCTACTGATGGCTCTGAAATGAAAGTGAAACACAGACAAAGTAAATGAAAATGCTAAGAAAATTAGCAACTCATTGTCATTTTGAAGGGAGCATAAGTGATGAAGCATAGGACTACAGAGCATACAGTATGCAAAATGAGATGATCCAGAAATAAACAGTGATTTAGGCAATTTCAAACCCAGAACATGCAGCATGAGTGGCTTTTTCAAAAGAGATCCTAGAGCCATTCAAGAACTGCAGTAAGAACATGCTGCATCAGTCTGCGGGAAACAAACAGGGTCAGGTAGACAGAAATGCAGAAGGCATTTGAGGACTGTGCTTTTACAGTCCTACAAGGCAAGTGATTGTTGATTCTTCAAGAATTTGGGCACATGCAGATGTCTCTTTTTCTTTTTCTGCAAAACAACTTCTACATGGAAGGATAAATCAAGAGAATTTCAGATTCATCACTTTGCAGAAATGTTCAAGGACTATGCTGTAACATCTCTAAAACTGTTTAGTTCAGAAAACAATTGAGGAGTGTCATTTGCATGTTTTTACAAGTGAAAGGAAAGAGCCTTAAAATGAAGTCTGATTTAGAACCTCAGAAGGATTGGGAAAAAAATACTTCAGAATGAAAATGTTGGAAAATTCAGCTGTTCTAAGAAAATGCAGTGTGGAGATCCTTGATAAATCCTAGATAATAGTGAGGTACTGAGAAAAAAAAAAAATACATGTCCTATGCAGAAAAATTTGCAAATTTTAAGAAATAGAGCCTTAAATTGCTTTAATAATAACAGAAAAAAATTAACACAGCACTAAATCAGCCCTAAGCCACCTAAACCCAGTCCTCCACAATGTAAAAGCGCACCTGAGAAATCATTTCCACAGGTGCTTTTCTGCTGAAAAGAAAGAAATAAATGTTTGCAGGGCCACATAAAGATGACCAAATACATAAATAAATTTTAAAATCAGATTAACTGTGTTGGATCAGAGGCTCTATCAATCACAGGCTATTAAACCAGCTTAGCTCACAAATGGATGACTACATTGTGTATTTCTTTAGATGAACACCACCTTACATGTTTCAGAAGCTTAACAAATTTTTATTACCTCCAACATAATACAAAACTCTGATGATCTTTCATGAAAGTTTACCTTTACTTCAGTTAACTGTCAGTTACTGCATGATAAGAATGTGCAAACTAATTCTTATCATGACTCAGCTTCTTCATGATTCAATATTTTATCCTACAGCGGCTTGTTCCTGTGTCAGTGCCCTAACACAGAATAGAGCAAATGAGTGTCAGGGACACCACAAAGCACGATAAAGATAATGTCCACCTTGAGTATGGAAGTGCTGAGCTATTTTGCTGCTATTAAGCAGGAAAGACTGTCAATATACATACAGAAGGAAATAGAGATATTATTCCATATACTCCTATAAAGGACTTAGGATGTTATTCAAACAGAAAATATACATTATCTCCCAGGTTTACTTACTGTGAAACACTGAAACATGGTTTGGTAACACAGTTGTAATTTGTGTACACTTCATTTCAGAGGGAGAAAGAAAGCAGTTAGAAGGAATTTGGCAATACAACTTTAAATATTGTATAATCCTTGTAGTCAGCTATCTCTGTTGGCAGCCAAAGAGAAGTGCCTAGAGTCAGAAACCTCAGCAAAGGGCATTTACAAATATTTAATAAATGCAGTTACTTGGAATACAACTCTGCTGTTGTGATGTCCCCACAGACTTCAGATTACAGAGGCAAGGGAAAGGAAGTGCCCCATCTCCCAGACTGCGACCCATTCTTCTTTTCTTCTTCTTGGGAATATAATTAGCTTCTTCTCTTCTACACTTCCAGCCCAGTCTATTGGACTGGACAGCTCTGCACTATGTCTTTTTCTTCCTCTGAAGCTTCTTGACTTCTTTCTCTCTGTACTCAATCCTCAACAGACCTAGCTACTTTGATGATATTATGGGTTGACAGCCAGACTGCAAATAAGAAGAAAGAAGCCTACTGACAAACTGGCTTTTTTTTTTTCTCCTCAAAAAAATATAATATGTGTCATCAGTGGTTTTGATGCCAAAATTCTTGTGCAATGAACACAACTGGCATGAACACTTGGATGCCTCCCAAATGCAGATGGAAATGTCAAAAAAAATGATGAAGGTAATATCGTCATGAGCTGAATTATTCCATAACCAATATCTGCCCCAGAAGAAGAGAAAAAAGAGCCTCTTAGCTAAAAAATAAAAAAGTGACACAGGTAGATCATGACCCTGACAAGTACTCAAAGTCAGCTGGTGAAAAGAGGTTTTAAAACAACAACAACAAGGCAGCAAGCAAGCCCAGAAATGATAAAAGAATTCAGTAAAATGTATGGATAGAGCAGAGAAGCAACTTGAAAGTCAGGTGTCACAAACGTCAGAATACTTGTAAAGCACAGAAAAAGGAGTCAAGAATTATTGTTTTGTACTTGACTGTGCTGGAGACTTCTTGTGTGACTATGACCATCTGACAATGCAAGGAGGGACATCTCAGATAGGAATAACAGCATAAATGGAAAGCAAACACAGAAATAATCCTGCTTGGAAATTGAAATGACATGGCTTGGTTTTGTTTTTTTTCTTCATAAGGATTAATGTACAACATTACATTAACCTGGTAAATCTAAGTTATTTATTAGCCTTAAAGCCTACCAAACAGGACAAATAGAATTCTTATTGGTACTTCGTAATTTTTCTTTCAAGCACTGGGCCTGACATGTGAACATGGTGTCTGTTAAAAAAATATGGTAAACATGAAAAAGAAATCTAAGATTTACTTGAAGCTGAAGATCATAGCCATAGAATTGTATGCTGAATGTAACAGAAGATAAATGACATGGAATTACAAACCTTGGCTGAGTATCAGAATTTGAAAAGTGGAAAAATTTTAAAACTTCTCTGCTTCACCAGGAGGACACAAGCAGGAGAACAAGACTGAAAAATAGGGAAAGATTATTTGTATTTTCTTCCTACAAAATAGGAAATCACTATGAAAATTTGCAAACTCTTTGATGCAAAATCTTCTCTGTGCCTGATTAAGAAAATCGTAGAAGATCATGGCTCACAAATCAAAACTGTGCTTCTATAAATCTCATAACTTTAATGTGAAATCAGAGTTATGCAGTCCATGAATCCAACTAAGAAAGATGTGCCATTGAACGCTACAACCTTGGGCCTTGACTGTCATTCTGCTTAATTTCTCAGTTTACCCTTGTTAAGAAACTGAATGACACTGGTACAGTAATAAAAAAAGGAAAGATTCAAAGCAATTAGGTGCAGAGAAAAATAGCAGCAGCTTTTATCTTTGGTTGGGAGAGACACGAAACAAAAAAAAATACAAGTGCTTGAATGGTCAGAGAGACGAGTGCGTAATGGGGAAGCTGCTACCAAATGAATGTATTTTCTCTTATTTTAAGGGTATGCGTGCTGTCATGTAAGGCAAAAACATGATTAAAAATAGAATAATGCATATAAAGCACCACTTAGATGTACAGTTAGCAGCACACAGTACAGATAGCTGCATGGGTGTTTTGGGTGTAACTCAGCTTCAGAAGAGCTCTCCATTGCCTATAAAAAAATAGATACCCTAGCTCATGTCACCCAAGGGCAGACACCAGATTTAGGTGTTTAATCTGTGAAGAAAATTTCACTCTTTCTGTATACTGATGTTCTTCTATTCCAGCAACTGAAATCTTGTCAAGAAGAGTTTTGTAATAACTGTGTTAAAAACATATTGCTCTGAGCGGTTTAATAAGGCATGAAGAATTTGTTGTGGACAGAGTTTAAACAGTGAAGGAATGTCACAGAAAAACAGCTCATAAGAAACAGGTCCTGTTTTTTACCTAGGGCAGAAAGGTTTGGAAAGAAAATGAAAAGAGTTTTAAGCTGCTTTCTGCCTCCTTTTTGAATGTGAGTGGTGACCAGCCCAAATAACGGTGATGTTCGTTTGTGTTTATATCAGTTTTCATCAGTTACCTGTATGCCAGTATGGTATTCTCTAGCCAGCAAGCCTTCTGCTCTATCTCAAGACCTTAGCCCTGGAAAAACATCCTCAATGCTTGGCAGCACCATGTATTTGCATGCCAGAATACACGTGGATGAATGACATAAGGAAAAGACACAGATAAACAAAACGGTGAGCACAAGCTACAGCTGGGTTTTATTCCACAGGCCGATTTCAGCAGTGAGCAGAGCACTTTCTTTCCTTCTTTAAGAGAGAGCTAGTGTCCCCCAGCCATGTTTAAGAGTGGTAATACATTAAAAATTTTGTAGGAACATAAAGCAGTATTTTAAAGGGCTTTTAAAAATGCTTCTCTCAAATCACTTTGGTGCTATTCGTTGTTTCTCTTGTCACAAATACAAGGTAAACTGTAATGTCTGCTTAAACAAAAAACATGAGGCCAGTTTTTAGGAGTTGTTGGACTCATAGCCCAGCCAAGGTGAGGCTACCACAGCTCTATGCCCCAAGTCCCATGAGTAGTGGAGCTGAGCAGGTGATCCCAGCAAGCAACTCCCACCATAATTCACTGTACACATACACATGTCTGGACACGCAGAGCAGCACAGACAGGGCACAGCACTCACCCAAACAAACACAGCACCAATGGCTTCATCTTGCTCCCCTCTCTGGCTTTCTACTAACAGTCTATTATTGTGATCAGCTGATCACGATAATAGCCTGTTAGTGAAAAACATAGCTGGCTTTAGACACACTATCAAGTAGCCAGCCCTGGATCCTCCATCTCCCCATTTGGTGGCACTTGGGCATGAAAACCCACAGGCACACAGCCTCATGGCAGCTGCTGGTACTCACACGTACACACACACACACACATGCACACATGCACAGACACACATCCTAAGGCCCCCTGCAGTAACTGGCTTATAGACATCCAGTTTACCTAGTAGCTGGCTCCCTTGGCACTTTGGTCTCCTTCTGAACTGACATGCAAAAAGACCCTCTCTGGTATCTGGTTCAGACTATGGTTTTACCAGTGGTCAACCCCAGATCTCAAAGTCCCTTCAGCTCTGAACCTTCTGGACCAAGCAGTTGACAACTTGCAGACACTCTAGTCTTCCTAGTCTCTGTCACAGACTCACAGTTGTTCCAGTACATGGTTCCCAAGCCTCTTATCCTACTAGGTGGCTAGGCTGGCTTGATGCTTGTTAGTGATTTCACACTGACATATGCGCTTTCATTATACACATGTAATTGTTTTCTCCAGGTGCTGGCACACTGGCATAAAGCTACCCCTGACCTGTGGTCCTACTCTCATTGCTGTCCCTCATTCTCCCATGTTCTCTTTACACAGAACAGAGTCCCCTCATTCTGGAAAACAGTCAAAAGTGGAGTTTAATGAGAAAACAGGAGAGATTGTGCTGACCAGGCATAGGGCATTGCCTATTGTCTTGTCAGACATACATACTGACCAACCTTATTTACATAAGACCAATCTTTTATGTCTTTTTCACCTCTATTTTCCCTTGTTTTGCTATTCCCCAAACCACTCTGATCCTTTCCTTTCCTTGACTTTTGTTCCTGCCCTAAACTTCCCATGATAGGTTGGTACAATCCTACCACTCTGATCCTTTCCTTTCCCTGACTTTTGTTCCTGCCTTAAACTTCCCGTGATAGCTTGGTACAATCCTAAATGCTCTCCCCTGGCAACTCACAGAGTCCCTGACTCAGTGGCAGTTCAAGAGATGCCCTGGGGAGAGGCTCTTCAATGGCTCATCATGGTGAGTCTCACCCTGCTCATGGGCTGATCACCCCAGTGATGGATCAGGGCAGGTGTTTAGGCTTTTTCTTCTGACTGGGGTACTGTGGTTCTTCCAGTTGCCCTTGTGCCTTAGGGAATCTCTGTGTCTGTGAAGATGAGCTTTTAATCACATAACCTAACACAAGACACCTTCTTCATTTTTTTTTGTTTATTTTTTGTCAAATAACTTGCAGGTTGCAGCATTCTGGCTTCCATCTGACTGATTTGCAAGAGCAGCTGCTCCTAACTCGACTGCAGGCTTGATTTCACTGAAATCAATGGGACTTTAGCCACTGACTTCGGTGGACTTTTGAATAAGTATACACTGGCATGTTTCCAGAGTATCCATCGGCCTAGATCTCACATCTTCTCAGGAAGAGACACAGAGTCACAGGAGAAAACAGCTCACACAGAAAATCTCTTTCTTTGTGCTTTGTTAAATTAGAAGGAGGAAACCTGGCCATTCCAACTTCACAGCTAGATCTACTATTTTTTTACAGTAATCTCTATCATTCCCCCCATTTTCTTAATTTTCTGCAAGCCTTACCTTTTCAATTATCTTTTCATTTCAGGATAAGAAACATCATTATGAGTTTTGCATGTAGCTGTATATCACTTAGCATCCCAACAGCTCTTCATGCCCCTGCAGTATCCAAACAATTAGGAAAACTTGCAAGGCAAAGTTCCAGAAAAGTTTTTAGCTGCTGAAATTAGCAAAATTATGGATTGACTTTATTGTAAATAAACAGATGAATGTCATAGTAGCAGGCAATTTCTCAGTCTTTTATTGCTTTTCAGACTATGTCCCTTCATGTTGAAAAGACATCGGAAAGAAACATGCAGCATATTTTATTAGTAAGTCGCTTTTATTCTCTGGGAAAACTATCAAGAGACTAGGTCTACTGTATGAGTCTATCCAAATATTTTAATAGGACCCTGCTCAGCACTTTCCTAAAATGAAGACGGAGGGATTTTGTCTGAGTCCAAATTATGATCAGGAAGCTCCTCTGTGAACAGAAGCAAGAGTGCTGATAGAAGCTGATGACTGACTGAGACTGGAGGCTCACAATGCTGCAGTAATTTCTGGCCCTTCTCCAGCTTTGAGGAGAGAGTCTGCCAATTTGGCAGGCTGGAGAGCTCACTGTGGCAATTTTTCAAATGGGAGAAATGGTCCAAAGAGGAGCTGCAACTCTATATAAACTGCCCCAAACTGATGACAGGCGCTTCTGCTTCAAAGAATCTGGCCAAGAACTGAGTGAATCACTGTGTCCAGCTGAAGATGGACAGCGTATTTATGGAATACCTGTGGGCATTCACTGTGCAGCTACAGCCAAATTGTTAATGTGACTGTGGCTTCCAGCTGAACTTGTGCAATTGAGAGAGTGCAATGTCTGGGATTTTCTGGACATTAGAGCCTGAAAGTACCTTTGGATTCCTATAAATGTGGGGTCACCAAAACAAGATGCCTAGATTTTCAAAAGCAGGGGAGGTTGAGCTGATTCATGTTGGTTTGTTTTAAAGGGGATCTAATTTCTAGAAGTCTTTACTGCACTATACCACACTATCACTTACATTAAAATCTCTAGTAAGCTTTTTAAAATTTGGAAGACACTCTTTTTCAGCCCTCTAAATAAGAAAAACACTCTTCAAAAGCCTGTCACAGGCTTTCTCCCACCTAAATCTTTCTGATGCTTTTCTGTGATCCATCTCAAGCAGAGAGATGGATTTGATGCATCCAGAAAAAAAATCAAGCTCAAACAAGCATGATAACCTTGGCTAATTTGCCCTGTTGAATTCAGCAAGAGCTACATGACTTGACCATAAACCCTGCTAAAACAACTTCAGACAGATTTCAAATATGAGATAAAAGAGGTTTTTTTAGCTATTTCTTGAAGTTTCATAAAGAGGAGGAAAAAAAGCCCTAGAACTATTTCTGCTTAATTAAACAGAAAATAATGCAATTAATGCCTCACTGACACTGGAGAGTCAGAAGGTCAAAACTCAACATCACCTTGGTCTACCAGTTAGACTAAGTTGGTCTTACCCACATAATCAGCAATCTTCTGTAACAATGAGACCTCATGGCATGCATTATGGAGCCTGTCGTTTGTATTCCAAATTTGTAAGTGTTCTGGAGTTTATGTTCATTTTTCCCTAACATTTTCATCTGTTTCCTAAACTTACGTGTCTTTCTTATATGAATTTATATCTGTTACTTGAATGTCCAGGCTACCTAGAGTATAATATATGACTATTTTTAATAGAGTAGCGTTCACAGAACTCCTTTAAGTGCTATGTCATTTCTATTAAAGAAGAATATAAAATATTGCTATTATCACCTATAGCACTTTTAAACAGCACTGAAGAGACTGATACATGTGTTCATTCAAGCTGTTAAGCATAGCATATCCTACTCCAGTCAAATTCCTTCATACATATTTTTCTTACTTATAGTATGCTCGCTTCCTCATAGGACCTCAAGGTCACTTTTGCTACTGTTTATTTCTTTTAGTGAGAGTAAGATTATTCTGTAATATACTTCCTGTTTATCTACAACCTCACTGTTATAAAAAGTTGTTGCCATTTTGTTATTTTTTTCTTTGACCTAAAAATAGTGAGAAATAGAAACTCCTGCTGCAAGTGAGTGGCTGACATTCCAGCACCTTCAGCTGGAGAGAATTTGAGATGTAAAGGCAACCTGCACAGGCCCTTGTGAAAAGCAAAATAATAACATCCAGAGGGAGAGAGAATGAAGGAGAGCACATTCAAAGCTTTCTGAAGAGGTTTAGTACACTTAGCAACCCTATATACATAATTTAATTTCCCCACAGGGCTATATTCCATAGCTCAGTGTGGTATACTATGTAACAAAAGAAGCACCAACCAAACAGTCTGGTACCCTGTTTAAAAAAACCCACCCAACTTTATTGGAATTTGTGTATTTATAATACAACTCTCTGCAGTGATAAGGGGGAAAAAAATGCAAGTCTTACCTGAACACAGAATACATTGCTACAGCTGTAGATCTGAGCTATAGCAAGGGCAAACTAGCATGAGCTGTCTCAAAGCAACAAGAGGCCTAAGTTCGAGTCAGTATGTCCTATTTCTACTGCATGCAGCAACCTGTAACAAAAAGGATTGTGTGTGTGTGGTGAGTGTGTCAGGAAGTAACAGCAGAAGAAAGAAGCAAAGAAGAGAGAGGTTTAAGGTGGCTTGGCATCAAAATGTATCATTATATGTCCAGTATATCGCATTTATATAATTATTATAAAAAATGTTCCAGGGCAGAAGAACTTCTGTTCTGATGGCCCTTTGACCTACTTGGCTCTGCATAATTAAATTGGAAGAACTTATAGATTCTAAAGATGGTGCTGATATTTTATTTTTTTTTTATGCAGAAGCAGCATGTGAAGCATCTTTATGTTTGGTTTGGGTTTTTTTTTCTTGTGTATTGGGTAATGTTTAATGTTATTCAAGCTAATTATTTATTTTGCTCCATTAACTTGGAATAGACATGGGGTTGAGGCTTCTTACATCTTATATGCAACATAAACAAGTATTAATTGCTTTCAAAGCCCACTAAGAAAAAATCTGTTAGGGGAGTCTGGAGCAAAGAAATTTTTCTAAGTAGTAAGGTTCACACATAAGAAGTGTGATTGCAAAGCTGGCTACCTAAAACACTGGGTCATTCATTCCCAAAAGGAAGACTTTGCCATGACTTATCCCACCCTCAAATCTTCCTTTAAATCCTGACTTAGCTGTGAGCAAAGTTGTAAAGAGCTCTTGGCTGCTTTTGAATGAAAATCTGTGATGTCCACTGTTCGGAAGCTGGCAACAATGAAAGCAATCATGCTGGTTTTAATCTGAGTGCAGGTTTCCTGGACATTCTTTATGTTCCCTTTAAAAAGCAAACCTATAAATATGACTTTGGTGGCAGACGAATACACACAGCAGACAAATGTGTCCCCTCACTAATGGTTTGATAAATTTGTGAGATTTTTTGTGACATAATTACAGCTTGGTCAGCCCCTGCTATTATGCATCACTGTTTGTGATAAACAAGGCTTTGCCCTGGGTGTTTTAGCAAAGTCTTTGAGAAAACTGCAGGCCTGTAAATCACCTGCTAACTAAGGCTGTAGCAAATTGTTCCTCAGAGTTATGAACTCCAGCAAACTAGAGTAACAAAGCTCATGAGAGATACCAACAAGGTTCTGAGTCTGTTTGGCTGGAACAGATTGAGGAATAGCTAGCTGCAAGTGGAATAGATGAAGATGATGAAAAGTTGTTGTATGGGTAATTTGCTGACTTAATTAAACCTTTACAGGTTATAATATTCAATAATAACATACTCCCATAAAAAGTTCATCATAAGTGTGGTTTTAATGAGGAATGTATACACAAAATAATGCACAGGCTGGCATAAAAAGAACATGTAATCCAAATTTCCATGATAATTACAATATTTTTGAAGATTCAGAGCACTACCTGACAGAGCTTTATCAAATGTTTGTTTTATTTCTGAAGACAATCGCATTTGCAGTGTTGATTAAGGGGAAGCTTTTCAAATTTACTGACTTGTGTAAAAGCAGAATTATTATGCTATGTTAAGATCAAATATTAAATCACTTTTGAAGAGCTCAGTACAACCTTCTTCAATAGACTGGTGGTTACACTAGCAGAGTGTTTGGATTTCTTTTACATCCATTACACTATTTATGTCAAAGAAGCTGTACATAAGAGGACATATAGCGATGATTTCTACCTATTTCCTATTGGTACAGAGTTGTTTTCCCAGCCATCTTTTCACTAGACTAGTTCATATTTTTCTTGCAGGGTTCCTGAGTAGAACATAGTCAAAAGCCTTTCCAAAAGCAGCAATGGGAAGATTTTTCCTCAAACTCTCTTCTGTTTCTGTGACTGTTTATAGTCACATATCCTCCCTCCAGTGGCCCCTCATCAAGGAATGGTATCTACTTCCCCAGATCATAGGAGACTTATGCAGAAGATGTTTTCCCTGTGCTCTTTCCACTCTTTCATAGCTAATCAACAACCACTCACTGCCTAGCTATTTGTGTTAGATGTGCTATATAACTGTGGCACAAAGCCTTTCATTTGTGTTCTTACTAATGCTATTTGTAGACTGTGGATTGTAGCTGCTGCCTCTGATCTTCCACTGTCTTTTAAAAATGAATAAAAAAAAAAAAGAGAAGCAATTATTGGCACTGTTCAAAGAGCTTTCCCTGTTCTGCTCTCAGGAAGGCAGCCTTTGTACAAAGCCAGTGGAGTTGTGCCCATTCACAGCAGGGCTGAATTTGGCCTGAAATGTTACTCTAGTAAACAGCACAGGCATCCTCTTATGAACTGTGAAAGGTAGTGGTGTGGCTAGTCTGCGTCGAAGGTGAGTCAAGCTTGCAGCCCCTGTCCCCCACTTCTCAGATAGCTATTTGAATGAATACACAAATATTGCTCTTCAGAGGGACAGAGTAATGCTCAGCCTTCCCATGGAGTGCAAATAGCATGAGCCGAAAGGGCTTATATGCAGGTGATTTTGATTAACACAATAAAGTTGTCACTATGCTGATGGCTTTTCTCAGGGAAGCTTGTGACATCTAGAAGAGCTTCAGTGTGAGTTAGATCAGATCCTCAACAAGAAGTAACCAAAATGAGATTAACAGATTGGGAGGAAAAGGAGGCCTGTGCATGTCATGAGAGGAGCAGAAAGCAAGCAAGGAGGGTGACTAGTACTAATAAGGAGGAGGAGGAATAAGACAATGTGTTGGATAGAGGCTGATTGATGTGAAAGAGCTATTTTCTTTACCATTTGCTTATTTTTTTGGCATTGTAGGAAATAGGCTGATGCTTTTGAGAGGGAGTTACAGTCAAGTTTTAAGTCAAGTCACCCCTTACTTGATTTATTTTTCTATGTAGTGACCTTTATTTCTTGTGATCAAGCATCATGGATGCTGTCCTATTTGGGGAACATTCTGTTCTTAAAAAAATTTCAAACACCCAAGAAAATGGATGACCAAGACAGCATTTTGTGGAGATCTTGTATATCTCTATGTGTAGTGAGGATTGAAGATCTGGACTTTGAGGAAAGTGGTTCAGAAGACAAGATGTATTTCGTCAGAAATTAGTCCAGCTGAAGGCCTTGCTGTATGGATCCAGACTGGAATGCACACTACCTCCAGGCTAGCATGACTCTTGTAAGCAACTTAACAGAGGAAGGTTAAAAAAACACCTTTTTGTTTTGTTTCATTATGTAAGACTAAGCATTTGAGACATACTTCTATGTGATTTTACTGCCCTATAATAGGTGCAAGCAGACTGCGGTTACTTCTCACCATAGGAGGAAATTTCACTTGTAATCACATTCCCACAATCCATTTACGTCATTGTTTTATAGAGAGTTACCTGTAATTTATTTTTCTTTTTGAATTTTTGGGATGTATTATAAGACACCTAACAAAAAAGATTTCCATGAAGTCCTGTAAACATTAATGAATAATTTCTAAACTGCCAGTTCATATGCTTATAATTAGAGGAAAGGAATTTTAGTTTACTTGTGTAGGTGGTTGTGTTTTTCAATTGAAAATGCGGCAGAGAAACCGTAACACATAGAGTATATTTTCTAAAACATGTATGTTCAAAAGGACCATAGGTGCTAGACTACAATGTTGCTATTTAATACCACTATGGTCACGCTTTTACAAGTGAGCAAATTGCAAGCTAAACTTCAGGCTTTTGAATAATGAGTCATAGAGAGGCCTTGGTATGCAAGAATTTCGCTTTGTTTGCCATCAAAGTAAACTCACTTCAAAAGTAACTAATACAGAAAGAGGTCTGACTGGTGATCAGCCTGTGAGGCACTTGAATACTCAACCTGTTTGGAAGGTAAATTAATAATACAAGGAAAGTGTTAGGAGGGAGGAGGTTGCTGCTGTTACAGGGAGGTTTCTATCCCATCTCCAGAATGAGAATCTTGCAATTTCTTTAAAACCACTGTGGTTACAGTACTGGGAATTATTTCCACTCTGACCTAGACTATTTTGCATTTCTATTCTTGGCTATTAGTTTGTTAGTGTTTCTGTTTCCTTTTAAAACAGAAATCTAATTTCAGAGGAAAGGAAGTAGACTCTTTAGCAGTGAGTTCAATTAAACTAAGATTATATGTGAAACACTCAAAACCCAGCTAGTGGTTGAGGGTTAAGTTTCATCAGGCCAAAGATGGCTGTAGACAAACATTTGGACATATCATGCAATGAGAAATGCAATTAAAAATATAAGTATATATCTTTTTTTAAACAAGTGAAGTGTCTTTTTATTCAGTTAAACATGTATCTTCAAGACACCTATTTTATTTAATTTTATTTTTCACTTCAGAGTTGACAGAGGCTAGTTAGGTCCAAGTTTCCACACAGTTTGTGTGTTGCATAATTTCTGTAGTTGTCTCCCCAGAGCTATGCTAAGAAGTCCTTACCGTGCCTACATATGTGTTGCATCATCCCATCATTTTAAAATCAAAATACTTCAGTTTTTAAATAGACAGGTAAACAGAGAAGCAAATAATTGAATAAAGAAACTGTTGAGAAGGGTTTTAGTAAGAAAATTGAAACAGGAGGGAATGGCATGCAAAGAAAAATGCAAGTTCACACACCAAAGTTAGAGGATTTGGGATTAATTGAAATCCTCAAGTGGTGCATGGTAAGTGACTGCCTATTTAGAGCCAATAGATAGGTTTCCGTGAGGTTAAGGAAGCGAAAAATCCCATACGAAGCTAGTGAGATGTTAAATTCTAATTAGAAGTGTTAATTAAAAAAAAAACATTTCCAATTTCATCAGTGAGAGTGCTTTTGTTGTTCTGATTCTCTTTGCTACAGTGAATCCTAAGTATCCTAACCCATTTTGTCCCAATATTATTTACCACTTCTATAGGGTATAAAAAAGTTGACTATGACTATAGGAGCATGGATTATTACAGTGGCACCTACTACAGTCTCTGTGATAAGAGGACTATCAGCACTTCCACTATATGAGACATTTCTGGGCTTGAAAACCAAAGTCATAAAATTCACACTGGACTGAAATTTGGGTACATAACTTACCAGCTTGTAAAAAAAATGCCCCATAAACTTTATGCATACTGATCTGATTGAACATTTTTTAATTAACTATAGAAAAAACCAGCCTGTTTCCTCCTGTTTCAAATACTTCTCTGTGCAACACTAACTAAAAAATGTTGTTATTTAACATGTCATTTTATAGGTTGTTAGCCCACAGCATGAATCAAATAGCCAGCGTACAAAGAAACAGGATGCTAATGGCAGACAGTTCTTTACTTGGGACTCTTGGTACCTACCCCTCCAGAAACAGGACTTCTCTTCAACTATACTGTAGACAAAAACTGCTTTCTGCCCATGCAGGGGGCATGGCAAGCTCCTGCAAGAATGTGGGATTATAAAAGCCCAATAAAGAGGCTGCCTGTAACTAGACAGGCAGTAAATTGCAAACCCCAGATTAGTGTCCTACATCAAGTAACTGTCTTGGAGAGAGGGTCAGCTGGACCCTTATCATTCTTCAGTGAGGGCTCTGAGTTAGGGACAAAGGCAATATCTTCATTTCCAGATCCATAGTGAGACTTCAATAGTACATGTTGATGCTGATCAGCAAATTAAATCACAGAAGTACCTACAAACCCCATTATACACCAATTTTAAAATGTGTATTTTAAAAAAAATATTTCACTAGATGAATCTATAAGCACAAATCATTACTGGTTTATATATTGATGCACACATGCTTGTGTGTTTCAAGTTCTGCAAAAAAGGAGAGACATTTTAAATATGGAGAACTGAAAACTGCAAAAGCTAGAAGCCATGTGATATGACTCCTCTTGGAGGGATGATTTTCCTGCTCAGTATGAGATGAAATTTAAACCTTTTGAAGTATTTTGCAAAAGAAATCCAAAGCCCAGTAGAAAAATCCCTCAACCAAACAAAACAAGTTCCCCCGCCCCCAAAACCAAATCAAACCTAACCAAACCAGCAAAAACCCTCACAAATGGCAGGTGGCAGGAAAGAGAGGTACCTACCCACCACACAGGCCAGTAATAGCCTTGGGGGTGAGAATTCTTAGCAGACAGAAAAAAACCAGCAAACACACAATCACCCCACCCCAAATATAGAATTCAATTTGAAGAAGTTGTTGAAAGACAATAGCTTAGGAGCTTGGCATCTCCAGAAGTTTCCTACACTCTCTTTTGTGTGTGTTCACAGCTCAGACCATGAAAGCAATGTGTAAAGGCTACTGTTCTACTCCAGGGCAAGATGTCTTCCAGATAATTTACAGGGTAACTTTACCTGCTTCTGAATAGGATAAGGAACAAATGCAGGTACCAAAGCCATGGAAGTGGTGATTTCTAGCAGAAAGATAGTGACATCTGTGAGAGACATAGTTCCCTAAATCTCTTTTTGATCAACCAAATTTTTCCTGCAAAAACCTTCCTTTCAAGAATTCAAGAACTGAGAATGAATAAACACTGTGATGGAAAGTCTCTGTCCAGTTTTGTCTTGTACGTTTGGACTTAGCTTAGGCAGGTAGTCTTCCGTACTAACAAAACACATACAAAAAAGTAAAGCATCAAGTAACTGACGTGATTTTTATGATTTAACACATGTAAATGTATTTAATCTAATGCTTTGTCATGTATAATTCAGAAAGTTAAGGCTAGCTTCTGGTGGCAGATCAAAACTATGACAAATATATATACAATTCCCCTGAGAAAATGTAAGATCAAATTCTGTATTTCACTTTATCTGAAAAGGAAGGATAATTAGAGAACAACATTTCAAATGTGTAAAGAGTATTTAGGACTTTATGCTTTATATTGCATAAAGGAGAAGTAGTTTTCCTGCCTATGAACTACCACCTCTTTCCTGAAACATTTCTGGATAATTGGCAACGTTTATATCTGTACTTTTTAAAAATTTTGCCATTCTGCATTCCCCCCCATTCAGTACATAATTAGAAAATGTTATTCTCTGTATAGCAAGCAATTTCATTTCTTGGCACAGTTACTGGACTGTATCTTGTAGATTTTCCTCTGAAGTACTGAAATGGAAGGATACCCCCATTAGCTCTTGCCCCCAGCTCCCTCAACTCTCCAGGCAAGTTTGATGAGTCACACTTTTTCCTTTAAAGCTTTAGAATCTCATGCCAAATTCAAGCAGTGTTGCCAACTCCAGTGATTTTATCATGGGTCTCATGACATTTAAAGCCCTAGCTCCAGTGCTCATTTGGTAACATTAGAATCTTGCTTTCATTAAAAATAAATAAATACATAAAATCAAAGCTTCCAGGCTGGAGAACTGTGACAAAATAAGAAAAAAAAAACATCAAACAAAACCCCCCCAAACAACAGAACTCCAACAAAACAAAAACAAACCCCACAGAATATAAAGGGCTCAAAGAAATCCAGATGGCAAATAAAAAAAGAACCCTACTTAAAGAAAAATCCTGCAATTTGTAATGTGATTTATATGGTGTTAGGGGATTCCCTCATGGTTTTGGAAACAGCTGAGGCTGTTTCCAAAATTTTCACTCACAGTAGTGACTGAAATCGTCACTCACAGTAGGGAAGCACCACCAGCATCATGTAAAGGGAAGAGTTTGACCTAAAAATAATTTGATACTGTTAATTATGTTACTTACATTGCTCTTGGCTGAGCATAAGCCATAGTCAAGAGTTTAGGAAGACCCTAAAAGAAGACCTGTATTGTTTTACTGTTCCTTGGTCACTGGGACAAGGAGACAGATCTTCATGACAGGGGTTGTGCAGTTGTGTTTGAAGTCCCAGGTAACCTTCGGTAGGGTGGTTGGGAAGATGATGAATATTCTTCTGACACGACTCAATATAAAACGTTGTTCACCTTTCTGCTCCTTCAGATCTCTGATAACCATTAGAGTGGGCAATGACAAGAAGGGAGAAGTAATCCTAATAGGCCCCTGAATTCACTTCTAATGTGGAGGTTTCTGCTTCTGTGAGATCATTCATAGGTTTACAGGAAGCACATCCTGGCATAATGCTAAAAAGAGATCACTTTTCCAAAACCTGTCCACCACCTTCTGAATCACCATTTTTCCTCAGATATAACCTCAATTCTCTCAGCTTTCTTGGCCATCAATATTGTTAAACTTTTTAATTGTCCATGATGCGGTGTCCCTTGTCTACATAGAGCATTTACAACATCCTCCAGATTGTTCATTCTTCATACTTTCTGACACAATGTTGTACCATCTGACAACTTCTAAAAATACCTCTACTTCCTTTGAAAACTGCCTATTCTTCCTTCAGAGAAAAGAAAGAAAATTAAATAAATAATTTTAAATATCAAACTTTAATGCTGCACAAGCATGGTCTGCCACATTTGTAGTCATGTTTTTGCCACAATATATTTTCAAAGGAATGTTTCCTGTACATGTCGCAAGAAACAGAACCAAAACCAGCACCCACAACGAACAATCAATTAAACAACCAACAACAAAAAAACCCAAACAAGACAGAAAACCTCAAAATGTGGTTATGTAGCAGCTCTGGAGAGCAGAAAAAATATTAACTTTTTTTGGTAAGAATTTTGGATTTAGCTTTTTTTTACTTCATAGATCATGGTCTCTTAGCTTCCTCAGTGAGGAATATATCTCAAATGATCAAGATAATTATCAAACTTACAGTGGCTATTTATAATTAATAAAAGCATACAATAATAGGATTTTAGAAGTATTTTCAGTAATTTCTATGTCTGTTTAGAGCTTTTCCTATAGCATATCCCACTTCGGTATCAACAAAGATGTCATGAGGCAGAGTGATGCAAAACCAATCAACTGACCATATGACCTAAAGTTTCATTAACTAAAACAGTTTTACTAAGCTTTTCAGTGTCAGGAGGACCTGTACTGAATTCGTTTCAGGATCTTCAGTTTCTCTTTAAATATTCTGGTCAAATGATATTTTAACTCAGTAGAAAATGCAGATTAGCTATCAGCCTTGAAGAGAAGGAGGTAAAGATATTCTGGTTAGATCTGCTGATCTCCATGTAACTGACTCCTGATGATTTTGAGCTCTTGTGGATCTGACCTTCAAGCCACATTCTGTTCCTTTTATAAACAGAGAAAATAAACTTAGTGTACAAAATGCCTTGGGCTGATGTAAAAAAAGAAACATGGCAACAGAGAATTTGTCCTTCTCTCTTGGGTTTAGCAGTAGCAGCCATTTGTCTCCTTCTTAGTAGCTGGTGCAGTGCTGTGCTTTTGACTTTCAGACTGGGAACAACGCTAATAATACCGATGTTTTCAGTTGTTGCTCAGTAATGTTTACTCTGATAAAGGACTTCCTGAGTCTCATGCTCTGCCAGGGAGGAGGGGAAGCCAGGAGGAAGCAGAGAAAGGACACCTAACCCAAACTAGCCAAAGAGGTATTCCATACCACAGCACGTCATGCCCACTATGTAAACTAGGGGCAGTTATCTGGAAGGGTTAGATCACTGCTTGGGTTGGGCTGAGTATCTGTTGATGGGTGGTGAGCGGTTGTATTCTCTTGCCTTGTTATTTCCCTTATCATTATTATTATTGGTGGTAGCAGTAGTGGTTTGTGTTATACCTTAGTTACTGAACTGTTCTTATCTCAACCTGTGGGAGTTACATTCTTTCGATTCTCCTCCCCATCCCTCTGAGAGCAGCTGGAGAAAGTAGCGGGGTAGTGAGCAAGCGGCTGCGTGGTTCTGGGTTTCCATCTGGGCAAATAAACAAGTAAACAAGGCATACTGCTTTTTACTTTCTGACAGTTTATTGTATGGTGGGGCTTCTTCAGCACACATCAGTTCCTCTAGTGACATTCCAAAATCTTAGCCCTCTGGCCAGTCCATGATGACTTCTAGAATTCCTGGATGGCTGGGATTTCCTATTCAAGCTTGTGTAATTAGTGTAGCCCACTTACTCCATACAGCATCGGTTGCATGGTGTATAGAGGAGACTCTGCCTTTGAACATCCAGCCCAGCACAGGCAACCAGGGTGCCAGGAGAAGCTGTACTTCAGTGCCTATCATTGTCAGAAGCAGCTAGAACTCCTTCATAGGCTGCCAGTATCTCTTTTTCAGTTCTTTCAGCTATAGCTGGCCTCAGATGGACTTAGGTTGGCAACATAAGGGTGAATTATTTATGTAAGTATATAATGGAAGTATTTAGCCATTACACATCTTTTTTCCCTTCCTTGGGTGGTCAGCCTATGAAGGAAACATTCTCTTACACCCCCAGCTTCCTCACCAGACTATTTACGGCATCATTTGAGAGTTATGAAGTTTTTGAATGGCCTTTGGATACCCTTAAGACCTGCCTGGTGATTGCAATCTAGGTTTCCCTGCTCTTGCAGGAGGGTTGGACTAGGTGATCTTTTGAGGTCCCTTCCAACCCTTGGGATTCTGTGATTCTGTGATGGGATCGCCATGTTGGCATACATACAGAGTGTGTTTTACCCACAGTCATTTTGCCTGATCTCAAAAGTTGAGTCAGGTTTGGGTCTTATCTAGGGTTAGATGATGATATAGGAGGATCAAGAGTTTTTCCCTGAGGCTGAACAGTCATGAATGATAGGGTGTGAGGGACAGGATGGGCAAATTTCTAGGCTAGTGGGCCCCTCCAGTGCTTTGGAACCTCACCACTGAACAAGTGCAAAATCCAGAAAAATTAGTAAAATACTTAAAAAGCCTAAGTTTGTAGCTCCATTGAACACAATCACCTGCACTGTGAAAAGTAATCTTTCTAAAAGATTTTAGTTTCTCTTGTGTCTTACATTCACGTTCACATTTCCATGAGGAAAAATAAAAAAACACCCTCCTCTTTGTAAATTCTCCAAATATCCTGGAAAACCTAAGATTTTACGAGATGACAGAAAGAATACAGTGATTTTTACTTTGAGTCATACCCCATAAAATATGACAGTTTTGAAGAAAGGAAAGTGTCATTCCATCTTGAATCAAATTTTGAATGCAGTAGTAATGAAATTATCACTTCTCTCACACAAATACGTGAACAATGAAAATTTCACACAGCTCCAAGTTTAATTTGCTAATGGAAAAATTGCCTACTGCTCAGAGAAGCCAGCATGAATACTACTGTTTTGTAATGGGGTCCGCATTATAATATTTGACTGTATTTTGAGGGGTTTTGTGCAGCAAAAATACCCACTGATGTAAAAATGAAAAAGACTAGTTGGTCTATTAGGAGAGCTGAATCAGGCTCTGTGCTGGTATTGCCAGCATTTATTTCTGTCTTGACAATAGATAATAACCATTTCTAGCAGGTCAGGCTCCTATTAAATATCCATTGCAACTTGACTTTTGGCAAAATATGTAGTTTTACAAGGGAAACAAAAGCTGCAATTCTCTAAATGAAAGCAGAGAATATGTTGAGTTTAATGTGGCTTTTCTTGCCAGAGATGATTGGTGAAGCCCATCTATTAAGTTTTATTTATTTAGTAATTGTGCAGCAGCTTTCCAGTTCCACACTACCAGAAAAGAAGAGTTACAATAATATTCAGTACATTATGGTTTTTTTCTCTCTCTAGCCTACTTGCATGGCAGCTGGACCAGGCACTGGGATGGCCTTAACCCTGATCTGGATAGGAATGTTAGAGATGTTATTTCCCTACTGCTTTTCCTTTCCACAAAACACTCTTTGCCATGCTCATTTGTTGAAGATTTCTCTGCACACTGTCAAAATAAAACCAAGCAGAGTCTGCCAGAGCTTCATCCCATTCTGTTCTTGAAATCGTCCATGGGCCTTTCTCTATTATAAACTTAATTTCAGAGTCTGAATTAAGCAGCAGATTTTGAATTGAGGTCTAGAGTTGAATAATTTCAAAGTTTTGTAAGAGTTAAGAACCGAGCCCAAAATCAGAAGAACAGACATTTCATAAAACGTGGGGCACAATGTAAGGAGGAAGAAGAGGATTCTAACTTAAGAAAATATGGGATGAACTATAGGAAATAAGATGATTTTGCCATAAAGTGCCTCAATTGAGACCAAAATAAGTATATGCAAAATTGTCCTCTGATGGAATTTTGTATTGAGTTGCTTTTTTACTAAAACATACCCTTTTCTTTATCATCCCATTTTCTATATCAGTCATGAAGATGTTTGGTCTCACAAATTATCAATTGGTTTCATAAACTCCTATTTAATTAAAAAACTACTTACTTTAATCCTGCACCTCTCCTCAATCTCAGCATACATGGGACTCCTTTAGTTTTTTCTTATCTTGATATACTCTCACTAGTCTCATTCCCACTAGGCCACTTGTACCTCTGAAACCAGAAAATCCCATTTTGCAGTACATAGTCTTGCTATAGCAGATTAGCAGCAGTTCTTTCTTCTTCCCCAATGACCAAGATCATCCAAATACAATCCACTCTCAAATAGAATTACTAAATATTTTTGGTAGAGATAAGGCAGACTTAAATATTGTATAGATTGTCTGCAAAGTGTTAAGACACAAGCATTGATCTTTCTGTAGACTTTCTTGAAACCCTTATTTGGTCATGATTTCAGTTATTTAGCACAAAGAAAACTATTTTGTTTTAGTTCTTATCAACACCAATGTCTTTCTTTACAAACCTTTTGAATCAGCATTCCAGCTTTTGTGATTAGAGATATTCGTGATATGAAACACTGCACCTTCTATTCCTGAGTGGGCACCTTATTTTTTGTGGTATTAAATCTTTACTGCTGAGTCAGAAGAAACAGTGTTCTGACACAGTCAGTTCAGACTTCATCACTACCTGCCTGCCTTCCCTTAGGATGTTGTTTTGGTAACAAAAGGAAAAGAAACACAAGCAAACAATCCAATGCAGAGGTTATGGCCGGGATAAAAATTTTCAAGCCTAGAGCCAGCTCACAAAACCCCACTAAGTCAAATACAAATTTCAATGGACATCAGCACTTTCCCCTCTTTCTATCTGTTTTCTTGATCCATTGGGAAGAGATGTAACTGGTTCACTTCCTTAATTATTGACATTCACATGGTTGAAAGCCGAAAATGTTATTCTGAAAATAGTACCTATGCAGAAAAAAAAAAAACTACATTAAAATATTTCCCAACTCAATACATAGAGAAAACTCATGCAGATTTTCAAGGAAATGCAGTGAATAAATCAATGGCAAGATAATGGCCTATACAGCAAGACGGCTAATTATAGCAAGACAAAATGGAGGAATAATTCTTGTTCTGTATTGAACTTACTATGTGTTGTCCTGAGTTCTCACTACTTTGCAGTCAGTAGTCCATTAAACTGCAGAATTCTGGTAATATTAGTGATAATGTTTAATTACTTCATCAGAGAAAAATTGTTTATACAAAGACATCCATTTTACAAAAATAAATATATTTCATTGTATAAATATGGGAACAAAAATAAGAATTTTCTAAAATAAGGTCACTCATGCAGCAGTTTGTGAAGCATAAAATCTTTCATATGTTTTTCACATAAAACACTGTTCTAAATGCGAGTGGATCTGTAACCTCAGAGATTAATAAAAAGAAAATCCTTTGGTTTGTTTGTTGTGGTTGCTTTTATTCGGGTGATGAAAATAGAACAAAGCAGACTATGTTCAAACAGCAGTTATTCAGTAGTCTTTACAGATATTGTCTGAATCTAATTGGATTTTAATGAAATGATATTTCCTTTGTGATAAGTACATAAAAATTATGTTTTTAATTAACATCACAAGGTATAAGCTATAGATACAAACCCTCAACTGAAATAATATTACTTTAATGTTTGCTTCATTAAAAAAAGGACAGAAGTAATAACAACATAGCAAAAAACGTGTGTAAACTAACTGGACAATGATTAGTGCTAGACCCTTTGCATCCCAAGGAACAGAGCCATTTTCCTGACGGCTTTTAATTTCCTACTTCTCAGTTCACTAGTGTTTAGTCATGAAAGAGTTTACAGAGCTTATTTATACACTTGAAATTCATTCTGGGGGGAACAGCCACTTGGACATATCAATATGCCAGAGAGAATATAAACTAAAATAAGTTTTCAAAGAGGCCTTGTAAGTGGTACAATTAGAAATAAATGAAAAAACACCAAACAAACCAAAACCCAACTTGCAAATGAAAAGCTATGAAGAATCAGCAATGTGCTTTCCCAAAGAGCCTTTAGACTATTACACTACTTGGTAAATATCTCTCTTTACTGTTACAATGTCAGACTAGAATTATAGAATCATAAAACCACAGAAATGTTAAGGTTGGAAAAGACTTTTAAGACCCGTGGAGGCAAGGGAGAATGTCTGGAGAAAGGAAGAATTTCACTTAGTCAAGAAGGGTTGAGTTAGAGATCATTTAGGCAAACTTGACATTCACAAATCCATGGGCCCAGATGGGATTCACCGATCACTGGGGGGGGAGGGTGGGGGGGGGGGGGGAACTGGCAGATGCTATTGCTAAGCCACTCTTTATCATCTTTCAAACATCATGGAGAACAAGAATTGTGCCTGAAGGCTGGCAGAAAGCCATTGCCACACCAGTATTCAAAAAGGTCAAGAAGAAGGATCCAGGAAACTATGGGCCAGACATCCTCACCCCAAACCCTAGAAAGCTGACGGAACAGCTCATCCTGAATGTCATCTCTAGGCATGTGGAGGAAAAGAAGGTTATCAGGAGTAGTCAATATGGATTCACCAAGGTAAAATACTTGTAAGAAAGCTCAGAGATTGTGTGTTAGACAAGTGGACAGCGAAGTGTGTTGAGAGCTGGCTGAATGGCAGAGCTCAGAGGGTTGTGATCTGTGGCACAGAGTCTAGCTGGAAGTCTGTAGCTCACACTGTTTCCCAGGGATCAGTACTGAGTCCAGTCTTGTTCAAGCTGTTAATCAAGGACCTGGATGAAGGGGTATAGTGTACCCTCAGTAAGTTTGCTAATGATACAAAATCAGGAGGAGTGGTTGATACACCTGAAGGCTGTGCTGCCGTTCAGTGAGACATGGACAGGCTGGAGAGTTGAGCGGAGAGGAACCTAGTGAAGTTCAATAAGGGCACATGCAAAGGTCCTGCACCTAGGGGGGAATAACCCAATGCACCAGTACAGGTTGAAGATGGACCTGCTGGAAAGTATCTCTGCAGGGAAGAAACTGGAAGTCCTGGTGAGCAATGGGAAAATCATGAGCCTGCAATGTGTCTGAGATTAAGAAGGCCAATAGTATCCTGGGGTGCATAGAGAGAAATGTGGCTGCAGGTAGAGGTAGGTAACCTTTCCCCTCTACTCTGCCCTGGTGGCAGCAGCTGGAGCACTGTGCCCAGTTCTGGGCTCCACAGCTAACAGAGATGAGGAGCTACTGGAAAGGATCCAGGAGAGGGCTGTGAAGGTGACTAGGGGACTGGGACTGGATCTGTTCAGCCTGGAGAAGAGACAACGGAGAAGGGACTTTACTAATACACACAAATATTCTAAGGATAGGTGTCAAGAGGATGGGACCAGACTTCTTTCAGGGGTGCCCAGTGACAGGAAAAGGGGCAATGGGCAAAAACTGAAACACAGGAAGTTCCATCTGAATATAAGGAAGAACTTCTTTACTTTGAGGTTGAAAGAGCACTGGAATAGGCTGCCCAGAGAGGTTGTGGAGTCTCCTTCTCTGCATATATTTAAAACTTGAACACATTCTCCAGAAGTTTCAGCCACAGCAAGTTATTCATATTTCCAAGTTGTTCATCCTGGCAAGGAACTGACAGTGAAATTTTCCCCAGCTAAAATCTGGCCTAAGTGGAGTAAAGGAAAATCACTTCACAAATTTAAACTGTATTTTGTAACATAGACCAAAACCTGGTGATAGGTGGTTTGACTCACACAAAGTTCTGTATTCTCTACAGATCTGTCTGTTAAGTGGAATGGAGTGGGCCATGTCCTTGGACTAATGAAATACTTTCAACAAGGCATGACCCTGAACCCTGAGTCTTGTTTGGTAGCTTTTCTTTCTGCATGTAATTTTCAGCCAAAGGAAGGATTTAAAAATGCAGGTCTATATTTTAAGGTCTCCAATGCTATGGATATAACAAAGCATCTTTACCTGGTCCCTTCACCCTGGAGTAACTTCACCCTGGATAAACATATGCTTTCTCAGAAATACTCAGACCTTTTTCTTCCAATGATGACTTTATTTGGTGCCCACTGAGACTTCCATAATTTATTCATACTGAAGTACACTTACCACTATGCATCTGCAGCATCATTACTTGAGTTTGCTATTCTGTAACATTAGCTTAAACATTTTATAAACTGCTGTGCAGGTGGCAAGTTTATTAAACTGGGAAAGACAATAATTGTATGCAAAAAGTGTTAGACTGTGGTTACTACAAGTTTCACAAAATCTTACTATATTTATCCTATTTGTCATGTGACAAATAAGGACTATACTTCCCTATTGCTCAAGGGTCATAAATTTAAACATTCAGGCATTTATTTGTTTTAGCATCTTTGTTTTTTTAAAGCTCCTGTGATGGTGTTGGTGGAATTTTGTTTCTTTTTCCATTGCTGGGCAGAAAAAATGAGTAAATTACAGAGAACCAAATTCCAAGAGCATGACAGTATGCGTCACTTTTACAGTTACTGCTGCTGTGCGTGTGCGTATGTACACATTCATGGAGCTGCTTTATCCAATGTAGTGGTGATTACAAACATTACTGGTGTTAGTTTTCCTATGAGGATATAAGCAGACTGGAGCAATAAATTTACTAGCTCAGATTTCATTCCTGAGTTCAAATCAGAAACCCACAAACAATACCCAAGCTTTGGTTACACGGGTCCTATTTGCACTTCTACAGTTTTTCTTTGCATTAATCTTGAAAATTCATGAAAACTCCTGTTAAGCTTTCCTCCTGAAAGTAAGGAGGAAAAATTCTGCCAAATTGTACCAGGCATCAGTTGCTAGAAGCCTGTTGACTGAGAGCACATGAAATTAGAAAGGGGCAGAGAACAATATCCCATACCTCTGTTTAGTATGATCTCAAATTCTATCATGTTTCTAATTGTTTATTGTTTGAATAGCAGCCAGTGATATCCACTTCTGAATTTCTCTAGGGCAATGTCAGGCTCTTTTCAGTGCTCCTGAGGGACAGGACAAGAGGTAACAAGCACAAACTGAAACAGAAGAGGCTCCATCTGAAGATCTGTAAATGCTTTTTCACTGTGAGGGTAACCAAGCCCTGTCACAGGCTGTCCAGAAAGGCTGTGATGACTCCTTCATTGGAGATGTTCAAAAGCTATCTGAACATGGTCTTAGGTAACTGGCTGTAGGTGGCCATGATTGAGCAGGAAGGGATGGACAAGAACTATTTCAGGAGTCCCTTCCAACCTCAAGTATTCTGTGATTCTGTGAGCCAAGAAAGAAGTGCCTATAGTGCTTATAAATACAGAATTGTTTTGCCTTTGTTCAGGCAAATTCTATATAAGGATACTGCAGGGAAGGACTTTAAATCATCCAAATACATGTCAGTGACAAAAGCAGAAATATACCTTATCTACAAAAGTTTTTTTTAAACTATGTATGAGAATATTTACCTATTTCTTCTAATTTGATAAACCTACAAAACCCCATATTTTTAACTAGCCATATGAGAATAACAAAACTGATTACTGTAGTGCTTAATAATGTGCATATTGCCTTTCAGACTAAAAATATTTTGTTTCAATGTTCTACTGGAATGGCATTCCAGTCTGTGTAGAATATCCAGACTGTTGAACAGTCTGATGGGACTTCTATGAGTGTTTTCACAATGGCATTGCTGCCCATAAGTATGCAGTGCATCCTATGCCATCGCAGCTGTGCAAGACCATAGATGTTTATAGAAGACACTCTTGCATATGTGAAATATATTTTGAAGTGTCTTTGGGGGAAAGAGAAGGGGAAATGGATAGGAGGGCTACAGAGTCAATCATTTAGCTTAGAAGCATTCATGTTGCAGCAAAATAGTTTGATCTGCAGATGGTGCAAACAGGGAGGTATTCACAACCACGTTAGAAACTGGTAACTGTTTAAAGGCAGTGAAGAAGTCCAGTCAGTATTCCTACAAATTAAATTAAAGATATGGAAACCTTGCTTTAATAAATTTTAACAGTGAGAAGTTTGAGGCCCAATTTTTATACAACGTGTTCCCCAATAAAATTTTAATCACTCATGAGTACTCATTTCTGTCTTGACAGTAATTTTAGTAAGCAATTCTGAGCTGCCTTATAAAGCTTCAGCAATCACAGTCAGAAACAGCTTCAAGTATTGACTCAGGTCAATAAAGCTCCTTCACAGCTCTGAGACAATATCGCATTTTTAGTAGTCTAGAAAGAACCCAAAAGTGAAGGAGAGACATATAACTAAAAGACCAATTTCTGAAAAACTTTAGGTACCTAGGTCATGTGACTGTAGATACAGCAAAAGTTATGCCAGAGGTTGACTAAGGTAATCTGAGTATAAAGCCCCCTAGAATAGAGTCATATTCTAAATTCCCAAGTAATAAAAATGCTATTAATTAAAATGTTAGTAAAAAAGTGTATGCTACTTACTTTCACCTCGTGACTCATCAAAAAAAGAGCTTGAATTTTTAGTACCTTAAACAAATTCATATTCGCTATCATTAAACAGTGAGAAAACTACTATTACATCAACACTTATCCCCAAAACATTGCTGACTACACTCATCAGACTTTTCTCATCATCACAAAAATTGTTCATGACTGAGCATTTATTCTCGCAAAATTTTTATTCCTGCTAAACGTGGAGCAAATTGTATACGGTCTTGAAATGTCTCTTGAGCAAACAATCTGGAGCTATTAATAAACAAAATGTGACATGAAAAATCAGGGCATTTCAAGTGCCCCGAAAGACATTTCTTGGCAACCATCTAATGACTTATTTGTAAAAATATTTATATATTATCTTTTCTGAAACATACCAATAATCCTGAAAGCTTCGTGCTGTTATCATTGATTATTCATGACCTTCCATTTTAGAAGTTTCAGGATATATAATGGTGAAAAAGAAAATTAGCCCAGCTAATCCAGTCACTAATATTAACAAAAGATAGCAAACAGGGAGTATAAACAGTTTTCCAGTAACACACTGAATGCAGATGTGTTCAGTAACTGAACAATTTTTAAAGCTAATGCTCTTTTTTACCCTTTTATGTTGCTTGGGTTTTGGGGAAAAAAAAATAACATACTATAAACCAAAACATAAAACTAACCTGTGAAACATTTATTATTCTGATAACTTTGCTTATCTGATAAAACTTGTTTTCTCTTGTTTTATCTGTTTGTGGGTTTTTTCCTTTTCTAATAACATCCTTTGCTTTGCAGCATCTGTCATAGCAGGTCCATGACCATAACGATGATTCAGATTGCAATATTGCACAAGTCACAGAAATAGATAGGTAACAGTGGGCAAAAACTCATTTGTTTTTGCTGATCAAAGAAAGAGAAAATTAAAAATAAAATAAAAAGTAGAGAGACATAAGGGTTTTTGTTTGATTTCTTATTATTAAACATTGAAAAAGAAAATCTTTTAAATTTTAGTTAAAACCATGCATGATTTTTGCGCCTCACTATAAAACCCAAAATTCTCCAGTAATTTTGTGTTTGGCACAATGGACCTAAGACTGTATATGGAATGTTGCTGATTTGGCAAGAAAAGGGAACAAAGTTGTTACAGTATATCCTAAAAAGTTCCAAGGGAGCAAGCTCAAAGGGTGTACAGCATCTGCACTGTGCTCAGGAGCAACCTTGTGATGTAGTCTCACACCCAGGAGTTTCAGTGAATGTGGCTGCTGTACCCAAAGAGGGTAGCTGTGCCCTCTTCCCAGCACATTCATTGAGTACCAAGAGTAAGCACAGATAGAGAGTTGCCTCTTGTCTGTTCTCACTGTCACTGTTACTTCTAGAGCTGGAGGCAATTGATTGGGAGGAGTAGGAAATGGGGGCCCCATTCCAGTGCCTTGGAATCTTGCTTTCAGTCAGCCTGGTCATGGGAGACCTCCCCTGGGGCTCTTGAGATACACTGCCAGGAGCACTCAACTGCAGCAGCAACCTGACTCAGGATTTGTGAGAGGATGGAAGTCAGCACTGGTGTAGCCACATCTTTATGGCTTGTTGTACTGACACCTCTTCCACCTCTTTCTTGTGTAGACAAATCCTTGAGCAGAAGCTGTTGTACTACTTACACTTCCATTAAAGGAACTCACAGAACTGCCTGTTCCTGGCACTTGTCCTGGTTCCTTGGTCCTTCCAGAAATTGCCAAATTAAGATGTAAAGCAATAAAAGAGTAACTTTTCACTTTCTTGTCATTTCAGTGGGTTCCTACAGGGCTTGTGCCAATTCAGATGCTGAAGTCATATTTGATTAAGCTAAGTACAATCAAGGAGGAACATTTCCAGGCCAACTCTAATAATTAAATAACAGAAACAGTACTACCAAATCTGTTGCCCATCATGGTATGCAATCAGAGTGCCTATGCATGTAAAGTAATTACAACTGTGGTTATCTCAAGCATAATTCTTTACTATTAAAGGCAGTAGATTTTACAGCATATTTCCCTGGTGAGTAATACTACTGTTGATTTTCTTCTATATTCTGTTAAAAATGACATAAAAATGCTGCAACTCAGAGGAGAGAGTAGTCTCAATATTTCATCTGTGGTAATGTTGGTTGAATCTTATAGACCATGTTGATTTCTTTCTGATTAAATATGAATTTTTATTTCAGAGTACATGTCTACATATTAATAAAATCTTAACAATGCTACCTTGTAGCATCAGTGCTAGTAGATAACAGATTGTAGATTACGAATGCATATTTGGCATAGGCAAGAGTGTTCAATGGCATGAGGTATCCTAACAGATTCATCTGGTTTTCAATCACTTTTGACTGCTTGCAAATACGATACCTCTTTCAGTAGGTGTCAGAGTTTGCAGCTCTCTGCCATGAACTTAGACAAATTTTGTGACAGACTGTTGTCACTCACAGCTGTTTGTGTCTTAAAAGCTGCTAGTAAACAATTGTCAAGGAACCAACCTCGCGTACGCCTAAGGAAAGTGTGTTCTAAGTGAGCCACCATTTGGATGTCTTTATGTTCTAGCCCAGATTCATTCCACAGCTTGTGTTACATTAAACTTAACTTACTTCAAAGTTAATCCTATTTGTACCTTAACGTATTTACAGTTGGGCCAATTTATTTTGGCTATGTGGTCTGTTCAATTTTATTGTCTTTTTTTCATATAGATAATGCATATGTCACTGTACTTAATATTTATAAATGGATATATGTGTGTGTGTGCATGTTTATACAGGTGCACATATATATTTTGCTATTGCAGCTCTGATAAGTGGGCAGTTAGTAAATAAAGAACAAGCAAACAGAAAGAAAAATGATGACATTTTAAGAATAAAATGTACAAGTAATTACCGTGTTTTATATGAAACAGCATCCTTAACACATTACATCTCAATACAGTTTCCTATCTGAAAAGCCAGCATAAGGGTAAGAAATCTAGGATTAGTGTTGTAAAAACCACAGTTGTCATTTCAAATTATATCTAATGACTTGAGATCAGTGTATGGTGGTGGTAAAGGGCTGTTCTTTTCATCAGTATTTGCCCGACATCTCCTATACATTAGAGATTTTAAATACAGCTTATACACATAAGTGTCTTCTGACATGGACTCTATCAAAGACCACAACTTAATATAAGCAAATAAGTACATTTTAAGTACAAATACCAGCACTTCAGACTATGGCTTCAAAGCAAATCTCAGGTGTAATTCCTGTTTATGCTATAGGAATGATTCTTTCTGAATACTGAATTCCTGTTACACCTTACCCTTTCAAATGACTACCTGGGAGCCTTTTACCCTGACTGTATTTCAGAATGAATGCATTCAAAAACCAGCAAGATGATGAAAAGTAGTGTGACATAAACTATAGTTGTCCACAATTCCAAATTAATTTTAATAATTTTCAGCTTGCTTTCTACCATACCACTGAACATATGGCAGCAATTTCAGAAAAATAACAGGTTCTTAAGAGTATCTGTGGAGATCAGCACACAACAAAATCCTCATATATGCAGATACATATGAAGCAGGATAACTTTCAATTTCACATCCTAACTGCTCAGCTTTAGTGCTTATCTAAGAATGGTCTCTTATTGTGGCAGATACCCATCAGATCATAGTCACTCATGTCATCCACACTTCCAAGCATACTCTGCAAAGATCATGCAGAGAAAAACAGAGAAAACAGTCTTCATTTGTTTGTTGGGGTTTTTTTTAGTGTATTCCTCTAGAATTTGGACCACAGTTTGTGGAGGGAAACACATCTTTCTGAAGAGGATTATTAATTACAATACTACTCTATCTATAATAAAAAGACTTCAATTGTAACTCTAATAGCCACTGTGTCTAGACAGCAATAAAGTTTACTTAACTATCAGCTATCAGATGATTTTTAATTTTGTATCTAGAAGAGCTCATATTAAGATAATCTGTTACAGAGCTATAGCCTAGTTGTAAATCATTGCTAGTTCCATCATTCTGGAGAGCTTATTGGTTTAGAAATATTCATAGAATCATAGAATCATAGAATAGTTAGGGTTGGAAAGGACCTTAAGATCATCTAGTTCCAACCCCCCTGCCACGGGCAGGGACACCTCACACTAAACCATATCACCCAAGGCTTCATCCAACCTGGCTTTGAACACTGCCAGGGATAGAGCATTCACAACCTCCCTGGGAAACCCATTCCAGTACCTCACCACCATAACAGTGAGAAGTCATGCGGACAGATATGAACAGTACCGTCACACAGTTTCCTTGTACTTTTTTGACTCATACTCTGCCTCGAACCTACCATGAGACTGCAAAACTTGTGGTGAAACAGTGCAATCCATGGATGGCAGAAACTTCAATACATACAAATACAAAACAGCATGAAATAATTATGTCCCTCAGCTGAACAGGTAACTATATGCTTATCTGTGATGGCTATCTTTTACTATTATGCATTTACGTACAAGAACTCCATGCTACTGAATGAAATTGAATCTTGATCTTTCCTTCATTGTTACCAGTCTGTCACCATGTAATTCCAAAGAAAAAAAAAATAATATGTTGTGCTCAAGGCTGAATAAAACTCATCTTAACTTTGATATGTGTTGTATGTTATTTTAATTTCCCAAGGTTCATGCCAAGGAGCTGTGCATTTCAAATATGTCAGTTCGTGGTCCTTTCCAATCCTAACTATTCTATGATTCTATGGTTATGATTAATTCAATAAATGTCTGAGCATAATGTCCTGTCACTAACGTTTACTACTCATGTTGAAGGCTAAATTAGCAAAAAAAAAAAAAAAATAGATGCATCAAAAATCTTCAGTTCTATTCCATTTGGCTGAACTTTCACAATGGCCATTTCTTCTCCTTCTTTCTCTGTCGATATCCCAGCTTCCCAGATCAGTCTCTGTTCATATTGTGCTCTGCATATATTATTTATGTCGGTAGCATTCTGGTCCCTTGAGAGTAGATCTCTTGACCTACGAAGCACGCTAAACAGTTTTGTACAGAAAATCAGCTGGTCTACTAGTGTTAAATACACAGCTTAGTGCTTCTCATATTAAAAAACAACAAACCAACCAAGAAACCCACAACAACAACAACAAACCACCCCCACATCTGCTAAGAATGGCTTAATTCAGAACCAGCATTGTAAGGACATTTGTCACTTTGTGTTCAATATTCATAGAATCTGTATTCATGGAATCATGAAATGGTTTGGGTTAGAAGTGAGCTTAAAGATCACCTAGTTCCAATCCCCCTGCCATAGGCAGGGACACCACCCACTAGACCAGGTTGCTGAAGGCCCTATCCAACCTGCCTTCAAACACTTCCAGAAATAGGGCAGCCACAAATTTATTGGACAACTTGTTCCAATGTCTGACTACCCTCACAGTGATTACCTAACGTAAATCTACCCTCTTTCATCTTAAAGCCATTCCATTTTGTCCTATCACTACATGCCCTTGTGAAAAACCCCTCTCCAGGTTTCTTGTAGGCCCTCTTTAGGGAGTGGAAGGCTGCTACAAAGTATATGTAGAGGCTTCTCCAGGCTGAACAAGCTTATCTTTCTCAGCCTGTCTTCTGAAACAAGGGGAACACAAAAATGGAATATATGGACATTTAGAATTAGTTTTAAGCAATGTTAAGTTCAATGGCTTTGTAACAGTAGCAGTGGAAAATTACTGAGGTGCATAATACATAGAAAAAATAATAGAGTACAGATAGAGAACATACTGGCACAAGATAAATCATTATAGTTGATGTGGTCTTAAGAAAAACAGTCTAGAAAAACAGGATGCGGGGATAAGGAGTATCTGGGAATAGCAGGTGTCCAGGATAGGCTACGGGTAAACTAACTGATAAGTAGGAGGATAGGAGGGTTATTGTGTCTCTGGTGCTAACAAACCAATTAAACTGGTATAAGCATCTACTGTGCGTGCTTCAAAGGCTGCCAGAAGTGATGAAGATTGTTGGAAGAAGTAAACGACCCTCAGAGACCACCACCACAATTCTGTACGCATGCGGGGAGCTTTCTGGAAAATGATGTAATCCATACGTAGCCTCATGGATATGTATGTATGCCCAGGGACTATATACGGATGGCTTGTGTAGCAACAGGAAGACACACGTTAGGAGGAGTTATCCCCCGTGTCTCCCAGTGCCGCAATAAAGAATACCTGCTTGTCAGCTTGAAAACTTTGTTGGCAAGTTTGTTCCTGGAGTTTTTTCTGAATCACTTCATAGGAGATGTTCTCCAGCCCTTCATATTATAATAGAAATATTAAATCTGAAATTTCTCAATTTCTGAATTATAAACTCAGCCTTTAGTATTAATGTCATTATTTGAATGTAAAGAGGGAAATGTCTAAGTAAGATAGAGGGTATTTATTTTTCACTGATTTTCTCTTCTTTTATGTACCACTTTTTCACACTCCAAATGAGCTCTCCTTTCTCTTTCACAACATAACTGTGGTGCTGCTGGTCCTCCTTGGGACAGCGTTGGAATGTGAACCTGAGATATTTAGTAGTCTTGCTACAGCAAAACATTTTGGTGAAGGCAGTAATTAAGGCTGTTCTGAAGGCAATTCATGTTTATCTACATACTGCCGGAGGGAACTAATGTTAACTTGTTATTTTTTTCCTGAACAAAATATAAAGCCACTTTTGTTATTTAAGTGAGAAAACACCTTGAACCAACCCACAAACCCAAAGACAAATTAACAGCAAACTCCAAGATCTCTCTTACAGAGTAGCTACTAAAGACAGTGATAAAAAAAAAGAATTCACACCACTTAATCACAGGTACCTATGTCAAGAGAGTAGCAGACTCCCTCCACCATAAGCAGAAGGAGATAAGTTCCTCCAGTGATTCAGAACTTCTATTTAGGCATTGACCTTAAACACTTAAGCACTCAAGTTATGTACCTAAAATTAGATAGTGTGAAACCCCTGTATTCTATTGATAGCCATAATGACATGACTCATATCTAAGTCAGTGCAGTATTCAGTACAGCCAAGTCCCAGCTGTGGCCTTGAGGTTCTAGCAAGTTATGTGCAAATAACAGAAAATGCATAGGATCCCTGTCACCTAAATTTAACTATTCTAAAGATCAGCATTTCAAGTAATCTATTTAATAGTAGGATCTACTGGCCCTTGCAAGTACCCACTTCTCTCCTAACTGCAAATGGATACTAGAAGATTAATTTAGACTGGACACCCACCTTTCATGCGGTTACAGTCAAGTGAATTAAAACTCACCCAGCATGGTTAGGATTAGTTTTGTTACAAAAAAATACCAGAAGAACTTGCAGACTGGCCTTGATGCATATTAATGACAGAAATCACTAACTAAAAACAGCCTTTTTTTCCAAAGATTTTTAAACAATGATCATATGAATGCTACAATAATAAGATAGTAAGTTTGAGAAGAAAATAGGTATTGCCATATTCTTGTACAAGAGAGAATGATACCATATAATATCCACTTTCATAAGTTTAAATGACACCAAAACCAGTTTCTTAAAATTTCCTTTTTAAGAGCAGAGAGACATGCACTGAACCTCTGTAGCACCATTTCTTTCCTTTTCAGGAAAGCTACTTACAGTGACTGACAAAGAATCCTTCTTTCAGTGAGTGGGAAGTAGCAAAAGGAAATGTTTGAAGGATTAATGGAGAGAGAAACTTCCTGACCTCCTTCCTGTATAGGCTGGGTTATAAGAATGTCCTCCTTCAGAGAGCATGTAGGCAAAGAGCCTGTCTTAAATAAAACAGGGTGGAAGAAAAAGAGCAAAATTATTTTTAAAAGTGGCTTTTCTCCACTTCATAGCTATTTAGATTGTACAGGGCATGCCTGAATGACTACCCAACATATTTCTGGGGAAAAAAGAAAAAAACAACAAAACCTAAAAAATCAAAACAAAACCAAAGTGGAAGGAAGCTGCAAATTTATGAAACCAGCAGGTAAACAAGAAAAATTATCACAAATCCTGTTGGGCTGAATGACAGAAAGGAAGTGCACTAAAGGATGCATGCTGAACAAAGAACCAAAGGTTTGCTCTAACCTTGTATGATTTTTGATAGCTGTGTAACAGTCAGTGGTTGGATAATGATTTCTTGTGTTAGAGGATTGTATCACTGCAAAACATACACATAAGCACTGCTCAAAATCAAGGGCTGATGGCCCAAGAAAGCTTTTAAGGCACTATGTGTTTCTAAGAGCTGCTTAAATAACACTATCATTAAATCAGCCTGACAGTTACATAGAAAATTCAGCAAAACCAGTAAATTGACATCTTGTTGCAATATGATAGAAATCAAGTGGTGAACTTTTAGTTTGACCTACAGCTGCTACCAGCTGTTACCACTATGCATATCTCCCTGTATTCAAGCTGCTCTCTGTGGATGTCTTAACAGACACTGTCAGTGATTAATTTTTCAGTTCTTTTTCATTCTTTTGGGTGTTTATTTTTGCTTCTTGGAAAGTAACATCCAAATTTAGTAACCTGATGGATTAGAGCTGGCACACGTAAAAGAGTGTATCACTAAGGCTTAGTGTATGACCACACCACAAGCCCTGCAATAGGCTGTCAACAAATGAAAGCTAGCTTGAAAATTAGCTAATTCAAATGCCACAAACCTCCTAGCTAGAACGACAGGGATTTCAACAAGTGTTTCCTGAGTGAATACTCACCAACCTACTCAGGCAGGCAAAGCCCCATGCCATGCTGAGCTGCTAACTGCTCTTGATAGTGATATTAACTGATCTGGTTATGCTTCCACTCTCTTGTGGTCACAGCAGTGATAGTAGTGTAGACAAAGATTTGGCTCATTGACTGAGGAGCACTAAAAGAATCACGGGTTATTCTTGCTGCAGCAGGTATCTTACACAATTTGATCCACAGGGAGCTGTCACTGAGGAAGAAGGTGCCATTTTAATGTCATCAGGATGGAAAAGGACTTCATACCTATTTCCAGCTCCAGTTCCCTGCACAGATGTTAGGGATGTAAGCCTACATTTCTGTTGTAATTTTTCAAGAAAAAAATTTTTTGTTTTAAAATCCAAACAACCTGTGTAATTTTTTTTTTTTTTTTTTGGAAAAGGAAACTCTCCTTGAGACTGTATCAGATCCAAAGACCCTTGAGGATCAGTATGCTTAAAATACATGGATCATTTACACGCTAGACCATATCATCTCTTTCAGAGTCATCATAGTCTAATATCAAGGCCTCCTGATCGCATACTGCACAGAGCTATTATAGACTATTGTGTCAGGCATGCCTGGAAGAGTGGGGAGCACTTGAATGCATGGATTATTGACGCAATAGACTGTAATGGTATGTCAATTGTCAAGGCCTATGTGGGGATACTTTCCTATGCGGATCATTAACAAAGGAGCTGACACTCTATCATGTCAGTGCAGCTGCCAAGTGCACACACCAACTCTGCATATTAACACTCCTTATGAAATTCTGAGTAAGGAGCATGTGTGCCCACTCCTGGCACTTGAAATTCACTCCATTTATGTATACTTAATAATTACATACGTGCTCATGCTGCAAAAAGCTAGAGCAGCACAAGAAAAAGTGGAACCCCTTTAAAAAAAGTTAAGCAAGAAAAACTATAGTAATGAGCAGTGCATTGCTCTTCTGAGCACTTCTCAACAGTGACCTCAGAATGCTTTACAAAGTATCTTATGTTATCCCCAGGTGACTTGTGGTTTTCCTATCTCATAGACAGAGAACTGAGTCACAAAAATTAGTGACAGACGACAATGAAACCACAACTTTTGAGACCCAGTCTGAGCCCACTGTGCTTGCTACATTAAAAATAGGATGTGTTTTGAGAATCTTTAGAAATGTACGTTTCTCTCTCTTTCCTCTTGTGTACTTCTGTGTTAAGAGTTCTGTTTACTCACAACTCTTCTGTCACATGTCCCCTTCTAGACATTCCCCTTTCCTCCCTCTTATTAATAAATTAATTTAGAAAATCTTTTCTTGCATCCAGAAGATGACAGCAGAATGGTTATTCTCTTTGGCAGGGACCATTATGGTCATAGAAAAAAATTAAACTTCTGATCACAGTATTTTTCTCCTAATTTGTCTAGAACCTGATACAGTCTTTATCACCACTGGTAGGGAAGAGCAGATTTTACACCTGCACAATACAATAACTGCAGGTAGTAGATTTTCTGCTTGTCAAAATGCATTGTTTTACTGAAGACAGTCTGTTTTCTGTAGGCTGGAGTAGGGGCTGATTTGTAGGGAGTACCAAGAGTAACTTTTCCTTAACGCTATAATGTAATGACAATCTGCATCAAGACATTATTTGGACAACCTCCATCCACTCTTTAATACTGGAAATTATTTTGAGTCAATGACCATAATGCTAATGGAAAATTACATACAGATATCTCTAATGCCAAACCCAGAGGCTAAAGTGAAAGCCAGCAAGGCCAGCAAAAGGCTTCTACTGTTGTAATGAACTGAAACCTTAAAATCAGCAAAGATATTCATACCATAGCCAGAAGATGATGCTGAGAACAGACTTACTGCACACTCTGAAATCAGTAACGCTCTTGAACATATTTACCTCAGCAACTTTACAAAGTCTACAATAAATGAAAGTTTTGTATGTAGCCAGTTAATCTCTCAGTAAAAAAGCTTAAGTTGTTCAGTGTTTGGAAGTTGGTGCTGGTGTTGGTGGGTGATTTGCTGGTTTTCTTTGGGAACACTACAATATTCTGAGCATGAAGTCAAACAGAATGGAAAATAAACCACTTCTTATAAATCTGGGGAGTTTTATGACAGTCCTGCCTAAGAGGATAGTTCTTTCTGAATGAGTTTCAAACCAAGTAGCTTGTTCAGGCTTACAAGAACGGAACTGACGTGGTTATTAAACAAAAGCTAGCACAAACTGCTAGGCAAGGCAATGTGAATTAAAAATTTTAATGATCACAACAACTAGCATTTTCCAGCAACTTACTGGGTTAAAAAGAAGAAGAAAAAAAAAACAAAGTAACAACTAAAGATAAAGTTCTGATTAGTTGTTGCTAATTTTTTTTTTTTTGCTGAAAGATGGAGACACCATGAGGCAATTGCAACCATAGATAATATAAATGAAAAATAAATGAAAATTAAAATGTAAGGCCAGAAGGTTCAAAAATTATTTCTGCCACAAATTCAGCTGCTTATATGAAGTTTCTGTGATCTAAGTGGGTCCAAAAATATGTGTTACAAGACTCACAAAGAAAAAATTAAGTATGTTAGGTTCTTTTATTATTTAATACTTTAGTTGCTCTAAGAAAAATGTTAAGGAACAATTTCTTCATTGTGTCATTTCTGCTTTTACCAAAAAAGAGTGACAAAGAAGAAAATATAGATTCAGAATTAACAACCAAAAGTTAAGTAAGCATTTTTCACTTTCATATTTTTTTCAGAGTCTTGTTTCTGGAAAAATATTACTGTCTTACTAGAACACTGTCTTTCTCTCTATGTAAACATTTTTATCAGAAACATATAAGGTATTTCTTAGGTTGTATAAGCAAGGACCCAATGAAAGCTGGTAGTAGTGGGAAATATTTCTTTAAATACTGTTATGAAAATAGAACTGATTGATCCCTTTGTTCTTGTAATATTTTCTTACAGATGCAGCACATCCTTCTACAGGCATAAAACCCCATTTACACATACCTAGGAATGCTTTGGATTAATGGGGTTGAAACTGGTTATACTGAAAGTGTCAGGAGAGGAAACTAAGCAGCAACATCTCTATGGTGGAAAAAGGTTTGCTGGAAATGTGGCCACAGAAGATGGGAAGTTCACTTGGCACCAACTGTGTGAGTAAACTCCTCAGACACAAGGATTCCCAGACATCACATTATGAATCCAACAAATTTAATCTTGCTTTACAATTATCTTCTAGTTTTACCTGTTCATCAGGCCTAGTGTTTGAGAAATTAATTTGTAGGCACAGCATTCTACTCTGCCCCTTCACAAAGTCCTCAGCTATGAGAGTGGATCATGACTTTGACTGCTGTGGCTGACAAGATTTTGAAAAGATTCTCTGAGAAGATAACTTCACACATGAGACTTCAGTCTGATTTGTCTGAGAAGGTGTTGCTCTCCTTAAATAATGAGTTCTTATTTCTAAGATCAACAGAAGACAGGAGTGAGAACTGTGAGAACTGGATGTGATCAAGGTTAGGAAAGCTGGAAAATGTAAATAACAAGAAAAGGAATCAAGTGCTGAATCTAAAACAATTCAATTTGATACAGGTTCATTTAAACGTATGAAATAGCAAGAAGTTCTTCTATTTTAATACATTTAAAGAATCACAGATCTTTAAGATTTAAATCTTAATAGTTCAGATTGAACAGGCCCTCCTGAGATCATCTCGTCCACCTTCCCTGCTCAGGTCAGGATTAACTAGATCAGGTTGCTCAGGGCTGTGTCCAGTTGGTTTTTGATTCTTTCCAAGGATTACCTTCCAGGAGGTAGTTGGCCTTCTTTGCTGCAAGGACACACCGTGGGTTCATATTTAACCTGATGTCCAACAGGATCCCCAATTCTTTTTTTGCAAGACTGCTTTCCAGCCACTTGTTCCCCTGCATATACTGGGACATAGACTGAGATGCAGGACTTGCAATTTCCCATTGCTGTGCTTCATGAAGCTCTTGTCAGCCCATTTCCTCAGCCTGCTGAATAGAAACACAGGCTGTTTCCATTTCATGTGGTATGTGAACCACACCTCCCAGTTCTGTATCATCTGCAACTTTGCTGAGTATGCACTCTGTCCTAGTCAAAGTTACTAATGATGATACTACCCAATACTGCTCTATCAAACTCTTGAATACCCTGCAATTGACTGGCCTCGAACTAGACTTCATGAGGCTGATCACCTGGCAATTCAGGCAGTTTTTGATACATCTCACTGTCTGTTTATCCAGTCTGGATTTCGTCAGCTTCTCTGTGAGGATGTTGTGGGTGATAGTGTTGAAAGCCTTGCTACAGTCAACGTGAGCAATATCCACTACTTTCTCTATGTGTTCTCTGTGTCAGGATTCTTTTAAGAAGGACAACTCATCCAAAATCCAAGCACAGGACTTGTCAAATGGCAAGTAATTAGTCAAGCCTTTCGTATCAAGCACAACTACAAAGGCTTATCTTTTTTATACATATGAACTTACTGTGTTGCTTTGGGGAAAGGGGTGTTGATGGATGTGCCTGTGTCCAACTGGATGGAACTCACCTGAAATATTTTAATGATTTATCTTTTTTTTTCTGAGCATGAAAAGACTGCTTTAGGTGGTCCAGCTTTATATCTGAACTGCTTGGACTCTGCTGGGTTATGATGGTATGGAAATTTCTTTGTGAATAAAATACTAATTACTGTTAATAATTTCAATCAAGTTGGGCATGGCTAGTTCACAGACTGATTTTGACAGTGCCAGTGAACATACATCCATGTGAAACTTCCAGAATTCACAAATGTCCAGTGAGAGGTGTCCCTGTTCATGGCAGGGGGGTTGGAAGCAGATGATCTTAAGGTCCTTTCCAACCTGAACTATTCTATGATTATTGGTTTCCATTATTCCCTGGCAGTCATCCAAGTGCCCAGCCATATTAGATATAGTAGGCTAACATGTCACAGGGATCAGAATTCACCAAATATTTGTAGAAATTCTTTTTTATTAATATTATCATTATTGTTTTAGAAGAGCTGCATGAAACAGAAACAAAGGAAAACAACATGTGGCGTATGAGATACAGGAATATCAAAAGGTATGATTTCCAGCTGATTGTGGTTGCTCACTGTTTACTGTAATACTCAAGAAATGTGGTCTGATAAAGCACTTCTGATCATCTGCATTTGCTGGAGATAAAGGAAGTGCTTTGATCACCTGAGAGTTCAGACAAGTCCATTAGTTATCTGTAAATCAATATATTGATATTTTGATTGCTTGTTTGTAAGGATGTAAAGGAATTGTTTACAGACTGCTAATTCAAGTTCATACCTTCATATTAATTCTCCCTTGTAGTCAGCAGCCACAAGGTATTGTGATTTTCAGTAGCAAAAGACTTAGAAGTACACACTGTACATTGCCTTGAGGCTTTAAAAAAATTGAAGCAGTTGTTTTTGGAAATCACAAGCAACAAACTCTGTGCTGTGGGTTTTCAGCAGCCAACCTGCTTGTTTATGTCAAGCTAATTACAATTATGTGAAGCATTTTTAGATCTATTTATGAGCAACGTCCATGGGATCCGATATGTGTTTTTTATAGTGTCTTGAAAACATTTGCTTTTGCTTGGTGTTCATCTGTGTTAAAAAGAAACACTTTTCTTTCAGACGAATGGATCACTTGGGCCCAAATATTCTAAACATCAATAAAGCTAATCAGGGTTAATACTGAAATGAGTATTAAACTGAAGATTAAACTGAGAAAACAAACTGAGAAGCAGGTTCTACTTTTTTCCTCAATTGCAAACTGAAACTGAAGAAGCTTATCATAATCAAGTGACAAGTTGAACTTAGCACTTACAATGTCTAGCCTTATGAGCAAATAGTGATATTTATTGATGGTATTAATGTTTTTAAATAGGCTTAGACCTTTCATAATACCACCGACATTTCATTTTATGGAACATGGAATGTAGAAGCTGTAAATTCATGATTAATATTGCTAACAGTAATAAGTGGAAGTCTAAGAGTCAGTTTTGCTCATATTTGCTTATATTATGTGAATACCTTCTGTGTCTGAAGAAACTCTATAGGGATGCAATTTCTCCCCCTTTGGAAATTGTTTGACTTCTGAAATATAGCAAAGAAAGACACAGAAGAGTTCAGATTATTTACTTTAACTGTTAACTGACCAAAGGCTGTGATAGTCACTTAGAGGTATATATCCTAGCTGTGTAATTAGCTGTATTATTTAATTCTTCTCAGCATGTGCTGCTGTGCAGTGGGGATTTGAATGTGTTCAGCATCTCAGTTCTGCAGAAAAAAGATGCTAATCATCCAAAGACTTCTGAAGAATATCAGAAGGTCAGAATAAATCTGAAATAAAGTTTTGTGAAGATGAAATAAAGCAGAACAGAAAGATGCTCTACTCTTGCCTAGCTTTGAGAAAGCCAATACCAGCTTTTGGTTGTTGCAACTCAATAGTACATTAGGAGTTCTTTAATGCCTAGATCGCCATTTAAGAAGTTCATCCATCCATATGAATAAGCAAAATTTGTGGAATACTGAAGATTATCTTGTAGTAGAATGTTACAAAAGGAAAAAAGTAATAGGACTGTAAAAAAGGGCTTTTATCACCTAACCTTCAGGCTAACATGAAGAAAGCCAATTATCAGCTCATCAGCCTCAGAGATCTCCATTCTAATTTTTGTTGCCATGTTTCCATTTTCTGGTTAAGTAAATCTCAAAACAATGACAATAAATTGTAACCAGAATTGCATACAAGACTGTAGACTGTCCTCTCAACTGACTGAAGTAACAGTGCTCACATTTCAAGACCTATCAAAATTTTTTCTCCTTTTTTTTTTTTTTTTTTTAATTTGTGTGATTACAATGAGTACAGGTAGCAGTTGAGAAGAAAGCAAGAAAATTTAAGGGACATCTGAGGAACTGCTCACATCTAAGCATTTTAAGAGTTATAAAATAAGGGGGGAAAAAATTAAATTATTTTCCTTTGCAATATAATTGAGTATTTTTTTTGTTTGTTGAAACAGTTACAAATTTTCTAGAATATCAGATCTATATGCAGTATCTTGTTGTAAAACCTTTATTCTTCCAGAGTGTAAGATAATGAAAGCCTGTTTGACACACAGAAACTGCTGTGAAACTGTGGCTAACAACTTCAAAGAATATAAAGAAAATTTTAATTCTTGGGTTACCCACTTCTGTGGTTGTTTTTCAAAGTGGAATAATAATCAGGGAGCATCACTGGAGATAGAGTACTTTTTGATTTCTTGGCTAGCTCAGCTCTGTCAGTAATATCTGTACCCCTGTTATGTGCTTTCAACCAGGACTGTAGCTGTTCTTTTTAAAGCAATAGAAAACAGTTCTCAGATTTACTCTGAAATTTGAAAGCATCCTAGGGCACAGGCTACCCTTTCAAGGTATGAGCCTGAAACTCCTGTTATGGAATCATAGAATCGTTCGGGTTGGAAAAGAACTGTAAGGTCAATTAATCCAACCATTAATCTAGTATTTCCAAGCCCACCACTAAACCATGTCCCTAAGTGATGCATCTACACGTCTTTTATATATCTCCAGGGATGGTGACTCCGTCACTGCCTCGAGCACCCTGGTCAAATACTTAACAGCCTTTTTGGTGAGGAAATTTCCCCCAGTATCCAATCTAAATTTCCTCTGGCACAGCTTGTTGCCATTTCCTCTTATTGCTTGTTACTTAGGAGAAGAGACCAGCATCCACCTCACTACAACCTCCTTGCAGGTAGCTGTAAAGAGTGATAAAGTCTCCCTTGTGCCTCCTTTTCTCCAGCCTGAACAACCCCAGTTCCCTCATCCATTTCTTATAAGACTTGTGCTCCAAACCCTTCCCCAGTTTCATTGCCCTTCTCTGGACTTGCTCCAACACCTCAACGTCTCTCTTTTAGTGAGGGGCCCAGAACTGAACACAGGATTTGAGATATGGCCTCACTAGGGCCCAGTACAGAGGAATGATCACTGCCCTGGCCCTGCTGGCCACACTATTGCTGATACAGGCCAGGATGCTGTTGGCCTTCTTGGCTGCCTGGGCACAAGCCAGCTCATGTTCAGCAGCTGCCAATCAGCCCCCCCAGGTCGTTTTCTGCCAAGCAGCTTTCCAGCCACTCTTCCCCAAGCGTATAGTGTTGTGTTGGGTTATTGTAGTTCAACTGCTGGACCTGGAACTTTGACTTGTTAAATATCCTGCAATTGGCCTCAAATCATCGACGCAGCTTGTCCATATTCCTCCGTAGAGGCTTCCAGCCCTTAAGCAGACCAACACTACTCCTGAACTTCTTGTTGTTCGTAAACTTACTGAGAGTTCACTCAATTCCCTCATCCAGATCATGATAAATATATTAAAAAGACTATGAGTACTAATGGGACGCAAAGACAATGTGTGCTGAGTTCACAATCCTGAAAATCTAGTCAACCAGATATTCGCTATTGCTTCTGTGTACACAGGATAAAGCTTATGTAAGTCATAAATAAAGTGACATGATTCAATGTGGTTTCTTAATGCCTTCTTCACATTAGTGGATAACTATAATTAAAAAGCTTTTCAGGTAGATAATGATCTCATAATTTGTCTTTCAAGCTTAGATTTTTGAATTGCTTAGTTGAGAATAAAAGCATCTGGTATGGTAAGACGCTCATAGAAGGTCTTCAAGGACACTATATTTATTTAAAAAACAGAAATATTCTTTCCATGGGGTCACTGTCTATCTCTTTGGTCTACTGAGGTGTTGAGGTCTAGACCTAGCCAGTAACTCATTACCACACAGCCATTCACTCATGACCTCATGCCACAAACTCCCCAGGGTGGGATGGGGAGGAGAATCGAAGAATGTAAACCCCACAGGTTAAGATCAGTCCAATGACTAAAATAAAGTAAAATATAGTGATAACAGAAAGAATATCAAATAAAAATAATAATAATAACAGGAAACAACAAGAGAAGAACTTAAAGCTCATACAGCACAAGTGATGTACAATACAATTGCTCACCAACCACTGATACTCCACCACACCCCAGCAGCAATCGGTCCCTTCCGGGTAACTTCCTCACAGTTATATATTGGGCACAAAGTGCTGTAGTATGGAATACCCCTTCGGCTAGTTTGGGTCAGATATCCTGTCTCGGCTCCCTCCAGTTTCTTGTGCCCCTCCTCAATGGCAGAGCATGAGACTGAAAAGTCCTTGATCAGAGTAAGCACTGCTCAACAGCAACTAAAACATTGGTGGTTTATAGTATTGTTCTCAGACTAAAGTGAAAACAGAGCACTGCATCAGCAACTAGGAATAAAAATAACTGTTACAGCTGAAACCAGGGCAGGAGGAGTTAGACATTTCACATATTGGGCTCCTGTGTTTGTTTTTTACAGTGATCCAGGTAGTACTTCTTCTTAACAGGGCCATGCATTTTTACATCTGCCAAAAAAAAAAGGTGTTTGGATAAACCCACATATATTTATCTATTGATATATGGATACTTACTTTGAAAATTTGACTTCTGGGCATGGATAAGGGTATCTTCACAATAATCCTCTGAGGGAGCGAACTACAATTAGGTCTGTTTTACCAAGATGAAGGAAAGAGATTAAGGGCTAAACTTAGAATGGTACCTAAGGACTATTCACAAAAAGTAACTGTAGTCAGACATTTCCAGAGCATGATTCACAGTGCTTAAAGATAGGCTTTGAATCCACCCCTGGAGCTTCTCTCTTTCACTCTCTCTGTGGAGTGCATGAGGATCCTGGGATGATTAGTCCCCCTAGGCTGAAGTTTGCATTTGAGAATAGGCAGTGTAAACCTGAGTGTTTCAACCATGTCTTTTCAACTGCCTATTCCCTGTGCTGGCATCTGAAACCTTAGCCTACATTTTGTCTCTGTGCAATGCAGAGGCGCCTGGGGGAAGGAACAACCAAAATCAGGACTTTGCTTAGGGAATCTAAGAGGAACAAAAGGAAAAAGATGTGCCTTGAATTAACACTCATTCCAGGATATGATTACTTTATTTACCTCTAGTGAGAGGTCTAAAGACCCCTTTCTGGAACTGCAAAAAAAAAAACATGGAAAACAAGTGCTTCTTTGCCAGGAACCACAAATGTAATTAGTTTTGCTCCCCTTTCTCCCCCTACCTTGCATAACTCCATAAAAAAAATAGCAAGCGGTCTCCATCTTCCTCACACTGTACAGCAGCTATAGGCTATCAGTATCCCAGTGGTTAGGATAATTCATTTTGGCCAGAAACTCATCCAGGAGAACAGAAAAAATGAACTGAATAGTGTTGTGATCTCTCGGGAGCTGTGGGAGAGATAAGAAGGTCATTTCATAGATCACTTCACTACATTTAGTGTACAGAAAGCACCTAAAAGTGTTTTGTTGATCTCTCTGCAAATACCTCTTAAGATAGCAGAGAAAGTTTGTGGTAGAGGCCAAAATTCTCTTGAATCTTAATCCACTGTCTCAATCACCAGGTGATGAATAAAAGGGCAAATGTGCTTGAACTGAAATGAAGCAAAGCTCTTTTCTTCATGGAGGCTGGAAGAAATGTTATGTATGAACAAACCACAGAAACTTGTCAACCTTTATACAAATTCAAAAGGTTAAATAGTATCTTAGATATACTTGCCGTTAAAAAAATGTGCATTTCAGACCTGAGAATTATCAGCTGTTTTGGTTGCTGTTCTTCAAGCCAGAACATTGTTTGATTTGCTATTATTTTACCTTTATTAAAATAGAGTTTGATACCAGATTTTTCCATGTGAAAGACATGTAGAAGCATCTAAAAAACTGCAATGTGTTCACACTGATGAGAACAGAAGTGATTAATGCACAATACTTTATTACAATGTAGATGTAGGACATCAATATTGTTTTCAAAGACGAGCAAAATTGCATCAAAAGGCGTTGTTTTTTTTTTCCCCCGCTAATTCACTCAGATTTCAGTCAAATGTAAAATAACACAGTTGACTACCTGTAGGAAGTTGAAACTTGGGATATGAAGAAATATCTTATCCCAGAGGTTTATGTAAACTTATATCTATGTAAGCATACATGTAGCCTAGTAAGATCTCAAATGTTGAGCAGGAACTTTTGAGGAGAACCATGAAGGAAGTCCATAAAATGATGCTGAAGTAATCATTTAGAATCTCAGACTGGATCCATCCATCTGAAGAGCTCATTTGTTAAACGTGGAAAAAAAAAAAAAAAACAAAAATTTCATAAATTTTGTCTTTAATCTCAAAGTATTCAAAATGGCATTCTTCAGCCGTACAGCAGAGAGTGAGTCTTCCTGCTCTGCCTGAAGTCTCAAGACACATATCAGTTCTTAAAAGCCCATGCCACTAAAACTATGATCAAAATTCTTGTTGAAAATAGCAACTTAATCTTAAATTATGATTTGTGCTCTTTTCATCATTCAGACACATAATGTACTTTAAATTCACAGACTTGCTTTTACATAACATTTTCTTTTTTCATATGTTGTAGGAAAGAAACCCAACAAAACTGCTGGAAGGCATGAAACATACTCGAAGATAGAATCAATCTCCAGTTTTCCAGCAAAGAGTAATGGTTAAAGAAGGCCATCTTATCATAATCAGGAGTGTCTCTAGGAACAATTTCAGTGAAACACTCTTTAAAAGGTTCCACCGCTTCACTGTAAACAGTAGAGATTGCCTGTGTTTTAGTGATTAAATTCCCCAAAAATGCTCTGCTAGAGCATGCTCTGCATTTTCTACATTATGCTTTACAAGACATTTCCTGATATATAATCTCTGTTTGCCTGGGACTGCTTCAGTCCTGAACTGGTTAAAAAAAACTTAATTTCTAGTGTTTCCAATGCTTCCTGCTAGGTCCAGACACATGGAGAAGGAAACTGCCTGTTTCAAAGACAAAAAGACCAAAAGGTTTTTCTCTTGGACCTGGAACAAACCCAAAGTGCCTGATTTTCACCATATAAGTGCTATTCCTAATGCCTGAGGAATCTAGTACCGCATCAAGAATGAACTTTTTGGGTAACATTTGATTTTTTAAAAATATCAAGTCTGCCAAACATGAGACATATAATAAGCGATCTCCATTTTCATGAAGTTTTCTTTGGAAAGTGATGTAACTTTCTTCTGGGTTTTTGATGGTTTGTTTTTTGTTTTTTGGGTTTTTTTTTGAGATAAAAAGGTCACACTCTCTAGCTTGTAATGAGAAAAACATATATTCAAGACTTTACCCTGTATGAATTCAAAGTGCTATGACGAAAAAACATCCTGATACCACAAAACCCAAGTCTGGGCCAATTCACCTTTCTAATAAGGTATGGAAATGGAAAAATCTGACAATTCAGAAACTTCAGATCCTGATCATTAAATGGACATGTGATACAATTCCATTCTCAGAACATGATTGAAGATTTTTTTCTTTTGATGGGTATCAGATATAAAATTTTTTAATATTACATAGAAACAGGATTTTGTCTTCTGCTGAGTTTTTTTTACTTCATTTCTAATGTTGTTGTTCATTGTGTCTGTCCACATGAATCTGTGCATATGGGTCATGGTGGTGTGTCTTCCACCCTTCATCTTATAGTGATCCTCTTTGGGAGCTGCTATGAAGCACACTGGTATGCAATTGAATTTCACTTATCTTCTGTAGACCACAAGCACCAAGGCTTGTTTGGAGGGGAGGAAGAGCGGCAGCAACTGTGCCTGTGTCCTCTTGTGACAGGGAGAGGAACACGTCTTAAGGAATCTCTGAGCTCAGAATTAAGCCCATGCCCCCCAGTTTAGATGGGGTTAGGATGTTTGATTTTAACACCAGTGCCTCAAATGTGAAGAAGATGCAGAAAACACCACAGTGGATTTCTGATGCCTCTGTAAGATAGTAATTATTTGAAAGTACAGGCTTGATTCAGGTAATATGTGGGCACATGATCACATGGTCACAGAATAAACCCTAGTGGTTCAAAGTTAACCCATCAATATATTTGGAGCATATTTCCACAATAAAATTGAGTTTATGTTAGAACAATGCCTTCCATCATGTAGGTTTTTATTTATTTAAAATTAAAAAATGCGGGCTTGGAATTATCAAACTCTGGCCTGAATCTCATGCCTTTCACAGGCATCACCACCCAGTTATCCATTACTTTGTCAGCCCAGGTACGAAGTCTGAGCTCTTTACGAACCAAGTGGATGTCAGTATGAGGCCTAAAGAGGAGACATAGGGATATGAAAGTTCCTTGAAGATGTACTTTCACTCCTACATGAAAATTGTACTTGACATGACAGGCAGTGTGGATATATATTAAATAATAATATGAATACAAATCAGAAATCTACATCTAGATTTCAGCCTTGCATTAAAGTACACTTTATAACATATGGGAATGAGCATATTTAATCAACCACAAGGCTACTTTTTTATTAACACTAGTTTCTGAATATCAGATGAAAACTCCTACAGACCGAAAAGAATGTTTTTCATCTCTACCCTTAGGTAGGTTTGAAGCACCATCCCTTGGGGCTCCTTTGCCTGACACCAGATCCCCAGGTGGTCCTTACTGTGCTTTGGGGGAATGATCAATTTCTGTGAGCATCCCACAGGAATTAATAATGACTCTGTCAAAATTGCCTTGTGTTTTTTCCACATTCAGTCTCAGATTCTCTGACTTCATTCCTGGCTTTTAAACTTCCACCACATCAATAGTCCTAGGATATCCAGTGTGAGCCTGTTGACATCATAAATTGACAAGAACTAGTACAGCTTGAGAATCATGAATTGATACTCTTACTACACCACTGTTGTCTTACTGTGACAAACACATTATGGTGTACCAGACTTGCTGTTGTCGAGGGCAGGAGTATGTCTCCTTGGCTTTACCTGCTTTATTTCCTCCTGCCTTCTATTCATACACTCTTGTGCAACTTCCGACTTTTAGGGCCAATGGGAAGAAGCTAGCAAGAATCAGATGTTTGCGTCCTTTATGAGTGGCATGATAAGCATGGGGGTCTTATGCAGCAGCAAACTATAGAAGCAGAGAAAATAATTTGTTCAATGGTTTTTAAGATTTAATACAAACAATTTGGTCAGGTAAATCTGATCATTGAATTGAGTTTGGATCTCAGTATATGCCCCAGATAATCAGGATCATGCTCTGTTTCTCAGATCAGAATTGCAAAGATGGTGTTCCAATCACATGGGAAGAATGGAGACAAAACACTGGGAGCTCAGCTACCTGGATAAAAGGGAATTATATAACTGCATGTGAGCATCAGTACAGAGGTTGTTTGAATTAGAAAATGTCCTACTGTACTTTCAGTGTTTCACAGTGCTTGACAAAAAAATAATTGCAACAGTTAAAAAAATTAGCTTCACTGATCTGGGTGAAAGACCATTCCCTATTGAGCTGTAGGTTGCTCTACTGTACTCTGATTTCTGTTCTGTCTAGGCATATTATGAAGATCATTTTCTCTGGTCAAACTTTTAAGAATAAATAAATAAATATTCCTTTCATGTCAAAAGCATTAGAGTTCTTCTGGTTGACAATATGGAACACTTAATGTAGACCCTTTCATGCTTTCCTGCATAGCGTATTTCTCTTTCGTAAAATTATGGGGTGAGGAGACAAATTGCAGTAATAAGGGTCTGAAAGGTGTGTAAAACATACAGCAAATAAAGTAATTTTCCAGTGAGTCTGCGATATTGCCATTTCCCTTAACAGTGTTGAGTCGCCTTCATAATAGAAGTTGCTGAGGGCTTAAAGTACTAGAAAATATAAAATACCTATGGGACATATTCCAGTACTGTACATTAAATTTGAGGATTTTACATGTGATAAAGTGTGTCAGTGTTGCTTACAGGGAATTCCAGTGATACCTCAGCTTTCTTGGACTTATTATAAATCCTTTGTTGGAATTATTGCGGCTGGTTCAATAATTCAGATTAGCCCTCATGTTTATTAATGCACTACATCTGTGCAAACAACATGTCAAGCAGAGAGTTTATTGTAATTGCCTGAGCAAACAGAACCTGAAAGAAGCAATTTCCAGTTACAATGTGCTATGACAAGTAATGAGGTAATTGGCATTCTGTCCTGATTACTTCCACCTTCCTTTTCATCAGGTCTATATTGTGTGTGATAGATAGTTTTATAAGAAATGAAGGTGTTTGATAATATGGTCTGCTGCTGCTTAAGGTTAGTGATTAAAGACAATCATAATTTTCTCTCAGAGATCTTATTAGCTTTAACATTATTTATTCATATGTGTAAGATGTGGGCCCAGAATCTCTCTTTCAATACTATACATGCACTTAAAATGTAAACTCAGCCACAATCCCATTGAATGCAAAATATATTTGAGATTACTGAACTCATACAACACATCAACTTCTTGTGATGAAATATGTGCTCAAGCAGAAGGATTAAGTTGAACTACTTCTTGTCTATGGTTAAACATAAGCATTTTGGTACAATATACTTTAATGTAGTACCTCAATTGCAGTGTATCAGTATTAGTAAAATAGTTAAAGGTTTGATCTATGGTTTTATACTGAACTTCATTTGAAGGGGGAGACTTTAACTTTCCAGAAAAAAAAAAAAATTCTTGTGCATCAAATTTTGTTTAATATTTAATTTTTAAATATTTGCCCTCAACCAAAAGCAAATAGTTACAGAATGTTTTGTTAGACTTTTTATTGTCCTACTGTGGGCAGTGGACATTTTTCTAGCTATTTCTATACTATTGAAAGTATTTTGAACTTTACAGAGAGAGAAAACTTGAGAAAAGAGAGAAATGGATGCAGAATACTCAAGAACTGTGTACTTTGTGACTTCAGCAAAAGCAGTTTGGGCATAAAATCACAATGGTTTTCATTTAAGATATTGTTAAGAATTTGGACTATATTAATTTCCATTTTCTCATCAAACATGCATGAAGTGTTCTCAATCCCTGTTACACAATAAAAACCAAACAAAAAAATCCCCAATAATAATAATAAATCAAACCAAAATAAACCAAACCAAAACACCCCACACACACACCCCCCAAAACCCACTGCAACACCAGACAGATATATTCATGGTAAAAAGCATTGTAGACTTTAATTCAAAACAAGCATGAAAATTTTCATTTTGTTGATATCTTTGTGCAACAAAGTAAGAGATGCAATTTGAGAACTGAAGAAAAGGAGTGGATATATACAAAGGTAGATTTTGTCTCTTCATTCAAGTCTGTGGTGTACGAATACAGCTATCAGTGAAAAGAGTTGTTGAAAGGGGTGTTTCTTCCCAGCTTTTCTGAGAGCAGTATTTACAAAAAAAAAAAATCTGCAAAAAAATCTCCACTTATAGCATGAAAATAAAGCAATATGCTTTTATAACACTAGCAAATAGCATGGTGGTACAAGATCTCTCCTACATGGCTACACTGACCATTTCAGTTAGGCAGCTACATGTATAAAGAACCAAAAGATAACAGAACTGAAGTCTGGAATTCCAAAAAGATAGTATTCCATTAAAACTCAAGTTGCAAAAGAAGCTGAGATTTTTATGTTAGCATGTCAGTACTCAATGCAAAACTATGTCAAGCAGTCTTGCTGTCAGCTGCTCTGCATGGTTATTAGTAAGAGTGTTTGTCCTTTCCATGACTTCATCTTTATTACAGATATCATCTAAGGTCATGCATTGCCAAAACCCCCAAAATTCAGAAAACTTAAATTCTACTAGATAATTTTTATAGTCCCCTTAAATCATATGGTGGTATGGACGCAAGTGCTTGTACCCCCATGTTTTAGAGTGTCATCTGTATCTGGAATTCTTTCAACACTAGTGAGAGTAAGTGCCTAAGGCAAGCCATTCTGAAAAACTGTCTGATTTGTCAGCTTGACTGGCCAGGATTTCTTCCAGCACTACTTTTACGTATCAGGCTTAGTAGAGACAACAGTGGTAATAGTTTAGCCAAATACTGACAGTAAAATTATATAATATTTTCTTTCCTGCAGAGAATCAACTAATTTCAAACTGTTTCATGCCTCCAAGTATGTGGCATTATTTTGAGAATTTCTAATTCTTGTACCACTTATTTATAAAGCAAACTAAACTCATTGACTTTCTTATTTGTTCTCTTTGACAAAGAACTGAAGAAAAATGTGCAATACTTTTAGAGCTAATAAATTTGGCTAATATTTTTAGTATGATAATCCTAAACATACCATTTTTTTGCTAGATGTTTCTTTCTGTTTGCAAGGAAATCAAGACCATGACTTTACTTCTCCTGTTTGAGCATGCTGGGTGCTGTTTCATATGCTTTTATGCTGATCACATATGTGAGGTGAGATAAGGTGAAAGACGAAAATTAGATATGACACTCTTAACTATACCATCAAACAAAATATAGAAAATATAGAAAAGTTAACAATTCTAGCTGTTTTCTGCAGACTTGTTGAATCATAAAGATGTAGCAATAAATGTAGTAGCTCGATAGCCCAAGTGTGGTATTTGGAAGGGTGATTTGCATCATCAGCTGCTGCAAAAGCCAAGCTTTGTTGGTGTAAGCAAAACTAAGCTAAAAGTTTAGTAGTATGTGAAGTTATTATACCTCACTAATACCTATCTTAGTCTCTGACTCATGTTGCTTTTCTTTAAAGCCCAACAAAAACACAAGTTCCTGTCATCTAGGCTGTCCATAGGATATTGCCACTGTAATGCATCAATGAAATGTTTGGAAGAATAGTGGAGTTGTTAACTCCTAACTGTTCCATTAATGAAAAACTGTTAGACTCTCCATTTGCATAGCTGCTCTTGAGCCACTGCACAACTTTATGTACTTCCACTGGGATTTGGTCCTTTATGTTATCAAAAGCAGTAGGCATTTCCTCAATTGGTACGAAGGCTAAGGCTTGTAGGTAATGGAGCTTCAAATTGAATTCTGGATTAAATCCATGCTGAGTTGCCAATCCAGCACTTTGTGCTCTTTGCCAATAGCTTTGGCTCAAGTGAAAGAAGTAGGCTTTGTTCTAAACTGGTGCAAATTCCTTGGTTGCTGTGATTGTAGCTTGTTCAAAGTGAGTGATCACATATGTGAGTCTTAAGTAGAGCTGTGGAAAACTTGGCAGCTTGAGTGCACAAGGGGTTTGGTGAAACTACGTTTGGCTTCTGTTTTTATAGGTTTGAATTAGTGTTAGGAAAATTAAAGGATGAGGTAGGAGATGAACTAAATAGAAGCATCTCAAAAATATTTGCTGTATTTTAGATAGTTTTATTATCTAACTATGTTTGTTCCAATTTAGAGGTACTATGCAAAGATAGAAACTTAAAGACGAACTCGTTTTATTTTGTTTTCTTTATTTTATAGAAGTGAAATCTTCACCCATTCATTGGAAATACGAGCAACAGCATAACTTTCCTGGATGAGCACTGGCAATGATTTACTTAGTTCTGCACTGCTCATATTACACTTTATAATTTGCATGTCTTCCTTGCCAGAATAGTCTTACTCATTAACTGTTTTCAATTCTTTTTAATTTAAGATTTACACATTAATAAATTATGTGTAAGTAGTAGGCTATGGTATATGGGTCTGCTAAATAGCTTCTTTAGCACTAAGACAGCTTGGAAGAGAAGAGGCCTTTTTAACTCTGCCTTCACGTCTTGTTTCTCCTCCAAATTAGAACGATGAAGTGGTGGAAGCTGGAAATTCCTTCTTTTGTGTGGTAGGAGTTTAGAATGAGAACACTGAGAAACTGATGAAATATATTTCACAATGTAGCTTTTTAATGCAGCTATATTTTTCCTCTTTTGTTCTAAAAGCTGTCATTAATATCATAATAACAATGACAATGGCATACCCTCATATATGTTAGGTTTTCATAAATCACGGCATTCTCCTTGGAAAAGAATATACTTCCTCCTCTTCTTTTTTCTCCTCCTCTTCCTCCTCCTCCTGCTATTGCCACCACCACTGTTCTTGTCTTTAAAATTCAAATGTAATTGAATGACTGTCACTTTCCAGTCAGTCTCCTTATTTAAAATTACTCTTGTGGCATTTTCAACCACTCTTAGTGGAGATACCCAGGCCAAGTTAGAAAGATGAGCCATAGTACTCTTGTCCACCACATCATATAGTTACTCCATAGGACCATTGCAGCTGGTAGAAACAGGTGGACTACTCAATTTCTCCTGAGGAGCAATCCCGCTTGCACAATAATCAGGGAACCCTTTGGTGGCTTTTAAGTTTAGAAGAATGCCAACCAGTTTGTATTAAAGATGTGACTTTAATGGGGTACATATGGAAATGCCATCAACACGATGACATAAAGTACATCTGTATTTTCAAGACAAAGCTTCAAGTTTTCAAAACCAATAGTGAGCACTGTATGGCAAATGGTAAAACAGACGTGGAAAATTCAGGCTATCTATTAGCATCTGATGTTGACTCAGCAGGGGAATCCTTCCTCTGAGTTGTTCTGTAATCAGTGCTCCTGTATTTATGCATCTCATTTTTCCAAGAGCAAATGGAGCAGAGCTGGTGACTCTTACGAGTCCTTTGCACAGTAGCAGTTCTGAGGTTTTAGCCAAATTTGAAGCAAATCCCTACAAGAAATTATTCCAGCACAGATGTGTAGCATGAGAGTTGTGGTAGAAAGAATATTTTTTTTTCCAAGGACCCTTCATGTGAAAAGGGAAGTCATCTGTCAGTGATCATGGGAAAAACCCATTTCCACTGACTCTACTAGTTATTGTTTTACTTGCCTGGAAAGACAAACCATCAGTCTAATAAGAAGAGAAATTAGGATATAGTTGTGGATACAGTTGCAGGGTTTTAGAGGGTTACATTGGTTTTTTTTGACGTATAGCACAGAGTTAAGGATTTTATGGCTAAATTTACCACATAAAGATGAATACTCAGGTATCTCTAACCTTGCATCTAAGAATACCGCTGTAATTAAGTCCTACTAGATTGAGAGCACCTTTTGAGCATGAAAAAAAGCAGCTCCCAAACTGAGTTGAAAACATACAGCTAGTGAACAAAGTAAGGAGGAATGTAATAACTGATATGAAGCATAGTTTTTCTAAGAAAAATCTTTAAAAAATGAGTGGAGACTTATGCTTGGTGTAATTTATTTTAAGATTGTTCTATTGCATTAACAGAAAAACTAGCATCACTACTACAAAATAGATTAGGATCATTCAGCAGATGCATGAAAACAATACAGTTTATTCAAATTCTGTATTTTTTTGCAGTAGTTTACAAAGAAACATTTATATCAAACTGTTTGTATTTAATCTCTATCAGAACTTTATTGTGAGAGGACATGCTTTGGCTAACCAAAGAGGAACTGTAGGAACTACATTTTTAAGTACAAGTGCTTACAAAATAAACTGGAAGGTGAACTATAGGAACTATGTTCTTTAAGTACAAGTACCTACAAAATAAACAGGAATGTGAGGAAATCACAGGGTGAAAGGTAATTTGGTTAGCAAGAATATGTTGGGTTTTTTTTCTGAGGAAAAACAAGATTCTTTAAGAAGACTGAAATGATCAATATAACTTACAAGAAAATAATTTAATTGTTTGAAATAAGCCCCAAAATACATGCTGAGCATTCACCTTAGAAGTATATCCATCTACAATAAGACCTGAATGAAGCTGATTTTGTGACATAGTTGGCAAAATGAGAAAGAAGTGAGGAAATGAAAAGGAAATTAGCCTATAGTTTTGTGTCTGTCCTACTTTTTTTTCCCCGAGATTTATTATTTAAAAAAACCCACAAAGGTAGATGAAAAATAAGCATAATTAAAATTCATATTATTACATGTAATTTGAAGATATCACTTATGTAAGACTTTGTTTCTTATAATAAAGCAGCCCCATCCTCTATTTGTAGTAGTATCCATGTTTGAAAGTCTTAGTTCTTAAATATAAATTCAACAAAACTTTCCAGTCAGATAGTGTGCACTGAACTCTGTGCCACAGATAAGGCAGCTGAACTACAGAGTAAATAGGTAATTCCTCCTTAGGAAACACAGGAAACAAATTACAGAGGTATATGCATCAAATGTATCGTCAGATTTTCTTATCCTGTCCTCTAGCTATGCTTAAACTATTTGCTTCATCTTTCATTTATCTCCGCTAAGAAACAAGTGACAAATTCACAATAAGCCAAGAAAAGTTAGGGTTGGATTTGTTGGGTTTTGTTCTTTTTTTGAATTCCTGAAAACAGGCTTTATTTTGTTCCTACTTTTTGGGTGAACATGTTCTATTAGTATTAAATGCTGTTTTGCTCAAAGTTTCTGACTATCATTTGGAATTTCATTGAGTTAACTTGTCACATTATCCCACTAAAGAATTTAACAATAAAAGCAATATACTGTTGCTAACCATTAGTGTTTAAATATGTGATTATCAATAACAATAAAAACATTAATTTGAGTGTTTTTTTTCCTCAATGCAGAAGCTGTATAAACTTCCATAGATGTTAAATAATGTGAGTTGGTAGAGTTAATGGGGAAATTACATAGGATGACTTTACAGGGGATAATATTTAGGCCTTAAAAATCTGAACACATTTTATGCTTTTCTATTTCATGTATTTCACAAGAAAAAGTATTAAATCTTAGTGTCACTCACTATGGCTAGCGCTTAGTCATTCATTTTTTTTTAATTTTGATATTTCTCCAATCTGATGTATTACCAGTTAACAGTTAATTTTCCAGACAACTCTTATTTCAACAAGTCATAACTTTCTGCTACTTGGAGCTCTTTACACAGGATCCACAACAAACTTTTTCCTTGTAATTAAACACTCTGGTCAGAATGTGTTGAGAACTATTTCTTCTCTTTCTTCTGCGTATAAAGGCCCAAGAAAACAGCCCATCATCTTTCCATACATGGTCAAGACTTTGGTGAAGATACTGGTTCTAGGGAAAATACATTCTGTCTTTGTCATCAGTGTGTGAATTATGTGTATAAATGCTAGTTGTCTGTTATCAGTAGAGCTGGCAAATTAATCCAAAGTGTATCTTTAATGGTTTTTTCACTGAAAGTCAAAGGTTTTCAGGACACCAAACTGAAAATTGCATCTTAAAAAATACTCATGTCTGTTTTTCTGGGGAAAAAAAAGCAAACAAAAAAACCCAAAACCAAACAAACAAAATTGAAAAATTCATAACGCTTCTGCCTTGTTTGTTTTCTCTCCCAGCAGCTGTGTATGAATTTTGAGGATCTTACTGTTATATCTATATGATTTGCAATCTTTTCATTACAACTCATAACAAAATAATTTGTAGTTTCAAAGTATCTATGTGATGTAATTTTAAGTGGGACTTAGAAACTCTATGCAGTGACTATTCTGTGTTTGCTTTATTTATTCATTTTGTTCTTTTGCCAAAACCTCTCTCCTCTCCTTGGCAGCTACAATCCCTATGAAACTTTCAAGACAGTTATATGCTAAGACTGGAATGAATGCAGTTTTATAGTCATATTCATGATGGTTTATCTTTCTACAAACATTCCTGAAAGCAAGATTTGATTGTATGAAAGCTTGAGAAAAAATAATTATGACTATCACAAAATGAATCAGAAATATCAGCAAATTTACAGTTTTTTCATTATGAAGTTACAGCCTTTTCTTTTAGCAATGATAGATTAGCTATTCAACAATTACTCAGATATATACTGCATTTGCAGTATACCTTTTTTGCTTGTTTTGCTATGATGATCTAAGTTGCCTCAGTATGTTCTTGCTATGTATGATTCAATTCTGGCTGATTTAAGAATCTATGTGATAATTTTAGTATTCAAATTCACCATTTAAGGATTATTAATATTTCTGAAATACTCAATTTTTTATTACGTCCCAATAGGTAATTAACATCTCAAGACATCTGAGTTCCTGAAGATGGGATGGGTACACTCCCAGAATGTGACTCCAGGTCCTTCCACAGAGCCTCTGAGGAGTATCATGTCAGCAAGTGGGTCCTTCCCACACTCCTTGTGCAATGGCAAAATTCAGTGAAGATCAGTAACAAGGAGAATTGGTGTCAAAATTCTTCAGAGAGTACATACTGACACAAGAAGTTTGCATGTGAGATTCTGCAGATCACCAGGAAAGGTGCTTGGACTGGACGTACAGTCACACATGCAGTCACTTTCCTAAGAAGGCTGTTTTCTGAGCTAGGCAGAGTGAAAATTTTGGCGATAGGAGCCACAAATTTGAGCTTCTAGACGGGGAGACAGCTCCACGTGTTCATCTCCTGAAAGTATAAGATTTTTACTTCCTTTGACCCAAAGTTATTTAACTGAAATTGATATGGTTTAGCTCTGCAGTCTTTCCTTAATCTTTCCTACTGGTAAGTTTTGGTAGCATTTCATTCCTCATATGCACATTTCTAGGGATATAGCTTTTGGTTAACAGTCTGGGAACTCAGAAACACAGAATGGTTAAGGTTAGCAAACACCTCTGGAGGTTACTTGGTCCAATCCTTTGCTAGAGCCATTTGCCCATGACCTTGTCCAGACAGCCTTTGAATATCTCCAAAGATAGAGACTCTACCGCTTCTCTGGGCAACCTCTGCCAGTTCTGGGTCACTCTCACAGTTTAAAACTGTTTTCTGGTGTTCAGAGGGATCCACCTGTGTTTCAGGATGTTACCACTGCCTGTGTTCCTGGCTCTGGACACCACTGAGAAAAAAAGCCTGGACACCACTGACAAAAAAGCCTGGATTCATCCCTTTTGGACACTCACTTTGTGCATTTATACACATGGATAAGATCTCCCTGAGCCTACTTTTCTACAGGCTGAACAGTCCCAGCTCTCTCAGCTGCTCCTTGTATATGAGGTGCTCCAGTCCCTTAATCATTTTAGTGGCCATTTGTCGGACTCTTTCCAGGATGTCCATGTTTCTCTTGTACTGGGGAGCCCAGAACTGGACCCAGCATCCTAGATGTGTCCTGACCAGTGTTGAGTAGATGGGAGGACCATCTCCCTTGGCCTGCTGGAAATACTTTGCCTAATGCAGCCCAGAATACCATTCTCTGTCATGGCAACAAGGGCACATTGCTGGTTCAAGGTCCGCTAGATCCCCCCATATATTTTCCTGCAAGCCACTTTCCAATGGGGTAGACCCCAGTATGTACTATTTCTTTGGGTTGTTCCTCCACAGGTGCAGGACTTTGTACTTCCCTTTCTGAACTTTGTGATATTTCTGACAGCCCATATCTCAAGCCTGTCAAGGTCCCTCTAGAATGCAGCATGTCTCTCTGGCTATCAGTCACTTCTCCCAGTTTTATGTCATATGCAAACTTGCTCAGGGTACATTCTGTCCCATCACCAAGATCACTAACCAAGACGTTAAACAAGACTGAAACTACTATTGACCCATGGGTTATACTGCTAGATGCAGGCCTTCAGCTAGACTTTCTGCTGCTGATCACCTGGCCATTCAGCCAGTTTTCAATTCTCCTTAAGTTCAAGACCAAACTACTTCAAAATGCCTTTCTTTTTTTTTTTCTTTAGTTCTTCCTATTAGGAAAAAAATATTAAAATAACTTTTACATTAGCTTTATCTCAATGCAGTACACATAGCACAGTTTGCTCTTAAATATCTGAAAACTGACTCTGGATTTTCTTCTAGAATATCCTAAAACATTTCATTTTCTAAAATGAACTAAGTTCAGGAGGTCTGCAAGCTGAATATTAACTTGCAGGACACCAGGAGATGAAATTCATATAATTGGAGAATATACTTAGGCTGCAGAGTCATAGTAACACTCTAGGGAGGAGAAAGGGAAAGTAGCCTTGAACAGATTGTAAATATCAGCACTTTAGGTAGTTTTATCTAACAAAACATTAGCTAAATTCTTTACACGTAATTACTGCTTCCACAAACCTTGTTTAAAGCAGAAGAATCCTCTTCTGAAATGAAGATATTATCAATCTAACTAGTAATATAGACATTTTTGGTTTGCTTTACCTGTCACCTTAATTTGCTTTAGTTAGATGAAGCAAATGGCAAGGGACATTAACATCTACCAATAAATAAATTAACTATTAAGAAATGTATATATAAACAAATGCTTAGGCATCTTAATTAACACTTGGGAAAAATTTTGACACCTCTGTCCATAATAGCAACTTAACAGCCAAGTGCTGCCTGATCCTGTTCGAACAATTCACTGGGTGTGGTGTGGAAAGGGCAAGGGTGAAGAGCAGGAGGAAGACAGAAAGTTTTGACATTTCATTGTCACTGTTCCCTAACAATAGAAGTCACAGATTCTGATTTACATTTAAAGGGTTATACCTGAATTTTACAGCATCATATATATGTATATATATATTTGTGACCAGAACTGCACAAGTGAGTGTCCTGTCCACAAGACTACAGTGTTGAGTCCCCCATTTCAGTTTTCATTTCCTGTTCTTATAAAACCTGAACCCATGTCTGTCTCATTAGACTTCCAAAAGACTGGGTTGAAATTATCTCATTCTCCATTGTCAAGAGCCTCACAGACAACATTCTCTCACTGGAGAATACTTCTCAATTTGTAATAAAATAAGTTTAAGTCCTTTTGTGAAGTCATCCCATAAAACACCATATCACTTGATAACAATTGGTCTTGATTAGATTTTTTGTATTTAATTGTAATCCCTAGTTTATTTTACTTTTCTTATGTACCTTTGTTGAAGCACTCAAATATATTTTCATATTTCTAACAAAATTATAAAATAATCAGTATTTTCCATTTATTCAAAAATCAATGAAGTTGTAGTAAATTGTTTCTAAATGGTTTTGCTCCACCTCAGCAGAAAGCTAAAGTACTTCTGAATAAGTACTAGGTGGTGCTCAGTAAGAACTTAAACAGGAGTAAAACATTCCTTCCCCTTCCCTGCTACACTATTATAGATTTTGCTGCTAGTTCAGGGGAAACATATCTTGCTTTTTTTTTATCCTCTGAGTTTTTGGAAATGTTCTGTGAATTTTCATATTGGAGTCATATGAAACCATTTAAAATCTCATGGATAAAGAGAAGCTTGCAAGTGTGGATTGAAGAGATTCCAGAAGCCAAAGGTAAGTTTTAAAAGCATACTTAGTGTTACAGTAAAAAGTTAACCTAGAGTTTGCTCTTTTCTTCTGTAAATAATAGTAAAAGAAGATAGAATGAACTGAATACTGGAAAACTTCTATTTTTTGTATGTATATTAGTTTCAGTAAAAAATGTGATTTGGTTTTATTTCATTTCACCTCTTAATAGTCATATTGCTTTTATATTTTACTTTTTTTTCAAGATATGAGATTATATGTCAGAGATCTGAGGTATTCCCTTGAAAACAAAAGATTAGAAAAGTTCTGGGGAGGAGAGTCAATATATTTGTTCTGTGACTCCCAGTATTCAGGAAATTGCATAATTGATGTTTATTTTCACACATAATAAGCCCTAACAATACAGCAAAGCTAAAAATATATACATGTACTGGTAGGAGCTCTTCTGTTTTTTTGTATCTGTAGGAAGGTAGAGGGCAGTTTGACTTCAGAGGTCAACCAATGGATAAAGCAAGAGTAAAAGAGATTACAGGTAAGAAAATAATCTTTTAACTGAACAAGTTCAAGTATTTTAAAACTTTCAAGTTTTGTTCAGGTAATATGCCAAGGTTCGTGATCGTTCTATGAACAACTAGTTTTAAAAAATAACAGAGCAACAGGGTATATGTATATAAATATACACATACATACTATAGCAACATAGTCTGTATGTACTTTGGGATTGTAAGGGGAGTGAACTTTCTCCCAGAGTTTTCTAGAGTACATACTATGGAAAATTTTAGCTCCATTGTCTATTGTCATCAGGTACGTATGAAGCCATTTGCATTTTCACAGTAGAAAAAACAGGATTTGTTTTGATCTGTTGTAAAAAACAGGATTTGTTTGGGGTTTGTCTGCTGCTTTGCTTGCTTTAATGAATGGTATTCTGCTTAAGTTTGGTTGGCATTTATACAAAATAGAAAGAAAGAAACCTGGTAAAGAAATCAGCAACCTTTATATAGTGATGTAAATCCTAACCACCACCAAAAAAAATTCTAGTTCCAAGCGGCTAGCTAGATTTTGCAACAAAGCTGTTTGTCACACAGATTTCAAGGCCTACTAGGCCTCTGGTTCAAATGTGAGAGGTCAGCGGAGGCCAGCTGAAGGGCCAATTTGGGATCTGCAGTAATTTCTACCTAAGTGAGACAAACTGCTGGATCCTTTTGTGACTGCCATGGCAAAAGCAGCTGAACATGAACCTGCATTTCTCAACAGAAGGAGGAATGTGATATCCTTCACCTCTGACCTTTCATGCTTTATTGTACAAAAAAAGCTCACATGGATATTCATCAGAATTAATATCTGTACTTAGCAAAAAGGGAATAACAATCGATTAATAGTGGGTTGCCATTGTACCTGTTACTGTGTTAAAGCAACTCCATACATGTAAGTAAAATAAGTAAAGCTTTAAGTCTCAAGCTTTAATTTGGTTCTAATTTAATTCATCTAAAAAAAGAACAAATAACAGCAATTGTGGGTGATAAATGTAAGACAGAAAACACTGAGGAGAAAATAAAGAAAATCCTACAGTTTTATGTTATGCCTCAGTCCAGGGTTTGAGGTTATTTGGTCCTGACTTTACTCAGTAAGATAATATCTAGCTTCAGACTGACTTCAGTGAACTCTGTTCATGAATGGGAAGGGCTATTTTTCACTGGGAAAGTGTCTGAAAACAATCTGTTTCTGACAGCAACTTGGAAGTTAGCAAAAACGGAGACAGTCATCTGAGATGTTTCCCCATGTGTCTTATTGCTTTGAAAAACAGAGAAAATAAGGAGTCTAATTTTTAGAGTGTAGGGATTCTAATAAACTACTTTTAGACAAAAGAAGATTTCTTTTCCATTATATTTTTTTCATTATTTTCCATTATATTTTTTCATATTGTAAGCTCTAGGGCTAAGATCTGTACATTTGTATATATTTCTAAAGCATTTGGCATTCTCTCTGTACCTAATGCAAACACCAAAACCCAACACAGCATAAAATATTAGCTCTTTGGTTATATTAAATCAGAATGATTCACTTAACTCCTTTCTGCTTTCTCTGAAATATATTAATTAAAGTAGCCTGTGAAATAATAAAAAATGGTAATGTATTATATGCTGGGGGTTTGCTATCATCTAGACTAGTTTCACCCCACTTAAAGTCTGGTATCATGGTGCTACATTAGGTACTTCTTTATGTAAGTGAAATCAGAATCAAGTTTGCAACAAAAAAAAAAACCCTAAGAGAAGCTAGTCCTGTTGTAGGTTCTTTCCTTTCTTGCTACTTCCTTGTAATTTGGTAGAACATGTTACAATAGTGTCATTTCCTAGCTCCAGTTAACCTGGAAATACACAGAGAGTGCAAAGAATGCTTCCTTTGTTTGTCCTTATCATTGCATTGCTTAAAGTATAAACCTCACAAGAAATAGCCCTAAATAAATAAATAAATGAAACTATAGGGGGGGAAAAAAAGGGAGGGTGAGTGAGAAAGAATGTGTGTGTGGGGGGGGGGGGGGGGGGGTTGGGTGTTCTACTTCCACTTTTTTCCCAAGAGGAGAAAAATTCTGTTGAGCTTCCTTCCAGGCTTCCAGTGAGTCTTACAGGCAAATATTAAGGTATGTGCTTGACAGCTTCTTAGAGGTCTTATTTTTAGAAAGAGTGAGTCACGCCCATCTTCTGGAAAAGCAAATTATTTTAAAATACTCTTGGTTGCTGAAAATCACTATTCTTCTTGAATATCTTAAGGGTATATTAATTGCCTACAGATAAAGATATATTAATTAACTACTGATAAACTCTTTAAAAATGTTGAGTTCCGATAGCAAGCACTTGAAGATAATTAAGAACTTGGGATAATTGAGAAATGTAGGGCACATCCACACACACTTCACATAAGGTTATTCGAGCGAGTCCCAAAAGAGAGGATATGTGTATGCTACAGTGCTGTGCCACACAGGTATACTAGCTCATGTATAGGAAGCAGTATAGCTATGTGAATATGGTATTTGCACTGGGACTAATTAGGTCACTTCACTTTCATACTGTGATTGTTTCTAGTTTTGGAGTCAGCTGGGTATCTTTTTACAGTGGAGCATCATTCACTATAAACATACCCTGAAAATGATTGTATATATTCCCTTACATATTCATTCTCTGCAGTGAAAGAATTAGGATCCCAGTTGGAAAATAACACACAATTTTTCACAAGCCCTCATATATTTAAGTATTCTCTATTTTGAGTTTCCTAACTTTAAATGTTTGATTTTGCCATATGATTTTTGAAGAAAGAAAGAAACTCAAAAGTATGTTTTATTATGTTTGTGACAACCCTCCATTCTGTGATCTAACAAGTATTTGAACTACAACCTTCACAGCTGAGACTGCTATTCCTTGTAGTAGGAGACCATTATTATCTCAGTGGGGAATAGACAAACTGATCATGTTGGACCATGGGGTTTGGAGGGACCTCAGAATAAGCTGACTTTCTTTTTTCAACTTCCAAGCACATAATCTTTTGACTGGATTAAAGGAAAAAAATATTTGGGCTACTTTGGTGATAGGAAAAGTGGAAAGACCTTTTATGGCTTCTGCTCTTGTATGAACAAATTTTAACATATTTGTGCTTTGAGTCACATTTTTCTGGAAGAAAAGTAAATATGGGAACAAAGTAGAAGACACATAGTTGAGCTATGACTGGATGAAGACCATATGTGACATCATTGCTTCTTAAACATAGGTGCTGCTGATCTCAGAAAGTCATTTAAGCAACTATCTATTTGGAGCTCTTCTGGGGCAAATTACATGTTTTCTGATATATAACTGGAGTGCCAAAACGTTGCTTACAGAACTTATCACTGCAGCAGCAAAAGTGACAAAAAAAATTAATAAATTACTAAAAATATTACACAAAAATAATGAAAACTGTGTTCAGATGAGGGGTCCAGGAGTATTGTGCAAGCTTTTTCCCTCCCAGTACTTTAGGATTTTACCCCTCAAGAAGTTTCTTAAAGAAAAATTAAAGATAAAAATATTTTTTCATAAATATGCATTTCCTTTTTACAGAGTTAGCATGAAACACTGAATTTTTGTATCTCCTATGATTGAAGTATGAGTAATTGCACATATAATTGAACTGCCAGATATAATTTCTCTGATTAGGAATGTACAGATTTCAGTTTGGTTTTCTAGCTTGAAACTGATCTAGCATCATAGATTTGTAGGTTAATATGATCTATTGAGATAGATAGATTTCTATTGGTTTCTTTGTGCAAAATAAAGTCAGGCAATTCACAAACATTTAATTCAATTAAAGGTTAATTCCATTAAAATGTTGTCATGCTTCTGAAGTGATAAATGTGACAACAATGAGCTTGACTCATGCCCAGGATACACTGAAATTTACAAGTCACATCTCTGAGGTCAGATCTTTCTGATAGGGAAATTTTGTCTGGATGTGGGCTACAACCACACAAAACATATAACTTCAAGAAACTGGAACCAATCTATTCAGTATTAAACTGCCAGGGTGCTTGACTACAGATTAAAGCTGTCAGAAGGTATGGAAACATTAGAAAAGACAGTAACAAAATCACTGCTTACTTTCTCCTTAAGCTGATCCCATCTTTAGCATAGGTTTAGTGTAGGTCTGCACGACTCGACCTTTATTTGTGGTATAAATTTCATGGCTTTTTGCTCAAAGTCATAATTTTCATCTTCCCTAGATGAGTTGTTTAGCCTCGGTTTTGTATTACATACAACAGGAAAACTTGGGATGTTTAATACAGTATTCACATCACCCTAGACTTCTGCAGAAGCAGGAAGAGAGGGTCAGAGGTGTTTACTAAAAAAAACCCCACAAACTAGAAATGTGGTATTCAGTGCAATATGAGACTTATCTTGTTATCATTAGTATCTTAAACTACATGGACTGAGAAGGAAAGTAATTATATTAGCAAAAATTAGCTTTGTGAATCCAGCTTTCTGATAGAGAAATCACAAGGCAAAAGAGTGGAGGAAGGGTCATTTGAGCTTTTAAATTAAAATAGAAAATAAAAACATGACACCCCTGTCACAATGATCAGTAAAACTTTCCAGTATAGTTCAGACCTACTTGAAAGGCTGTGAGATGTTGCTGAAATTAGAAATACTGGTTTTGCTGAATCGAGGTGTAATAACATACGAGTTTTTCTAGAACAGATATATTCTTCCAAATACAACCAATATAAGAAGCATATAAAAAGGAGCATATCCTCTAAAAAGGATATGTGCAAGATTGGTTTAATTAACCTAATATGCTTGTAATCCATCAACTAAATTGTTCAAATATTTTCAGTATGCTAAATGTAAATAAGAAAGGCAGAGTTCATAAATTCAACATATTGGTTTTTTGTTTGTGAAGTTGTGCCTGTTTTCCAGTTGGAGCACTTACAGCATTATTATTTCTTTAATAAATCTTTTTATTAATTTTTGATGTATATAAATACACAAAAGTCATAAATATGAATAAATAGCACAAAAAGAGATAATACAGAATAAAATGCTAATTATATTGGTTTATAATACCGACAATAATCTACATTTCTAGAGCACTAGCCTTTCAGTTGTCTCCAAGAATCCTACAAATATTAACTGTTTTCAAGGTTTCCGTAAGAAGATGAAGCATTAGCAATTCTGTTTAAACTGGTTTCAATTTTTTAAGTGCCTGCTAATTTAGCACATCTGTTTGGAGAAGGAGCTAGCTAAAGGAGAAATGGACTACCAATATGTAATTCTGAACAATCAACCATAAAAATGCCCTTTTTTGTCACTGATTTCTTTAAAGATTTCCTGCTCTTTGGAAAAAGAGGAGAATTTCATCTTAGGTGTATGTCAAAACAAATATAGTCCAGGACAACTAATTTTCAGCCCCGTTTTCCATCCACCAAACCATCCTGTCCTTGTGCTCTTCTTAGTATTTGAATGTCATTGATCTCTAACAGTAGATCAAATTCTGCTATTCCATCTCTTTGCATGACACCTTACCTTGAGGACAACCTCTCTTTGCAGTTTCAACCATTACTTGTCCAAGGAAGGCCTTTCTGCAATAACTGTTTATACAATCTCATCCTGACACCATGAATGGGATATATCATCCTCCCCTTTTCAGATTCTATACAAATTAGTCAAGTCTTCTTTATTTTAGGTTTTAACATTAAATTTAAGAGAACACGAATAATAAAATTCTAATGCTCTATATACATATTGAGGTGGACATATAGAGAGTCTGATAAAACTTCCTCTTTGTGCCAAGTATTTGTCTGGAGAATAATGACATTTTAAAACATCACTACAGCTATCTCAATAGATACATTAGCAAAGAGAAATGTATTTCAAGAAATTAAAAAAGAGGAAAACAGAAGAAAAAAGGAAAACAGAAAAAAAAAAGGAAAACAGAGAGCTGAATTTGTATCTGCTATGTACTACATCAACAGACATGACAGAAAACTGATCCAGCAGTTATTTCAAGACTATGTAACCAAAATCCATATTATGGTGCTGGTTTCAAGAAATTAAGCAAGACTTAATCATTTTGACTCACCAGTTTCTTGTGATTTGTTTGTATGCTTTCACTTAGTTTGATGCATTGTTTAAGAATATTACCTGTTACACAGGTAACATTTACAAGAATTTCTTCCCATCCCTGCAGGGATATTTTAACAGTTCTCTCACAGAGAAAGCTCTCAACTTCTCGCTCCTTTTCTGTTAAATCTAAAAATCAACTTGCCTTTCTAGCAGCACTGACACATTTATTCATTGTAGATCAAAGGTGTGTAAAATGACAAGGAAAAGTTCAGGGACAATTGTAATGCAAGAGAGGACATGAAAATCTCAAGAAAGAGGACCTGGAGTAAGAAACTTCCACACAGGCTGTCTCACAACAGTTTGCCAGGGTTATTACATTTCTGTAGGTAATCTAGGGTTTTGTCCTAAGATTTTATGTATCTTCTGCATTGCCCAGGGACACTGGAATCTCTGCAGGAAGCCAGAATATGACATACAGACAGAGGTTCTGGTGTCTTCTTCACCTGGTCTCCTTTGTTTGGCTCATAGTACATAATACTGCTTTAAAGTCATAACCTTTCACAAAACGTATTTTGGGAGAATGATAACGGATCATACAACAGGTAAATATGACAGAAGAGACCTTTTCAATTCCCATACCTACATACCTATGCATAAAATCATTTTGGAGTTGACTGATAATGGCTTCTAAATATGATAGATCACAAATTTCTAGCTCATTTGTTTCTTTCTCTTTCATAGAAGATTTGATTCTCGGTCATGAAATTTGCCTAAATAAAGATTGTGTGTGAAACAGATTCTGTGCCTTTAATTACAAAGAGTTAGTTAACATTGTTGTACCAGCCTTACCCTCTGTTGCATACTGATTTCATATAGCCCCTACAGAAAAAGTAGTCCCTGAAAAATGGGACTGCGCAAGCAAGGCAAACCTGGGAGGGGACCTGTTGTAAATGTGTAGGTGAGTGTATAGAGGTTTTCTGGCAGGCTTTTGAGCCTGGAGAGTCCTGGGTTCAAGTGTGCTTGCTGGGAGATCCTGACTGCAAGTGTATTTTAGAAGGTGAGCGGGTGGCTCATAACTTGGGGAGATGAAGGCTCTAAATTGCCTTGCCTTCAGGCCTTCTGACTGCAGCAGTGGCAGGTCTGGCTTCAGTTCTGAAAAGAGAAAGGGGTTTTTGCCAAATTTTCTAACCCAAGTACCTGCATTGTTACATGCTTAGCGCTGACATGCAAATACTGACGCTCATACATATGTATGAATATGTCAGTGTCGGTCTTCAGCCGTGGATAGCTGTATGCTTGACTGGCATGTGTGTTGTTGATTACTTGATTCTTGGATTCCAATGATTTTTTGAGACAGCTGAAACCCCAATTTTTTGCATTTTGTTTATTTAGTTAAATATCAAAAAAAGAAGAGAATGTGAAGGTTGATTTAAGTTTGGAGCTTTGTTTTTCAAGGCTTCTTTTTTTTTTTTTTTTTTTTTGCCTTTGGCTTTGGTGTTTTCTCTTAAGCTGTGTTTCAGCTTGCAGCAAGTGGTTGGCCACCCCTACCCTTCTGGTTCCTTGCTTTCTTTTACACTCTTCCAGAACATGTTTCATGCCTTCCTTCTTTCTTGTTTAGACTAAATTAGCCAATGAACAACCTGACCCAGCTGCTTAGCTGTTCCCTGATCTGCATTTTACTTCTTAATGAGCTCAGAGTGACAAGCTATTTAGGCTGCTTGTTCCAGCATCAGCTCTGACTCCATCTGTAACTTTAGTGCCACTTCTTTGTCAGCAATGCCAATTACAAATGTGTGCCTTTCTAATTTACAGCACTCTAGTTATAACGCCCACGCTGTGCTCCGTGTGTTCTCTCTTTGCTTCTACTGTTTGTAGTCACCTGAGCAGACCTTCAGATTGTCAGAGCAAAGGTCTGCTACATGGCTGGCATTGATCAGCTATCTATAGCACCATATACAATTTGGCACTGCATAGATCATTTGCTCCCTTTCATCTGCCCTGAATTTGGAAAGCTCTGTCGGTTCACACGGGGTTCTACGAACCTGTCTGTGCATTGATCCTTCTGTGAACTGGCAATCCTGGAGCAAATGTGTTCCCTCGCATATGATACCACAATATGGGAAAAAGAATTACTTACTATGCATCTGTAGGGTTATATTATATTTTTCTTGGCCTCCCCCACGTTCATCTGCAGAAAAATCTTAAATATGTTCCTCTTTTGCCCATGAGCAATAACTAGGACTTGATCCATTTCTTTGTGTGTATTGTTAAAAATGCAGAACATCCTGAAGTCTCTGCTCAGGCAAGTGCCTTAGCACTAAGCAGTCTCCATTTCCACTGTTTTATAATTTGGTCTGCTGAGCAGCTGAAAATGGATCTGCTCTTTTCTGTTGCTGTTGTTGCTGGGTTTGCATTATCTTTTGACCAGTCTTCTCAGAAGTAAAATTTAGATACCGAAAGATGTTTAAAAGGATGCTAAAGGAAGTAATGTTTGGCTCATTAGATTCTCAAAGAGACAGTTCCTCAGACTTAGTGGCTGGTATATTTTAGATTAATTAAAAGAGGTAACTGCTTCACACTGTTCATAGCCTACTTTTATTTTTTGATTTAATCATGATCCTATTGGTGTTCCAATTGGTTGGATGTGGAAAGACCATTATTACCTCTAGCCATGCTGGGTAATACAAGAGCACTCTTAGACTGCGATTTCATCTGATGACTCACTGTGAGTGTGTTTTCTTCTGTTAAATGCTCGCTGTCTGGACCCTTTCTTAGAAAACATGGGATATCCTCAGTTTTTGTAAGCAGTGTGTTGAATGAGGGAAATACCAAGAAATGCATCAGGTGGGACTTGGCACATACCTATTAAAGCAGGACAGCAGGCTTCTGAGAGTTACCAGGCTACATTCCTGTCGTCAGATCCCATGTGGTGCTTTCAGCTTAAATGAGTGTACATCAGCCAATGTATTCCTGAAATGATTAAGCACTTTATCTCCCATGGACAGTGGAAGTAGAATTTGGATTTACATGTAGTACAAAGAAGCAGTAAAGTGGAACATTTAGCACCTATTTCTACATTACTATATTCTCTTCAGTGAAAAAAAAACCCAGTTGAATCTTGGGATAAAATTGTCACTCACAGGGTAAAATTGTTTAAAAGATGTGTGTTACATTCGCAAACATAACAGTCAGAAACTGTAAATCAGAAATTCTTGTATTAGAAAGTTTAGGTCTTGAGCCTTTAATGCTATCCATGTAAACTGCTGAGTCCAAACAGCCCCATTTGACATGGCTGTGTATGCATTGATTTTGTAACATTTATGATCTCTTTCTAATAAGTCTTCATTATTAGAAGACTTATTCAGCTTTGCAGGACAAAAGAAACAATGATGGACAAACTGCTCAGCATTTAGAATTTCATGAGCAGCTGATAATTAAAATATGCAATTTCCTTAGATATTAAAAATGTTATAAGATTTTCAAATTTTAGCAGAAATTCTACTCCAAATGCTTCTGCAAAGGAAACGTATCTTTGGGGAAATTCACAAAGGCAGATGTATACAGGTAACATAATGGAGAACTGAATATCATCTCTGGATTCTTACATTAAACAAGTATAGAAAGTGTAAACAATGTCAATGGCCAAACCTGTGACCTTTAATTTTTAATACTGCAGGATTCCCTTTGTTTATGTCTTTGTTGAAGATTCCTCACAGCAAGGTTAGAAAAGCTGTGAAAATTATAGTTATAATTCTAAAATAATATTATTAGAATTGGGGATTGTGTCTTAGGAAATTAGAATTGCTTTTCTTCTGTTTTGAGTAGCTCAAGCTCTTCTGAAAGGGAAGAATTATAAATGTTTTAGTCTACTTTCCACATGAGATATTATGTTGATGTCTGTGTCATAGTTAAATAACTTCTTTTAGATTAATGTGGAATTCTGCTCATTTGAAAGGAGTAGACCCTCACTTTATCTTTTTTAAGTCTATTTCTAGCAAGAGTAAAACAATTTATTTTAGTTAAAGTATTTTAGCTGCAATAAGGAGATGTGATTCTGATAGCAAAGTCTGTTTCCTACTGCTGACCTCCTCCTCTGTCTTTTCACCCATTTTTAGGGAACATGCTCTGGGGACTGCTGGAAGGACAAGCGTATGGATTATTTTGTGGCCTGGCTATTCTTCAGCTGGTATAACAGCTACAGGGCGTGATTACAAGCTAGCAAAACTTAGGTCAGCCCTGAGGCTGCTCAGAATTGCACTGGGGCTGAACAGTCCCCAGATGGCCCCAAGAACTGGGACTGCCTTTTTTACTGTTTTCCGTTCCTGCACTAAGAATACTTTAGCCAAAGAGGTAAAATCTAGCAAGTGGATAAATCTGGAGAGTTATGAGTGTGTCATTTTTAAGTAAACTTTTTTAAGTGCACAGGATCAAAGTTTCCTCATTAATTTCCATTGGTATTAGATCAGCTGAAGAACTACTCTGTCAAGATGGTCATTCTTTCTCAACTTTTTTTTAATTTTTAATTTTGTTTTTTTTTGTAGAAATATCCCTTTTTCTTGTGGGATAAAATTAATAAATTAATATGTTTTAAGTCTAGAAATCTGCATGAAAGTATTTTAGTTTAACTTCCTGTATTACATAGGCCACTGAATTTCATCCTGTAATTTTGCACTGAATCCTCTAACTTGAAGCTGAGCTAGAATGTACCTTTTAAAAAGCTATTCAATATTGATTTAAGGACTCCCACTGAAAGAGAATCTACCATGGCCCTTGGTAACTTTTGCAGTGATTAATTACCTTTAGTGTTAATATTGTGCATCTTATTTTCAATCTCTCTCTCTTCTGATCCAGCAGTTTCATTGAGAAAGATATGAGATTTTTTACAATGTTCTATGGAGAATTGCTCAGCACCAACCTACTGAAGCAAATGTATTGCTGTCTTCCAGAAGTAACAATACATTGATAACCTCATGAAGCTTACTGAGTACTACAGATATATCTTTAAATAGAATGGGCTTGAGCATGACAAAAAAAACAGATCATCTTGATGACTGCTAGAGATACACTTTTACATAGGATGTGGAAGGTGAGCTGTTGTGTGTGTTAGAAGGAGGGTGCATTTACTCCCTTGCCCTGTACTTAGCAGCCTCAAGGAGGCAGAAGTGAAGTCCTTCCCCCAAGTGTGTCTCAAAATACCATGATTATGTTGGTCAGCCTGCAGAGTCAGCATTTTTCAGACTGATTTTTCATATATTTTTACAGAAGTTAACATGGTGATGGAGGTGTCAGGAGGATATCAGTTTCTCCTCTTAATTATAAAACATAAACTACTGTTAAAAGGAAATCACAACCTTTGCTTATTTGCAGGCTAATTGATGCTGTAAGAATAACCAGTGGTTAAGAACTGGTTGCATAGCCTTCATTGCAGGCTAAAATTTCCTATTCGCAAATTAAGCAGTAGCATTGGTGTGCATTTTTCTCTTTGCTTCTTCATCTCCAAATGTGCTTTAGTCCTAACCTAGAGGGACCACCTGTGAGTGAGAGAGTAGTTTAGCCTCCATGCTTATTCACTCCTTGGTCTCTCTGCTGAGACTGTCAAGCCAAGAATGCCAATTAGTTCAGCATTAACAAGCCTCTTTATGTGTTCTATTGGGCCTAAGAATTGACAGCTTAAATTCTGAATTTCCTCAGTTATGTGGATTTATGTTAAATTCTTGTTCCTCATGAAAATGCTCTCAAGCCACTAGTTGGGCTGTAACTAATTGTTTCAGAATTAGAAGTGGGTGCAAATCAAAATCTGGTCAGGTTACCTTTGGACTTGGATACACTATCAAATCTAATCTGTACAGCTCATGCATAACTGTGTTTACAACACTCTATAATAAATTGTGTTTTTTTAAAGCTGGGAAAGTGCTTGGTGTTATACTGGTGTATGTGCATGGGCCTGATACAGAAGCAAAGAGTGGGGCTTGAAGCAAAACCTGTTCAGGGATAAATTTTGAAAAGTGAAATAATTTTAAATCCATGCTTTATATAAACTTATTTGTGCATTTGGGTCAACATTAGCCCATGCCTGTAAAAGCACTGCAAGTGCTGGCTACACAGGGACATTGTGCTTTCTCCCACATTACTCTCCATACTTAGAAAGAGATTTGGGTAAACTCCAGAAGACCATGCTGCCTTACTTTGTAGTTCTTCTTCTTGTGTCTTCTTAAAACCCTCCATCATGAGGACTACAAAGGAAAAAGTTAGCAGTGATTAGGCTCCTGTATTGCTGAGATCACAACCTATCTCAGTATCCTGTATTTTCTCATTGCTTCCTTGTGCCAACCCCTCCTGCTGAGCTCTTTTACTAGATGTAGCAGGGCTGATATTTTTGCGCCTCTTTGCACAGGGTCCGTCCCCCCGCACCCCCTGGGGTCCGGGTTTGTGGTGTAGGACTCCATGCTCCACAGTAACACTAATATGCAATAATCTATAAGTGCCCACAGAAAAGGCAAAATCAGAGAGATTGTTTCTAACTCTGCCTTTTCATGGGCTGTACGGCAGTAGTCAGAATGCCTAAAAAATATCTCCATGCATGTTGTTTATAGCCCCATTGCATTAGTCAGCTTCCTTTAATAAATCAGATACAAGTTGTGACATGTTGTTAATTCGATCACTAATAACGTGCTCAAATTGCAAATCTATGTCAGCAGGTTGGTGTTGATTAAGTTGTAGTCACTACTAACATATTGTTCTAAGTGACTGATAAATTTTATTTGCTGCAGTGATAGACTGCCTGCTCTGTTGTTTTTGGTTGTTGTGGGGTTTTTTTTCTTTTTTTCCTTCTTTTTTTTCCTTTCTTTTTCCCCTCGTAAGCTTAGAAAAATGACACAAATGGCCCTGAGGTGGTCCTCTATAGGCCTTTCTCTTCTTGTGTTTGCTGCAAAGAGGGCTGGTAGCCACTAGAGGGGAGGAGACTGCCGGCTTTACTGAGCGCTTCACGCTAGAGCTTGAAGGTGCAGAAGCTGTCACAAGACTGGTTGCCCAACGAAATGGTTTAAAATATGTCACGAAGGTTAGTAAAAAATAAAAATAAAAAATGTTTTTCCCCCCTGCCCCCACTTCCCTTAATGTATTTGAAATATTAATTTCTCAGCACATCGGCTCTCTTTGGAGTGTTACTGTCTCAGGTGATAGCTGGGGGAGGGAAAAAACCCTATGGTAGAAAACATTTAAATTGTTACATCTGAAGGTAATATGTTAAATCTTTCAAAGCAAATGTTTTATTTTCTATGCAAGGATACTGGGAAATTAGGACGTACTCTAGGATTAGCAAACATGTATTTCCGGTGTGAAATGAGAACTTTTGATTTTATGCGTTCAAACTTTCCAGCCATACTGTCCATTCTCCTCTTCCCCCCCTTCCTGAACTATTGATGCTAAAATTACTAAACTAGTAGAGAACTTAAGCACTGCTCTGATAAACTTTTTGAAACATATAGGCTGTTCTACGTGACCAAATCTAAGCCAGAATACTAGAAATATTTATGTTATCATCTCTAGATAGAAAAATCTATATTTGTGCCTTTATATATACAGTCTGACCTTTTTATTTTGTTTTTTAAAACAGAGTAAAATTCTTGGTATTGTTAAAGACCTATAATGTAGAACTGTAGCTTGTTACACTTACTCTCCTGAGTGTAATTGCACTAAGATCATTCAGTTTCCATTTGGAAAGCCAGTGGCAATTACTGGAATACAATGTATCATGCATTTGCTCACTGGATATAAAACGTATATACTAATTCGCAATAAAATGTAACAGCTGTCAGTGCATTTTCTGCTCTGTTACTTCAATAAATTGGAACTCTGACTAGAAAATGGGAATATTGCATTTTTACACACTCCGTAATGTGTTTGCTTTTTGCAAATACAATTTATTTTTTTCATGACAAAAATTGTGGTTTGTTATTACTGCTAGTGGATAAATATTCTTATATCAGAATGAATTACACATGGTATCTGTAAAGAAGTAGTAATATTTTCTGCTTTTTATTGTAGCCTGTCTCCAGTAAACAAAATGCACTTAACCTACTTCTGTCACATAGTGGGTATATTTTTTTTTTTTTAGCATTACAATGATTGGGGGATGGGGAAAGTGTATTTTACCATACCTTTGCAGGTATTTGTATAACTGGTTAACATTTTGTAGGAGACCTTTATTTCTTTCTTGGATTTCTTTTTATTTTTATAAACCTATATATAGATAAATAGTTCTGGAAGACAGTTATTAACCATGACTCCTCACATTATGAACTAGTGCATCTGAGTTTTATTTAAGATAAAATGCCTGCACATTTGTGTAATTTTGTTACTTGAGGTCAGACTTTTCACAGATAATTAGCCTTTTACACACTGTGAAATCAACCTGCATTGGTTATTTGGCTAGACTCTTTGCTTCTGTTCTTTATTTCCCAGAAGGTTAACGTGCTGAAAATCTAGCTGCAAGCACATAGTACTGTCTCTTTGTGTTGCTAATTATCCCGTTGCATAATTATTAATATCAGGAGCAGGAAGAGGAAACAAGCACACCAAATAGTCATGAATGCTAGTGTTCTGGCAGGAAGCTAGTGCTGCATTAATAAAATGTGCCTGTGCCAATATCACAGAAGATAGGAGCGTTCCTTGTTAAGGATCATTTATTAACTGAGATCATCTTTTAGTTCGCCTTGGGGTAATGACTAATGTCAATGGCAAATTTCACAGTTGTCTAGAGAAATGAATTAAATTTGTAATAAAAAGCCCTTCGGCTTGTTGTACATGTTCATTTATTGGAGTAGTTGAACTAGGAGAACTGTAAGGCAACCAAGAACATTGGCTTAATTTTCCTTACATATAATAGTGACCTTTAGCTTCATATTGAAAAAGTTACCTATTATAGACTGGTAAATTAAATGAGAAGTTCCTCTAATGCAAAATAAACTAACTGACTGAGCTAAGTTAAACGGCCCTTGAGCTTATGAGTTTTTTGGCAGAAACAAATTCTTTTTTTTTCCCACATCTGTTCTGCACAAGACTTCTGAAGGTGGTTTGGGGTCTAATCAGTCAGATGAAACAATACAAAGTAGGATGCTAAGAAGCAGTTAGAAGCCCGTCCTGACAGATACCAGGATGATTGCAAACTTCGGATAGCATAGTGACATTGTGCATATTGAAAGTGTGATTTGGTTTGGAAACTTTCAAATGTTCTCTGTTTTCTATCTATAAAGTCAAAGCAACTTTCATCAATTTATAATAAGGGTGGGTTGTTTGTTTGTTTGTTTAATTTATGTGTGCATTAAAAAACAGAAGCAAGACTTAAAATATTGTGACTACAGAGAATATATTATGAAGTTGACAGGAAAATATAAAAATGTAGGGAGAAATGATATGCACTGCAGCTCAGGTGGAATGAGGATTAAAATCATCCATGGCACCTAGGTCAAAGGGCAAGAGAGTTTCTGATATCAGGTTATATATTTTAGTCTTGAGAAAGATAATAAGCACTGTCCCACCAGCAATTTAATACAGACTGTATTTAATTGTTAGTGTGGTAGGTTTCTCTCTCTTGAAGGTGTACCACGCCTTACTGAACACAAGCAGAATATGGGTAAAATCCCAGCAGGCAGCAATAGAAAAATCCTGCTGCTGTTGAAAGAAAATGGAGGTGAGAATACGTTTACTTTGCCATAAACACCTAGGTGGGCTCAGGATATGCTTATATGGTAAACCCCCTAATCACACTACTGAGGTGCTTGGATAATGGTCAAAATAAATACCAGAGTCCTGTCTTAATCTACATGCTAGTCAAAGTTCATGACAGATTTGCAGCACTGATGTTTTCAAAATCACTTTTGTATTGTGTATAAATTCTTCATTTAATTCTGTGTAATAGGTGCCTTTGTGTGATTTTGTGGTAAAATCCTGTTCTTTTTTTGATAAAGTTTAATATAATAGTCAGCTTACTTGTTTACTTGGAAGGATCCTGATGTTCTGAAAGTTTTGTAGGTCTGAAATTCTCTGTCTGCACTGTGCAACAACAAAAAGTAACTTTTAGAAGTTTAGCAAGAAGCTGCATATTTTAATGGATACTTTACACATAAAATACTTTTAAAAATAACTTTCAGGTGAATAAAAGGATGCTTTTATTATAATCGATGAGTTATTTGGAGTTTGGAGGGACTAGTAAAATCATGAAAATGCAAATACTTAACAGCTCCCAGGGTTGTTAACAGAAATACAACCATAGCAACTTTTTTAGAAATTTTGGCATTTCTTGTCTACATTATTGTAGTGTGGCCAACTCTAAAGTGCATTATTTCAAATATAAGATAAGGCTGTGGAAAAAAGGATATAGTCAAGTGTAATATCCACAGATGGTAATATATCCACAGGGAGTCAGTGTTGCTGGGGATCTTCTTTGCACCAGTCAGTTAATGGACCCAAACTAGGGAGGCAGAAAATAGGGAGTTAAATGCAGAGGTACAAAGCTGCTAATGGTTACTGTTTATTTTTTCTGACAGAGAAGGTCAACTTTAATTTTGTATCTGTCACATGTCTGAATTCTAATGTATCATGTTAGCAGCTTTTAAGAATATTCCAGAGATGGTTACCAGAAGATAATGCAGGAATGGAGCATGGTGGTGTTCATAGGTGGGGGAGGAAAACAGGAGGCTTACGCTGTCTTTTTGGTCTAAATCATCGCTAAGTTTAGCCAGGACAACTCTCTTTAAAATCCAGATTAATGTTCATTGAGCAGATGGGATAATAACTAATTGAAAAAAAATTGTCATTTACATGGCTCTGAGTAAAATCTGAAAGTTTATCTTTTACTTTATTTTTAAATCCAGAAAATCATTTTAGAATATCTTTTTTCTTAAGCAGTAAAGAAGGGGTTTGTTTAAGTCTTCCGCAGTGAAACTGCATTTTCTCACCAGTAAGAATGTACAGTAGCAAGAGACTTTCCTTTTAAAAAGGTTCTTCTAAAATCCAGCCATTGAAAGTTGTGAATATGGTAAGAAAACCCTGTTCTTTTAATATAAATATTCTAACGCCTGCTCAGAATGTAGGCATGGATATGTATAAAAAGCGTGGTTTACATTCAGTTTTCAGTAGGTTGACTTAAGGCTTTTTTGAAGGGAAAGAAAAAAAAGGCATAATCAAAGCTAGAACTTGATCTAAGCATGACAAAAAAAAAGTATTGCTAATGTTGGAGGTGATAAAGGCAAAGACTGTATACAGGTACTTGTAAATTTAAATATGCTGTTCTATGAAGAGAATTAAGATTTGTCTTTCTGTTTGAAGGAAAGAAGTGTAACTTCCACCTAATTTTCAACACAACTTTTTTTCTGTGAGTTGTGTGATGGACAATATAAAACACTTTTTAAAAAAATCAACCAATGTCCTTGCAGCCCAGAATATGAAAGTGTGCAGTTATTATGCAATTAAATTAAATGATTGAGGATACATTTCCTTAAAATTCAAGTGCTGTCATCAGCATTTACAAAGTTAATATCTTGAGTACCTGCAGTGCTTGTCAAAATGTTTCAGAAATTTTGGGGTGAGGAAAATCTGAAATTTAGGCTATGCTTAAGCAAGTTGGCCAGATACAGATTTAAACAGCTAATTTTGAAAGTGTTGGCTTGCTTTGGGGCTTTTTGTATTGTTTTGTTTTTCTGCAGTTCTGTTAGTCACCTTTAGGAAAAGATCTTTAGTCTCTGCTCTATAAGCTTTTTGTTTACATAAACAAAATTCAGTATTTTCTACTGAGAGGTATTTTATTTTCTGCATTTGTTGGGGGGTTTTAATATTCCCCCCCCATTCCCTCCGTCCCCTTGTAAACTGTGATATTTACTTTTCACAGCCTTATCTGACCAAGTAAAGCCGCATGGGAGGAATAAAGCAGATATGGGTGGGGTTCTCTGAAACAGATTCATTTTGTCTCTGTGCATTTCTCTGCTGTAGAATAGACTTTATGCTTATTCACAGAGAGGGAGTTTAGAAATGTTTTTAGAAAATGCAGATGTGCAAAGCATTCTTAATAAGGATGGGAAAAGAGTTTGCACTCCCCTTTTAACCACTCTCTCACCTCAGCCCTTTTCAGCATGTAACCTTATTCTCTGTGGGATTACTTGGATGAAAACCAATTAGAGAACTGCTCACACAATATAAATGCATACAGATTAGTACAGATTGAACGGTACCAATGCCAACTAATCATACAGTATATAAAGTCCTAAACAATATAGATATTAAGGAATGATGGGGAAATGGACTCATATTGTTATAAAACTGAGCACAAAATGGAAGCAGCATAAAACTGTTTATTTAAATAATAAATAAAGTATAGGTTTTCTTCTCCCCTCTCTTCCATTTTTTTTTTTTCCTTTGTGGCAATCTGCCCATAGACAAACCAAGTATACCAAACAAAAGTCAGCCTACATGTTTTCCTGGGTATTCACCATGCCTTCGTGGTAACGTTACTTCACTGTTGTTGGGTTTTGTCCTTTAACTGCCCATCCCCTTGATAACCTCAGTTGCCGTTCTTATCGTCCAACTGGGACGCTAATGAGAGAATGGTCTTCTCTGAGAAGGATGCTGATGCCACTACAAAGGTGTCTGGGAGGGACAAAGAGAGACTGTGAATATAACTGAGTTATTTTAATGTGTGGACCCTAAAGACTGCATGACCTGAAGTGTTTGTTTTGCTGAGTGAAGCCTACAAGAGGACAACAGCAGAGCTATGAGATCAGCCATTGTTTCATTTTCCATTGGTATTGTCAATTCCTCACATTCCAGGGAGGATATTTAGAGGAATATATAGTACTTTTTTCTCTCCATGCCTGCTGCCCACCAGTGGAAGTGAAATTATGAGAAAATGCAAGTCTCCTTCAGGTTTCATGCTCTCCTCATGTTACAGTGTTTGTTCTGATGCGCCTACAGCTTTGACCTTTTTTTTTATTTTTTTTTCTCTACGTTTTTCCTGCTTTTCCTGTTATTATTAATAGGAAAATGTTTTCATTATTAAAATTAGAACTAGACTTTCTGACAAACAACATACTCTTCCTATCTCCCTCCTCTGATGTTTCTTTGTTGTATGCAGTCATGGTGAAGCCTTCTGACTTTTTTAAGCAATATCACAGATCATTTTCGGAGTGCTTATAATTAGAACCATGTAAAGTACCTGTTATTTGTTTTAATATTGAAAGGTCTTTTTAATTCTGGAAAGACATTTTGGCAACAGTCATGAAATAATGTGCCAGAATTTTGACTGGCCTGCTTTGTATGTTCTCCTGGGTATTTGTCTAACTGATGCCTTAGCTGCTGAGCTAAACTGTCCACTTACTATTAAAGCGAAAGTGAGAGAGTAAGAAATTTACCTAGATACAGCTACCAGACAGAAGTGAAAGATTAAAACACACATAAAAGAACTGAGTCATACTCAGATAGGCAAAAAAACCCTCAAGACAACTACAGAAAATGGAAGAGTTTACAGGAGAGATCGGTGTATACATCGGTCTTCTCCAGAACAGCTGTCATTTTTAGACCAACAGTGATTATGCATTGAATTTTACTATGAAAGTGTTTACTATAGCATTCAGAAAAAAAGGCTAATTACTGTAGTAACTTTCTGTACTATATGGTGTCTGTTTGTTTCTAGCTTCAAAGAATAAAGAAATGTCTGCTACCATGGTTATTACATAATTTTAGCTGAATTTCTGTGCTCCAGTTTTAATAGAGATGTGCAGTATCTCAGATGCCTGTATTCATTAAGCTCACTACTCATTTCTGAGGGTGAAACCCAGATCCAAATCCTGGCACGAGCGCCTAGGTACTGTGTCCAAACAGGAGTAATGGATAGGTCCCTGTGCACGTGACATCCTTTTTCGATGATTTTTAGATGCCATCATTTCCTTAGCTGGAGTAGTCTACTAAGAATTCCCCTGTCATGGAAGAGAGTAATTTTAGGAAGTCTTCTTAGAAGTGATGGAGAGAAAGAACAACAGCTAGTGGAGGGTGTGGTACCTAAACGGTGTGACTTCTCAGTGCCATAAAGCAGGAGAGGGCAGCAGGGACCCACTCTCAGATCTGAGTTCATGTAATCCACTCCTTCCTCCATGATTTGCTCTAGACCTACAGGCTCTGGGGACTTAACTGATTGCTTCTCTGGGGGAACTTTTCATTTCTGACTATGTTGGGCTTCTGGATTTTGCCTGGATATGGGATCACTGGGGTTATGCATGCCGAGGTTCAGTGAATTTGAAGGAGTACTGACCTTTTCCTTGAGAAATTCAGACCTGACCATTTGAACTTTAAAAAAGAGTAACTTCTTATTGTTAATATGAATAATTTCTCAGATTTTCCAAAAAGAGATTTATTTTTCCTTTCAGTGCCATTGCCTCTTTACTGCCCAGCCCACCTTGATCCAGCTGTAGGAAGGAACCAGCTGTCATTGTTGCATTACTATGTAATGCCAAACCCTGGCCCTCCTCAAAAAAGCAAAAGTGTGCTTGTTCAGTGTATCTGAATGTTTAAGCCACATGAGGAGGTGTTATTACCTAATATAATAACCAGCACTGCAGATGGGAAGTTTTCATTTAGACCATTTTACCACATCTCCTATAATACCGAGTTAAATTAAGCATAATTTGAAAGGAATTATTCCCTTCCAACAAGCAGGACTATATTATGCATATAGTCACTGAAGATTTATTTTATTTTCCTATCTGTCACAGATTTCTCAAGGACCAGTCAGGGAACTGAGCCGTAACAAGCCCAAAGAGTTTAAAATAGGGAAAAACCTACTGGGTCATCAACTCCTCCCTCCTGCTAGGAGACATTTGTTACTGACAGCATAGTCTGAAGTGCTTTGTCCAGTCCAATTTTAACAACACTTCCTGTTGTCTAGAAATTCTCACAGAAGAAACAATTTTTTACAGAAAAAAAAAAATAAAAGAATCAGTGGACAAAGACTAGTAACATATGAAATTATATGGGGGTTAGAGGCTTTATGTGAGTTTTCTGCAGTCTCAGAAAGCTCTCCTGCAGAACTGTTGAAGAAAGTCTGGGTCAGCTGAGGGATGATGCCCACAGTTTTTGAACATAAACCATTGATGATAGCAGAACACTGATTTAATAACAATTTTATATTGTTCTATAAAAATTCATTGGTGGAAAAAAAGTAAAGAATGGAGGGTTGCATTTGAGTGGACAAAAGAGAAAATTGGCTGCCAAAGGTAATAGAAGTGCAGTGCAACACTGCTTCTGTTTTCAAGGAGGGTGTAAGAAAGCAGTACATTGCTTACTGATTCATCTCAAAAAGCATGCTGCATCCTGAAAACCTGCCAGAACTAGCAAAATCTTGGGTGAATTCCTATTCTCAGAGAAGCAAGCAAGGATCTTGCCACTGACTTCCTTGGGGTTAGGATTTCACACAATAGTTGAAATTTCTGTTGTGCAGTGCAGAGCCGAGGGGTCGCTGGAACTTCAACTCATGAATATGCATGCACAGTGATGTACTGGGAAGTGAAATACAGGTTTCAAAGAAACAGGGAGAAGTCAAAGTCTGGGATGCTTTCTGTACCATCTCCTGACCAGGTCTCATTTCTACTAGGCTGATACTAACCCCAGACATTTCTTATAAGTTTGCATTCCAGAGAACAATAACCTACCTGAAAGGCTGTATTTTCTCTAATTCCCTTTTAATATCCTGTTCATGTTCCTGAGTGTGTAAGTAAGTAATTGATATGTTATTGTTATGCTTAGACTTTAGGGGTATTTTTGAATGCTATCTTCAAGGAAATGGTGTCAGGGCATCAGGTGAATTGTGAAGGAAAGGAATGCCATAGCTGACTGCCTCCTGTGACCAATAAAGCTCTGTGCCATGCTTATTCAGACTTCACTCTGTCATCGATACTGTCAGCTCCGGGCTTCCTGCTGGTCATATTTACTATCCTGGGCAGTGGAGGAGGGGAGGCAAAACTGCCCTCCAAATAGTAGAGACCTTATTCAATGGGGATCCTGAAGACCAGGCTGAAGACTGAGTAGATTAGTGGTCGATGGCTTAGCAGATAGGTGCTGCATTTTGTACTGCTTGGAGCACCTGTATGTGCCCTGGATACTATCATAACACTTACCTCAGCAATAATTTTCATTGAGATCATTCTCATCTCTAGTTTTAATAATTCAGATTTAATATGGAAGGAATTATAAATCTGGCCTCCTAGTGAAATCATGAAAGTGGTTCAGCCCATGCATTCATAAAAATCTCACATAGGTTGGCTACCCTCCAATAATAGAAAATCTGGATTAAAGAAAAGAAATACTGTTAGAAACAGTAGAAATAAAGTATTTCTAAGTATAAAGTATTTGGGAGGGCAACAGCTTGATCTGATTTTCCTTCATCATTTTCAGAATCTACAGATCATTATATTTTACTTGTTATATTCCCCATATCAGAAGATGAAAAGTTGTTGTCCATTTTTATATGTTTCTTGTACCCTGGGAAGAGTTATATAGAGTATTTTTTGTATTGAAAAACCCAGAAGTGGAATCTATACATCAAAAGCAATAGCATCCTTTAACAATTGAGGATAATGAATTTTGAAACTCAATAAATTCTCAGCCAAGATTTGTCATTCATGCTAAATTTCTTCTTCCTTTACCCACTTTTCACTTACAACCAGAAAAACTTTTTAGCAATTTTAGTAATTCATGAACGTTCCTCACCCAACTGTTCATGTGAACATAGCACTGCTATAGGAAAACCTATATATATAAAAAAAAACCAAACCAGGTTTGCTACCTAACTTTGTTTCTTAATAAATTGTTCAATTGTATGAAGAAAGGGAGATCACTTTTTCACTTGTCCTTCTCAAGGCAACACAGCTGCTAGACTTGTGGGGTGGACATCGAGGAACAGGGTGTCCCTCTAACATAGTTCACTACTTGCTTTGTACTAGGAATTTAGAATGGCTTCTTTTAGAGCAGTTCACAATATAGAAATTACTTAGGTCCCTAACATAACTGAGCAGGTGTGTACTCTGAAGTCATTAGTAGAATTATCGAAAGAATAAGAGCTGACTGGGTCTTGTACTTCTTGAAGTTTGCTGCGAGAGCTTGTAGTCTTGTAAATGTCTGTACTGCAGAAGAAATATGATGGGTGAGACTGTGTCTAGGGGCAGAATGAAAATACTGCTAGTAGGATTCAGCTGGCCTTAATTCATATCATTGCTCCCAAATGTCCAGTAATGGCAACCTACTGATCCTAGTCCAGCTGGCAGCATGCGCATATAAAAGTCTCTGTGGAGATAAACAGCAATTAAATCACAGAGAGAGAGAAAAAGCAATTGCTATTGAAGAAGCTAATACTGGGAAATACCATGAAACCAAGTTTCTACTGTATGTGTAACATCATTTCTTACAGGCTTCATGCTGCGTGCACCAAAGTAGAAAACACTGATCGCCTAAGCTTACTGGGGGGAAGAGGAGGGCTATAGAGCTGGATACGATTTACACTGCTCAAGGCCACAGTGCCTGTGCTACTGTGATGGAAAGACATATGGTGCTTGCTTGAAGCAAGCTGAATACAAGCAGAGGTCAGTCTTGCACTGGTGAACAGTATCTTGCATGCAGATATACAGTGCTACTGGAATTCAGCAGCGGCTAGCACAGTTTGTTTTCTATTGTGGACATTGTAGAATTAGGGTTACAAGATGAAACTATGTTCATCACTGGAGAGGTTACCCTGAAAAATATATTTGTCAGATGCAATGACAGTATAATTTCTGTCATGGGAATCTTATGCCTTTGTTAAGAATTTGTGTTTCACCAAAATATGATTCTACTAGACACTGCATTCTTGTGGTATTTGAAGGAAATAGAGTGGGTTAATACCCAGGAAATTCCTGCTTAGAGAATGGAATTTACTATTTTGGTTATTTACATTGAAGTATTTTTTCTTCTATAAAAATGTCTGTAAAGAAAAAAACATCCTGGAGTGAAATGTTATTTACCTATATAGAGGATTTTTAGAGGAATTTTGTTTTCAGCTAGTTTCACTCAGCCAACATTTCTGTTGGTTAGCATTTGGATTTCGTTAAAAATCAGAATTTATGTTTCTTTCTTGTGCACTCTCTAAGTTTAACTCACATAGAGCCCATAGATGGTAATTTTGTTTCCATCCTGATACAGTAAAAAATAACCTCTTCGTATTAAGATGACTTTGCTTTTTTGTAAAGATGTGGCATGCAGGTCAAAATCAATATGTATCCAAATCCTTTGTGGCAAGAAAAGATGGATAAAATGCTTTGAGACAAAATTTTAAAAACAAACACTGTAATTAGCTTTTATTTAGTCTTTTTTTTTTAAGACAATGATTTTCATTTCATATGGAAATGTAGATTTCTTCAGAGTAATTTCATGTTCTTTTTGGTTTAAAGCAACTTTTTTCCTTTGATTACTGAAATATGCAGTTCTCTCTATTTAACACGTAATACCAAATCAACATACTTCCCCCTTCCTTTTTTTGCTGATGACAGTCAGCAGAAATTGTGTTCCAAAGTGCCCTGAGAACAAGGGCATTGATCTCAAGTGAGACTCTTGTGCCACCTTCCCCTTGTCACTTTCAGCTGTAATTTGTTAAGATATCAGCTGTAAATTATTAAACACTTTATAAGTATAAATAATTCAGCAGTCAACAAATAAAGTGACAGCCCATTAATCAGTTTCCGTACATGTACATAGGTGGCATGCTGTGGTCTGTGTTGGGGTATGAATTCTGTGGAGGTGTGTGTGCTTTGCTGCAGTGCTGCTTCTCACCTCAGGAAAAGGTTTGAGTTCATCTTCTAGATTTGTCATTTGTCTGGACAAGAAGAAACAATTTCTTCCTAAACTCCAGAGCAGGGTCTGTGGCAAACTCTGAGGATTTTATTGTAAGGGTCTTTAGTTTTGGTCTGGGTTTAAATCTTCTAAAGGCCAGTCCAACTTAGAAACACCAGAAGTCAGGTCTGTAAGAGGGTGCACTGCAAAATGATATGCAGGACCACTTCTTTGCTATAGCAGGCATCACCTGAATGAGAGAAGCAATGTGCTATTCAAGCTGCAGTTCTCGTTTGCTGCCCATAAGGTCAGGAGGCTTCCCCTCCTCAGAATTTCAGTAAAGTTATTGTCACACACAGGCAGCATGTATCAAGGAAAGGCTCTTGTTAGAACACTATTCCAAATGCAAAGTGTTATTAGGGTTTTTCAGTACCAAGAAGGCCTGTTTCATGCTCCTGAAATTCTACCAAGAAGCCATCAATGGGCAAAAATGTATTTTCCTCCTTGGAAAGTAAAAAATAATAAAAAATGCCCTTGGACATTGTTATCCCAGTATGCCATGAATATTCCAAGTAAACCTGTGCATGAGGATTATGCACTGTGCTTAGCCATGTTGATATTTTGAAAATAAAATCTTCTCTGGAAATGTTTGAAGAATTGCTGTGTGAATATTTGTGGGTTTAAATCACCATATGACAAACATAAATGTACAGTGATCACCTGTAAGCCCTTGTTTACAACACTGCAGGTGTTGCAAATTTGGATTGGAAGTAAAATGTTTCCCCAGTAAGAATGGGAGAAATGGTTCTGTAACAGCTTTCCATTCCCATCTTGCATAGACAGTCTGGGAATTTTTTCTTGTAATGGAGAGACTACAAAGAGGCAACTGAAATGATCCTAAGTCGAGGATCAATCCATCACATATAGGAAAAGATTATGTATGTGTCAATCTCTCTTGCTTTTTGATGCAGAACAAATGGATGTTACCCTTGGTAAATGGTTTATATGAATGCCAGTGCAGCGTTTTAATAGAACAGGCCAAGGACAGGGAGACCTCAGACTTCAGCATAGTCAGGGTTTCTTGCTGGATAAAGCACTAGACTGGAACTTGCAAGACCTAAGTTCTGCTCTCACCAAGCTGTTAGATAACCTTGAGCAAGTCACTTTACCCTTACATAACACCCTTATAAAGCTGTGATAATGATATTGACCTCTTTTGTTTCAGAGCTGTGAGGTCTAGTGGTTAAAAGTCTTGCTTATGAGCAAGGTGGTGGTTTCACTCTATGTGCAGTTGGAACTTGGATGACACAATTTTTTGGACCACATACATGCAAGTGAAGAGATTCTAAATTACACTGGTGATTTAATTTGCATAAGTGCTTGAAAAGAGAAAAGTAAGCACCTGTGATGAAGCTGGTCTGAATAATATGTAGCATGTAAGTGCAATGGCACTAACAAGAAAATAATATGGTTCAGAAACTGAATATGAGAAATGACAAGCAACTGGCAAAGGAAAAACCTTCACTAAATTGAATATGATTCCATGGTGAAACTGGGTAAACTATGCAGATTTTGTAAAAAATAAAACAATATGGAAATTTTTCTTACAGTGGGATCAAATTAAATGTGTTTTATGGAATGCCTAGACTGAAGTGCTCGCATGTAAATAGGGATTAGGTTCTGATCCTTCCTGCTGTAGAATGGATGCTAAAATCCATTGTCTGGTGCAGAACTTACTAGCTGGGACATGGGAGTTCATTATCACAGGGCAAACGGAGGGTAGGGGAAACATATATGAGATATTACTTTTCTGACTATTAAAATATAGTCTCTGGTCAAAGGATTGGGTTTGTTGATAATGAGTGCTTTTAAGGTCTACAAGGTTACGATGTGGCATCAGCTATATATAAAATGCTAGTACCGACTCTCTTGAAGCAGAGCTCAAGGTGAAAGTTAAACCTGTTGTGGAGCAAGGTGGCTGAAAAAAAGTTGCAAGGCCAATTGACTGGATCAGCAGTATGGTGGCAGTTAGGAAGACAGGCAAACTTATGATCTGCATCAATCCAAAAGACCTCAATAGCATACTAAAGTGCTTATAGTGTTCCCTGCCAACAGTCACTGAAATATTGCCAAATCAAGTGAACACAATAGTCTTTTCAGTCATGGATGCCAGAGATGGCTTCTGGCAAGTGAAACTGGATGCAGCAAACAGCTACTTGACAACTTTCTGGACCCTGTTTGGGTGCTATCAGTGGCTGACAATGCTGTACAGAAAGGGAATCGCTTCAGGGGGTACCAGGAGAGATTGCACACAACCCCTGAGGGTTGTCTGCTGCAGATATCAGTGCAGATGACATTGTTTATACTCGTGTGGGAGGGCAAGGATTGAGCTACGGCCAACCATGATCACAAATTTGCTCTGGTAGAGACAGCAAGAAAGATCAGTCACAAGAAAACACAGAAATAGCTGTACTGGCTCAGAACAAAGATCTCTACCCTCATGTCCCGTGTCTAGTGGTGTCTGGTGGAGAAAGTCAGGAAATACAAAAACATGTCAAGTACCCAGTCATAATCCCTAACATTTTTTCTGCACTGAATTTTTGGGGAGGCAGAGATGCTTGTAGAGCAGTACACATACATACCCCCTGCACATTCTTACTACCATCCTCAGGACCACCAGAAGCTTGTGAGACAATATTTTTCCCTTTTTTTCTTTTCTTTTCTTTTCTTTTCTTTTCTTTTCTTTTCTTTTCTTTTCTTTTCTTTTCTTTTCTTTTCTTTTCTTTTCTTTTCTTTTCTTTTCTTTTCTTTTCTTTTCTTTTCTTTTCTTTTCTTTTCTTTTCTTTTCTTTTCTTTTCTTTTCTTTTCTTTTCTTTTCTTTTCTTTTCTTTTCTTTTCTTTCCTTTCCTTTCCTTTCCTTTCCTTTCCTTTCCTTTCCTTTCCTTTCCTTTCCTTTCCTTTCCTTTCCTTTCCTTTCCTTACCTTTCCTTTCCTTTCCTTTCCTTTCCTTTCCTTTCCTTTCCTTTCCTTTCCTTTCCTTTCCTTTCCTTTCCTTTCCTTTCCTTTCCTTTCCTTTCCTTTCCTTTCCTTTCCTTTCCTTTCCTTTCCTTTCCTTTCCTTTCCTTTCCTTTTCTTTTCTTTTCTTTTCTTTTCTTTTTTCTTTTCTTTTCTCTTCTCTTCTCTTTTCTCTTCTCTTTTCTCTTCTCTTTTCTTTTCTTTTCCTTTTCTTTTCTTTTCTTTTTTTCTTTTTTTCTTTTTTCTCTTCTCTTCTTCTCTTCTCTTCTCTTCTTCTCTTCTCTTCTCTTCTCTTCTCTTCTCTTCTCTTCTCTTCTCTTCTCTTCTCTTCTCTTCTCTTCTCTTCTCTTCTCTTCTCTTCTCTTCTCTTCTCTTCTCTTCTCTTCTCTTCTTTCTCTTCTCTTCTTTCTTCTTTCTCTTCCCCTCCCGTTTCTTTTCTCTTTTTCATTTTTCATTTCTCTTGTACCAAGGTCATTTTGATGACAAATTTCTTCCCACAACTGTTTGGAAAGATCTTATTACTAGTTTTAGGGGTGGGAAGCTATTTATCAAAATATTTTTAGCTTGTCTTGACTTTTAAGTCAGCTTTCTAGACTTCAAGATTTTTCATTTGGATCATCTTCCATCCTCCATTAATTGAAAAATTGAGTGATTTTTTTTTCTTTTTTTTTGCAAAATGGAATAAAAGATTGTAAGAAATTTCTTCTTAGAACCTAATAATTCTATGATTAAACTATTATCTAAAGATATCTGTTATTTGCTCATGATAGATTTTACCTGAGTTTTCTTCTTGGGCTTTTTTTCCTCTTTGTGTTTGTGTGTGCAATCATGTAAAGATTTTTTCATTTGTTTTAGATAGTATTTATTTTTATTTATATTCACAGTAACATCTTTAAACCATCCATCATCTGTATTTTAGTCCTCCACTTTTTATGTTGTCCTCCTGTTTAATACTAAATACAATTGTTATTTTTTTTTTTTTTAATTAGCATTTCTTGAGTTTGAGAATGTTGTGTTCACGCTTTTACCATAACCAATTGATGCTAAATTTTTGAGCCAGGGCTTTCTTTCAGGTCTAAACAAAATATGGCTTCTGCTGTGGATTCTCTGCCTAGCTATTCCAAGTATATTATATAAATTGTTCTGTGCCTTGATGTTACTTTTACCCACATGGTAAACAGAGTGCCCCATTATTGTTGTGCTTTCTGCTTTGACATCAACCCCTCTGAGCTTTCTTACCACCTCATTGACACTTCATAGCCCTACATAGAAGGACAGCAGAACAGTCTTTTTACTATTTACTTTTTCCATTTTAGGAATGGAGTTGAAATTCTTCAGGATTCTACTTTATTTGTGGATATAAGAAGCTTTTTGGTCTCATTTTTCTTTAGGGTTTTTTAATGCACTGAGTTCTTTTTCTACATATTTGCTTATATTCCTGAATATAAATATCATAAGGGAGATACAAAATGGTTTTAGTAGGAGAATAATTCTAAACATAAAAAAGCATGAAATCAAATAAGACAAATCAGATATAAACAACAATAACAGTGAAAACTCTTTATGGATACTCCAAGATTACTTTTCTGAGTTGTAACCACCAATTCTGAATGCAGAATCATGTAGGCTCCATCAGTATTCACCAGAAGCATTACCTTATATTTTTCCACTAAAGCACAACTGCCAACCTTCTGTCCACCCATTTCTGTAGGACCACTTTATGCATCCTCAACATTTGCACAGCAAATCTTTACAGAAATCAGGCTCTTTCTTATAGAATGCTTGTCAATAGTCTCAGCAATCGTACACTTTCCCTTACAGGAGATGGAAGCCTGCCTTTCCTAGGATCACTTCCTGAGACTTATTTTGAGATGGGTTTTGCACTGGCAGTCTGCCAGTCTTCTGTCACAGTGGCTTTTTGTAATGTAGTTTACAGATCTTGGCCAAGAGTCCTGCAAGTTCACACCTGAGTTACTTCAGAACTCTTGGGTGAAGGCCATACAGTTTAATGTCTTACTTTTTACTTCTAGTTAATCTATCTGGCCTAAAAATGGCTTCAGCTTAATAGCTGTTCAAGCTCTTGCATAAACATCCAAAAATTGGACAAAAAAATCTGTTCTGATGTGAAAGCAGACCCTGTTATTTCAAAGGCTTAAATTCAAAATTAGTAACAAAAAAAATAAAGTTGCAGTGTAAACTGAATTGAAGGGAAAGTTTCAGAACATAGTGGGAACAGAAACGGGAGTGTTCATTCACCTGTAATATAAATCGATTCTTGCCTAGCAGTTACACAGTTACAGTCTTTAGGTTTCCTATAGCATTTCTAGTTGTAACTTCTTTGTGTACTTTTCCACACATACAATTGACCTTGCATCAAGCACTCTGCAATAAATTTTCAGAACTGGCCCATAATTAAAATTGTATCTTGCATACCCGGTTTTATTTGAAAATTTTTCCCTAGGAAGACAGGTAGATATTTATATTTGCCTTCTGGAAGATGAAGAATAACACCTGGCATGTATTTCTCTACAGAAAATGTTTAGCTTCACATCACACATCTTCCTTGTTAGGAAATGAAGAGTTAATTAATCTCTCCTTAGCTGTTCTCCATTTATAGTTCAATCAGGGAGTACATTCTAGAAGATTCAAATCCAGTACAGTTCGTAGACACTGTAGTAATTTTGTACCACTATATCACGCTACCAGAGGGGATATCAAGATTAGAGTTTTAATGCTGAATATTGAACACATCAGACTGAAGATGTGGAGTTCTTAATTGCCAGAGTGGGAGTGTCTATGCCCAAAATAATGTTGCAGTGGAGAAAGTTCACTCGGCAACTTGTAAGGCATAGGACTGGTTTGTTTTATCTTTTTTTACACTTGGTAAAATATCTGAAAAAAGAAAAAAAATAGTTTCATATGTGCTGAAGAGTCTCGGCCACTGTATGGGAGAAGGGAGGGTTATATTTGCTCAAACCAAGAAGAAAAGGAAGCCTTTATTTACCCAGGTCACATTACTGAGATAATCACTCAAAACAGGGGGATCTCTTGACTTTTTTTAATTCTCCTGCTGGAACAATATCTAAATCATCAATGTTGTTATCAGCACCTTATCCTAGAAAAATCTGTTGCCTCGTTTGTAGGCCTTCTCCTGGGCACTGAATATTTCCAAAGCTTCAAGCAGAAGAGGGAATTTGAATTGCATAAAATCTGGAATAGCTAGCTAATGGGGTAATGTGCCTTCTAGCAAATTTTGCAACAAAGTTCTTCACTCCTTCAGGTTTTATGTACAAATGCCCAAATAAATGCAGCTGAGTTTGGAAAGAAAGAAATATCAACAAAATATTTCTGAGTTGTTTGCACTGGTTTTGATGCAATGATAAATAAAAATTCTATGTTTTATTAGACTGAGCACCTTTTTTTTTTGCTACTTTAGTTTTTGAACTGCTCACTTCCTCCCATTCCTCACCCCAAAAATAACCAAGATTCCCAACATAGTCACACGGATCTCAATAAAGAATTAATGTTTTGTGATTTTTGGATAAGGCTAATAATACCTCTGGGGGAAATCTATCCAGCTCTTTGTGTTTTATATAAAATATGATAGTATAGCAAAAGGGGAAAAGATGGGATTTTTAAATTAGAACCTGGAAACAAATTCCATTGCAAATTCCATTATGAAAAAGAAGGGGAAAAAAAACCCGCACCTTTTTATCCTGCAGAGAAATAAAAGACTAGAAAAACAGATTTTTTCCTCAAAAAAATAATGACATTTTCCCCATAATGCTTTGGGCCAAATTATTTTACTCAGTGTAATTTAAATATTTTATTTTTATTTCCTTATTAATTATTTTCTCTAAAAGCAATTTCACTTTGGAAAGAAATTTTGAAATAAACATTCTATTAAAAAAAATGTCAAGTAGGGCACTTGGGTGTTATTGAAATACCTAACTTTATTTTCTAGCTGACACACTTCACAAATGCTGTGTTTTTTTATTAAAATTTTATGTTAAGGAGTTTAAAACTGAGTGATTATAAATTTGTAAGTCAGGTCTATTTCAGGGGAAATGTAATTGTCCCTAAAAGAAACAGGTGGTTGGGCACATATAGCTTGCATCATACTGATCAGGAACTATTAAAGCGATACATGGAGCAGTCTTCAGTGTGCTGATCTACTTCCAGTTTGTGGGGAGGATGCATTAAATTTTTCGGGGGGGGGGGGGAGGGTTACATTCTTCATTTCAATGATAGTAAGAGTTAATCTTCAATAAACACAAGATGTCTGTGTTCTACAGACTAGGTCCAAACTGTGGGATCCATGCATGCTAAAGACCTAATCCTGACAGCTTGACTGCTACAACTATGGGGTGCATTGTGCTTTGAAGCTGCTGATAATTTAGAGCTGATGTCTGGAAATGTTACATGGCTGTTGTTGTTTATTATTTGCATTCACATCAGGCCAAAGATGACAGAACTTTACAGTGCAAAGTAGTGCACAAAGATCACCAAAAACATCTCACTCTTGAAGCATGGAGAAATAGATTCAAACAAATAACCAAGTGCAAGGAAGCAGTCAGACAGCATTACTGTGTTAGTAGACCTAGTGAGCAATCAAGATTTCTAAGTTGCACTGAAGAAGATGACTTTATGAGAAACTGGAAGTTTAATCATGTTTTAATATTTTTCCAGAGAAATTATCTTTAGTCTAATTGAATGACTTGGATAAAAACCACATTTGTGTTCAAACTGAAACTTAACAAATGAGAGAAGGAATATTTGCATCAGTGATTTACCAACTCTTTTCTCTAACAATAATGAATAAAAATTAAAAAGTAGCCCAAGATAAGCAATAAGGTGATATGAGAGTGTAAATTTATATTTAATGCAATAGTCAGTGGCGAGCCCAAGGAAGGATGCAAAGGCAAGGGAAGACTGGCACTGATGAATTTGGCAGAGTGCATCTTACAGCAACAGTCTGAGTTGATATGAGTAGGGCAGTGTCACAAGGCCGGAGTGAATAGTGTGACTGTAATCAAAATTAATGCTAATAAGCCCTTACTCAGAAAGGATGATATCCTGGCTATGTCATGCAGAAAATGGATGGGGTGACAAACAGTCAAATTCAAAGATCAGGTATGCAGATGGGAAGTGGGTGAGGCACCTGCATCTACATTAATGCTGAGAGCCCACACTGGCCAGGAAAGCAACTTATTTTTTTATAAAAGAAATGCTGCAATAGTTGTTTCTGTTGATAGTAAAGAGGAAATCTGTGATTACATTATTTTCTTCTAAGTTATCTGAATTCCAGTTTGGTTAGGAAAGTGAGGTAGATCTTTGTCTGATATAAATGATCACCACTCTATTTGGTTTAATGATTATGGTAGTCATGACAAGTTCACTGTGGACTCTTCAGCATGAGGTTTAATCTTACACAGTTCAAGGAAATATGCAGACATCTGAACATACTGCAGACATTATGCAATTCATATATATGAATAATAAGAAGTAACCAACATCAGCATTAGAAATATAAAATGTAATTTTGTATTAGAAAAAAAATTAATCTTATCTACTTTGAAGATAAAAAATAATTTTAATAATTTAATATAGTTACATTTGTTAAAGATTATGAATTATCACCGGCCCCTTTTTATGGATAATTTAAATATGACTGGTTTTCTACCATTGTAAAAAGCTGAAGCAGGTTTCAATGATAGTTAAAAAAATACAACCTTTAGAAAGCTTTCCACTTTGTATGTATTTAGAGACTTAAAATGAAACAGCATGCTATTTCAGATAGGCATAAAATTAGAAACACTGACTAATGAGATGTTATGTGTTATGATTTTTTAATGTATTATTTATGGAAAACTTTTACCAGGTTATCTATCACTCAAAATAAATGAAAGATAACCATTTTATTAAGCATATTGTTGTGCTTGAGGAATAGGTTTTGCATGTCAAGAACAAGAAAACATGCATGCTATTTTCACTTTATTCTGCATTGGTAAATCTGTGCTTCATAAAAAAAATGATATAGAGGAAATAATTTGAACTTAGGTATAATATTCTTTCATGTTAGAAATTCAGAACAAGTCAGACACATTAAAGATATGAGACAGAAGGTGCAAAAAAAAGGACAAAATTATTCCAAGAAGCAGTAGAATATGGAGAGAACCCAAAGATCTCATCTGACCTTGGCTAGAGAGCATTTTTAACTACAAGACAGTGACAGTTTCTGGAAAAAAAAAACAGGGTTATGAAAGAAACCAAGAGATTAAAAGTTGCAGGATCATTTTTTCAATCTAAACTATAACTAAAGCAACACATAATGTTTTGCATGCATGTATTTCAGTGGTTGCCTTCAACTTTCAGAAAGACAGATCTCACCACTGTGAGACTGTGAGTAGTCTGTACCAGTCTCTCCAGACTCACACCTACCTGCTCCTGTTGCAAGTACCACAGTAGAGACTAAGGGCCTGTGCTGTTATATTTTTAAACACATGGAAGAAAAAAAAAGATGACTGAAATAAACAAAGTGATTTTGAGCCACTGGTAGCATTCTATTGTTGCTTGAGGATAAAGCTTGTCTGAACATATGACTAGACACATGGGACTGAATTAGTTATCCACAGGAAACCACAACTAAGTGACTTTTTATTCCTTATAGGAAAACATTAAAATAAGACACAGGCAGCCAAATTCTGTAATGCATCCAGTAGACATCTGCAAATTTTTTCTTGCTATTTCTCCTTATTTTATAACAAGGGATGTTTTCAAAATTCAAAGAAATTTGAAAGAGCAATTATCAGTTATTGCTTAAAGTACATTGAAATGACAAAAAAGAGATTGCGACAAAATATAATCAGTTATGTAGAACTATTATCCAGTTATTAAGATTTAGGGTATTCATGACACCTCTAGTAATCATGTAAAAACTTATCCTTCAGCAAGGAGAGAGAAAGGATCAGAAAACTTTATGAGTACAAACTGCTTACTCTGCGACAAAGGTATATCGCTATTGTGTCATGGATCTTTGTACAACATGCATAGCAGCCCAGCTCTATGTAAAATAGAGGAGTGGAAGCCCTGTCCTTGCTGTCTGCACTTACAAGGGCAGAGTGTTTAGCAGAAACAAATAGCTATAGCCTGTAATCAATAATTACCAACAGGGGAAACTGAATGTAATCACTGAACAAAAAAGGTTATTTAATCAGAGGTATTACCAAGTATTATTCAATATTTAAACCTTTTTGAAAACTTATTTTTCTATTTTGGAGTTATATAGTTGTAAAATATTTTTTACTCAATACAAATCTGTAATTTCTGAGGGTCCCTGAAACTGAAGTGGACATTTGAACTTGATGACTCCTCTAAACTCATTTCTTCATACCACCTACATGCCAGCAGCTTCATTTTTTGATTTGTCCTTCAGATCAACAGAAATAGATCTTTGATTCATTATGTTTTAGACTTGCTCTTCATATATCAAAGTTACAGGTTGCCTTAACAAGACATTTTATCATATTACCTTTTAGTTTTTTTTTTATTAGAAATCCATTTTATCTCTAGTAATCACTTTTGTTGGTTTTTTTTTATGATTATGTACTGCCTGTGGGCCACTCTCCTGATACCTGTCATGTCTGAATTTTGATTCTAAGGTAAACAAATCAGTAAGTAGTCTGAGCATCTAGGGTAGTGAGCAGTGTGAAGGCTTCGAAGCAATTCTTTGGGACAGTAGCATTGATTAACTTTTCCATGAGAAACTTAGGACACTGAAGTAGGGCATTCACTTAACCAAATCTCTACATCTACATTTAAGCTGTCTAGACTTTATAGCCATGGGAGAAGAGTAGGTGGTCTAATGCAATACTTCAGTTAATCCCCCTGTAAATACTCAAAATAGATTATACGATTTGCACTTTGGAAGTACATTATCCATAAAGAGAACCTACAGTAACAAGGCTTGATAAAAATGGTCACTGTTAGATTATAGGAACCTTGTTCAAAGGCATGGGAGGAGAGCCTCCTCCCAAAATCATTGCACTTGTAGTTGTTGAATTAGTAACCAGCAGTTGTGGTACACAGTTTCATTTCTGTAACTTGTTATGGCTCTTTCATTATTTTAAAATGTTACTGCACGAGAGCAGGGAAAACTGAGTTTCCCTTGCCCTTCACAAACAAGTGAAGCTTTGAAGGATCTACATGCAAGTCCATACTTCAGTGTCTGGACTCCTCTTCCTTCAGTACAACAGAGGATTTTGGAATCTGAAAGCAAACTTCCAGATTGCAATTTTCTCTTCGGACTTAATTTTGGATAAAAGGATTACTGTGTCTACAAAAAAACAACATACTGTGGTTGATTTTTTACATTATTCTCTCCAGAGATCCAAATATTTTCCTATTCAGCTCTCTTATCATCATGATTTTCATTTGTACAGAATTTAAGTGACCTTTGCAGAGAATGACAAGTCCTGGGCTCTTGGAGAAAATGTAATTTTGACATAACTTCATATAATTTCAACTTTTTTCTATGAATGGAAAGAAACTCCAAAAATCAGGAGTGAAGAAAATGTGTTGCCCAAATTTTATTTCATTTTAAAAGAGTTTGCATTTTTAATTCCACATCCACTTCCATTGATCCTTTCCACTACTTGTTGTTTGAGGCACTTCAGTCAGTGGATTTAGAATTTATTGTATAATACAGCTGTTCTTTTTCAGACAGCAAAAACTTTGTTAACCCACTTTTGTAAGACACTGTTGAATGTGGTCAATCTAGGAAACCTCCCCAAGTTCATTTTATCCCCATCCCCATTCATTTTATTGATTACTGATTTATTGATAGATAGAATATACTAATTGAAATACTGAGTGCTAATCACCATTGCTGTATAGAGTTAACACTGGGCAGGGAGGGTCATAGTTAATCCTTACAGAGTTTGGCTTCCAGTGATGTGAAGAAAATCACTGGAACAGGTTGCCCGGGGGGGTTGTAGAGTCTCCTACGTTGGAGATATTCAAGGTCCACCTGGACAAGTTCCTGTGTGATATACTCTAGGTTACCCTGTTCTTGCAGGGGGGTTGCACTAGATGATCTTTTGAGGTCCCTTCCAACCCTTGGGATTCTGTGATTCACTTCAGTAAAGCATGCATAACAGTAAAAATAGGGAATGCAAAGGGTTTACTGAGCAGAGACTTTTGCAAATGCAACATGCATTTTCTACTACAGGACCTGCTGTGTGTAGAAATCATAATGAAATTACGATTTTTCCATTTGTGCCTCAGAGAGAAAGTGAATAATAGTAATCCTTGGAAGTGTTGTACTCTGGCATCTTTGCACTTTGGTGTCTTGTGTGCAGTTTCTTACTCCTAAACTTGCTTTTTCCTGCCTTCCTTCTCACTTGTTTGCAAAGTGGAGTGCACTGGGTTGCACTCCAGTCCTGAACTGAAATTTCATGTTTAGCGTCTGCTTTCAGAATCAGCAAAGAAAGAAGATGGTGCCTTTTGTCCCTGGTGACTACAGACTGTCAGGAGGGGCATAGGACTAAGCAGTGGCATATTGGATTGTTGATTTCAATGTCCTTATAAAAAGGAACTCCATAATGTAATCTCACTGAGATGGTTACCAAACTTTGTCTTGAGACTTTAAATTTCCCTTTATCCTTCAGACCCCCTGCCAATACTGCTGAAAATTTCCATTGGAAGGTGATTTCTCTAGCAGACAGGAACCTTGTGGTTTCTAGATTAAATTTAGTCGCTAGTTTATAGCTATGTATTTTTGTTCTCACGCTTTGCCTTGAAAAGGTGGGGGGTTTATTCCTTCCTATTGTTTATCCACTGTTATATTTATGAACAAGAACTCTAACAATCCTTCTATTGTTATACCATTTAATCTTGACTTGAGTCTCTAGTTTCTTAAGTAGTGAACTCTCCATTGCCTTATTGTACAAATAAATCTTCTCAATAAAAGTTCTAGTTAAAATCTGCCTTTCTTGAATGTATCTGTAGAGAGTGTTCTAAACAAGGTCTAATGCAAGGGTTTTGATACTTGTTGATTGCTGGTGGAACTCCCTCCTCACTTTATATACTCCAGAATCACAAACATGTTTGCAGCAGCTGCACTAGATCGGCAGCTTGTCATCATTTTGTGACCTAATAATATGTTTGAGCCTATTTCTATTCATCTACAGCATTCCCTTTTCTAAAAAAATCAGTGCCTCTCATCAATGAAAGATGTTACCCTATTCTAGTACAATGAATGTTTGGTAAATAAATGTGTTTTATTCATGTTTTGTAGTTACATCCATGTTTCTAATTTTTATTTTCCATTTATGTTTGCTCTAAGCGTGGCATGTTTTGATATGGCTAATCTGCTATCAATTTGCCGTATTCATTGTCTCTACCTCTTAAAGGTAAGTGTTCTGTTTATTCTTCTGAAGCTATACAATATTTAACAAAAATCTTTATTGATCATAAGACTAGGGTAGATGAGGGTCACAGACAAATTTAAGTTGGAAGGGAATTCTGGAGGTCTCTAGTCCTACCTATTGCCCAAAGAAAGGATAATCAGGTTCTTCAGTCTTGTTTTGGCTAGTTCTGGTTCTGGTTTGTCAAAGTTCCAAGGCATGGAATGGTGTTGTATGATGGAGACCACCCTGTACTTCAGAATGAGCACAAGCTCATGGGGGTTTTCTTCTGTTAAAGTTATGACTGTGGAAAATGTGAAATAAGGCATATGAACAGGCAGACGTTTTTCTCCCTGTATTCAGGCAATGCAGCTTTGCTCTAAAGATAACAGGAAAGAGGGAAGCTGACCCCTGCCCAAATAATGCAATGAGTAGAAGTGCTGTCTGAAAGCCAGGCCTGACGAGAAGGCACACTGACTTCAGAAATTTTCATAGCAGGGGATTCACAAACATGGGACTCTGAATGTTTCCCCTCCCAGATCTCTCTCCAGTGAAGATAATACTGCAATTTTAGAGGCAGAATCACTTCTCCATCCTCAAAAATTCACAGAAGAGCCTAAGAGAAATTTGAATCGTGTCAGCATTTGGCAAGAGGGTAGAAACAAGGAAAGGCTTTAGATCCTAGTAGTGGCTAATAAATGAATGATTGTTCGGCATATCTTCTTTATTATCATATGCCAGATTTTCCTTTTTCTGTCCCTGGAAAAAAGAGTTTTACTCTATTATTTCTCAGTTAAAAGCTCTTATTGATCAAGACTGTCTTAATCCCAGAAGGCAGAAAGATGTGAATATGTAATGTTGGAGCTCACATTGGAGCTGAGATTGCTGCTTAGGGAATCTGGATACGTAATGTGTGACCTCTATATCCCGTCAAAGCAGCTCAATATATGACTGTCATTATTTTTTCTACAACAGACTGCTCTCATACGGGTGATCAAGCCAAGAATCACTCACAGAAATTTATACATTAATTTTGAATAACAAATATATTTGAGAAAATTAGTCTGTTTGCAGATAACTCACAGTTACCACTCTGTGATAACTCACAGATACCCCCTTTTCATTTACTGGGAGTTAAAAGGTTGGAAGCAATGATTTTGTGACTTTTTTCTCTAAGTTTAAGGTCATTTGGGAGCATGCATTTATAAGACAGAATTTTTGCTTCCTGTGGGTTGGAATTTTTTGATTATTGAGAATAAGTATGCAGTTTTAAGGATCAAAAAATTATTATATGCTAAGTTCCAGGTAAGAAAGTTTTAGATTTTACCATTCTGGAATCTGTGACTTTCTCTCACAAGTGAAAAACTACAGTAAAAAGAGACAGCACATAGTCAGTACAGCAGAAATTGTACAATGTACTGCATTATGCAGTTTGATGCAGTATATTCTTGAAATGTAACCTTGTGCTGAAGTCCATTGTATCCCATCAGCTTTACACGTGTCAAACCCACTGAAGACTGTTGGAAATATGCATAAAGGGAATTATATCCTAACAGAGTTTCAGTCTAATGAAATTTCTCTAGTGAAATACCACTAGGTATCCCAGGCAATTGCTTATAAACAGAGAAAATGAAACTTGAAAAATGACGGTCATATTTTTTTACTTACAGCTCTGCGCATCATCTTTGAAGAAAGAGAAGAAGGAGTTTCTATCTTACTCTGGCAATATATTTTAACGTAGAGAATATTTTATTAAGTCTAGAAACTTTCTAAACAGTTAAAGGAGTAATAGGGATTGAATTCAGATAAAGATGCATTCGATATGCTCCATTACAATTCTTTACAGGAGGGAGATGCTGATAACATAACTACTTAAACTGCTTGAATCATATCTTCTCACTCCTGCCATCTATCATTATAAATACTTAAAAATTAAAGTAACATCAGTACAAGTGAGGATGACAAAATCTGATACTTGGGCTGATGTCTGGTCAGCAGTGTAGGATTTTTAATTTTATTTTACTTAGTTATATTTTTTTAAAGCACTGAACTTGCTTTATTCACAATTGGAAAGACAGTTGAAGATACTGATGGAAACTTGGAAGGTTCAGAGATCATTATCTGTATACCTCTGGCTTTAGTCTGATCTTGAATTGATATACACAAGCAAGACAGAGCTAATACAGTTTACTTTTTCTTTCTTTCCTCTTTCTTTTTCTTTTTGAAGTCTTATAGTCTTCTGGATCAAGTTATGGTCAATTTTTTATTTTCAGGTTTATAGGTGCTTCCTTGAAACTCCTGGTTGGTCAAAGCTACTTCTTTTGTCCACTTCCTGAGTTTACTGCTACACTAAATCAGGCAGAAAGCTTATGCTGACATCTGCAAAAAGAATTTCTTAGAGAATTTCGTGAGTTTTTTTTTACAAGCTGATTCTGCCTTTTTCCTTCAGACCTACAATATGTGCTTTCATTGTTCCCACACCAACTTATGAATATGTTGATGCCGTTTTCTCTTTTTTTAAGCTCCCATCTGAGTTCTGTTCATCACAGATGTTTAGACACACAGCTGTCCATCTACAGTGGTTCTGCATGAAAGACCATGGCTGTTGTGTACAAAAGAAGGGATTCAGGCAAAATGTACTATAAATAGATAGTATTGTCTGCCTCTTCATTCTCCACTGGAGTCCTAAGTTCTGAAATTGGAATATTTTGCTACTTTATCAAAATAGTTTTTGCCTTCTGCCTCTGCTGAACTATAAGATGGAGCACAACCTGAGCATTCATTATGACTGCTATTTGTGAAAGGTTCCCATTCTATCTGAAGCGAGGAAGCTGGCTATTCTGGCACTGCCCCAGGGTACATGTACTGCATGGTGAACACAGGCGCTATTACATAAGTGACATCTTCACCTGTACGAACTGCAACCTTCACATAACATAAACTGTTTAAAAATGCTTCAAGGTCATGCTATTAATGTCTTAAGCATTTGATTGAGGGAACAGATCAGCATGCAGCATGATAAACCCCTTTGAAAACTGTGGAGCAGCAGCATAATATCTGAGAGCATTGTGGCAAATTGGGAAGTTGAGATGGAGCTGCTAATTATTCCAAGGCATATTTCTGAAAGGACAGGAGGTGTGGGATGTTCTCTGCCAAAAGCCCCTATTTCTTGAATGCTCTCACCATCTCCATATGCACATATGAAACTTTTAAGCTATGCTGTGTGTGTATAAGCTGTAGCTAATGTGGTCTTATCTACTGCTTGAAACCTTGAAAATTAGTAAGATACAATTCAATAATGATGAGGGCAGCAGTGGAATAATTTGGGTAAGACTAGATTATCAAAAAACAAAGAAGAAACTGCAATTAGCATCTGTTACAGACCCCCAGGACTATAAGAGAGTGAGGAAAAATATTCATAGAACAACTCTGGAGTAGTTCAAAACCACACAGTACTGTCCCAGAGGGGATTGTAACTGTCCAAACATCTGTTAAATTATAAAGCTACTGTAAATATAGATCAGAGATTCCTATGCACAAATGAAAGTGTGTGGATCCTAAGATTCCTAGCTTTAGTAGTGGAGTACTTTATTATTAAAAATATGGTGTTAACAAGTTAATATGGAGAAGCTACTCTGAAACAACAGAAAACATAGTAAGAATATGTGAATACAATTGGAAAATTCTAGTGAAAATGTTTTAGTTGAAGTCAGGAATATATCAATAAGAAAAATCACATCCCCCCAAAAAGAAAACTTTCCAGTATGAGACTAACCTTTACAATACAGTGCTGTTGCAAGAACAGTATAAGAAAAAAACAGTAAAAAAATTGACCAGGAAGAGCATTCATGAATGTTTAAAAGTAAGGGTCATTCAATAACAGGCTGAGATGTTGTTAAAGGTTTCATGATAGCTGTACCAACCTTTAAAAAAATTGCTAAAACTGGATAGAGAGGCATTCTCTGAGTAAGAATTTTCCTTCTTTTTTCAAAGTGCTTGTCCCTCTATTTTGTCCTTTTCCTCTATTTTTTCTTTGAAAAATAGGAATTGTTCCTCTCCCACATCAACAAACACGAGTGGTGGAACACCAGAGGAAACTGTGTGATCTGCTGACTTTTAAAGATGTCTATCTTCTGACTCCTGCCTTCATCTGCCAATCAGGCTGAGCAAATGTTTGGCTTTGCGGATGTCTGGGACAGTTATAGAAGACTTCTCACCTACGTTTTTATAATATGGTTTCCACAAGAGTTTGAAGCCAAGTGGACACAATCGTTAGTGATGCCCAAGTTTTTCAGTTCCCTTTTGGAGACCTGTGGCACTTTCATAAGATTGAACCAAGCTTTCAGGTTTTATTTTTGATGCTTCACACAGATACACTAGGTGTCTCAACTGAGATGTTGCTGCTTGACCTTCATCTCATTGCTCACCAAAGGTAAGACAAAAAAAAAGTATTTCAGTGATCAGCGAAAATTTCACTGGTCACTGAGTTATACTTAGTATTTTATTGACCATTTTGGGCTTCTTCCAGCAGTGTGAAAAGGTACATGCTGCATTTTATTATGTTAATGAGACATGAGAGGCACACATAAAAAAGCACTTGGTTCACACTGGGTATCTGTGAGAGGTAGCTATATTTAAATATCTGTAGGTGGTTCAGTAGCACAGGTAATTGAGTTCCAACATATTTCTCCTTTGAGTCCTTCCAGAAGGATGGTCTGTAAAGTAAGAAACAAGAAAAATACTTTTAAGGTGCTGATGTGTTGTTTGGATATCTTTATATTTGAGCTGTAATGGAAACATTTTGTCACTCTACTATTGTATTTCCTTTCAAGGGAATATTTACATATCCAAAAAGAAGACCTCTCCATGTTCAAAGATAAGTAGTTTAATACAACCACTTATGTTGTGTGTTTATGCAGGTGTTTTTCAGAAGAGCAAAATGCTTGTAACAGGCTATGATGACATGGGCATCCTGAGTATATAATTTTTTATGAAGAATAAGCCCCTTGGCAATTACAGATGTGTTAGTGACTTTATGTTTCCACTGACAATATCTCAAAATCCGTTTCGTTCTGTGAGTTTCTAGTTTGCAGAGATTTTTACAGAGTAGAGAAGACATTTTACAGCACTTTCATAAACTACAGTTTCATGCCCTGTTTTTATTTATTTCTAATAACAAATTTTTGTCAGGCTCCAGAGTGAGAAGATATTAATTAAAAGGCAGACCTTCAGAGCTCCTTATATTTTATTTCTTTTTGCTTTTCCTATGCTTGTTTAGTTAATCTTATATTTGTCATAAAATGTCAGATAGTCAAGAATTCAGTTCCCTGAAACCTCAGTAATCTACCTTCTTCGTTATGGTAAAAATGCCCTAGTCAACCCCCTCTCAGTCAAATTGTCACGTTCTTCTCCTCAGGTATGATTTTGGATCTTGTTCATAAAAACTTCTTCCATTATACAGCATGCCAAAGTCCTGGTCATGGCCATCTTTTCCTTTGGAATTCATTTGCCCTTGTGGTTGCTGAAGCCATTCCCAGCCTTCTGCTATTATTTTCTATGAAGCATGGCCATAGTTTTCCTGGATGTACTGACGGCTTGAATATCTTGCTGCCTGGTTTAGACAGAGTTCCCCCTTCAAGTGCATGTGCAACTTGTGATCCTGAACACCTTGACTGCTACTGCCTCTTTCTTGACTTATCTCTGCCTTTTTAGGTAATTTCTGTTCACATGACCTACAGCATTGTACTTCTGTCCCCTGGATAGATCTCTCTCCTTCCAACATTTTATTTTTATGAATCTAGTCACCCTCTCCATAAAGAGAGGGGAAAGAATTTATTTGCTGAAGAGATTAAATTTCTGGCAACTCAAAGCTGTTTGTGACTTTAGTTTTAAATGTGTGAAGTAACTGTGCCTGAAGAAATGTTTAGAAATATTCAAAAAGCTCTGCCACTGGCTTTCTCCTAACTGATAAGGCTTGTAGCTCAGACAGCTCAGTTGCCTGAGGCAACTTAGGAGAGGCGAGTTCTGCCTCACTGTGGGGGCTGCTGTTTCACTCCACTAGGTCAGGGAGGGAAAGTAGCAGTGGAGGTAAGACAGAGGCCTTGTAGTTGACTGAGGCTGCGGCTCCAGTTACCATTGAGAACAGCATTATCAGCAGAGGATGTTAAGAAACCCATCCCCAAATGTCATATGGTCTCATGGCTTTACAGCTGTGATTGGAGGAAAGTCAGTCTGCTCAGGCAGACATGCCACTGATCTGAACTTGGATCTTTCATGACCTGAGGGAATGATCTAGCCACCTTGACACTGGATAAAAAGGGAGGCAAAGAGAACTGGGATCTCCTTAAACACACAGCCCTGGAGGATAAAACAAGAAATCCAGGAGTTTACTAGCAGCAAAGTAACATCTGCTAAAATGCATCCAAGACATAATCACACTCCTGTCTTGTAAGTGTGATGCACACCTATAACTTCTGCACATGGAGAATGTACAGCTCAATTGACAGAACAGGCAGCGGGTAAAAAGGAAAATAAAGACACAAAGACTGCAAAATATCTTGTTGAAAGTATTGTCACAGGACAATGACAGAGATGGAAGTCCTGTTTTTTTTTTCTGTTTTTTGTTTCAGCTAATGATAGTCTACCCATCCTTCCAGGTAGCAGTCGAGCACTCCACTTAGATTGTCTTCTTATGTTCGTGACACATGATACATAACCTTTTCTCTCGATCTTTCCTCCCACACTCCCACCTCCTTGGATTGCAAAGCACACTCTGAATATTATACAAAAATGTATTTTGTGTAATAATGGGGATTGAATTGTGATATACGAATCATGTTAGGAACATTTTGGGGCCACTCATGGACATAAAAAATGTTCAAAGGCCAGGTGATTATTAAATAAAGGTAATTCAGTTGTGCACTTTTACATAGCATTTGGTAAGGCTTACAACCCCTATGCAGTTCAGATATTAACAACAGGAGCTGATCTCCCTGCCCCAAATGGGGGTCTCACATAAGCTGAATGGGTTTTTCCTCCAGATGCCACTCCTAATGCACAAACCTGAGTCTTATAAAAGCTACCGCCTTTCCATCCTGGATGCTCCAGCGCCTTTGCTCGGGGGTGGGCACAGAAACAATGAGCTCACTTTTGGTGTTTGCAGGCGGGGATGAGGGAACATCAATCTTAGTCATTCAAAAACAGAAGGTTGCATTCAAGATGTTGGTTCAAGAAAAACACAGAACAAAACGACATCTATTTGTGAAGTTGAAGGAAAGCCTGTTTCTGCCTAGCACAATGATGAAATTGTTCATGAACAGTTCATACTTTTCTGTGACACCCACAGCATTCATTCTTTCTGCTCTCTGAAAATACTGCAGTGGTCAGTGGAATGCAGGATTCTTATCCGTACTGCTGTTAAACTTGTACATGTCAAATGAAAGAAAAACAATTAATTTGATTCTTGCATTTCCGTGATTGTTTTGTCATGTTCACTCAGCCAAACAACTCAGTCTCTGCCATTCTCCTCCCACTGTTCCTTTTTGTCCCTCTCCCCCTCACTGTCTCTCAGACAAATCTCTTCAGTGTCCTTTTGGACTAGGCAATCCTCTCACTAGGGCTAGCTAACGGATTATGGCCTATTGAGAAAATTGTATTAGGGCAATGACAGCTTTAGGGTGATTCTAGGTATCATTCTGCTTTAAAATAAGCTAAATCCATACTTACAAAGCATGAGAACTGTATTGTAGCAGAGTGGGGACCATAAAATGGTGTCTGGACACTACATCTGTAGGTGGCTGCATGTATTTCAACTTGTATCTTTATTAAACCCATTCAGGGATCCACAGCCCATTCTCCTGATTTATTTATATTCTGACTCTACAGTGTTTTCTCTGATCATGCACTAGGTTTAAGTACTATGAAAAAAGCTTTTTTGCAACTTTTATGTTCTGTGCCTTCTCTCTCCTCAGCCATTAGACATTTTTCTGTGTTTGTATCCATTACAAAGGAAGAAGTTCCTCTGAAATTACAACTGTGTTAGAAGTGATGGACCTTGATCAACGGTGAGAGCAGCATTCTTCAATTGTGCTCAAGACATTCAATAGGTGTTAAGCAAGCACTTGTTATCTGCACTACTGGTGATAGCCAAGACTTACTAACACAGTAGAGGTGCTGTTAGTGCTGCTCATCTTGCTCCCTGCAGCAGTTGGCAAGCACTGCCAGTCAGCAGGGAGCGGTTAGGGTGAAGGAGACCCAATCAGCCATGCTGTAATTTACATCTGATTGATGAATGCATGGAGAGTGTGGAAACACCAATTAGAAATAAAACTGTGGCATTGAAGGATCTGGGGATGTGCTGTTTCTCTTACCTTCTCCCTCCTGAATATAACCAAGAAAACTTGGAAGGGCTGGCAGTAAAAAGAAATTTAAAAGACCCACTCTGTATTCATCCACAGCTTAATATAGACTGCATTGTGATGTTGGCAAAGGTTTGCAATGTGGAGCGAATAATGTTTATTTTGCAAAAGTTTTACTTATATAAATTTAAAATTAAAATATGCTTCTTAAGTAAAGGTAGAAATATAAACCATTTATATTATAATTTTTGTCATAGTTCCTGATTATAATAATTATCAAAAATTAACTTCAGATATAGATTTTTTAAATTTATTTTAAAAAAAAGTACCAGAAATAATTTTCATACGCATCTTTTTAAAAATATACTGGGTTTAAATACATCAAAATAATTTTCAGCTTGTTTGTTCTAAGGGAGTCAGCCTTGCTTTAGTATTGTGTTCTTAAGCCAGGACTGCCAGTGCTATGATTTTGATTCATACGATCTTCTGTATGCAGTATGAATCCTTCCTCTCTCTGTGTGTGTGCTCCCAGTACAGTATTCAATACCAATTATCTCAGTATAGAAGAATTGGAGTTACTGATTATGCTGTGTTAGATTTTGAAATTCCTTTGTAAACGTGTAAAGCCTCTAAACATCTACCATTCCCAGTACCTTAACAGATTCATCCTTCCTCTGACCACGTAATTGTTAAATTGTGCATGCAAAATGGCTTGAGGATAATCTGTCCCTTTTCCAGCAGGTTATCAGGGAAAACTTGCCAGAAAACACTGAGTTGTTTATGTATTCTCCAGGTTAAGAACTCAAAGGTCAACAGTTGCCAAAAGCAGTTTCACTTAGTAACTACTACTTTTCCCAAGCTCTGCAACCTGCCTCACCAGTGATCCTTGTCGTTTATTAGAGAATGTGTACATATGCAGCTCTTAGATCTCTACCCATAGGCAAGTAATCTTGGTTTACTGAAATAATCTGTTCACTTTCTAGTATAATTAATCATGATGATTAATTACCCGTGTAAACAAATATTACCTGTAAATATGCTGAGCTGATGTTGTAATGTTATTGTTTCTTTGTTAACACTTCTCACTGACTGAATATGCCATGCAACTTGGATGACTGAGAGAAAGCTTACAGCTTACAGGGATTGATTCTAGCCACTTTGTTTCATTAAACAGCTAAGAATAGGGTTGGTTTTGTGTTTTGTTTGTTTCTTTCTTAGTTTAAAAAAAAAGAATATACATTACACTAATTTTTCTAAATTATAAGATCCAGTGTTATCAAATGTCTCGATGTCATCTGTCTTAAAAAGCTGGATTTTGCTTTGAAAATTTCTGATGACATCTTATTGATTTAAAGGAGTTGCTCCTGTTGTATGCCATTGGAGAGATTAAAATCAAGGTTATCTTTCCGAGGGTGGATCTGTTTTCTCTTTGATTTACAGGTTTTGTAAACTGTTGATTTAGAAACAGATTAAAAAAATATATATAGTTCTCATTTTAACAGTTGTTTTAGAGGACAACACTTCCAGGCAGCGGGTTCTGTTAAAGTTGGTAGAACTTTCTTTAGATAAAAGGTGTTCCAAAGTGCTGATAATAGCTTTGTCTTTTGCAACTACTGTTAATACTTCTGTTCACTTCACAGGAGTTCTGTTTTTTCCTGAGCACTTACCTTTGGCAATTCTGGTGTTTAGCTGAAGTTATCTTTTAGTCAAAACTGTCTAATAATTATTGTTCAAACCAACTCAGTGCTGACAGTACCCAGATGGAAAGATGAAGAACAGAAGAACTTTATTCAAAATTCTTGTAGCTCAAAAAGTAAAGGCATTTATGCTAAATCACTTCTTAAAGCATCCAAGTAAAATTACCTTGGTGTTGAAACTTGCAGTGCATAAGTTAGGAGTTTTAGGATACTGCTGTTTTTAAATGTATGCATGTGTGTGTAAAAAAAATAATACTGAAGACTTATATTTTATTTAAAGTAGAGTGCTTGCAAAGCAAATGTAAGATTTGGTACAAAGAGACTTGGACTGGTTTTCTTTTAATTGTGATGGCATCATCAAATCAAATAATACAGTTAATGAACATTAAAGCCAAAAAAGAACAAAAGGAAACAAATGGGCAATAATGGGAAAGCAATAGCTGCAGTACAAGAAATGAAACTAAGCAGATAAAGCAGATGAAATATCATAGAGCTTCTGAAAGAAATGAAATGAAAACAGATTGTTATCAGATCCTTTCTCTTCCACAAAAGTTTGATATCGTTTCTTTGGGGAATAGTTTGCAAATGGTATACAGATTATGTGTAACACATACACAAACATGCAATTTGCCTCACTTACAATCTGTTCCATGATCTTTGTTCATACTAAAGAGAAAAGACAAGGTGCAGATCTTGGAACATGAGGATTAGGAAATAAATCAGAGCTTCAGTTAATAGAACTGTGTTGGGATATTTACAATTGTAAAGGTTTGCTGGTTTTCCTTCCTGAGTATTCCAGGCTTTCTGCTAATTCTTGCTTTTAAATGTCTTTACGGACTGTTTGTTAATATATTTTAACATAGGCAATTAGCAACCAATAAAGATAATCTGTGTTATATGTATTTATATGTTATGTTATATGTATTTAATTTTTTTCCCAACATAGAAATATTAAAGTAAATGAACTCCCTGTGGCACATGCAGCAAAGTATTCATCCTCTGATTGTTGCTTGGGCTTTGTTAGATCTGAGTATCAGTGAGCAAGCAGGATTAGAGAGAAACCTGTAGTTGGAAAAATTATATGTCTGAAGTATTAACTGGTATATTCAATGCTTCTTACACTCTCTGTCACCAAACATGTTATCTTCAGGTCTGCAACTGAGTTGTATTTAGCCTTTTGTGGTTGCAACTGTTTTCTTTATAGCTAAAAGTCAGTTTACTCTGTACTGTCCATGTGCAAGATGGAGTGAATGTCTCCCATAAATTGCTGTCAAAATCCCATCATTTTAGTTACTCCTATTCAACTTCATTTCATACATACCCCAGCTGTGCACTGCCACTTGCCACTGACTCCTACCTTGTCCCATTTTCTTTACCCCTTTGAGATTGCATACTTGTGACTGCACTGAGCAGCACCGCATTTTGAAACTCATTGTACAACATTGTCCAGCACAAGCCATGCAGAAACATGAGTGGCTCAATGCAGATCCAGAGCATGGTGGTCAGCCCAGACATGTGGTTCCTGACCAACGTTATTGTGTCTGATACAGGCTGCAGGATCACTGGAGTAAAAATGCAGGACGTGAATCTTGGCTGGGAATGGCTAAGGAGATTTTTTTGTCATATCATAGAATTTGTGCTCTTTATGCCAGATAAATTCTGATTCTTACTGAGATACAGCTATGTTGCTGTGCCTACACCCTCTGGTCAAAGAGAAGGTTACTGCAAACAGAGAGTATTTTGCATTATAAAGGCCAATCCAGTGATACTGTTGATTCTTCAGATCTGTTTAGTAGTAAAGTCAAATCTTTATTGCAGATAATGACTATTCTTAGGGAAAGTATGAAAATGACAGCAGATAGCAGGAAACAGTCTTAGCTGAGTTGCTTAATCCTATTTTAATGCGTATCTCAAATTATCCAGTAAAAAATAGTCCAGTGACTGACCTCTCATGTACAAAATAAACAACGGCACAGTGAAGTGATGGCATAAATGAGAAGAAAAACACATGCCTTGTTTAGGAATTACTTGGCCTTGTAGATTTGATTATACTGCCTATGTGTATGCACAGTGATGACTGAAGAAGAGTCTGAAATTATTGATACATATGCTGCTTGCTAATTTTTACTTTTAGATGGGATTAGGGTCTTGTGAAATGGGAACAGAAAGCAAGCATGCAATATAGAGTGGATCATACAAATAGTAAGGTATTAAGTGTCTTGCATATGTATTTAAGCAGGATTTCCAGGTGTGTGCTTGCAAATAAATATGCTTCTGTTAGAGACAGATAGCAGTAAAAGTCAAACAACTTTTTAAATATCAATATTTAAAATATTGGGGCTGGTGCCATCTGAAAAAAAAAATGCTGACCATTCATCTGAATAAGATTCAGAACTAAAATTTCTGCTAGGCCCCATATTAGCAACAGAAAAAGCAAAGCATGTGCTAGATGATTGTATGCACAGATGTGATTTCTGTGTTTTGCTTCACACCCCCCCAAAAAAAAAATCCAATAAAACATAAAATTCTGTAACTTGCTAAAATCTAGTAAAAATAATGGCACAAGCTTAAAGTATTTTTTAAATATTTTTTAAAGTAACAGAAAATTTATTATTCCATCTTAAAGTTGAATAGTGTTGCTGCTCTGTGGTTCTGCATGCAAAATTCATGGAAAGAAAAAATAATGTGATTGTCTTAACATTGTTGCTCTGTATATATGCTTTACAATATAGTATTTAAATACAATCAGCTTCATAAATATATGTCACACAATAGCTTCTCAGCTAATATATTTCAATGCAAAATATTACATATTTCTGCATATTAATCCTAGGGAAAAAAAATGTCAGTGCTGTACACTTGAATTAATGTTGTCACAATCATCTGGTCTATCTTAATTGTCTCAGGGTGTGGCTGAGAATTGCTTAGTACACTGACCCAATGAAGAAATGTCTTTTTGCAACACTTTAAGATTAATGTAGCAAGCCTTTTCTTTGGCCTGATGCACAATGAAGAACACTGGGAATAAAGGACTTCGCCTGTGACAACTACCTTGCATCTGCTTGGATTCTGATTTTTGGTATTTTTATCTTTTGACCTTTATTACAGGTTATGTTTCCAACATTGGTCCTATGCTCTGGCATCTCAACATATTAATAAAACTTGCTTGTGTTAATATCTTTTTTTTTTGGTGGAAATAGTCCTGAGAAAGGGGCAGTTGGAGAACCAAGAGATGCTAAGGAGTAAACCCTTATTGGTTTTTCTCTCTATTACTTGTTCTATTTTGTCCCTACCAGAGTAACCTCTCAGCGTCTACGAGGAAGTATTATTGCTGCTAATCATAGATTCACGGCAAATAGGGCTGGAAGGGAGTTAGAATGATTGTTCAATCCCTCCTCCTACCCCAAGGCAGGACTAGCTATACCTAAATTATCCCTGACAGATGTTTGTCTATCCTGTTTTCAGAAACCTCCAGTATGGGGATTCCAAAAGTTCCCGAGGCAGTCTATTAATTTTCTTCACTGCCCTTAAAATAAGAGAGATTGTTTCCTCTTTTGTCTTTTCTAATGTCTAAAGCCGATGTTCTATATTGCAATTTCAGTGTTATCCTCTGCTGCATCTTCTGCAAACAGGGACAGCAATCTGCAGTCTCTCTCTTTGAGGCCACCTTTCATATCTTTGATTTGATTTAAATATATTCATGAGGCAATAATTGCATGAGACAAAAATGGGTTAAGATTATATGTGGTCAGTGCACGACCTCTACTACAGTGAATGTCTATATCCTCTACATTGCCAATGGAAAGGCCAAGCAGCTGGATTCCTGAAAGAGATCCTTGGTTAAGATCCTGAATTTGAACTGAATTAGGCACCTGAAGAGTAAAGTAGGTCTTCTGGAGAGTCAGTGAACAGTGGTGATTGAAGGAAGAAGAGGGAATGAAAAACATACAAAGTTATCTGTAAGAGGAAACACCAACTGGTAAACAATCATGTAAACAAAATATTCCATTCCTAGAGTCCCAAGAAACCATTGTCTTCCTTGACATTATTGTCCCAGCAACCAGATTCATGTGCCAAAGAACTGAAGGGAGAATATTGATCTGTGAAATCATGGCCCTGCTAGAAAAATTCTGCTAGCTGCAAGGACAGATTTAAACCTTCAGTTCAGCCCCCGAACTTGAGCTCAGACAGCTGCACTGAATGCAGAGGTTGCTAAATAAAGTGCCTGCTCAGAGATAAACATGGGAGTTTCTACCTTCTTTGCAGCCTAATATTTAGGGCTAATAATTGTTTTTTTTTGATGGGCTTTTGTGCTGGTGTCGTTCAAAAAAAGAAAACACCAGCAAATCCCCCTTTTTTTTTTAATTTTTAATGCAGCTCACATAAGAAACAATGGAATTGAACAATTTCTGAACAACCATTAATATGTGACTCACATTTCAGATGATTCTACTTTGTTTTGGGCATGTTAGACTGTGTTCTTTTGATAGGTTTCATTTTTGCAATTGAAGAAAAAACAAACCTCACAGTGAGGTATTTGTAGAAAGTTAATTAGCCCATGCAAATTCACTAACATCTGTTTTCTACTTTAAAATAATTGAATTTGTCTTTTATTGTACAGTTAAAAAAAATTTAATCATTAGTAAAACTTTCTGCAATAAAAATGACCCAGGCTGCGTTGGAGTCTTCAGATAGGCTTGATCAACTTTCTTTATGCTGCTGACTGGAGGGGAAAAAAAGAATAAAAATAAATAAATAACAATTTAAAAAGTCAATTTTACTAAGTTGAGTACTATTCTAAAGACCTGGTAGCTACTTTGAAAGATGAAGACAGACTATATGGACTATATGCTCCTATTCCTTTCTTTAAAACACATCTGCCTCAAAGAAAATAAGTCTGAGCGAGCTGGTGTTATTACATTTTAAATATTGACCTTATAAAATCAGGCCATAATCTTGTTATCAGACTGATATAGAAGGAGGTGGACAGATTAAAGATCGGGAGACAATAGCGTTTTCAATAACTAAGCCCAACACCATTCATTATTACAGTTAAAAAAAAGTTTGTTCTGAATTGATCCTATTTAACTGAAAACCAAAGTGAAAAATTACCATACCTTCATTCCTTCTATAAACTGCAGACAGAAAATCAGGAGACTTCAGAACACCATTCAAATTCCAGATCTGCTAAAAATACTTTTATTCTTTTTTTTCTCTTTTCTGCTGTGGGCAGTCTATTGAACTGATTAAGGAAAGTGAGATAAAACTGGAGCCCTGTCCCTTCATATAAGATGATATAAGCGGCCTGCTAATAACATGGTTGTGTAGCGGTGAAGTCTGTGAAACCTGTCATAATCCAACAAGTTAGGGATTGGAATCCAGAGGGTATGGTAGCTTTTTCCCATTACTTACAGTTGAGTCACAGAATCACAGAATCCCAAGGGTTGGAAGGGACCTCGAAAGATCATCTAGTCCAACCCCCCTGCAAGAGCAGGGTAACCTAGAGCCTTGGGTGATATGGTTTAGTGTGAGGTGTCCCTGCCCATGGCAGGGGGGTTGGAACTAGATGATCTTAAGGTCCTTTCCAACTCTAACTATTCTATGATTCTATGGTCACACAGGAACTTGTCCAGGCGGGCCTTGAATATCTCCGACGTAGGAAACTCCACAACCTTCCTGGGCAACCTGTTCCAGTGCTCTGTCACTCTCACAGTAAAGAAGTGAGTCCATGTGTTTTTTTCCATGTTAGAAAGCTTTCTTAGAATAGAATAGACATCAGACCCAGACATCTAGAGATCTGCAGCAAAGGCAGCAAAATTTAGTGTTCTTGTGTTTCCTTTAGCAATGTGTTTTAATATGTCTCTCAACATGGCATTTAATTGTATATAAAATTTTTAGTAAAAATGTACTTTTATCAGAAATTCCTCTTAATCTTTCCAACTTCCAAACAAACTTTCTCAAGGATACTGCTGGGATATAGGGTCATGGACGCATTTTTATACACTTATTATAAGGTAGCCTGTAATTCTCTAAGAATCTTCTCTTGTGGTATTTAAGATGTGACTATTCAGTGTAGAGATACCTACCAATGACAGCAAAACATTCAGGTGAAATATAAATTGAAGTATTTAGAGGTGGAGATCTGTAACATAGTGACAATAAACACAGTTGACCCCTGAAGAATATTTCTGAGGACCATGCCACAAAATAAACAACTGTGTTCTTATATAACTGCAGCATAAGCATAAGCCACAAACATGAAAAATGTTCCTGAGAACATAGGTATGAATTTGCCAGCCAATATTAGAAAAAAAATTCCTATAAATTTGTTATGCAGTTATCACAGAATGGTAGCAGTAGGAGGGGTTCTGCTTCCTTGCATACATCCCTCCATGGAGGTGCTGCTAGGAGACTGCCTGTCTCACAGCCCTTGCTGAGCAGAAGCCACATGTAAGGTATATATATAAGCACTCTCATTAACCTATACTATTTGGCAATCGGTTACAGGGATCCATCCAGATAGCCAAGTTATGAAGGTAACATAGCTTGCCTGCTAAGTGTGCAGCATTTAACTGCAAAGTCTTCCTGGTTCCTAAGAATCCTTTAAAAAAATCTGTCACCTGTTTGGCTCACTCCTTGATTGATAGCTGTATGCAACTCCACAGCTTAGAAACATTAAAAAGTAAACATCTGGAATTTCTTGACAGGTGATTTTTTCCTTACTTGCAAAGCACCTGGGAATCCCTTAGTACATGAATAACTTTAAGTGGGAAAGCAGATAAATAACAAGCCATACTTTAAAATACTTCCTCAAGCGCATGAAGGTAATGACAGTCTTCCTGCCTTTAATTCCGATTATTGTCCAGCTTACAGGTCAAACCCTAGACAGAGTCAGAGGATGAAATAAGGTGTGCCCTCCCCGAGCCTTTCTGCTGCCATTCAATGAATTTAGCACTAGGCACCAGGTGCTTTGTGATCAGCTTCCAGAGGGCTTGGGCCAGTCAGCAGCTGTTAGCTATGGGTGTCAAAACCCCAACATCAGGCCGCCTTTGGATGGATGGCTGAAATTAAGGTTACCAGGTTGCTGGACCTTGTGGTGATCTTTCAAAGGTACCACCAGATGAGTCAAAACCAAGATTCTGGCAAGAAATGAATGGAATTTAAACAAAAAAAAATAATTAATGGAGGTGAATATTTTGATTCCTGTTGATGAACATCTAGCTTTGTGGGCCTCTCATGTGGAGAAACACATGCATGTATGACTTAGATTGTGCTGCTATTTCTGTCTTTTCTCGGATGTCTGTTCACTTGTACTTGAAAACTTAATCTCAGTTTTCATCTCTTTCCTTTGGAAATAAGCAGGGAAAAAAGTCATGCCCAAAGAACAATATATTTTCTTTTTAAAATGTTTTAATACCTCTAAGTTAAAAACAAAACAACAAAACAGCATTTTACATTTGCTTACATCCTTGTAGGAGGATAAATAACTACTAACATGACTATATATGGAGCTCAGAAGTATACAGAGGGGGATTTAAATTTTTCAAGAGTGCAGCTTCATTGATAGCATTCTTGATAGAATCTGAAAAATATGCTACCGTCACTCTTAGTGAAAGGAAAAAAGCTTAAATTTCTGATTGTTATGAATCACTTGGCAGAGATCACTGACGCATTGTCCTGATGATCCTGATCTATGCTCATTCTTAAAATCTGATTATTTACTCCTGAAAAACTTAAATAACATAGGATTTCCGTATCAACAGATTTCGTATTGGAAGCTCCAGAAAGAAAACCCACAAAGATTTTGGCAGTGACTGAAGAGTTTCTTTAGGCAAGGATCTAAGAACTCTTTTGCTTCGAATAAGAAATCTGGCACTTCTTTATTTTTTTACCTTTTATAGAAGAATTGACAGCAACTTCCAAATTGCATACTGAATTTCAGTACTTCTAAGAGTCCTGAAGTTAAACTAATTGTAACTCATTCATCCTGATCCTTAAGGAGTGCCACCACTTAAAATTTAAATAGAGAAGACACGAAGGTATTGACGCATTATGTAAGTGGTTTAGGAACATGACTGTTCTTGACTTTCGCATAGACTTGTGTTCTTGAATTATTGTTCTGCTCTTAAAAATCTTCATTCCTTCACACTGTTTTGGTGTCCTGTGCCCTTAACCCTGAAAAAATGTACTTTCTATCCCAGTAACACTAGTCAAGCAGTTTGCAGAAGCAACTGCAATATATCTGTCCTACCATTGAAACTAATAGCATTCTTAAAGCAAATGATGTGCACTAGTTTCTCAGTACAAGAAAAGGAGATGGAAACAAAATTACTCCAAACTAGCGTGGTATCTTAAACAGTATAGAATATCCTTAAAAGTTGGTAAATTATTATTTTATTCATTTTGGAAGGCAATATATCTTCATCAGTGAAGATGCAAAATGTAAAACCAAGACTGTAATAGCTACTTACCCACCCTTTCACTCCTACACACAGTATTTAAAAACACTGGAAACTAAAATTTCTGCCTCTTCTGTGGAATAGAGAAGTACTTTTTCTTAATTCAGATACCTGCAAAGGTGATTTATCAAACTCATTCTTCTTCATGTGATATTATAAAAGCAGATACTATGTTGAACTGATTGTCATAATTCTTCAAAGTTTGTTTTCCTGAGCGTTTAAATATCAAAAAGCATTGCTTGTGGGTATGTTATTACAGTCCTATACCTGTGTTTCCTTCTTAATGACAAAGTATGCATTTTCATTGAAAGTTGTGCTGATAAAACTGGTTTAAAGTAAGGACTTAATTGTTTTAAAAGCTTTTATCAACAGATATCATTAGCAAAATATTTTAATCACTATAGTTTATGTAGAGTAAATGTAAGCATTTATTAATACAAGCTAAGCACTCATTATAAATTTGCACAGAAAATGATAAAATATTATGTATGAAATGAATCATTAGCATGGACCATTAAGTCCTCTATTTTCCTTTAATTGAATTTGTCAGTAGTACCCTCTTTAACTGAAAACCAGTCATAACCACAAAATTAAATAATAATTAAAGAAACAACTATTCAAAGAGTTGCTTGGTAGCTAAGGTGCCATTTAACCAAAACAGCAATTTAATGTAAATTGCAGCCCATGTAGACGTAGTTCTGAAAATTATATATCCTGTGGTTCATATATGTTTGAATTAGCAAAACATTTTCAGCATCACAGTCTAGATGTTCTTATACTGGTTCTGTAAACATAAAGAAAGACTGAATAAATGGGTGAAAATAGGTATAAATAGACCTATGGCAATTAAAGCTAATTAAGACTTTACAGAAATAAACTGCTGTCTGTTCAGTAAATTTTTAGCAGCTTAGAAAATGTACCAATTTACAGCATATACATTCTGTCACTGTACACAGTCATTTTGTATAGATGTATTGGATGTGCAACCAAAAATAATGCTTTGCATGTCTGTGTTTTTTCCTAACTTTACCCAATTATTAACAGGTAGGTGGAACCTCCTGCTTACAGGGACTTCTTTATACTACTGTTTCAAAAAAAAAAAAATAACTAAAATATGAAATGCCAAATAACCTTCTCTCCCCCAGAAATGCCCAAAATACGGTAATAGTATCATCATTGAGAAGAAAGTAGCTCTTGTTCTGTCTGAATAAGCAGCAATGCAACTCAGAGGAGGTCCAAGAGCCTCCAATGTATATGGAGATTTGACCTTGCTACTTCAGGGTCAGGACACATGACTGGGACTATCCTTTCTTACCGCTGGTGATTCTCTGTCAGTTACCTCTGGGACAGTGGGGGTTTAGCCACAGATTTTGTTTTGCACAACCAGCAGGGGGAGGCAGGATTTAAGGAAATAAACTGGGAAAACTTCATGGAAGCAAGTAACTTTAAAAGGGGGGTGGGGGGGCGGGGGCGTGGCAGAAAGCATTGAACAAAAGAGAGAGGTAACACAAGACATTAGGGTTAAGCTGGAATTTTGATTGCTACTCTTGTGTTAATCAAACCATAACGTGCAGTTGCCACATGTGTGCAATTTGAAAGAGCTTGCATCAGTTTGTCCATTTTCCCAATGCAAGCCGCTTTTGCTGTGAATATACAGCTGTAGTAAAAATTATTTAATTTCCATTTTCTAGTAATGTAAGCTAACATGAAAGAGCAGAGCTGTAAGTAAATGATGTTACAAGTTTCAAAGAGTTTGTCTCTTGTTTAAATATTTCACATAATTGACTACTTGTGTGTAGGAACCAATGAAAGAGATGCACAGCTGGACTGAATGCCCTAAAATTATTTTCAGAAATACATATCTCATTGTACTTTTCAATTCTTACTTATACAGCTTTCATTCTTCTGCAGAACAATTTACCAAATAACTTGCGTAACTATTATGGTTAAATGTTGAATCTGTTAAGAGTATTTCAGGAAGATATTTTCAAACAGAAGGCCAAACATCTCCATGTATATTCATGTCTTCTCCATTATTGTTATAATTTAGGGGTTCAAGCTACACCGTGAAGGTTAGTAGTCAATATGTATGCTTGTCTTCACACAAGACCTATTTTGTAAAGCAAGAAAGGGTGCAGCCTTGCTGTGAACAGCAGGGATGTTCAGCTGCGTAACTGTGTTCTGCCCCAGTCAGGGGAAATGGCACACCCAAGGCCAGAGAGCTTCCCTGGAAAACCTGCACATACAAAGCTGCCTGCTGAATAACTGAATGGCTTGCAGATAGCTGTATGAAGGGCAGAGTACACTATGTGGGTGACAGATTAACATCCTGTTGACTAGCTGTGTGGATCATCAATGAGTCTCATCAGCTCATCAGTCCTTTAGTACCATCCCATAGACCCTAAGTGCTGCCTGCCTTCTAGATGATCTAGGTCTATTTATCTCAATGCAGTCTAGACTTCTCTTTTCAAATATGACTATAATGTATGTGCATGTTTGTTTAAAACTGCATAAATGTTACGCATATTTATTTCATATGTATAAATTGTTAAGAGCACATAGGCTTGAGAAGGAGATATATGCTACTATTTCTAGCAGCAGACCAGCAGTGCAAGAGGTTGCACCTAAGTTCCTGAGGTATGTGGTGTCATTTGCACAACAGACCCTATAGTACAGTATAGTGTGGTATGGTATGTTTTACCATAGTTAAATTGTCTTTATTATAACTTTCTACTCTCTAGTGATATTCAGTCCCAAAGAAGCATGCAGATATAACAGTTATTCATAATTACAGCTTTGACGAGTTATTTGAATCAATGTATTCCAGAGCACAGGAAAAGTTCCAGCCTCATGGCTTTGATACTGACAGATCTGGTGCAAAGTGGGTGTTTGGATACAATGCCAAGCATAATTGGTGCCAGCAGTGGAGATTACATGTGCTGGCTCTATGGAAGCTTATAAACTTACACAATTGTTGGGAATAAGGCCATGTATGGTAGTACACATGAAGTCAGAGCACAGCCTTCATGTGAAGGCTATATTATTAATTTGGTGTTGGCCTTCATTCTGCTTTTTGGAAATAAGAAGGAATAGAGCCCTGATTGCTTTGGTTCTGCACTTCTGTCAAGTTCTTCACTCAAATCAGAGGGTAGATGCTGGCACCATCCTCCAGATTCAGCTGCTTTTCTTCACCAAGTTTCAAATATAGCATCTAGAAATTTTTATTTTACCTCCTCCAGTAAGGCCATCTGTTCCCATAGCTTTCCCTCAAAACACCTGGCATTATCTTTTTCTGAATTTCTGGACTTCTATGATTTTATTTTTTTTTCTTGATTTTTTTTTTATCCTGTTTAGGGGGAAATAAAGATTTGAAAATACACTTTTTGGAAGAGCAGTATACATATCTTTTTCATTGCATTTCCCATTTGTTATGCAGGAAAGTCACAGGCCATTCTGGGTGAATCTGAAAATCCATTTCACCCACAGTCCTGCCAGGATCAGATGCCTAATCACAGAATCACAGTATCCCAAAGGTTGGAAGGGACCTCAAAGGATCATCTAATATACATGATTTACAAAGTGAAAAGGAAATGTGTGTTAAAACTGAGTGACAACAATTCCTCAAAGCTTAAACACGGATTGTTTTATTAAATTTGACTTCTTAGGGAAATGGTTTCATTCCTTTTCTCTGCAACCTTGGCACACTGATTAACAAAGTTTTCCAGAAAACTCACCATCTTAACACAAATATATTATTATTTAAATAACTAAAGGCCTTGATTTAAAATCACAAATTCACAGTCTGGAGATACCCCACAAACTCTTTCTGATTTTGCAGTTGCATGACAAAGATTTGAAGGTTTGATGGATCTAAGAAGGGATTTGTGGTCTGGAGAACCCAGTGAAATTCCTTGGACTGTCTTTTGCAGAATATCAGACTAGACTCTAGTGATCACTTAAAATAGAATAACTTAAAACAGATTCAGTTCCAGCAGTTTCTGAAAGGTCTGGTAAGACTTAGTGAATTAGCGTTTGGAAAGTTAGATCATATTCATGCTTCAAGGAGTCATAGTTTCTGTAGCCTTTTTTATGTGTGAATAACCAGGTATGAGTAATGTTTCTTGACCAGCAAATGGATATTCATTCAAGACACCTGAACTGCACCTGCTCCTCTACAGACTGTAAATTTTGAAGATGGAAGACTTCTTGGCTGGCAAACTGAAAAGTTTTTGATCCAGTGGCTGTCCCATCATCAGTACCCGTTTCATGTTACACTTCAAGTGAATCTGCCTAAAGTACAGACTTATTTCAGAGATAACATTTGGGACCAGTGAAAAATGCCTGGCTGATCCAGTTGTATAACTTATGCCAGCTACAGAGACAACCCCTAAGAAATTGTTACAAGCTTGTGTTACAGCACTTCTAAAAAGAGGGAAGGATGCTCCAGAGCCAAACCCCATCAAACCGATGTCTTTAATATATCATTTTAAAGATAAAGCACTGAAGTAATTTATAAACTGTCTGTCACCAGTGGCTGAACACCACCTTCTCTCCAAGCAAGCTGAATTACACTTGAGAAAGTATGTCCTGGCTGAGCGCTGAATATCATTCAACTTGCTGAAGTTGGGTTTGAAAGTGATACGGGCACAGATGCAGTGTTCAAAGGCCAATCAGCTGTGTCTGACACCATATACCACCAGATGCTTTTAGACAAAATACAGTACATGAAAGAAAATCAATGCATAGTAAGACTGATATGGTTTCTATCTAAAAAAGAACAAAATACCCTATAATCAACAATGATTTCTATGTTGAACTCTCCAAAAAGAAGCACCAATAGTAGAGACTATAGTATATGACCTATGACAGGGAAATGTGTTTGAGTTTGTATTATGCAACATCTACATGAACAACCAAAACTCCATTCTCATAGCAGAAGTTTTATTTCTGCTAGCAATGTTTGTGTCCTTGTCTAGATTAAGGGTTCCACTGAAGTCCAAACCATATTTATACCCATGCTTCTCAAGTTCTCAGATTACACTGCCAAAACCTAATTGCACACTAAACTGACTAAACAGCAAGTGTCTTTTTTTTATTTTCCAAAATCAAAAGTCCAGTAAACTTAGTGTAATTTGGAACAGGGTATAATTTGCCCAGTGTTGCAATCCTGTTTATTTTGTGAACAACTACACTTGCCCTCTCCAGGGACTTAATATAAAAAAAAAAAGGGTCGTTCATGCAGAGAAGTTAGTCGGTATTAAGAGAAAGTTGCCGGCAGATTACTTAAAGTAATCCTTTAGACTAGCTGAATGGAACAAACTGCATGGGCTTTCTGGGATCATTCCACCGAAAACCACAAGCAGTGTTGTGAATAAAGTGGAATCCATCCGACAGATTGAAAGCTGAGGTACTGACTTCTGGGGCATGCTGCAGCTGTTGACCAGCTGCTGTAAGATTTCCAACTACAATGGAACCATTTAATAAATCATCAAGGGTTCTGCATCCCATTCAGTTTGTTTAGCAAAAAAGAAGAGAAAATGAGCACTGACTTTTTCAAATGCTTACTTGAGAATTCACGAGCAGACTGACCAGCCTGGAGATGTTTGAGCTATGTTCAGAAACTGTTAGTGGCACAAAAGATTCAAATGAATATAATACTTAGCATGTCAACACTGGGAACTATAGATCAAAAAATCTCTATATATACCGTGCCTCAAGAGCTGCCCCACAACTCTTCTGTTGAACAAGTCACAACATGCAAATGATTTTGGTAAAGTATGCAGTCACCCTAGAAGGAAATGTAAAAAAAAAAAAAACATAAGATCCTGGTTCTTAGAAAGTTTCCTCTATCCCTCTATTTCCTCTATTCCTCTGTGCAATAGCATTTCAGTCAGCTTGCATGCTTCATATTCCAAGTAAGAAGCATGGAAAGATTTTCCAGATAGGTTCATAGAGATGAATATCAGCAAAAATGATGCTACCATGTATTAGATCAGCTTTTTCAATAGCAAGTTCATTTTTTGTGGGTTTTGTTGTTAGTTTTTTTTCCAATTCTGGGAGATACCCTTTTAAATTTGGCAGAGAAAAGTCTTTTTTTCCCTGTCATTATATGGAGGACAGAGGACATTGGATAACTCACCCTCTGCGCTGCATATTCCAGTTGGTTTTACAGGCCTTGATAAAGTAGATCCTGTACTTGAAAAAACTTTTGGTTTCTGTACTGATTTAACTATTGATAATAGACAAATTGCCACCCAGATATTCACCCATTACCCCTCACCTCAATAAGAGAAAAGAAAAAGGAAACCAGGAATAAGAATGCTTATGGAATGAAATAAAGTCAGGGAGATTGTTTACCAGTTATCACTGTGGGCAAAACAGACTTGTCTTGGGAAAAATTAATTTATTGCCTATTAAAATGGATTGGGTAGTGACAAACAGCAAACAAAAACATGCAAACATTAAAGCAATAATTCTTGTCCTCTATTTCTCAGGCTCTACTCACTTCTCCTTTACCCATGTCATATAGTGGGGATGGAGAATGAAGACTGCAGTCAGTATATAAGTTTGTTTCTGCTTCTCCTTCCTCCTCACACTTTTCACCTGCTCCAGCATGGACTCTCCATGGGACCCTGTTCTTCATGAAATATCCACCAGCTCAACCATGAAGAATGTCCTCCTCCTCTTCCTCCTGCTCTGACCACGGTGTTCCCTCTGCTGTTTCTCCCTCCTGGTTTTTTGTGGGGTTTTGGTTTGGTTGGTGGGTTGGATTTTTTTTTTCTTTCCTCCTCTGCCTGTCCATCACTTTTGTAATTTCTTAAAAATGATTTTCCACAGATGACACTAGCTTGGCTGGGCCTAGATGAGCCCTGTGTGGGTCCAATGGAGCTGCCTGACACAATCTGTGTACAGATAAGTTTGATTGTTTTCTTCTCACAGAGGCCACTCTTGTAGCCCCCCATGGCTGATACCTGGCCATCTACACCCGATATGACATTATACTGGGGTGTAATGTTGCTGCTTCCATGGGAGAAGCAGAAATCTGAAGGACTGAAATAGTATTTTGTGAGGTTTTGTAGTGTGAGGTGTGTTTAAAAGGAGTATTGGTAGAAAAATCATTAACAAAACTCCAAGTAGATTTTGCAAAAGACAGTAGATTCTGTCTTCTATAAAATATAAATAACTTCCAGGCAAATTCAGAACAAGAAGGTGAAATGGAATCAGCAGTAGAATTCAGTGGAATTCCATAATTGCAATTATTATTGCACTGGGATGGGACACACAGGTAAACTGTAGATGTAAAGAATTATTTTTCACCTCAACTGCACCTAGCCATTTTTTTAAGTTTCAGCTCCCACAGCACTGGAATGGGAAAGATCTTCCTCCCTTGAGGAAGAGCAAGGTTGAGATCTTCCTTAGGTGGTTCAAGAAGCTGTGGGAGTGTTTAATCCTGATCCAGTATACTATTTGTTAGTTTGGGTAAAAAAATATTCCTCATGATGGTGCATTAAAAATATCAAGTAAAACTTAGGCTCCATTTTTCATGGGTAATTAATTTATTAATGGGATTAAATCCAAATCTCTTTGAATACAATTCCTGAATGTGTGCTCAGCTTGCACCTTTACTTTAAATTTTCATAATACATGACATATGTATGCCAGGCAGTCATTTTGTGAATGTCAAGCTCTTGATGGAAAATATGTCTGTCTTTTTTTATTCAACTTACCTTGCACAACCAGCAACACTCAAGACTAGATCTGCCCTGCCTAAACCCTTCAAACCCTTGCAGGTTTATCACAGAAATCACAGAATCACAGAATCCCAAGGGTTGGAAGGGACCTCAAAAGATCATCTAGTCCAACCCCCCTGCAAGAGCAGGGTAACCTAGACTACATCTCACAGGAACTTGTCCAGGTGGGCCTTGAATATCTCCAACATAGGAGACTCCACAACCCCCCTGGGCAACCTGTTCCAGTGCTCTGTCACTCTTACAGTAAAGGAGTTCTTCCTGATGTTAACGTGGAATCTCCTATGCTCCAGTTTACACCCATTGCCCCTTGTCCTATCCCTGGATACCACTGAAAAAAGCCTAGCTCCATCATCCTGACACCCACCCTTTACATATTTGTAAACATTGATGAGGTCACTCCTCAGTCTCCTCCAAGCTAAAGAGACCCAGCTCCCTCAGCCTCTCCTCATAAGGGAGGTGTTCCACTCCCTTAATCATTTTGTGGCTCTGCACTGGACTAAGAGCACTGTTGCTTTAAATATTTTTTTTTCCTAACAGCAGTGAAGAGGCTAGAAGACTGTAAACAGCAATCAGGCAGCCTGACTAAGAGCTGAATCACCTTCAGATTATCTTTTTCTTTCTTTTTCTTTATTTTCTGTCTGTAACAAAAACTAAGGGCTATGTTTCTAATATAACCCCATTGACAGACGAATATGAGATAGTCGGCATAGTTGTGCTTATCATTTTGTCTATTATTTCTTCTGGTGGTTGGTTAGAGAAGGATGCTCTGCTTGAACCTGTGAGTATGATTCTTCCCAGAAATTTTTAGGGCTTTGGAATTAGGATAAGCGTCTCTTTTTCTCAGAAGTCATTGAGCAAAGGATATCACACGAGGGTCTTCCATTGATTTCACCTGATATCTGAAAATAGTTTAAAAGTAGTAACATTCTGGGCACTCATTATCAACAGTAAATATAAATTCTTGGTTGACTGAGTTCTCCAAGTTTCTTAGAAGTCAGGATAGCTGAACACGGCAGAGAGAAACAGCTACTGAACAGTCTTGCAAGCAGACGTGGATAGAAGGCAAAACACAGTGGGGTGATGCTTTCTAGTGGAACATATCCATCTCAGAGTGAAGTATTCTTGCATAGGAAAACTGTAGTAATTCATATGTGGTTGTGAATGAGCTCCTAATAATGCTTACAAATTCTCTGGAGTTTGCAAAAGAATTCTGGCATTGTTCATTAATAAAAACCAGCACATTCCCTGTACTCCCTGCCTGGCACAAAGGAAAACTGATTCAGCCATTATTAATAGAGCCCATAATGAAATTACTTGCCTGTGGTGGGTATTAGAAGTAGTAACACAATAAAGCACAGGCAAATATAGGTAAGCATTGAACTAGGAGACTAATTTTGACAAAAGAATGAATTAAGTTCCTCACAAGGAAAAAAAAAAAACAAAACCAACCAAACAAACAAAAAAAACCCCAAAAACACAAAAACAACAAAACCAAGGAACCAACAGTGGAAATATGTTAATTCAGGTTGGCCAAAAAAATCAGATTTCCCTGCTTTGCATGGTTTGTACACTTGGCTCCTGCATGATTTATATATTTATTTTTAGACCAGGCCATTTAAAACCCAACCAATTGGAAAGAAAATTAATGTAGACACATTGAATATTTGTGGTTTTCAAACAGACCTGCTCTAATAAGTCCATGTCTTTACTGCAGTGTGGACCCCCAAGCTGGATGCAATGCCCCAGGTGGGGTTTCACCAGGGTGGAGTAGAAGGACAGAATCACCTTCTTCAGCCTGCTGGTCATGCATCTTTTGATGCAGCCCAGGATAATGTTGGCTTTCTGGGCTGCAATTGCACATTGCCAACTCATGTCCAGCTTTTCATTCACCAGTATTCACAAGTACTTCTTTACAAGGCTGGTATCCACCCCTTTATCCCTCTGCCTGTATTAATACTGTGCCTTGCTCTGACCTGGATGCAGGACCTTGCACTTGTCCTTGTATTTCTTAAGGTTTACATTGGCCCACTTCTCAAACCTGCCAAGGTCCCTCCATATGGCATCCCTACCATCAAGCATCTCACCTGTAAATGCATAATTATTCACATTAAATAAATCATGTCACAGATAACTGCAATTTATTTAGTAGACCAGTAAGGACCTTCATGTCCATAATTTCATTAAAAGGGGGTTTCCATAGTTGGCTATAAAGGTGTTGTATTCTTCTTTAGCATGCTAATATTTCTTCAGTGTGATTTTTTTCTTTTCCATACTGTCACTTAAAATCCATAAGACCATGATTTTTTTTTTGCATGGCTCAAACATTTTCATCACTCAATTCTGAGTGCAAGGTTGTTTTCAGGATCTTTATCTGAAAATGGGATGACATCTTGAGAGACAAATTTTAAAAAACTCTGGTGGTCCCATACTGCTACTGTGAATTTGGTTCCACAGTGTCTTCTTGATGGTGCTTTCATTGTCATATTGACAAAACTTTGTCTAACAGCCTAGGCAACAGTAGTGGCTAATTACTGTCTATACTTTCACTGAGTATTTCAGTCACATGAAATGACTGTGCATTGGCTTGCACATGTCACAAAGAGGATGCAATACCTTCCCATGAATTATGCTTTTATTGACATGTATTCTGTTATTCCTGGATGTCCCAGACCTGCAGCTTCATCTTGAAAATACTGTTTAGCTCCTGGAAAATCTGAAGCTGTCAACAGAGTGGAATTAGAAAGAACACAAAGTAAATCTACATAATCCTTCAGAGGTTTTAAATGATCTCCAGTATTAACACCCCACAAATTGTCAAATCCCTTGGACTAGCGACAGGCCAATGGAAAAAGCAGGTTGGCAGTAGAGCTAGTCAGAAGTTTTCCAGCAGAGCAAATGCTGATTTTTTTATCCTAAAAGGCTTCATTTCAGGCCCAGTTGGAATGAACATGTGTCAGCAACATAAATGAAGTCATGGCCTCACCTTTCATTCCGTGATGTTCTGTGTGATTTCCTGCTGATCTCAGATTAATTTGTCTAATAATTTGCAGTGATGTCTGAGCTTCCTCTAAAATGACAATTACTGATATGTAGACAAACATGCTAACTTGCCAAAACTCCTCATGGTTTCACTCATTTATCCTGCAGAAACAAAAAAGATTTATTGGCATCTCTTTCTCTGCATAATGCTTGGGGCAGGAATTCTATTATACTGCTATTGACAAAAAGTTAAAGATTGTGTTAGACTTTACTTGCTTGTCTCATGTGCCGAGGAATGCTTATGTATCTAAGCCTAAAATGATATAAGAGATATTTAGAAAGAAGAGGGTTATTGTATCATCAGCTAATAATTAAGCAGCATGAATTGGTTCTGGCCAATTAGCCTGGAAGTGTTTTAATTTTCTAAGCCAATAGAACCTATCTATAGCATTCCATAATAAAACAAATTAATTAATTTAATTAACAAAACATAAATTCTAAAATTGAGCATGATTTTGAGTGGCTAAGTACCCATGCCAAATGGTGTTTTATAATAATAAAATCTAATTCAACTGGTTGGCCAGATTATTCATATGGTTTCACACTTTCCTACTTGCTGGCAAGCAACAGGCATGCTTGGTTACTTTAAAACTTCTGCTATAAAGAGAGATTGCCATTCAATTATAGAGAAACTCTGGTGTCATGCCTGCTTTTCCGTAGCATTTTTAAGCTTTTCATGTAAGACGAAAGCAAGTGCTTTATATTTGTCGGTCTTTGAAGAGAAAATGCCAGAAAGGTGACACTGCTCCTGCTGTTAAAATCTAATGCAACGTCATAGACTCTTCTTTACATCTACTAGATCCCAGAGGCTTACAAGCATGAGCATGAATGAATTTGCTCAACCCTTGTCCCATGGGGTAAATCTATCTAGAGACACCAGACCACTAAAATGAATCTGCAGGAGCAAAAGGTCTACCAGGTCATTGCAGCAGTTCAAAACGTGCTGGTGCTAGTCCCAGTACAGTTACACCAAACCCAGAAATTACACAGATAAAATAATCTTCTTATTTTCACTTGCAAATTCTCAGTGATTTAAATTCATTATCGAACAGACACTCTTGTAAAGCTTTTTCTTGTGAGCTTGTCCCAGGTGCCTGATTGCAGTTATCAAACATACCATACTAAGTATTTATATAAATATATCATAAAATAATCAAATATGATGAGCTATTCCCTTTGTTCCTTTATGTTGATACACTTTTCACAAAATATTTAATATGCTTCTGAAAATGATGATGCCAGTGATAAAGCTAGTTTGCAGTTTCATAGATAATTTATGGAAGTTATAAAAAATGAACCAAATTGTCATAACAACATGACAATGTGAACATTCATGTTTACATAGTGTCCACATATAATACAAATACTGAATATTAATATGAAATGAGAATTTATAAAATTTGCAATAAACATAATGTAGAAAAAAATAACAACTTGATAAAATCTCTGCTTATATTGCAACCTATAAACAGATTTTACTTTATGAATGGCTTTGACATTTCCCTTAATGTGTATTGTTTTACATCTTTAACCACAAATCTTGGTATATTTTAAATGTAAATTAGATCACATCTACCCTGTTTCTTCTTTCAGATAAATAGTCACTCTAATTCAAGAGAAGGGAAGAAAGTCCAGAGACAGCATTTTAAATGTACTTGGCACCTAGTCATCCCAAGGGGTGCAAGTAGCAAAAAATGTCTGGATCAGATTTTGCCACTTCTGTTCTCAGGAGTCAGTGATTTGTTTGTTCAGTAATCTGCCGGCTTCCAGCAAACTGGCACTCAGTCATTTGCCTAAATATAGGCATTTATTGCTGTTTTGAGATACTCTGAGACATTCCCTTGAGGCAGGCAGATGGTATGAAGGACCTGTGGGAGACCCACAACTTCATGATGCTCCTCTAGACCATCAGCTATGGTCAGCCAGCAGCAGGGTATCTCAAATGACACTTGATACTTTTAGTCAAGTAGATCATGCCTATGATACCCAGTGGCATATCTCTTCTGAGGCCAACTTTGCACAGATTTATTGCCTCAATATGATGACAGAGGGTGTAGTGTCTGTCTGCTATTTGTTTTTTTTAGTGATGTCTTCTCTGTGGTTCATTGATATCTGGAGAAACTGAATGAATCATGAGGCCTGTGCCTTTGTACCATGCTAATACCCTGAGAGTATTACAGTTATAATATTTGAACCTTGCTGATTCCAGTAGTCTATTAATTATACTGCTAACATCTCTGAAGGAGGCCTGAGGTTTTTGTTTTCCTAGCACCTCCAAGCCCACTTCTTGTACTACCTTTTACCAAGCCCTTAGGCATGCTGAACTGCAAGTTTTGGTAGCAAATCAGTGCTAACAGAGACCACTAGTTGCCTCTATGCATCACTAGATTTGAAGCTTTGGGTCAAAATCAGAACACTGTCTAGTACTGGATAGCAGCTTCCTCCTCAGAGATTGCAGAGAAGCTGAATGTCACTTCATGGCAGAATTCCTCTTGGGCATCTCTGTCTCTATCCCTCTCTTTCTTTCTCTTCATTGACTGAGTAGGGACCCCAGAAATTTTTAATCCTGAACTTAGGTTCCCCAAAATGATTTTGAAATTTAAATGAGAGAGAAATAATCCTTAAAGACATGGTTCCTCATTATATTTATGAAATACTACATAAATATATTGTTAACTGGTCTCATGAAGTGTTAGTTAAGCATATGAAAATTAAGATGAAATATTGTTTAAGAGTTTAGGCATTTTTATTATTACTACCAGGAATATGAATTTTGGAATTTTTAAATAAAAATATTTCAGCTGAATGTTGTAAGTCATGTCTTCTCAGTTGCACAGTACACATGCTTTTTAGCACTCGGTTTGTGAATTACCCATATATAACCATGGATGAGGGTATCATAAAAATAAGTGCTTTGTGTAATATTAAACCTTGAAATAGTATTCAAATACCTTTAACTTTCAAAAACTTTGTAGATGAGCAAATGCCTGAATTCAGTTATATGGCAAAAGGTCCCCTGTACCTTTACCTAGTAAATCCTGTACTAGCAAATTAAACACTAGTGAAAATTGATACCACTTTCAGATTCTTTCACTGCACAGCTCCCAGTATACTTATTTCCAAGAAAAGATCCTATGCAACTTGGCTCAAAGGGAGGAAACATAATTTTTACTTCAGACAATTACTTTCTATGCCTGAATTTTATCTTGCTTTCAGTCTAAGTGGTGTGGATATTCACAGCTTATTATTACTCTTATCATTTCTCATGTAAAATTGTACTAGTTATTTTTATTTATTTTTTCATTAATATTGTCTGTGTCATGCATTGTTCATGTCCATCTTAAAACGCCACAGCAAAACCTCACACAATCAGACTTTCTTTTAATTTACAGAGGCTTTCTAAAGGCTGAAAAACTTTCAGGTGTAAATCAGACTATCTGCAGCAGTCTTTGGCTTATTTCTGTCTTGGCAAGTATGAACAGATCCATGGTAATCAATTCAAAAGGTATTAGAGCCATTATTGGTTATAATTATCATGACACCTGGGTCCAGATTTGTTAAATAATTCTTAAAGGCATGACCATGTGCAAAGGTTTTGTTAATCATTGATTTTATATCAGTAAGTGTTTAATGGATTTTGTGACTCTTAATATGAAGCTGAGTGTCTGTTTCACTGACAGAAACATTAAAAATAAGAATTAAAATTAAGAAAACTGTTATCATAGAGAGTAATCAGGAGTAAAGAATTAAGGTGAAGACACCATCGTCCTTTTTAGTATTCCAGTGTTTGAAATCAGAGCTGACTTGTTTAAATAATGGCAGTGTTATATATTGAAATAGCTTGCTGCCAAATAAAATATATGCAACAGGATTTATAGCAAGAGATTAAGGAAGGGGCCTTGGAGTCCTCTTTTTCTTAATGCTATATGTGTGCTTTATTCTTATTACTTTTTTTGCTTTGACCCTGAATTTCAGAAACTGAGCATGTACTAGTCCCTATTCCTTACTGTTGCCCCCACCATGGGGTTAGGGAAGGACAGTAGCAAAGTGAGTTTAGAGTATTTTGCTACATTCTCTCCTTCTGTAGCACCATAAGGCTTTGTTCTGGACATCTCTGTAAGGGATTTTGCTCCAGGCTAATCTGTCTTTCTGCACTGAGTGATTAGAAAAATTGGTTTCTAAGTTAAGCAATGAATTCTTAGCACTATGAATACCCCCTTCTTCTTCCCTTCTGCCTCCCTCATACGCTATTTTATTCAATATGTTACTGCATATGCTGTGTTTGGCCTAAAACTGATGTGTCCATTGATCTTCAGTGGTGATGAATGGAACAATGATGATGAATGGGAGTCCTACAGAGATTAAAATCATTACACCTGTGGAAGATCAAACCTTCATACGTCAGGGAACTGAGGTCTTTTAACACCTGTCTTTTACGCAGTCTTGACATGTAGCGCTACCTGCCTTGAGCAGTGGGCCACAGTCTTTTATTAGTTAACTTCTCTTCCACCCTTTTGATCATTTTGACCTATTATATACCTAGTTAAAACTGGTTTCCTGCAGTTCCCTTAGCAGAGATCAAAAGGTGCATTTCATATCTTCTGTGCCTATCAGGATCATCTTCAGCAGCAGTCCTGAAGCCAAACAAGCTGACGTGCAGGTCCCTATAGCTACAGTCACAGACTATGCATGGTGGATGGACAGAGAGATGTGCTTTATGAGGATACTGACACACATATCTCATAATTTGTTGTGCATGTGTGATACAAAATGTCTTTAACAAGGCCTTCCTTTGGCCATATCTACCAGAAAGAATGTGAAGCATAGATCTATGGGCCAGCAGTTTTGTTGTCACAAATTTAAGAGAGTGAACCTAAGAGATAAAAAACACTGGGAGTAAGGGATAATGGCAAGCAATGAGTTCCTAACCTCTGGTTACCCAGCAGCGAAAAGTTATATGGAACAGATGTTGCAGCACTGACCAAAGAAATCCAACTCTGAAGAAGAAATAGTAGTAGTGAAATTTCTGTCTTGTAACTATTTCTAACTAAAAGTCTAATAGATGTGGAAAATTTAAAAAAAAAAAAAGAAAAAAGTGTCCACAAAATGCAAATAAACCATGTCTGTATTTTGTACCATCTCACAGGATGACACCTCTAGCTTTTTGACATATCCCACTGCACCTTTTTCTGTAGTCTTTTTTTTTTTTATTTACCCATTTCCATGTGGTTGTTGTTGTTATTCCAGTTAACTTCACTCTTTTTCCAGGTTTTTTCCTTCAGAGAAGCAATAAGATATGGGAAATAAGCAATACAGCTAAAACTGATAATGAGCTGAGTATCATGGGAGAAAAATGATCCAGCCTGTATGACCTACTTTATAGCAAAACACATAAATTTTCAAAATGGAGAGTAGATACATGTATGTGTATATGCATATATATATGCATATGTACATATATATATACACATCTACATATATTCAAAAGTATCCCTCAAGAGGGTTAGAGTGGTCTATATACACCTGGTTTTCTGGATGGGATTCCAGAAAGTATCATCTCCTCGCCATTTAATCTGTCACACCCCTTAGGGGAAACCACTTGAAAAAAATCACAAAGCAGAATGTTGGTAACTAGTACATATCTCTGATAAGAGAGGTAAAGGGGTGACACTAGGACTTTTCATGCAACAATCTCCCTTTCTTCTCTCCCCATTGTGCTGAATTCAGCTAAGCTGCTGAGAGGGAAGGTGTACTTCAAATTATTTGTCCTAAAAGTTTTTTAGTGTGCCCTTCTCTATTTATTCCACAATTATGTGAGCAGTATAAATAAAAATAATTCATTGTGTGAGAAAGAAAGCATGGCTTACTGAAGCTAATCAGAAGATAAGACTAAGGATGGAAAGAATTAAATGAGATTATATCTTTATCATATCTTCTTAATAAGTAATCTGCAAATCTAAATAGCTATTCATTTGCTGTTATGTACCATGCAAAATGGCAGCAGTATCTGCAGTGCATGGTTTAGTAGTTGTAAAGTCACTAAAGCAAAGGGAGAAAAATCCAGACAGGCTTTTTAACTTATTTGAGATTGTTTACCTTGAAAAACAAAAGCTGAAACATTTTCCTTCTTAAAAAAAAAAAGAAAGAAAAAAAAATAGGCAAGTAAGGACAATTTAGAAAAATGTCCCACTAAAATAACTAAAAGCTGCTTGACCCACGATATTGGAAAAGAAAAACATGTTTTCAAAAAAAATTGTGCTAAAGATCCAAATCAAAAGTAATTGATTGACAATTTGCAAGCATTAGAAAAATAATTCCATAGGACAGTAAAGCATTTGATCTATCCAAATTGGATATCTAAATGAATATGATATTACTTAGAATTATCAGTATGGATAGGTCAGGATGTAGTAAAATACATACTTTCACCAAAAAGGAATTCATACTAAGGACAAGAATACCACTTCTGTGTAGTATTTCTGCTTAAGAAAGTGACAGAAACCCATTGATGCACATTTGCAATCGTAGTGGATTGCACCATGCTAAGGAAAAGAAACGCCCATGCCTGAGGAAGATAATTACATTAGACATTATGTTTGAGTACATCACATAGGCAAACAGCGAAGCAGTGGGAGTAATACGGTTGGAGAACACCTACAAGGGCAGAGTTTTAGCAACAATTATACTGTTTGGTTACAAAACAGAATAAGGAGAAGGAAAATGATGAAACAAGCTTAAACGCCTTGGTACTACTGTTCTGGTAACTAATATCTTTCTGCATACAGTTTCTGGAAGAAATAATAACATTTAGAGCTGACACTGGAACTGGATGAGTGACATTCTAGAGAAAAAACTGTCAGAAAAGTCTACCTTTTTGCACAGCAGAAATATTGCTTGCATCAATAAGACTGGCAGGGCTTGGACAGCCTCAGTAATATACAGTGGGTGAATGAAATGCTAAATGCAAAGTAAAGAAAAAACATCAAAAAGAAAACTGTTAGCAAACCAATATTGAGTCTTGATACTAGAATCCATGGAAAGGCATTGTGCATTGGAGAAAAATAAGAAATGTTTTTTTTAAATGAATCATGTAGTATCTATAAGATTATTGCAGATTCAAGACCGCTATACCATATGCAAACAATTCTGTATATCACAATGTCTTCCAAAGTCTGGAGGAAAGGAGGACACACTGCCAAGCTCACAGTCTTCCAGTGAAGGAAGGAATCAGTGGAGGAGCGCCACTCAGTAAATACAGTAAAAAATAGGAAAGTCCAAACATGGAAAAACAACACATGGATGAAACAAAAAACAGCAGCCTGTCCATCTTGGATCCCACAGACAAAATTTATCGACTGTTTATGATGAGTCTGGAAAGAAAAGGCCAGCCATTTGGCCATTTTCAGCACTTGTTTCTGAAGATGGCGCTTTATCACAAAAAGATACATGGAAATAGAAATTCAAAAGTCCACAACACCCAAAGATACCATTCATAGCTCAATAAGCTCCAGTGCTCAGGGCTAGCAAGTATCATGGTCTACTTGTCCTCCTATACTGTTCCCTAGGTTTCTGCTGCTGTGCATTGTTGGTGATAGGAAATAGACCAGTGGTGTGACCCAGTTTGGCCAATTTTTTGTGTAATGGTAGAGAGCATTGACACCAATGCAGAAATAATTATTCTTTCATTAAAAAAAAAACTCACTGTCATTGAAAGCAAGAATTTTCACCAAATTTCTTCGACATACATGGTAGAATAGCAAGGCCTGTAGCATATTGCAGAATCTTAACATTCTGGACAAGGCTCCAGCTTCTGCACCACCACAGATTCTGTACACAAACTTAAAGCCACAGAGAGATGCAAGTTGAAGGTGAACAGAAGCAGTAAAAGAAAATGCTGGAGCAGGACTTTTTCCCTGTGGTTTCAAAGAAAGAAATTAGCCATCAAAATGGCTTGGAGAAATTACAGTACGTGTCACCACAAACAAGATTTTGAGCAACTTTCTTAGAAATAAGAACCTTAGAATAATGCAAAGAATCTTTCAAAAGACATGCTAAGATTGGTGTGCTTATTACATAGGTGCATCAACATAGACATTACATAGATTACATACACATAGCAACTTTACCCTTGTTCTGGACACAGAATTTTTAAAATATGCAAGCAAAGGTGACAGAGTAGTGCTGAAGACAAAGAAAAACTACTTCCAGAAAAAATCATGGCAACTCACAGCCTGGTTTTATCACTGTCCAAAGTACTACTTTCTCTTGAATACCCCAAGCCTTCTTTTGACGGATTCAATGAGAATCCAAAGAAAGGTGGAAACAGTATGATCTGCAACAGTGCATCTCAGAGCAGAAAAACATATGTGCAAGCATATCTCTCCTTTTCTGTCAGAATTTGGGGGTCACACTGTATGACACTTTTCTCAAGGGCTGTCTCTGAATTCCTCTATCACCCAGAGGTATGGCAGCTTGGGACCTTCTCATTCCTTTCCCTCCCCCCTTCTGCCTGTTTAGGAAGAAACCAGGGAACTGGAAGGTCTGGCTCTTGGTAGTCCAAAACTGAGGGTCTTTATGTAGAGAATAGTGCAGTTCTGTATAAAAATGTGATTCTAAGCATTACATAAGTTAAAATTTTAAAGATTTACCTTTGAATATGAAGAGATGTAAATCTAGCACTTCAGGGAGCATGTTTTGGAGAGCTAAGAAATTTATAAAGGTGAAGTAAAGAACTGAAGTGAAAAAGCCTCATCAGATACAAGAAACAAAATGCAAAACTTTAACTACTCCAATATTGAATTTGAATTAAACAGTGATGGCAACGTATTTTCAGAACTGTTCATATTTCACTTTACTAAATGTTGTAAGATTCCTAAAGGGTTAATAACAGATAATGGATTGTAAGCAGTTTATTTCAGAAAATCTTCTAGATACATCAATTCAAGCTGCCATATCAAATTCATACTATTTACAGTTTATCAATCTATCTTTAAAAGTCTGTGAAGATAACAAAACTCTTCATAGTTAAAAAAACCCATAGTTAAAATAAGATTCAGAAGATTGTTTGTGTTTTGTAGGGTTACTAGTTAAGGTAATTGAGAAATTAAAAAGTTAAAAAAAAAGAAAAAAGAGAAGGAAAGCCATCCTTTTGGCTGTCTTTAGCTAGAATATCACGATGCTTCTTAGCGTGTTCCATCAAGAGTGAACTTTATAGAAGGAAGAATAAAATTGTCAGTGACAAATACCTAACAAGCTTCTGGAGCCAAAGAGCTGTGCCTGCCAGGGAACTAGAAGAAAAGGGGGGGGGGGGGGGAAGTTAAAAAAAAAAAAAAACAAACAAGGAGAAAATTACAAGCAGGGAACAGGGTTACCCCCGTTGTAAAGGGAAGAGAATGTGAGACTGGAAACCGGATGTGAGTGGCAGCCTGCCAAAGCAACAGTTACGCCATCTGCAGCAGGGTCAGAAGTCAGAGCCATCCTTGAAAGTAAGCCCCATGGAAGATATCTAAACAGAACATGGGAGGGCAGTCTCTTTGCTTCGTGAGGATATCCAATATGCTGCTGACAGTCTTCCTGCCAGGGCTGCATACAGGGACAGGGATGCTGCTCCGCCCTCTCACAAGGCATTGACACACACCATGAGGGTTGCAGCATCAGGCCCCCAGATAGGCTGGGGGTGGCTGCAGTCCTGGAGCACCCTCTGCCCTCTGCTGTGGGATAGATCCCCTTCAGTCTGGGTTGAAAATGGGCCAAAATAGCACCAGCATATAAAGGGGCCTGCTGGCAAGCACAGCTCAACAGCAAAGGCAACCCAGCTATTAAAGACTGCTGGAAGGCAAGGGAGGGCTGGAACCTCAAGAAAAACCATGCTTCAGAGGCAGCCATTGATAGATGTGCCACACATGGATCTTGGGCTCCTCTCTTTGTGGAAGTGGCAGAAATAGATTTGGGGGTTCTGATTCTGAACTATTGCCAGGTTTTACCTGAATTAGGTTTTCTTTCTCCCAACCCCTACAAAAAATAAATATTAGAAGAAAATGTAACATCCAGCAAACTGTGGCCTCTGGTACTTGATCTGTGTCAAATGACAGGGACAGCAGCACTTCAGTTTATCATGCGTGAAAGCCAACCATTTGGAAATATTTTAACTTCTTTTTCTGTTGTTTTTTTATTATTATTTATTTTATTTTCCCTCCCCCCTCCTCCATTTTCTCTGTTGTGGGATTTTGATTTTCTTTTTTTTTTCTTTCTTTCTTTCTTTCGGTGTATAAATACTCTGTCATTCCAGTACAGTGTCACTGGAGGCATACTGGGAGGGGTCTTGAAACATTTCTGTTCTAATAATCTTCTTCCAGAGAGAAAGAACAGGGCAAAAGGCTAGCGAGAAATTTATTGTCTAGCATACAGTGTGTAATTACCATAACTTACAATGAAAAAAAAAATCCACATGTTGGTGTGTTTGATTTAATGCCATCAGAAGTGTAAGGTTACATGAAATAAATGGCTAATTGGGTTAATTTAATAGCAGGTTAAATCTTTCTTTTATTTTGTGCTAAAGGAACATTAAAATGGTGCAGTTTTCAAGTGGTCTTGGAAAAGTAGAGTTTCTTGATAAAAAAAATACATGGTGTTCCTACTGCTACGTTTATGGTGGGAGTTACTGGCATTCTTCCAGTTCACCACATGAAAATCTAAGCTGCCTGTATAAGTACAGAATTTAGTGTCGGGTCTTAAGGTTTTGGTTGGCATGTTGCCAAAGATGTTATGTATTTAGCTGGGAAAATTGCCTAGAAGTTAATTGAGAGGAAAACACTAATATACATCCTCCACCACCTTAAAAAAATGCTATGGATATGCATATGTTGCTGATCCTTGATAAGAGATGAGTGTTTGCATTAAGGAATCAGTTTTAAATTGGTCCAAAATTTGGCTAGATTGAGTTTTTCAAGCCTCTCCATTTGCTGTATTTACAAGTAATATTATTGTTTCCCCTCTCTTTTTAATCTTCTGGCTTACACCATCCTTATTTGGGCCAGCAGCAGGCCATGACATGACCACAGTCTTCTTTGGAGCGGGCAGAGCTGGGGCACAACAGCTTTGCGTACCAGATGAGAGTCATTCTTCTCCTCTCCCCCCAGTGTCTTTACTTATGGCAACCCCAAAGCTTATAATTTGACTCCTTGTCTTACTACCAACATCCAGTAAATCCTGGAAGTCCTAATTACAGAGTGGGCATTCACATTTAAAAGGCTTAAAAGCAGCAGATTATTTTTTCCTGCTACGCAACTAGGCATACTGCATGCTATCACCTAGCAGAGCATCACAGGAGAAGCACATGCCTGGAAAAGATCCATTGGTCTGGGTGGTGAGAACTCATTAATTCAGCAGTTTTTCATATTGCCAGAAAAATTAGGATTTTTTTCATCTCAGTAAGTGAAATGGTGTCTTTAAACAGTACTGAGCCAGTCTGCAGCAGCAGAGCTTAAGTGGTTAATGATCACATCTGTAAGTAGGCTCCAGATCAGACAATAGACTACCTTTTGGAGCAAGGAAACTGGGATACAAGAGGCACAGGAAAACAAAATTAGGAGCTATGCTGAAAGCAAATGAGGAAAAGGCTTTCTTCCAATTGTGACCAGCTGTCTTCTTTTGTACACCCACTGGATGCTCCTAATGCATTGGGCTAGAAGAGACATGAGCAAAGTAGAAACAATGACATTTTGCTACTGTATGAATTCCCTCTCCCTTCACTTAATCCTGTTCTTATTGGGGCCTTGTGCTGAAAGCTGATAATTTTGATGGCCCCTGAATAAAGCCAGTAGCTTGAATTCCTGCCACCAGCCCCTTTATAATGAATAGGGCTAATGAATGCTTGTAAGTGGTAGGAATCTGTGACCAGCTGCATCAAGGCAGGTAATACAGCTCAGATTTAATTGGGAGCAGGTATTGGAAGGCTGTATTACTTTAATTGGTGAGGGGGTTTTGTAAATGGAAAGGACAAAGTATAATGGACAAATTGTGCTGTACAATAGCACTTAAGCCGGGATTGTATGCATTCGTTAATCTGTTGAGGAATGAGGCAATTCTAAACAATTTTCTCAGTGAAACCAACTCCAGAAAGCTTGTCCCTTTTGTTCTCCCTTGGGAAAATGCAAGATTGAAACAGAAAATACCTTTACCGAGGCAATCATTTGCCACGTGTGGAAAGCGGATACAGCTGTAAACTATGAAAGAGGGATCTTTGTAGTACAATAAAGGATGGAAAAAGAGATAAAGCTAGGGATAAGAGTGGGCCTGTCACTGCATCCAAAGGAGGAATAAAGTGATGACATTTACAGTGACAGATGAGACTGTAAAGAGAACTCAGGACAATTTAGAGAGGGAAATTTGATATTTAAAAGAAAGGGCTCTGATAATTAAAAGTAGCATTACATTAAACTGTTACGCATGTCATTAGTGACAGAAGGGAACTGGTGCCTTTTGAAAAGTTAATGTTTCGCACAGACCTGCTCTTGAAACTTTGTATGTAGTAAAGTTCACTTGAACACAGCATACCGTATGCAGCACAGCATAAATTTTCTCTGTGTTTCATAGTGGGAAATAAGAAAGTTATATGATAATATAGAAGGTGTACTGTAAATACCATATGCCAATGTGTGTACAGTGTGGGTGTGTATGTGTAGAATCGATGTACACTGGAGGTCCAAGGTAGAGTTGAAAACCCAGCATATATAAATATTGTCAAAAATGCTCATTCTGTGGAATCCTTGGAAAAGGCAGGGTGTCTTTTTCTCAAGGCACAGGTTCACACATTTTATTTTTGCCTTGTTTGTGTTTAGCTAGATCTGTTCAACCTAGTGTGCCTATAGCAACAGAAGACAGCTTAAAGAGTAACCTCTAAAGGTAGTGTTTAAAGTGAAACAGCATAGCACATGCAGCCAATTTATGTGAACGTTGCAGCTGTAATGGGTTAAGAGAGCATTTGTAACTGGGCTCTTCTAGAAGGTCTTTTGCTCTGGTATACTTCGTTACAGGTGGCAAAATGAGAAGGATTGTATGTCCCTCAGAGTTCATGTAGGCCGGGCAGTGGGAGGAGAAAAACAAAACGAAGCTGAAAGTGAGTGTTGAATGGGCTTTCCCAGGATTCCCAGGTGGGTTTCATGTACTGCCTAATGCTGAATATGAGACAGATTCAGCTTTCTGTACTGGTTGTAAAGGCTGAATTATCTTACACTTACTATTGTTCATGACTAAAAGTCAACACACAAAGCTGCAGCTTATTTCAGAAGTTCTTTGTCAGTAAGAACTATTTTGTGTTCCTCTACATTTTTTCATTTCTACAGATAAGGATAGAATTTGGTCTCAAGCTCACAAAATATTTATATATATGCATAAGGTAAATTCTAAATTAAAACTGACATGCAAGAGTAGCATTATTAAATTCTAAAAAGAAGCATGAAGTTAATACTTATCCATTTGTGCGAAGAAGGATCAACATTGTTTTTTTGCAGAAATCTGCAGTTACCACTGTGTGAACTGTAGCAGAGTTTGCCTGAAAGTGGATGAGGAGCACAATGAAATAATCTATGACAGGAAAACAAAATGACACACAGGACTACCGATGTGATGAGCTATCATTTCCTTAGCTTTCTAAATAAGATGTTTGAACAGTGACAGACACAGAAGTATGCAGCTGGAAAATAACTTAGATTTAAAAATAAACCAATATTTATGGGATCTGAGCAGACTCCTTTGAAATTCAAAAAAAAGGTGTACTAATCAATCACAAAAAGAGTCCTAGGATCAATTCAATGCAATAATTCAGATTATTTGATATGGAGAAAATAAAGCAACCTAATGTCACCTTGTCTCCTGTCACATAACATGTGGTATCCCTGTAGAGCATCTTTATCCCTAATCATATGGCATTAAAAAGCATTCAGGGAAACTGACCTCACAGAGGAAAAAGGAGTTTCTTTCAAAACCACCTGTGTTCCTGATCTTTACAAATAAACAACAATAAGAAAGTGTAGTGGCTTTAGTTGTTTGCTTGAATGTTGTTAAGGAAGTTGGAACCACAGACTCTATGAAACTACTGATTATCCAGTCCCTCTGAGGGTCAGATAAATATCTAAACACAAAGAAAAAAGAATCTTTTTCATCTTTAGCCTGAAAAGAAATATCCAAATTTCAATAAAGTTTGGATAGCTTTCTTTCTGCCTCTCTCTCTCTGTATATTTGTGTGTGTGTTTGAAAGAAAAAAAAATGTTTTCAGATATGATGAGCTTTGAAGCTAGTTCTGAAAATAGTAGCCCTGTCACAGAGTTTCATTATCTATATCTGCTTGCTACTGCCATTAATGTCTTATTCTTCAGACTAGATCCGTACATTCCCTGCATGACCTGAAAGAACCTTAAGGAAAACAAAACCCAACAGTTATTTTACAAATTGAGAAAGGTCAGAGATCAGTATGCATTGGCACTGAAACTCTTTAGAAGATGAACATGTGTTGTTTCTTACATTTCCTAGTTAATGTGCATGAATCATGTCTTTGAAAAGCCAGTTCTGTGGTCTTTGGAGTTAGAGTTCTCCCTGGCACCCAGCCTTCAGAGCAAAGCTGGAGTGCAGAGCTGCATGGCCTCTCTGACACACACCAAAGCCACCACATTGTTTCAGAGTCTTAAGCAGCTGCTTTGTGGTAGTAATAACTGTCTTTTACTCATCTGTGTTAGGTGAGGTTGGAAGAGAGGAACCAACACAAAGTGGTTGCCTGTACTCTCACAAGATCTCAAAACAGATGTTGCCACACTGCTCTGTGGCCCATGAACATCGATAGAGTCCTTCTGTTTCTGGAACACCTATGTTTTTCTGTGCAAATCGGCATACAGGGTTTCTTATGATTGCTTCTCAAAGAAAAAAAAATATTAATTCATAAATTAAGTATATGAAATATCTTCCTGAAATAGTTTCCTTCATGAAAACTATTAGACTTCCTGTGGGATCTGATGTGGGAAGGACTCAGAGGAGAAACTGTTGGTGACAAAAATATGTGGTCTGTATGTTGGAAGAACTTAAGGACACAGTCCCCTGCATGGACAGCTTAACACCTTTTGTATTCTTGTGTCACTGTTTTTGGAAAAAAATTATGGTTTTGGCCTCCTTGTTTTGACAGCTACTCCTTAAAGGTCAGGCCATTGTCTGCCCCTTCCACTAGTCAGCATGATTATGTGACTGAGTGAGCTACTTCTGAGTGCTTGTTTAGCTGCAATTTCTGCAGCTGGGGCAGCAGCTTCCATACAATAACCACCATGTCTGTGCTGCATGGAGAAAAAGCCATGGGAAAACAGTAATCTGTGCCCTCACTATGATCGCAGCATCTCTGCTGAGTCCAGCGCAGCAAGAGAAGTACAATGCCCAAGCTGATCCCTGATTTGATTCCCAAAGCCAGTGACCTACCCAAGGAAGTACTGCACCACACTATCCCCAGGATAGAAATGTATGCTAATGGCTCACTTCACCTCAAGTGATTCTCTTTGTAAAGAAATTAAAGAAATCTTTATGTGTAAAAGTTGTAGGAAAGAGGATAATTAAAATCTGAGATGCAAATGGAAAAAGAACCTATTGAATGTAAATCAGTCACTAGAACTTACATCCAGGATACAGATCCTTGTAATTTTGCTGTATTCATTTTGCATCAGGAAATTCTTCATATGGATACATATGCTTTCTGCATAACATACGTAAGATTAAAACAAAGGTGAGTTCATGAGGTAATGTATATTAGTATATTCCTGTATCTCTATATTTTCTTGTAGGTGGCAGAGGTAGACTTCCACAGCTTATTCCGATTACTTCTCTCCTGATTTCATAATTTCAAAATAAAGCACATTCAGCTTTGCAGGGTAGTTTTGGAGAGATAGAAAGAAAAAGAGAATACCTTTGTACCATAGAAATAAGTTTTCTCTGTCTATACACATGTATTGAGACCATTCAACTAGATCCAGAGTATGTAAGCTGTCCAGAAAATGTCATATTTTGTGCAGTTGAAGAATAGAAAAAAATGCAAAGGAGAATTCTTCTTTGGAATGTACACTTCTTGTCAGTGTAGGCAATGAAGTCTAAGTAATTGGAGCTTAAAAAAGGAAAAGTTTTGTTGTACTTTAGCTTCAGCAAGGGTAAAACTGAAGAAACTCTCCAGAGATCAAGGAACTTGTACATAGTGCTTCAAGTTCATGAGGACCCAATCAAAATTTCTACACTGACAAATTTTGCTCTGCTTCAGTGTCTTTGCTGGAATTTGGAAATGTATCTCCACACCTGCAGATTTATTAGACCCCCACTCGCTGTTGCTTGACCTATGAAAGCATGCAGTAATGGATGTGCAAAAGAGGATGAAGTATGCCTGTGTATGCCTTTGCACTGTACTTTGCAATTTAAACTGGGAGAAGACTCTGCTTACAAGAATGAAAGCTTATGAGCAGTTCAGCAAACTTACTGGGAACAGTTTACTTGTCAATACTACAAGGAAGGCTCTTAACAATTTACTTTCTTAGTAGATTTCTAGGGCTTCCTTGTTTTAATTTTAGCTTTATCTTACAATTTTATCTTCGCTTGGCTTAAAAATAACCTTACAGCACAAAAGTACAGCTGGTAACACTGATAAAAATATAAAAGAATCTAAAATCTGTAAGCATTTTAGGTTAGGGTTTGGATTTTAGAACAATGTTAATTTTTCAGTTATCACTGTAACAGAGTAAGTCTCACCTCTTTCTCCTCATTAACCTCCTTCCCAGAAATAGAAGCATTCCAGACATAATAACCCATAAAGAAACAGCGAAGACTTATCCTGCCAACTTGTATCTATGACCTGAGAAGTGGAAAGGCAAAAACTATTCAGAGTCAATGAACTTTGGAAACCTCTCATGCCAAAATGTGCTGTGAGTATTTTGATTACGAAACCTTCCTTTGAGTAGTCATTGTCATGTGATAGTTAGTAAACCAAGAAAATGTTGTCACCTCTGCTTCTAATGATGTTGTAGGTGACATTTTATTTAAACCACTCTAAAATGCTTTTTTGCTACCTGAGTTGGTCTAAAGTCTTTCTCTTCCTACCAGGAAATTATTGTTCTGAGTTTCAGTTTTCAGTTACAATAAGAAAGAGGTTTTTAACTTTTTGGCCAGCACAGTTTATATCAGTTCCTGCCCGAATTTTTCTTTGGAAAAAGATTTATTTTCTTTTTTGTCCACCACTTATGATAATTTTTCAAGCTAACAGAATGATGCCTGACAGGAAAAGAAAGAAAAAAGAAAAAAAAGAAAAGGAAAAAAGGACAAGGAAAAAAAATAAGATAAATATGTCATAGCCATTTCCAATTTCCTGTTTGGAAGTAACGGTTTTTGTAAAATGATCTCAAGTAGATTCCTTTTGAAACCCAGAATCTGAAGTCCCGAGCATGGACTATCATAACAGAACATTTTGATAAGTTCAACCACAGAATTAACTTCAACACTTTCACTGTCTTTTTCTTGCTCTTTTTTCGAATGTCTTGTTGCTTAAGGAAAAAAAGTTATTTCTCTTCATGGCCCTTTATTGGTAGTAGCTAATGCTTATTCACTTAAGTGGACAGAAAAGGCTGGTATTAAAATATACAATATAATTTACCTTAAATTTCAGTAGGCATGGAGATGGTCTGTTGTTTTGTGTTGTGCATGGGCATTCTGGAAGCATGATTCATTGGGAGTATTTAGCAATAACAAATACACTTCATCAGGAAAAAGCATTAATCAACAGTGATCTTGCATCAAGACCCTCCAGTCTTTCCTGTGGCCAGCTCATTCCTATCACGAGGCACCTTTCCTCTTAGTGTTGAACCACATCAGAAAAGGGTGTCTACTCAAAGTGGGAGAGAAGCTCCTTCTTGCTGTGCCTATTTTTTTCCTTTTTCCATTTTTGTTTCTTTCTCTCTCCATAGATGCCATTTAGATGTACTTTAAAAGTGAAAGTTTTCCTGTTCAGAATCTTGCACACTAGCTGAGCATGTATAGCTGATTGTATTGGAGCTTGCATTGCAGTTAATGGCCAGCCGCTGGTGTTTAACACCAAGCATTAGCTTATTTCAGCTAGCATTCAACACCCAGTGCTTCACTCTGCTGGAAACTACTCCAGTACTTTTCTGCTGGAAAGTATACTAAAGTGCTGTATGGCTACATATTTATCTTGCACATTTCTTAAAGCAAAACTCACTGGTGTGTTTCTCTGATGTGCTCATAATCCAAATACTATGTTTGCTGTCAACAAGACATCTGAACTTTTGGTGCTTTTTTTTCATCTTTTTCTTTTTTTAAGTGGAAGATGACAAGCAGCAATCTTCACATTTTACAAGCATTTGTGCCTCTAGGGGACCAGTCATTATCCTGCGGTAGGTATTTCAAGTTGGCAAATCAATGGAGAAGATCAGGGATGAAGATGAAAGACCCAGCTAGTCTTGACCCTTGACACTATTTTTTTTTAAGTGTCCTTCAGTGTTGATCATGCAAAGAGTTATGCTTAGGTTTATTTTACCACCAGCCAAGATGGAGAAGACTCATCCTTCTTTTGAACTTATCCTTCTTTTCTCCAAAGGTTTTTTGAAAAAGCCTCAGGTTTAGGGTTAATGCATTGTCTTTCTCTTGCTCAAGACTCTATTTTTTGCCTGAAGAATTTGTGGGAGTATTTCTTTTTCCTTATGTTGTAATGACCATCATGTAATGACAATAATGACATATGTTCTTACAGCCCTAGAAGTAGGAAACTGAATGAAGGTATGTCCTCATAAGAGCAAAGCATGATGAATTAATAAATTACTTTGGGGATTGCTGGAGATAGTTCTTTTAATATAGAGACATATTCTGCTATATGTGAACTTTCACATGGAGTGATTAGGAAGAACAAGGCTTCTACATATGGAAGTGGGCAAATCTCCATTGCTCTGCTAAGCAAATTGTAAAAGGTACAATTTATTTTATCATGAATTAAGACTATTTACTATTTCAATTATTGCTTCTATTGGTCAACCTTGTTTAAGTTGTCTGTATGTAACAGCAAAGCAGCAGCATCTTGAACAAAGATAAGAATCAACAAAAATCAAATCCCTGCTTTAAAAAGAGGTTACTGTACATTATCCTTACTGTGGCACTCTAAAAAGATGTTTTAATGGCAGTGAGGAAGATCCCAAAATCAGATTTATGAAAAGTTCAGGAAATTAATTACTGATGACAGTCCATTGAAGACAGTGATATTTTACTTCCTCATTTGAAACTCCTTAAATTCGCCCAATTTTAAATATCAAATGCTTCTTTGAAAACATAGTGCCTTTCAAAGTGCCTCCTGTAAGTCATCACATACTATTATTTCCTCCATGTATCTGAAGCTGTAGGTTGGAGATTTGGTAGTGGTTTAAGTTATTTTAGTATAAAAAATATACAGTGAGTCTTCTTCTGACTTTAAAAACTAACCTTTATAAAGAGATATCTATCATTTCCAGACTCAGTTCTCATATTGTTGTTGAACACAGAACTCTCTTTTGATATTATGAGGGGAAAGACTTTATTGTTTCCAAAATTAATTCTACTGAAGAAGGAAGCATCTTCTCATAATTAGTCTATTCATTCCACACATATTTTCACAACTATGAACAGCTCCTAATAGTGGAGTATTTAGGCATGTTCTCAATCATGTCAATTTTAGCATATGTTTTAATATAACTGGTGGAACAGCAAGTCCCCAGAGTCTGTGAGTCACAGTTTTATATTACTCCTTAGGTTAAACCTCAAATTAGGTTTTAGCAGTCTCCTAGATTCCAGATTCTTCATGGTCTGTAAAGAATTTATGAGACTTCCATCATTCTGTAACTTGCTTCTCAAAAGATATGACCTGATCTCTCTTTATTTGTATCAAAGCTGTGCCTTGACTCATCAGTCCTTATTGTGGAAAGATGGGAGCAACAAGAATCCCTTGCTAGTTCTGGTAGCAGCTGCAGAAGCAAAGAAATAGCTGTTATGAATTTAAAAATGTTAATGGGGATTTGATTTACTTCAAACCTAATAATTTTGAAAAATTAACTACTGGGAACTGTTTCAGTTTTGGAGATAACCATAGTACCTTACTTATTCACAGGTGTGATGAGCCCTACCTGGCAGTTAATTCTACTGCAGTTGCTTGCTTCAAGAGATGTCTGAGTAACACATTAGTGGTCTCTCTTTGTTAGATACATATTTTAATCATGATTGGTCTTGTGTTAGTGTGTGAGAACTGTTTATAGACCTTGTAATGTGCAACTGACTTATGCTATTATCAAGATAGTTTGGGGTTTTTAACTGAAGTTACTGAAATGTGAGTGAATATTGAGTGAATGTGTTGGTGATACTGGGAGACAACATTTGACAAATACTGTAAAACAAAAATCAAACCAAATTTGTGCCTGTTCTGGGCATTTGAAAGGCCATTTCCTTATGTCTGTTTCTATCTTTTCATGTACTTCTCAACAGTGATCCGTTCATATTCATATTTCTGTATTCGTTTTCAGCTAACCCAAACACTAAATGTTTTATTGATTCAAGTTGGTAACCTTTGGTTCTTAGTGGAATTCCTTGAAAAAAAACACACAAAACCCACCTTCTCATGTTTAAACACTGTGAGTACCTATTTAGTCTTACTGCTACAGAAGACCTCCTGATGAAAGTATCTTGTTGTCACCTCTGAAATGTAGTTACAGCATCAGATAATGTGGAGGCAGCATTGTCCCACTGAAGAATGAATATAGCTAGATCGCTGCTTTAGTTTACTGCATTACACTTAAAAAATAGCCCTTACTACTACTTCCACACTTTTGTTTCCTCACATATGAGACTGAAATAGGTAGTTTGTTTTGTTGTTTTTCATTTTTCCAGCATTTCTTTCTTTAGTGCTTGTATTCAGGATGCATAATCTTTTATGATGGGAAGTTCAATGATTAATTCTTGTAACTTGCTGTTGATTCCCATGAGTTTGTTGGCCAAAGTCTTTTATTAATAATGTCATACAAACTTCCTCTTCAGCTGTCAGGAGAGGTTTCAAAATCTAGAAACAGAAACAGTTATGTTAATAAAGTGTATTTACCTTTTAGACATGATAAGTACTTTATGATCTGGGAATAGTCAGGTTTTATTGCTAAGACTGAACAGCTGAGCATGGTAGTATTACTAGTTAGGAGGCAAAACTGATCTGGAAAAAATAGTTTACTCTATCAGTTGCTTCTCTGACAACCTTCTATCTTCCTTGATCAAGAAATGAAGTCCTTGGAAAATGAATATACAAAACAAATGTCTGTTGTACGGCAAGATGTTCTTTAATTTACTTCCTTTTGTTTAAAAGTGACGTCTGTTTAGCACATCGGTTTAGATATGATTTAAAGCAGTTGACATGACAGATTGAAAACTTAAAATGTAGCATGAATAATACACAGTAAATTTATGTTGGGATGTTTTTATTCACTAGGGAGCCCTGAATAAGTTAGCAGCACTTGCAGCCACAACTTGTATACAGGAGAATAATTTGTATTTATTCCATTCTTCCAGGGAGCTAACTGATGTGTGCATGTGTATGTATATACATGCATAATATATGTAGCTATATATGTATATGCATATAGTCAGCTAACTGAGATTCACACACACAATCCATGCAGTTTATTAACAGTTAGCATATCATCTCTAAATGGAGCTCACTGCAATTTGAGATGTGCCCTGCTAGGAGCTAATGAGCAAACTCCTGCCTAATATTGACAATTAATCAGGCATAAAAGCATCTAGGATCAGGACCCATTGCCAAGCATAGAAGACTCATACAGACTTCAATGAAACATGATATGTGAACAAATTTGTCTAATTGTATATCAGTCCTATGAACAAATTCCCACCAAAACACTTAATTATCTACAGTACAGAAGCAATGCATCCGTCTCAGAATCTGTTAGTGGCTTTTTGGTTTGTTGTAAGCCATTTACCGTAACTAATAAATTGAAGGAAGTATTATAATGTTTTCTTGACAGTGTTCCTGTTTTAATTGGTTTTGTATACTTGAGCCAATATCAGCTCATTGGCTAAAGTAACTGAGTAGTGGTTACACAATAAAAAAGTGATCATTATTGGTTGAATACCTTTCTTCTGTTGAGGTGTGAAGATTTGATCTCAAACTGATAAAAGTAATCTTGGCAATCAAAAAAATAATACGATAAAAGAGTGACCCTTGCAGTCTATAGCAAAAAAAATAAAAAAAAAATCATTATCGCTGATACCAAAAAACATGTATTTGCTCAGGTTCTGTAAGCTTAATACTGATAATATATCTGGTATATGACTTTTTTTCTTCTAGAATATAAACTGTATACCCTTTTCTAGTTGAAAATCATGGTAGAGGCTTTTTTGGCAACATCAATAGAAAGCCTGTTATGACACACAACAGAAAATCACTTGAAAAAGTATTGCTGTTACTCACTACAGAAGAATGATTTGTGCAAAGATAAGATGCTTTGGCCTTGAGACACACACAAGTAAATTGGGTAGTTTTCCTAAGAAGCATTCTTGTTGAACTGTTTTTCTTTTCCATTTCAGTTGACAATATGGATCTGTAGTATATTGTTGGATCTGCTGTGTGATAACACAACAAAGCCTGTGTTCTGCTCTCAGCAGTGCTATTTATACATTGTAACATTTTTCAAAGTACCACTTTAGTGTTCTTCCACTGTTGGTTTCATTTTAAAAAAGACACTGTAACACCCCCCCCCCACCTCCCCCCAGCAGATAAATAAATAAATAAAAGCAGCTATAAGTCAGATTCAAGTCTGGGTATTTCCCTGACAGTAAAGCCCCCTTTTCAGCTGATTTATGGATGAGGAGCTGCATCTTGCAAACAATGTAATATGAGCCAGAGTCCACTGTTTAAAACTGGAGAAGGCAAGAGCTGTTCAGTTTTTTTTCTTTAGTCAAATACTTTGAATGGACAGCAAGGACTGTGTCTGGCACTGGGCTGGGGATCGACTATGAGTAGCTGTCATCCAAAATTCTCCACAGAAGTGAGGGCACAAGCCGCAGTCTCAAGTGGAAGCAAGAGAAGTGAAGGAAGCAGGCCAAGTATCTAGTAATTTTTATTTGAAGATGTCTCATAGTAAGAAAGCTCAGTATGACTGCTGAGCTTTCATACTGAAGTGTATCTTCATGTGGTCTCCAGGAGAGACCCTTCTGTCCTGGATGCCAATCAGCTCTGCTCAGCCAGAAGCTGAAGTGACACTTACTCATTGCTGGAAATCAGGGAAAGAAGCAGGAAGGGATTTATGCTAGGCAACAGCACAAGGCTTAAGTCATCCTTCGGCAGCAAATAAAGGGATCAAAATAAATTTTTTAAAAATTTAATACTGGCATACTTTGGAATACACAGGTCACCAAAAATAAAACAAGATTAATTAAAAATTTCTCTTATACTCAGAACTTGCATTTTTATGGTCAGCACTGCACTGTTTGGCAATGTCTAGTTTTTAATACTAACCAGTTTGTGTGAATGTATGATGTATTTGTGAATGTCATACCTCAGCTAAAAACCAGGAAGAAATGTCACTTGCTAAATGCTGAATTTCTTTTATGATTACAGTTGAATATGGATTAAAAATCAGGAAGAAATATGTCAATAAGTTATATTTTTGAGAGTGGGGGTAATTAAGATTATTATTTCCAGTTGTTCTAGTAAGCAAAGACAAGAAGAGAAAGAAATGCAAAAAAAAAGTAAGGAAGAAAAAACCTACACCTTATTAACTGCCCTCTGCTTCCTTTAGCATCCAAATGTCCTGATGAAACGGTTGGATAGCCCCTTTGGCTGCAGTACAGGTAATATGCTGTTTCACAGTGTAGAATGAAATATGTATTCTGAATAGTTAGGGGAACCAAATTCACATGAAGGATATTATATTCTTGGATATAAACTTAAGAAGTTGTGTGATCTATTAGGAAATCTTTATAATTTTTTTATAGGCAGATAATTTCTTCTAATTTTTAAACATTGTTTTGGCTAATCACAATCAAGTGAAAATATATTAAAAGCTGTAGTGTCATAGATCTGCTTTTCTCTTAATACACAGTAAATCTGTAATTTTATGGATAATTTGCTATACCCAAAGCATGCAGACATGGAAATACAGCTATCATAGAAAATTTTCTGCTCTAAGGAAGACGAAGAACAACTTCTTGCTCAAATCATACATAGCACCTTTAAGCTTCTCTCTTTTAATCATATCATTCCTAAATAGGGCCTTTAGAATTCCTGGAACAGAAAAGATGACTCACCATTAAAAGTCTTTCCTCAACAAAACTGTATTCTTCCGATTAAAAGTCAAGATAAAAATATGCTATGCTTAAGATCAGTGACAACATTCTGAGGAAAGAGGTTGCTGAAATTTTGATTGCTCGCTCCTTCCTCTGCAGCTCATGTTACTTTGCTGGAAGTTTTTGACATGGGCACAAGCCTTCACAACATTCTGACTTAGAAAAGGCCATCTGCCTTTGCCCAGCTTTAGATAGCTCAGTTTTCCTGCAGATGCACTCTCTTACCTACTGTAATGCATTAATTTGAGGCATGTTTTAGAGTACTGTGAATAAAAAAATCTCAAGCATTTCCATAACACTTACATTACAATCAAAAGACGAAAGAGTTGTGTGTGTATGTGTATCTGTACATATATATACATATATATTTATAATAGTGAGTTCATAACTACATTTATAAAGACATATATCAAATTGACATCTCAAGGCAGCACAGAATGTTTGTTAAATTTCTGTCTGTTTATTTTTAATATTACTTATTATAATATTACTTAATATTAAAGCATTTTGCAATTAATAAAGTTCATTGACTATCCCTCCATTCATCCTTATGCCTGCACCAGGCCCACTTGGGACAGAGCAGCAATGTTAGAAAAAAGCAACCACATTACAGCAGATTATGAAGGAGGAGTCAATTGCTGAGGTAGCACGTGACATCATGGAGGGAACAAATCAGCTTTCTCAATGTTTGGGGCAAACAAACTTCTGATACTCTTTGGAAAATAGTCCTCAATGCAAAGTACTGCTTGAAGAGTTAAAAATATTTAGCGATCAAAAGAAACTTTTAAAAACATATATATATATATTTAACTTTTCTGTTGAAATATTTATTGAAAAAATCAGGAATAAGGAAGCAATCCTTATGTCAGAACTGTTTATGTTTCAAAATACATTTGCCAAGTGGAGTGTGGCTGAGCTGTTTGTGAACCTAGCCTCCAGGCTTTGTCAATTGTCCTGAAGACTGATCTAGAATTACAAGTGAAGGCTGAAGACAGAGATAGACAGTGCCTACATATACCAGCCAATGTGTGTGAGACAGCTATAAATTTTGGGCAACTGTTGAGTCATCTAGTGCATTATGCTTTGCTTTTTTTTTTTTTTTTTGCCTGTATGCATTGGTGACTCTTAGCTTTAATTTCTTTAGTTTTGCTTAGAATCACTGGCATTTGGAGGTGAAGGTATTCTCATTTTTTTTTTTGCCATTTAGCAATGATTAGTCAATATAAACTCCTTTTTATTTTCCCTTAAAAATTAGCAGCTGACCAGAATCTGATTGAGGCATTGACTGACTGATGAAGCCTTATTTTAAGACAGTGAAAAATAATCCATAAATATAATGTATAGGTAAAGTGACAAAATGTTCAGGTGGCTACAGTCTGATGGATAAAAAAGTTCTTGGACTCTAGAAGGGAATGTAATTTCCGTCTAGACTAGTAAACTTCTTTGGAGAACTCACTGTAGTAAGACTTTATCCTAGCAGCACAATGTGTTTGTTCCTCCAGAAAGCCTTGAAGTACATTCCTAAACAGGAGGATGTAATAAAAATGTAAGCAGTCATAGGATTAGAGGCAAAGATCTTTCATGAGTTTCAATCTGGTTAAAAGGGAGCAAAAATGAAGCGTAACAAAAACTGCTTAACTTTCCAGGTGGAAGTAGGCTTTAGAAAGAGTGTCCCTGAAAACTCTTTTCCTTTGACCTGGGTCATAGTTTAGGCCTCCAATGGCACTACATGTGTTTACAGTGTTATGTATATATCATGTGCTATTCAAATAATATGCACCCTCTTAGATTATGACACTTAACAACCATAGAGGAAGAGCTTAGTGAAACTGCTGACATAACCACAAAGTACTGAAAAATTTCCCAGAAACATCTATGAAGTTCCTACATTTGGGAAGTTTTCAGAAATTCACAAGATGGCTAAAGTAGTGTTGTTTGTACAAATATTCACAGTTTTAAAGGCCAAAAGTAAAGTAAAGTGAAAAAAAAAGTGAAAAAAAAGTGAAGGAAGAAGTAAACCCTGTAGAAATGAGTGTAAAACTGTGCTTAGGTCCTGAGTAAGGCTATGCAATAGAAGTTACGAAAACTTTGTGAAGTTACAGTACAGCTTTTGTTCAACCAGCTGATGGAGTTGAAAGAAACAGTCAGACTTTTGGATACACAAGACCTTTCTCAAGTCTGAAGTAGGGAAAGTAGAACTTTGTAGTAACATAGTCACAATTAATTTAGAGTAAAATTTAATTTCAATGTTTATGTGCCTTAGCAAATGATGCTAAGGTCAAAGAAAACAAGAGAAACAATTTCTATTAACATTCTTTGCAGTAAAATACCATTTTACTCCCAACTTAGAATTGTCAAGGAATGCATTAGAAGTCTGAAGAACATCATTTGTCATTATGCATCTGACTTTTAATATGATAAATAACTTTTACAAAACTTATATGGCTTGTAAATATCCTTTAAATCATCTTCAAACGTTTCTTTCATATACTGACGAAACTTGATTTCAATATTTTCTTGATTTTAAATGTCATACAGAAAAATGTATATTTATTTCATGGTTTAGACATGTATAAGCTTTACATTTTCTTTTAATAAGGACATTAAAAGCAAAATGACATGTTTGTGCACTATTCCTGCCACAGAAGTACAAAACTTAAGATTTCTGTCAGCGATAACTTGATTATTTAGGTGGTTTACATTTGAGCATTATTTATTTTTAGTGTAGCATTGCAGTGGCTAAAGACAGGTGGATGCTATGTTTGCCCTGAGTGGGCTATGGGAGTCACTATACATGTTCAGTGGGTGTCCCTTCTGTGCACAAGAACAGCCAGCTGAACAAAATTTTAGCTCCCAGCAAAGAGAGTCCACCTGAATTTGCCAACCAGTGGAAGTGGGCAACTAACTGGAAAATATACGAGCAAGAAACAGGGAAATGAGGGGAAGGGCCTGGATAAGAAAACAAGTCAAGGAAGGATCCCTTGGAGCTGCCCTGCGAAGTGCTCCATCCTTACCAAACCAAATCGGATGTAGTGCAGCAGTATAAACATGAATCTGAATCTTTGGAGTATTTATTTGAGGCTGTGATACACTTTTGATTTTCTTTAGAAAATTGCAGTTGAATAGAGATAATTCCAGCTAAAAGGATGTGAATCCAAAAAGTGTTCCAACAACATTTATTAATAGCAGAAGATTCAATAAATACATCCATAGTTCACCCAGTTGTAACATAAGCTGTATTTAAATCATTCGTTATGAAAATACAGTGAAAGCAAACAGAATTTTAAAATAAGATTTCTGTAAGTCAAAATAGAAGCTCCCTCAACTTATCATTTGGTGAAGCAACTTCCCATGTCCTTGTTTTGTCTTTGTTATCACAGATGTAAAGTTTCTGGTTTCATTTGTTCAACAAGTTCTAATGAAACACATGGGACGTGACTGAAGAGAATCTGTTTTTTCCCACTTAGTTTGTCCAGTTGAAGTTGACTGTAACAAATTTTCTTGCCCTCTTTTTAGAAATACAAATAACCTTCGGGCTGAGCAAAGGGATCTAAAATTCCAGACCTTGGGGGACTAATCAAGAAAACTCAGACAACTGAAATAGGTGACAAAACCAATATTTCCCAAATCTTCCAGAACTAGTAAAAAAAAAAAATCTGTTTGTATATATATGTATATATTAAAGAAAAACACCCACAATAAAATATCCAAATAACCACATCAAATATAATTTCTCATTAGCATTATATAGGTAAAAATGTATAACAACACTAAACAGTAAGATATTCAAAATATAGGATATCTAGTTTAATACAGATTAATTTTTAACAAGAATTCCTATGCAGTAGGCAGATAGTTCCCACATTCCATTGTGATTGACAAGCCTGACATATGGAATAGTTCACAAATTCCCAGGTGACTGACAGATGGAGAATAGAAAGGCGGATAAAGTTGCCTAGAGAGCTGAGGACGATTTCATATTCAGCGGTTTTGATCAAAAGGATTCCAGATCTCACACTAAATTTAGCACCGCTGGCAATTAGTGCATGATTTATTCAGTCCTTTCATTTGCTGGTTGACAAATGGAAAACAAGCACAAAATTAAAAATAAGTTTATTTCCAGCATTTCAGATATTTAAAATGTGTGTGTCTTTGTTTGCACATAAATTAACATGAGATGAATTTATAGTGAGATTAAATCTGAAATGGAGATGCAAGCAATAAATAAGAGCTTTTTTATGTATCTTTCAGGCAGAACAGGTGTTTGAATTAAGAAATACTAATATGTTTAGCAGCATGACTCCACCTTTAGCATTAGGGAGTTGATGCTTCCCTAAATTTAGAATAATCTTTCCACAATTTAAGATTCTTTCATAAGCTTCCAGCATAGGTGACCATCTGTAAGTCAATACTAATGCTTTTTAGACCAATAATAATAAAGAAAGCTATCCCCATGTTTTCCAAACACAATTGAAGAACTACATTTTTCCTACTGATGTGTCTGCATAATTCTTACAAGTGGCAGTTAAACACAAACACATAGTACGGGACTCTTCCCAGTGGATAGTATCACTCTTTTATGAATAATATAGAGGAACCTATTCAGATCTGCAAGTAAAAATTGCTGCAAATAAAATTTCCTCTTCTCATCCATTCTACTCATTTTGGAGCGAAGAGCCATTCACGCCAAAATAATGAGTTCATGTGAACCCTTTGGACAGAATATGGCAATATCTCATCAAAAAATGGAGAACACAGCGTGGGCTGGACTCCTGGAAGAATCCAAGTCAGGAAATTTCACGTATGTGTTTTCAATTCAGAAAACAATCTATCATAGAATATGAAGAACGGTAACAAATATTCATTTCTAAATCTAACCCTGAATTTGGTGTGAGCTTGCACTCATCTTCCAAAGGATAATGCAGGCAAATGTAAAACTCTGGGTATGCCTTTTGAACACCCAAATTCTAAAAAAAAAATCGTAGAAAAGGTTCTCTTTTGCAACAAATAAAGAGATATTAAGCTAATATGAATAAGAAAAAATATCACTTCTCTAAGTAGAAAGGTAGAGACTGCTGATGGTAAAAGTTCAATCCTGAGAGACAGAGAAGCTTGTTATGAACTGGGATTAAAACCTGCATACTACCATTTAAATTTATTACCTACTTATAACTGAAATTATTGTATTTTTTTGTGTGTGTGGCTTCCAAAACTTGGAAATAATAATAGAGGTGCAGTGCAACTCTATACTTATACCTATCTTCTAAGAAAGAACTGTGTGTTTCCAAAGTCTCAAAGATTCAGCCCAATTTCTAACTTGTGGCTTTAGGAAGTCAGTGTGTTAGTGTAACAGCAGCACAGCCCAGCCCTCGGAGCACAGGGCACTTCGTGCTTCACTACACTCTGTTTCCCCTCTTCACAAGACCCTGTGGCTTAATATTGCAATTTTCTCCTCCTCTGGATATCTTTTCCTTGCTTTTAACAGCAACCCAAACTAGTTCCCAGACAAGCAACCTCAGAGCAGACATGTTTTATTTTCTTTTGTAAAATTCCCTCTCCATTCCCCTCATGGACTACAGCAAAATAAAATCATTGTCTCTCCATAAATGTGAGTCCCCTCAGAGTTTTCTGGACCTCTGAAAGACAATAATTAAACCTCACAGATCCTCCCCTTCCTTTATACTTCTTTTTACATGTAAGAAGGAAGAAAACAAACAAACCCACACTATTACATTTCCAGTATCTACAGCTGTGTGCTCTGGATGGCAAAATTTGGGTGAATGTGTTGAGTATCCATATTTCTCAGGGGAAGGGTTGGAGGGAGGGAAGACCTCACAGAGAAAATACCTGTATCCCTAGTGAGTCTAGGAAGATAAACTTTGTGTCTGCTCATTTGAGTTATGGTATTTCCCCTGTCTTCTGCAAATCCTGAAAGATGAGCATTTGATTCACTGAATCACTGGGGTTTACACATAATCTAAAATTTTCATTTGGTGCAAAATAGTTGTCTTCTCCTTAGGGATGGAAGAGAAAGCTGCAGGACTGAAGAGGGAAGCACCACATGCTCAGAAAAACCTAGGAGCCTAAGAGCCTAGAAAATCTGCCCTGTTTGGGATCAGTAGAGCAGATATGCAGTGTTCTCATTACATCTAAGGAAAATGCTACCCTCTTTCAAAACAGGGAAACTTTCTGCTTTCCTAGGCACAACTGAGAAGTTACCATTGAGTAGCAGGTTCTAGGGGAATGGTAGCTCAGTGGGCATTTTTCAAGACATGTTTGTTTTGCTCTTTCCAGTTTTTCTTCGTGTTCTTCTTAGATTTTTTTTCCCCTTTTTCTGGCAGGCAGGAAGGCAATGCTTAACGGTTTCCGGTAAGGCAACATCTCCTGTTATTTGTAGCCACACAGACTAAAGACATGCATTTAAAACATAATGTGAAATTCTGTAAATTCAAATTATAGCAGACAGGTTGGATCCAGTCCAGACACTGGATTTTTTTATGGTTTTGTCCTGTAACTACCATTGTTTCAAAGTTCTCCATTGTTCTGTGATGAGTATTATTGCTACATTTGTACTAATAAGCTAGGAAGGGAATTTTGCTGAACTGGAATTGCCAAATGGGCTCATCCCTTTTTTATTGCCACCATTGATATGCGTGGTCTCAGTTGCATTAGGAAGTTCCCAATACCCACATTATGGTATTTTTTCTATGTGTTCTTCATAAAGCAGATTTTAAACCCTTGAGTTAAAGATCTGCTTTCTTCCTTTGCTGGTGAAGCCCTGCACCTACTGAGAGTATGTTCACACCAGAGCTGGCTGAGTAGTAATAGAGAAATCAAAGAGGCAAAGAAATTTTTTGTCTCCTTGGGAGTTGCCTTCCCTGCATGGTACTGATTACTGATAACGAATTCTTCAGATTTTCCTGTGTAGTTCAGATGGTTCATTTGGTGAATTGTTTACTACATATACAGTTTTCACACGCTATTGTTTCCTAGCCATGACTAGATGACTAAACTTTTACATAGGAGACTGGAAGAATAATGAAGAGTATGACTCCACTGGTAGCAAAAAAAATCAGATTTGAGTCACATCTTCATGAATCTGTCTTTCATTATTTGACCAGCTGGAGTTTATATCCATCACTATTTTAGCCTCTGCTGATTTTTCACTTCATCATAATGTTTTGGTTAGTTTCAAGAATCCACTTTCTGGGCCAGATTCTGCTTTTAATTATGTTAGTGTAAATCTAGAAGAACCTCACTGAAAGCCAGCAAAGTTATTATTTATTCCAGGGTAAGACAAAATGGAGTCTGACCCCTCTACATGTGCTGCTAGGTCCCTTATATTCATCTTTACAATTTCTCTATTTGTTTACAGACACTTTACAATTTTCCGCAAGAGTCCTTATCACTTGCTCCGTGTGTGTTGTAAGGAAGGAGAGAAGGGTTCTTGCCTGATATTTTTTTCTTAGCCCTTTTATTTTTCTCTCCAGACACTATATTATGTGTTTAACTACTTAATATTATTTCCTCCCTGTCCACCCATCTGTTTATTTTAGTTGCTTCTTCCTCTTGGCTGGCTTCTGTATAGACTTTCCCCATATGCCTGCTAGGAAAGTGAATGAATATGATTAACAAGCACTGAAATGCACAAATAAGATCCTACTTGAAACTCTGTTTCAAGGTCTGTATATCTCAGACGTTTCAGACCTTATCTCTTTCTTAGCACATTAGATATATTTAGCATAGGTGTGCAGATGACAGCTAGTCCACATAATGAGACTGTTTCCTTGCAACTGGTGATTAAGTCTTGTGAAGAAATGCTTTCTGCCCAATAACCATCTCCATCCATTGTAGCAAGACAGTGGCTAACAGCTCGGCAGAGAAGCATGTGCTGTGCATTTGTATCTGTGTAGCAGACACACAGAGTGGAGTCCTGCCAAAGCCTCTGGAAGTGTCACATCTTACATGGGTGTTGCAACTTCCTCTGCCTCTGCATAAGCCCTACCGCTGCTGAATTCTTCCAGTACTCTGCTAGCTTTTGCACATATAATTTAATCCAGTGTTACTTCTCGGCATGAAAGTACCCTGTGGAGCCCCGCTTACAGTGGGCTTCCTGTTGTATCAGAGGTTGCAGCGGCATGGCATAGACTTTACAAGTTGAGATGAAGCAACAGGTTGAGAGAGCTGAGAAACTAAGACTGTAGGAAAAAGATAGCAGACAAAGGTTACCAAAGCTGCGTTTATTGAGTTCTGTGACTGGGAATAGGTATTGCCTGAGCAAGTGATACAAAATAAATCCTGAATCCATGAACTTTGCTTTCTGAATGTCCTGTTTGAGTCATCTTAAAGCTAATTTTCAGAATTGTTTAGCTATATTTCAGTAGATATTTTTCTCCTCTGTGGGCAACAGTAAGACACAGTCAGTCCCACAAAGAAAGACTTCTTCCAAGTAAGGGGTGCACCAGCTCCCAAACCAGCTGACCTGTTTATGCATGAATACTCAACCAGCAGATAGCAGCTTCTCATGACCTTTCTGCCCCAGGAAATGATAATACATATCTTTCATACACTTTGAAATTAACACTAAGTGGCAGAATATGTTGAAAGCAAATGGAAACAATATTTATTTATTTTTCACTTGGGTCAGGAAACTGAAAAGGATTCATTTTCAATCTATCTGAAAAATCATTTTGTACAAGTGATAGCTGTCAGTTATACTGGAAAACCCTTGCTACAAATAATTTTCAGTAATTACACATTTACATTTTCATAGTAAATTCATTTGGCTGTGTTTGCATCCTTTCTGTGCCTGAACTCTGAGAGTCTGATTTAGTCTTACTGGCACCAGTGTTTATGGAAAAAGACCTCTAAAATCAGCTGCTGCAGAGTGCTTACACTAGGAAGCCCAATCACAAGGGCTACATCCATCCAACAGCAACACAGAAATGGTGCCAGCAGGCTCATGACTGTTCACTGTTCGACTCTACAACTTAAACAGAAATCCAAAGACATAAAATGTTTGGCTATATTTAAGGGGACAGTGTGTATATTTCATAAATGTAAAAGGAGGTAACATATAAAAAATGCTATTTTCCTGAACAGAATAGGAAGTGAAATTAATTAAACATACTATTTACCTATGAATAAGTCCTGTGTGTTGATAAAATTCCAGAATATGCCCAGGGAAAACTTGGCAAAACCCCAGAATGCAGCAGGACCTCAGTTAACAGCTGAATGTGAGTCTGGATGGGTGTACAGCTCCATCAACAGGGCTCCCAGCCTGTTGCACAGTATGGACCTTCAGAAAGAAAATTTGTGTGCATCTGAGTGTGTAACTGGTTACATATTTGGAACCCAGATTTTATAATTAATAATAAAGTCAGAGCTAAATGGTTGGTGATAAGATGATGATATTCAGACTAAGAAATTTGAAAACATATGGTAAGATTTGGGTGAATTCCAATGGAATAAAGTAATAGAATTTTGTACAAAGGCCACAGAAGGGAAATGGAAAATGTGCAATGATGAATTAATGTATGGCCAAGGGTTATGTGTCCTATCCAGCAATATATACACTATAAAGTAAAAAAGGTCAATATGGGTAAATAAAGATGTGAAAAAGTAATTAAGGGTTGAGACACAGGCATATGATAGGTATAAAACACCAGGTATGAGAGAGATCCGGAAGCATTAGAGAATGAATTTCACCAAAAAATTATGAGGAAAGCAAAGGTGGAAAATGAAATAAGGATCACAGAAAAGTTTAGATATATATTAAGGCATTTTTCAAGTGTCTAAGGAACTGGAGGTCAGTGAAGGAGACGGCAGCACCTCAAAGAGAATAGAAGGATAATTTATTGAGAGGTAGGCGCTTCAGAAGAATTAAATGTATTTTCTGATTTATTGTTCATAAAAGGAATGGGGGACATATGCCAGGAATGGACAAATACCAAAGGAAAACAGTATCATGCCAGAATAAAAAAAAATCAAAAAATATGAAAACTTTGGCATGGGCTTTCAGCTGGCAAAAGTCTGCCAGGTTCCTTTGCCCTTAGTAGAGCCAGTTAACTCATTAATGTGGTCAGGAAAGATTTATCCCAATATATCCCAGATCTAGTTAAAATAGCTTAGAGAAGTATTCAAATGTTTTCATATTCTGTTTTGGTTGTTGCTTTTTTTTTTTTTTTTCCTTTTGACCAATTTACTTATTTAAAAGCTTGTTGCATGGGCTTCAGAGTAGGCTTTCTATTCTCTAATCTGCTCACTGCATAAACATACTGAACATGCTAGCTACAGGTCTGGTGTATATTGCTTTCTATCGTAGTACTGTTGATAAGAGAACTCCTATATAAATAGAAGAAAAAGCCATACTTATTTCAGACTGGGGATTCACAAAAAAGGAGAGACCGTTTTGGCCAACACCAGTGTATATGATTTATGGGGTACAGAATACGTTTTCCTTCTGGCATTTTCAGAGCAGGGACTGACTGTGTAAGCCTGCAAGTTTGATAGTGTAACACTTCAGCTGTGAGCAGTGAGACGTGCGACGGTAGAGGAACAAGTTAGAAGTTCTGTAAAAGAAGACTCCTGTGTGAATTTAACAATTTTTGGTAGCACATCTAATGAGTCATCATACTGACTCGTAGGACTTTGGGATTCCATAGCTTGTTAGGATCAGATATACTTCAGTACCCCCTGGGAATCCAATGGCAGAGCAGTCCTAACATAACATTTTGCGTATGTAGCGCCATGTGTGCACCAGGAAGTGTCTTGCCTTCTTTTTTTCCATCAGTCCTGCTGCTAATGCTAGATGGAGATGAATCTTTTTCTTGTGACCAAAATCCTGGGGTTTTTTTCTGTTTTTCTTTAGCATGTTCATTTTCACAAAGCTCTAGAATTAGACTGCGACTGAAAACTGTAGTGCTTATTTCTACATTTTCTTTTTATTATTTGGACAGATTGACTTCAGCAACATATTTCAATTGAGCATTAATGATTAAAATCCTGATGCCAGTGACATTGTTGCATATGGGAATCTATGGAAAAACACTTTGTGTTGACACCTGGGTCAGGACTTCGCAGTCACATTTCCTGAGTTGGTCTTGGGAGAAGGAATTTGAGCAGGGAGGAGGAGGGGAATCCTAGAAACTTAACACAGTTGCTTCCAGCTCTGTTTTCCTCCCTTTAAGTACTCAGCAGGAAAGCAGCAAAAGAACTACCTTGCTTGCTTCCATTTAATAATACAAAAAAGTGGTGTGAGCCTGTAAACAGTGAGCAGAAAAAAGTGTGTTTTGCAGACGAGGCATTGACAGCAACAAAATGGAAATCTACAAGCCAAATTTTTTGTGAAAACATTTTAATCGTTTTCACACAGCTCTAAAATTAGCCCCAGTGACAAAAAACTAAACTTAGTTAATGTATTTGTAGCTGTAAGGTGCATTGATTTATTTATGAACAGTGAATATTTTATAGAGCTGAATGAGTATTGCAAAAAAAAATGAGATGAATATTCAATTCTGGTTTAGAAATGGGTGCTATGTTTATGTCTCTTCTATAATCACTTTCTATGAACCTTCTAGTGATTGAAATGCGATTCCCCTGAGCTGGTATCAAGCTGCACTGTCTGAGGGCATTCAAGGATAGTGAATATAAAACTCAATTCGAATGAATCATGTAAGGACTTGACCACATCCATCACAGTTAGGGTAAGGTTGCATTCAAATGTATAGTCACTGGATTTGGAAACATATTTTCCAGCAGAATGCTTGTTTTCTTTTTTTCTATTGAAAAATTCTGTTTAATCAGCATAAAGCCTTTTCAGTAAGGTAGGTTTATTTCTTTAAAAATTAAATTTCCAGAAAAAATATTTCAGTAAGTTTGAAATATTCTGGTTTACCACTTGCAGAATGAAAAGTTTCATTTTCTGAACTTTAACATTACTTCCCATCTACAAATACATTTTTCATACAGTACCCAAATCAGTCACACACTGGAAACAAAGCTAAATATTTTGACTGAACAAAAATTATTATTTTTACAAAAGTCATTTGATGTAAAATAAAACTACCCCTGCTCTCCTGGAAATTTCAGATCTTTCAATTACTTATTAATCATATTCCGTCAGCATTTGTACACTTTCCAGGGGAAGAAAAAGAAGAAAAAAAGAGGAGGTAAAGAAAGAAAAATAATATTTTAGGTACAACATTGCTATTCAATGCAATGAAAATATTATCCATATATATGATATGCTTGTGTTTGTGCTTCTAACAAAAACCTCCTAGACAAATTGTCATGACAGGATGTCAGTCAGAGCCAGGTGTCTTTTCTTACTAGGTCAAATATTTAAAGTCTTTTCAGATCAATAAAGTAGAGTCAAAGTATACTGAAAATGCTCTAGGAAAGAACAATGTGAAGAATTGCTATAGATGCCATTTCGATATATTAGCCTGTCCAAGCAAAGAGCTACCAGCAAAGGAAACTTTCAGGTAACAAGTATATTGTTTCTCTGGTGCAGTGCTCACAGGCAATGAAAGAATCGTCCTCCTTCCCTGTTTTTCTTCCAGTTATATGAGAACTTTTGCATGCCATACAAAAGGACTACCTATAGTAAAGGCACAGAAAACAAATGTGTCCATTTCTCCATACCATGCTAATAACAAGGTCACATACCAGCCACCCTATTTCATAGCCTGTCTTGTTACAGCAAACCCATCTACCCACATTTGCTGCAGCTCTGCTCTAATACACTTGCACACAACCAGAAGCAGAGAAATTGCGGAGATCTATGCCATTACCTGCCACCTTGGCAGGTTGGCAGCCTTTGGCATCAGGATGGAGTGAATAGCTTAGGCAGTACTGTCCAAATGCTTTTTGCCAAAGTGCCTGGTTTTGGGGGTTTGTTTCTTGACTACTTAAGGCAAAGAAAATCTTTGCATAATCCCTCTCTGCTGTTTAACAAGGAGGGTTTCTAAAATTACGTGCCAAAACCAAGATATATGGGCAAGTTAAAAGTGAGAAGCACACAGGGCTTGGTGTCAAGAACTATGTGTACCTTCAACTTATGTAAAAGGGGAGAATATTAAAGACTTGCAGCCTGCCTTTAAAATTAAAAATTAAATTAAAGATCCTTGCTTTAGGATGAACAGTGGAGCAGGGAACTATTCTGTGTGACAAAGTGTGATCCCCCAAACCCCAGAGCAGCAGCAGGAGTTGACTGCAAGATCAGCTGTGCCAAGCAGGCTTTGCCTCTATCTCATCCCCAGAATGCTTCTCCGCCTCTGGAACACACTGGCTATTCAGTAAGGGGATAAGTAATCTGAGATTTCAAGCTTTATCTTTCTCAGTGCTTTTTTTTAAAGTTGTCTACACCATAATTTTTTGTGATGTTCTAACAAGGATACATCACCACAAAGGGAGTAGGCTGGGCTTCCTCAGCACAGACCTTCAATTGAATCCCTCTTTATGACAAAAATAGAAGAGGTGCACCATGTGTTGACCTTGACCACTAGCCTGTTAGTCAGTATAATGCAGGCAGAGACACCTTACTAGATATGATCATCGAAAAGTGGATTATGTAGCTGAACTCTGCTCCAATGCTGAAGCATTCAAGATCTATTTGGAAAAGTGTCAGCAATATAGTGTCTGTATCCATGAGAAGCCCCTGGCAGAAGCTTCTGCACAGGTTATTATGCTATCACCTGAAACCAATTGCCTGAAACAAACTGAAATAAGTTCATCCTTAAAGCACCCTACTCTGAATTCTTATTAGGTATTTGGACTAGCTTGGCAGCTGTGTTCAGGTCTTCTTACAGAAAGGCGATTGCTGTCAGAAGGCTGCATGGGATTTTTGGTAGCTATTTGTTTGGAGTGTCCTGGGTTCAGCAGTAGCAGTAATTTTTCTCCTCCTTAGTAGCTGATGCAGTGCTGTGGTTTTGACTTTCAGCCTGGGAACAGCACTGATAACACCGATGGTTTTAGTTGTTGCTCAGTAATGTTTAGTCTGATCAAAGACTTTGTGAGCCTCATGCTCTGCCAGGGAGGAGGGGAATCCAGGAGGAAGCAGAGTACTTTATGGTAATGACTTGTAGTATAGTAGAGTCATTGATCATGAAACTGATCTGGCTTGCATTCACAGTGTGGTCAACACCTCTATACTTTGGGAGGTATGTAATATAAGTGTATAGCAATTACACATCTTTTTTCCCCTCCTCAGGTGGTCAACCTATGAGGGAAACATTCCCACATACCCCTGTGACAAGTACAGCAGCATCATTTGAGAGTTCTGAAGGTTTTGAATGGCCTTTGGGTACCTTGAGACCTGCCTTCTGATTGTGATGGGGATCACCATGTTGGCACAAATACAGAGTGTGTTTTATCCATGACCATTTCATCTGATCTTGAAAGTTAAGCAGAGTCATGTTTGGGTCTTGCCTAGGGTTAGACGATGATATAGAAGGACCAAGAGATTTACCCCAAGGCTGAACAGTCATGAGTGGCAGGGTGTGTGGGACAGTATGGGCAAGTATCTAGTCCACTGGGCCTCTCCAGTGCTTTGGAAGCATCAGAGATGGAAGGCAGCTGTATGGAGTCCCCAGTGACAAGTTGCAGAAACTGCTGAAGGGGAGGGTGAATTATTTTGAGCCTGACACTTGAGGCCATCAGGGCAGTGATGCAACTCACAGATGGACTCATGATCGGGGGTGGACTTAGCAATGGACACTATTCACCAGGTGTCATGGGTTCAGCAGTAGCTCATGCTCTGCCAGGGAGGAGGCAGAGATAGGGCGCCTGGTCTGGGCTAGTCGGGGAGGTATTCCATACCACAGCACGTCCTGGTCGGGGAGGGGACTGGAAGCTGGCCAGGAGGGAAGGAGTTAACACGCTGGGCTGGGCTTGGGGAGGCAATGGGAAGCTGGCTAGGAGGGGAGGGGGGAAGCTCTCTCTCTCCTTCCGGGGCTGGCCTCGTGGCAGCAGGTGGTATCGTATTCTCTCTCCCTGTTTGTCTCCTCTAACATTGATTTGTTATTGGTACCGGTAGTTATTTCTGTTATACCTTGATTGCTGGACTGATTTTACCTCGATCCGTGGGAGTTGTATCCCTCTGGCTCTCCTTCCCATCCCTCCGGGAGTGGGAAGGTGAGGGGGAGGGGGGGAGGGGAAACAAAGGGGGAACTGTTCAGATTTAGTTTAAACCACGACACCAGGTTATTCACGAGTGTGAAACATGTGCTGCAATTAAGCAAGCCAAGCAGTTAAAGCCTCTGGTGTGGAGGATGATGGCTGAAGCACAAATATGGGGAGGCCTGGCAGATTGACTACAGCACACTCTCTCTCCTCCTCTGAAGGACTGTTACAAGAGATGGAGCCCAACATCATGGACCAATGGATTCAGCATCTTTATAGGGATTGGTCCATGCACTAAGGAATGATCTCTCTCTCTCTCTGTGTGGATATAGATAGATAGATAGATAGATAGATAGATGATAGATAGATTGAGATAAGAGTGATGGTATATTGAAAATGTAGGATCTGAGCATGACATGAATGGTATGGAATAAGGGGCTGGATTCTGTCCTGGGTTCAGCAGTAGCAGTCGTTTTTCTCCTTCTTAGTAGCTGGTGCAGTGCTGTTTTTGACTTTCGGCCTGGGAATAGCCCTGATAACACCGAGGACTTTGAGAGTCTCATGCTCTGCCAGGGAGGAGGGGAATCTGGTAGGAAGCCAAGACAGGACACCTAACCCAAACTAGCCAAAGAGGTATTCCATACCACAGCACGTCATGCCCAGGGTGTAAAACTCGGGGCAGTTACCCGGAAGGGTGAGAGCAGTGCTCAGTCAGGCTGGGTATTGGTCAGTGGGTGCTGAGTGGTTGTATTCTCTTCCCTTGTTATTTCCCTTATCATTATTATTATTGGTGGTAGCAGCAGTGGTTTGTGTTATACCTTAGTTACTGGACTGTTCTCATCTCAGCCTGTGAGAGTTACATTCTCCTCCCCATCCTTCTGGGAGCGGGGGGGAGGAAGGGGGAAGAGTGAGAGAATGAGCTGCATGGCTGGCCTTAAATCATGATGGGGGGTTTTACATGCCTCCTTGTAATGGAAGTTTTTCACTTTCCTTAGAAATTTCCTTAGAAATAAATTCCTGTGCATCATTCAGTTTTTTTCATTTCTGTGTCCCAGTATCATGTGTCCGTTTATAGGACGAAAGATAAAGTTTTAACATGATGCATAGCTGTGGTCAAGGTTCTTCATTAATTAGCAATAGAAGAGAAACTAATGGCATGTTCACAACATGCAGTGAAATATGTTTAATTAACATGGAGAGGCCTCCAAAAATAGTATCTAACTGAGCTAGCTCCAAAAGCAGTAATATTGCATTTACTTGGCAAACCACTTAAGCTAATTAGCCTTGCAATGAGAGGGGGCTTAGTAGCTCAGTTATATTGTCTTTCCTCTCCAAACATGTTGCTTCTGGGGCCAGCTGAGGGACTTCTCCTGGCACTGCTTTTCACCCTGCAAGCCTGCTACCACACTACCACTTGCATCTCTGGTTGTACAGCATGCTCCACTATTTGTGCTGGAGACACACCTGACATCTCTTCATTTTTTGGGGGGTGGAGGGGGAAATGATGACACAAAACCACCACACACTCCCTCCTCCCCTCCCCAAAAATTTCCAAACAAACTCATGCTCAAAAGACAATCTTACCAAAAAGAAACAGAGAAAAGTCACTGCTGTTTTGGGGGCAGACCTTGATAATATTGTCACATTCAACTTGTGCTTAAGTGGTCAATATATTATGAAAAAGTACAGCTAAGGAAAATACACTAATAAAGGCTGGGGGAAAAACGAGAGAAATTAGAAAAATACATGGAAAGAAGAATAGCTAATAATGTAACATTATGCACAGTCTTTACAGGAAAAGCTGACTACTTTGTGTAAAGGTGGTGGGTGGGAGAGGAGTTACTTGTTCAAGTATCCCACACTCAAATGGCAATGGTAGTTTTGGATAAGATGTCCTTTCCAGAGTTGTTGAGGCACTTAGCTGGCAAGCAGAAGAGTATCTCAGGCAGGACAGCTGAAGCAAAATTCTTAGTAGGAACATGGTAGTAAGTGCCCAGAGATTGCAGTGGCTTGCTTCTGATGCCCTTAATGTATAGATGTTTCCTTCCAGAGAGACCATAAATATGTTCTCAAAGTTGTGACTGGCAATTCTATATGTGGGAATGCAGGAAACTTTAAACTCTCAGGTCATCCACATATCAGTTTTTAGAAATATGTGCCAAGGCTTTTAAAAATGTATACTAAAATATAGAGCTCAGGACATGTAAAGTGTAGATTAAGTATCTTGTTTTACTATAACAGCTTTTGAGCAATAATCATGAACAAAAATGTAATAGTAACTGCATAACTTATAGATAAATATCTATCAAATCAATGCTTCATAAACAATACCTGTCCATTGAATGAAGGTGAAGTGGCAGTACTGTGGTTTTGTTTGTAGTGAATGTGCTGCCTGCTTTGTGTGCAAACAAGTGACAAACAGTTTTAATTTATAGCAGCATTTGATTTGGAAAAGTGAAAACACTATTTTACAGTGATCCCAAATTTGAGTGAGTAGCATATTTAGCCACTGAGTTAAAGTGTCTTTCCTTACCACCTAATCCCTTTGCAAAACAAAGTAATAGGTGTGGATTAAGATTCTGTATCATTTAATGTTTTGTCGGAAAGACACACAGATGGCATTACCTACAGAATATATTACATAATAGAAATTGTATAGGAAGAGGACTACAAATCCCCCAAAGCTTTTTCAGTTTTTCTGTTTTAAAAGCCTGTAGAGAAAAACAAATAAATAAATTTAAAAATCTGGTATTTTTCTTTTTTTTTTTAAAGGAGACTATTTGTTTTCATACAGATGCCATGTTTGCCAGATTTCATCCTTGAGCGGGTTCTTAAAGGCTAGTTATTTGTTTGTCTTAGAAATGATGGCTGAAACTGAACCACTGAAACTCTGTTAGACAACACTATAACAAAGTGAGTAGAATACACCTAAATATAAGGAGAACTGCTTATTGCATTTATTACCTTGAGACCAAATCCATAAATGAATGTTTTTTGTTAAAAGAATATGTGTAAGCTGTTCACTTATAGTGACTTCATCTCAGAATTCCTTGGGCATGAGAGCTGTGATTCAGCTGGCTTGTGATTTGATGCCAATATTCAGAAAATTACAGACTGAAAACCAGAGCCCTGTCACAAGTGTCCAGATCTTCAGCACAAGGGGTAAAGAATAAAACTTTTTAGAAAGAGTTTCATAATAGAGTGACAGCTGTCACCACTAGTTTGTGGAGATCTCACAGTCTCACTGGCACTTGTGAATGACTAACTGGTTGAGACTTCTGATTTATAGACAGGGAAATCAAATTTGTGTAAGACTTTTGAAAACAGCACCCTTACAGTACCAGAAAGATAGTCTGAATAAGAAGACAGATCATTTGGGTATATGAATGACAATTTTGAAGGTATTTTTGGCATATCTGTCCCAACTGTGAGCTAATTTTTAGTTTGAATAAGGACATAATCATGGGTTAATTATAATCAGCATACTTCTCTTTTGTAAGTAATGTCTCCTGCATGCATAATCTGCAATGCAGTCCAAAAAGTTTTGCAAATTAATTAACACACATGGGCAACGTAACTCAGGACTCAAAAAAAAAAGATATAGGCAGTTTCACCAGAGTGAATACAGACTAACAGAGTACTTTACGTGGCTTCCAGCTCAAATTTTGCAGCTCATGTTGAATTTTATGGTATCTCAGATAGGCTCCTATTGATGTCCAATGAGCTAGTTTATAGCTAGCTTGCTGCATTGGGGGAAACCACCAGGCCAAAGGACAGGGAAGAAGGCTAAATTTTTGTAGCAATTGTGGCAGAAATGGCTGTTCCAGGTAACAGTCGTTGCTGTGGAGAACAAAAATGCACAAAGTGATCTGCATCTCAAGCTCTGGAAGGATCTGAGGGTGGTATTGTGAAGTTGCAAGTTGCTACTGAAAGAACACTGGAGAATAAGTTAGAGAAGAAAGTGGTTGCACTTGTTTTCCTCTTACAACTCTAGACTGTAAATCAGAAATAACCGATGATAGTAATACTTAAGGAGAGCTTTAAATCTGCAAAATGCATTGTAAGATATTATAGTAGTACTTCAGTAGAGCTTAAATTTTTCAAAATTAATTGTAAGATGCTGGTCACAGCTTTCAGCCCCTGGGAGTTTTAGCCAAGTGAAAGCTGAAGAATTTGGCTTTTCAGCTGACTAGCCCTACAACACACTCTCAGATTGTATTTTTTCCTCTGAAAACAGCAAGAAGAAACAAAGGAACTGAAGAATGCTGAAACCCCGGCTATATCTTACAGAGAGAGTTCATTGTTTATTTTGCAACTATCTGTTTCAGTACCAAAACCAAATAACCTAGAATAACATTATATTGTTAGTTTTCTGGTTTATAATGAAGTTTCTAAGCTATCAAAGAGAGAAGTGAATGGTATTTGGGAAAGAGGTAATGAAACTGCTGTATACAAGTAAATACATACCTGCTTGATAAATTTTACTTTGAGCTTTAAAGATTAGATTTTCCTTTATCAAGGTACTTAGAAATCCAAATACTCAGAAGTTCTTAAAGGCTCACCAGATGCAGTTTGCCTGTCTGCTTTCTGAACTGCCACATATTATGACAGTATATGTCCTTGTCCAAAATAGAAACACTTTTTTTCTCTTGTGGATGTATATGTGTTTGTGTGTTGCATAGACTAGTGGCCTTTTCAGAGACTGTCTTTTAACCTCTAATTCGAGCTCCTTTAACATGAACAGAATTGTGCTCTAAGCTTTAGGCATACAGAAAAGGTATAGTGTGGAATACAAAAGGTTAACTTTTTAGCCAGTAATTACTGCTTTTTTAACATTGCCTTTTTCTTTAATCTGGTATTAATTCCATCGCTAACCTTGCTCCTGAGAGTGCTTATTGTCAGTGTAAAACAAGAATCCCTCGTCGTCATCTACACTGTGATCTTTGAATTAAACTATTTGAATAGGGTATGTGCAAAGTACACTTCCATAGGGTTTATTAAAGGAAATTGTCTTAGCAAATATGTCTGTTTCATTTGATTCTGAGGAATAATTGGCTAATGAGGGAATGATTACTTTGTTCAGACATGATTACTGAAGAAATGTTTGGTCCATATGCTGCTGAATAATGGGAAATTCTCCAGTGAAAGGGGACAATGATTAGAAGAAATAAGATAGCTGGAGAATATATTCCCCAAAGTGTTACACTAGTTTTTGTTAACAAGCCAACTCTAAGGATAGTGTTTCCTTCAATAGGCATGGAAGTTCAAAATATCTAATAGGTTTAAACTGTTTGTTCAAAAAACTCTAGGTGATTTTCTTTGTGTTTTTTTTTTATCAAAGAACTGTAGCTTCCTCTGATAAACGATGTGACTATCACAGCTGCTTCTCCCATTTAGCGTAATGTTAATTTGTCATTGTTGCCTTGATGGGCATATAACAATATAACTATACATTAAAAATTATCCCACCCCCTCTGCTCTTTATTAATTGCATCTTACCATAGGTATTTAGCGTTTTGACACTACGAAGAACATACAGAATGTATGTGTGCATGCACACACATGAATGCACATATTATAGATGATGTGCATTGGAATGCTTGTAGTTAATTAAGAATTTTCAACCCAGGATCATTTTCGCTTGCTTACAGATTTCTTTAAGTCTTACTTTACAGCTGAAAATTGGTGTGCTTGTTTGTAGTCATGAAGTGCCTTTTTTCCCCCCAATAAAAGTGGTTACACACTCCAAGAAATGAATAAAATGTAGCTAAGATATATATATTATACATATGTATGTATGTGTGTGTGTGTATATTTAGTAACTTCCTTAGCAATCGAACAGAAGATACTGAAAACTTCAAAACTGCTAAGTACTAAGGATCTAGTTCAGGAATATGCTCAAATGCATATCTGATTTGTAGTCTGTAGAGAGTCCCATGGAAGTCTATGGCAGGGAAAACAGGCAAGCAATGGCAGATGGTCAGATAAAGGATCCACAGATACAGATCTCTGAATTTTCAGAAATGCTGGAGTGTCTGACTCCCACTGATTTAAACTGGAATCGAACAGCTCAGTGCTGTTGAAGATGACTCTGGTACCTAGCCCTAAACATCTGCCAGATACCCTGAAAAGCACCTTGGACCAAATTGACATGCCCAAGGTCATACCATAAGTGCATGTTCTCTTTTCTAAAGCTGGATGAATGCTAAGCAGTTATTTAATGAGAAAAATGTTATCCATTTAAAGTAAGTGGGGGAGACAGGATGGGATGGGACGGGACTATGGACAATGAATTTCCAAAATTATACTTCATCAGTTCTGCTGGAAAATCTCTTGTTTCATTCTCTGTAAGCAGAGCAGTCACTATTTGCCAGTTAAATCCCCAGGTAGTTAGCTTCCATACAGTCGAAAATAAATGTTGTAAATGAAACATCTGTTCAACACCATTATTTTATAATAACATTAATTGGCAGATGTCTTTAGATGACAAAGCAAAGTGTATCAGTTCTTATTTGTTCTTTTCCACTGAGCTGAACTTGTGGTCATTGAAAAGTACTAACCTTAAAAACTGTCTCAGCATGAGCAATAATTCACTGCGTTCAGTAATGTGAGACTTTTCTATGTGGAAAAGTATGAATTATAAAGGCCAACTGCACACTGAAAAAATGTTAATGCATTGTCCAAAAACATACTTGTATGAAGGAAGTTTCCCTCTCCACTGGCAGGACTGGTACTTCAATCTACATATAGTTTGCACAGAAGTACTGTGCCAATTCAATTACTGTCTGATTAATGAAGTGTAGCAGGTTTATTTCAGGGGTCTAGCTAGCTATTAATTAGCATATTGGGGCCTATACTCTACTGTTTTGCCCTGATATGCTTTGAAAAATCCCAATGCAATTAAATAAACTCTAATATGCTTTAAATAGTTACTTGAGAAAACACATTCAGATTTTTTTAAAACCCTTATGGGATTTTTAAGCACATCCAGATTTATTGTAAAGCATCTGAAGTTCTTTCTAAAAGCCATTGTTGTGTTGGTTTATGCTGTTCATCAAAATAGCACTGCCCTTGCTTTAACAGAAGACCTCCTCTAACACAAGAAAGTGATGTGGTTTCCTTAGGATGCCTTGGAGCAGATAATAAGGATGCTGTTATCCCCAGAACTCACTGGAGTTGCTTGCACTTTCCAGTGTTCTACCTAGTCTTTGTCAGATATCTTCACTTCTACAGTCTTTTTCTTTTCTTCTTTTCTTTTTATTCCAACAAGATTAGTGCTAACTCTGGATGGAAAACTGGAAACTTTGTTAGCATAGTGTTTGAGGTCAGGCAATGAAGAGTAGGATATACCACGTTGCCTAAACTAGAAGTAGCTGAACTCTTTATACACTGAACAGGGTGCTTATAAATGCACTATATGTTCCTTAGGTCAGAGGGATTGTCTGAGCAGGCACATTTCAGCGCATACAGATCACAAGTAGGCTGGAGAGATGTTTTATTCAGAGCATTAACTATTTAGTATTCTTGCGTTCTGGGAGACAGAGGAGTGTGAGACCAGTTAATAGAGCAATGGGAACATTGGTTAAAGACATCTCTTATTCATAAACTTTAGAAGTCTACCAACTTCAAATTCTCTCCAGGGTGTCCTGTACGTCACAAGCGTACTCAGTCCTGTATCCCATGAACTGCACAGTCCGGAACTGCATTTGTGCTCTTGCCTTTACCACCCCATTCTCTTCTGCTCCCCCCACCAACTCTTCCTCCGACCTACTTCATCCAGACCTCAAAAAAACTCTCCACTTTTAGTCTGCTATTCTTCTTTGTCCTCTGCTTTAGTGCTTATAAACCAGTTAAATCCCTTATCCCCCCTTTTCTTACAAATATCAAATTAAAACACATTTTGCTCAGGAGGCCTTCTTTTGTTTGTCTGTTTACTCACCAGTGATGTCTGCATGCTCCATTGCCTTGTGATTTCTTGTGCCTGGGTTAATTCCTGAGCTCTTAAAGGCGCCTTTTTGCCTCTGGAGAAGTCCATAGGAGCTTTGCCATCTTCTTCAGTCCCAATGAGCCTTGACTGCTAGGGTCCAGTCTGGTCTGTGCTGTACTAAAGGTTCTGGGCATTTGCAGCTTTGCCTACACATAGATTAAACAAACTACTCACGTTCCTTCAGTTACAGTAAAGATTACAACAGTTCTTTTGCAAAACAGGCTTACATGAGGAGCCCCTGTTCCTTCTGCATCTGCTACTTTTCCCCCTATACTGTCTAAAATACATATTAAGGTATCATTTTGTATAGAGCCACGCTTATGTATTTTAGTGTGCTGTTTTGCATGGAGTAGGCAGATGTTTCCTGCTGGTTCTAGCTCAGTAGAGAAACTGCAGTGAGTTTACAGCAAGCTGCACATTCATGCCCTCATGCTCCTCCTGGAAAGTGCTGCTGTGGTGGTTTTGTGGAGCCACAATCAAGTAAATTTGTAGAGAGAAGCTACTGAAAAGTGAGTGCCATTGCAGATTTAGCATACAGCTCTGCATGTCTGAGAGGAAGCCGACAGGCAAGGTGCAGCAAAGCCTGGTTCCCCAGCCTGTCGCTGTCAAATCAGCACACTGAAACCCAGATCCCCAGGCAGCACCATACAGCTTCCAAAGGGCTCATGGCACAACAAGACAGAGCTAGCAAGACAGGCTACTTCTGCTTTCTTCTTTTTCTTGATTGACCTTTTGGTTTTGCTTTTTTTTTTAATTAATTTTCACTTACCCGAGTCCTTGTATACACACAATCTTGAAATCCATCTGGCAAACACCTTCCTGTGTATTCATGTAGCTGATGAAGGCCTTCATCCATCAGACTACTCAAATGCACGCTGAACTGTAGGCACCTGCAGAGTGCTTTGAAATCTATAGGGTGATTCATGTGCTTCCTGATTTCGCTATTTTTATGCAAAATATATATATTTTGCATATCCAAACCGACCTACAAGGTCATAATGGTGCTTTAAATGGGCGCAAAGTGCTCAGTAACATGAGTTTACTGATGGTTTATATGGGTGATTCTCAAACAATTGATTGATTGCCAGATTGGTCTAACAGGGTGGCAGTGAGATGATATGATAGCCCTATTCCATTACAAACAGTGCTCTTACTAGCTTTTAGCCCTGTCTTTAACACACTCAGACACACACCCTTTTTTATGAGGTGGACTTTGAACTATCTTTCCATAGTTATTTGGAAAGGCACAATGAATGTATTATGCAACTATTCATTGCAGGAAAGTTAGCACATAATAATTTACAGTTTTATGGAACTGCTAGGATTAGCTATGTATCATCTATTTTTAATGCACATCATTGTGGTACATGAGCAATAATGAATGTATTTAAATAAATAAAAAAAAAACGAATGCTGAGTTGTTGTCAATCACTTGCAGATGAGTCTACCCTGGTGAGAAGATATAATGGAGAATTTTCTGAGAATGATTTATGAAGTCAACCTGCACCACTCTAGAGCAACTGATACCTTTCCAGCATAGGGCTACATGGGCAGGTAAAGTTTACTGGGAATACCTAAGTAAGTGGCAAATCTAAGATTAATTTTTGGATTTTTTTTAATCTGAATTTCTGGAGTTACAGTGTAGAGTGAAAAAACAAAACAAAGAAAAAGCAAAAGGGATCATAGTCATGTCTCATTTGCAACTTATCAGCACTGGTGAATTTTGCACCTCTTAGGCACTAATGTGTCGACTTTCTGAGATGGAGAAAGCCTTTTTTTCCCCATTCATTTTCAGGAAAAAAAAACTAAAACAAAACTAAGCAAACAAAAAAAACTTAAGCAGCTTCAGAGAAAAGAATACTAACTGAAGGTTTATTGTGTTCTTTTTGTGAACTGCATTTTTGCCTTTTTCTTGTAGAAAGTTCTATTTTAAGTTGTATCATAGTCAGTTATCTTAAGGTAATGAGACATAAAATAATTCTTCTAAGTAATGTGATACAAGAAACATGAAGTATTGTGTCTAATGTTCTGTAGTCCTGCAAGGCAAAAAGTGGTTTTATTTGAGAGGGCAGGAAAAAATGTGTGCATTTTCTGGGACTCATGGCAGAGAAAACATTTCTATCTCCCTAGCATCTGAGTGCATGCTACCTATTCCTTATGTTCTGATCTCAAAGCTAAGTAGGATTAGACTGGATCAGTTCATGGATCAGAGCTCCAGGGAAAACTGAAGTGCTATATACAGGAAACAGTCTTGATGATCTAACTATTGGGCATTATTTCAGTGAACTAGCATGCCAGAATTGTGTCATGGGGCCACTCTGCTATTAGAGGTGCTGTCACACAATGACACGCAGAGATTTTATGATCACATCGGAAAACATGCCAGGGACATATAGATACAGTTATAGATATAAATATATATAAAGTTAAGTGAGGCTAAGCCAAAATTCCACCTCCAAGAGTTTGAAATTGCCTTTTAGTTTCAACTGGAAAAACGCTCTTCATTCTGAAACTGCCACGTAATCATGATGACCACTCTTAAAAGCATTCTATATTTCACATCAGAAATGCATTTTACTGGTGCTGTTTTTATTCCTTTACACAGTTTGTTAAAAGCCCTGGTCTTGAAAATTGATGCAGTTCAATGAACATTTTAGGTCAGAGCACAAAACTGCACTGAAGTTAATAGCAGTCTGCACTGGCCTTATGTTTTACACATGTAGACCAGACTTCAGTACTAGAATTTTCATTTTTAAAGTATCTGGAGGTAAAAACCACTCATCCTACTGAGTACTGATAGTGCAAGAACACCTGAAGATACTGAAAATGTGCACTTCTGGTAGGTCCCTTATGTGGAAGTAACTGGTGTCATTTGCACAGGAAGGCTTGCAATGGCAACCATGAAGTGAGGGGGAAAGGAGAAGTCTGTGAAATCCCCCTTATCCTGAGAAGTTGCCTACACTTTTTTCTGGGAAAGTTAAAAAACATCAGATGGGTATAAGGGAAAAAAAATGCCATTGAACAGACCTGTCCTACCTCTTGGAATGAATAAATTTGCTCTCTTTCCACAATATGCCATTCAGTATGCACAGTGCCACAATCCACTTTCCCAGAGCAAAAAAGAAAATAAAGTAAAAATTAGTGTTAATAGTGAAGGCGTGGTTTTACAGTTTCATTGACTAGAGCAGCAGAGTGCAACTGGAGATGTTGAAAGAAAAACTCTTCACCTGTCCTCTGCTTAATTAAAATACATTAGATACATAGATTTATTTGAAGGTTAGATGTTAAATGAAGATGAATGAAATGTTTTATGGAAGGCAATGAAACGTTATTTACTTAAATAAGCAATTCTGTTTTATCAATACTTGGGCTCACCTAGAAGAACATGCCTATTCCTACTTAGTTATGAGCAGCATTTTACTAAGCATGCCTAAAGTCCACTCTTAACACTAATTCTCCCAGTTGCTGAGAGCAGGAAAAGAAAAAAAGAGTATCTATTTATGCAGAGTAATGCAGGATATGCCATATCAGCCAGGAATCATTATGGCCTGCACAGTGATCTTAATAAGAACAGCACGCATTCTTTTTTTTGTCCAGTCAATGCAAACTGCAGAGGCATCTGTCCTGAGGAAATCTGTCTCCAGTTCAAGGAGTTCAGATGGGGCAACTTCAGATATTGCTGCCTATAGCTGTCTATCCTCATCCTACTCTCTAAGCCTAAGTAAACCTCTACCAATTTCCTCTTAAGTTAAAGTGTCATGATCAAGAGTTGGGTATCTGGGCAGCTATTCTGCTCTCTTCACTACACATGGCCCTAAAACAGTAACAAATGGGACAGAGCCCTTTTTCAGTCAGTGAAGCTTGATAAGGCCTGTCACATCATTATTTCACATCCTTCTGCACAATAGAAAGATTCTCAGTAGGTTCTTATGGAAGAAGCCTTCCCCACCTTAGACATTCATGGAGCTACATTTTATCCCATGGGATGCACATACTGTTTTATTTGCTGTCTCAAAGTGCACTGATTGTGATCTAGACAAGCTGCTAGTTCTGTGAAAGGGTGAGATATTTGGGTACACGGTATCCCTGTGAGAAACAAAATTCCTACGTAATCCTTAACAGCTTTTTCTGAACTCTCCTGAATAAATTTCAGTTTTGCTCTTTATGATGATGACAACCATCTTTTCATCTAACATCCCATACTGCCTCCTTTGAACTGGTTATGCTCTGGTGGCAGAAATGCTCTACGTAAAAATTAGCAAACCATATAGCTGCATTGACTATTGCAGTTTGGGTAGATATATTAAAGGACAAATTCCATCCCAAAAGTAGCAGAGGTTATAAATAATATGTGATTCTGTATGCAGGACAGAATGGGAGAAATGGGCCTGCCCATGGTTAATGTTGAAAAGCTATTACATTGTAGATTGTCCCATATCACTCCTCCTGATACAGTTTTTATAAAGTACCTCTAAAATCAACTCCAGTTGTTGGCTGGAGTGAGACTGCTATCCCGTCAGATCTGTTAGCATTCAGTCTTCCTTGCTTCTGTGTCATCAGCCAACTCTCGTAGTGAAATTCCAGGCTGATCTTACTGTTTTCTGAATCAGTTCTGCCATTTTTCACTAAAATTCAGAATAGAATTGCTGTTAATCATGAACATCTACAAATGACTGGTAAATGGTTAAGGAAACAATGTTTTTTTTTAAAGTTACTAAAAATAGGGAAAGAACACAGAGCACATTAGTGGCTAAGGGAGTGCAGAATTTCACTCCCACAGCAAAACGAGCCAATTCTATAGTAGTGAAAATTTGTTCTCTTGGCTCTGGTTGAGTTACCAACTGACATGAATTCTGGATCATTCCACACATCCTTTTGACACTATGAAGAGAATGGGATTATTGTCTTAACATTTTCTCCTATTTTTTCTAAAAAGAAAATAATAATTTGTAGCTTGTCAGTCTTTGCCAAAATTCAGCCTAGAGATATTTTTTTATAGCTGAGATATAAACCCCTGAAGTAAAAATGCAGACACAACTTCAAGTACAGTGTTGCAAATGCAGAGTTAAGTAATGTTAATCTATCAATACACAGTATGTGCAAACATATGTTTATAGACAGAGAGACAAGCATGTATAAATGAGAGGATAAAAAACCCTATTTCTCATTTGGTGCTATGCAATTTCTATCAATTTAGAAATGTGTTATGATTTTATTTTAAGCTGACATACTGTAAATTGTGCTTATTTGAGAATACTTACTTAACTCTTAGGGTTTATAAGACAGAAAAGGAAGATGTCTCTGGAAGTTCTCCAGTGACCTAAAATGAACTAATAATGAAAAACGTTGTCCCTTCTTTCAAAACTTTGAACCAGTTGCCATCTTTAAAGTAACCCATAAGCATGAAGATAGTCTTTCAATTATTATGATTTACTGTAAAATCTACTAATCACAGCAGAGGCTGCTTCTTTAGGGCCAAGCTATATGTTGTGCTCATGTTACAAGAGAAATTACCAGATCTCTAGGTGAGGTATTTTAGAAATTTGGCAGATGGCTTTACTTTGTATTTGTGGCACAGAATCCTGTTCTAATTTTGTGTTTGATTGGAATATTCAACAGCTTCTGGTGCTACTAGGACTTGCTATCTGAAAGACAGAGTTTGCAAACTATAAATATGAACTTTGAAAATATATATCCTAGAGTTAGTCCGGTGGATTGTGTTTGTAACGCTCACTATTGGCTGAGTGATGCATTTTGGCCCCAGATCAAAAACAATGGCTGCCTGATTGAGGACTAGGAAGGCAGATGGATACTGGGGCAGTGGTTAATATTGGACAGGCATTTAGTGTTAGGTCCTTACAGCTCCCAGTCTTCCTCATGCAGGTACCCTCCAGTCTCACCTTTATGCCCCTTGGCCATATGCCCTCTTTGTCCCCAGCTGCTGATTTGTCCTGATGGGAAACAATTCAGTTGCAAGATGAGGAAGCTTATGTCTACATGAGAAAGGAACTTCAGTCTTATGCTTATTCACAGCCTGACTGGCAAGCCAACAAACAAGGCTGCTGACCTGTGCCACCCCTGTCCCCAACATAGTACCATGGGGAGGCTTGTTTCTGGAGGGGAGGCATGAGAGGTGTTTCCCCGTCTGTCTCCCCAGCTGCTCCCAGCATGTGAATTCAGGCAGGGTAGATCTGAGTCTGGGCAGAGGTGCAGGCAGACAGTGGCACTAACAGGCAGGCAGTTCCCAGACAGCTTTGGCTAAAGCAAGGGGCTGGAAAGTTATCCCTTGTCCTCTTTCAGCTGTTAGCTACCAGCATCCCCCTATGGGTTGCTGCTCCAGGAGCCATACCTGGAGGTATGGCCTGTTCTGTATGCTCATAGCACATGGGGGTACATGCCAGCTCAAAGCCAAAACCTCAGAGCATTTAGCAATAGTGTTGGCTTAGGTGGACAAGACTTCAGCCTTTATTTGTAGCACAATGACTGACTTGTGGGTGCAACTGTGGTTATGTAAGCTCAGTGAATCTTTCAATGACTTATCCCATGGCATGGCTTGCTTACTCATGCAATTCCCCAGGCCTGAAGTGTACAGGCAGATATATAAGAGAGGGATTTCCTACCACCCCCCGCAATTGGATGTATCAGGAGCCCACATGCTTGTTTAATGTATCAAAACAGAAAGTATTTACTAAGCCCTGCTGATAATTTTAACTTTAGCTTAGTGAAATCTTCAAGGAGAAATTCTGAATTAGAGCTATATGAGGCCACTCAGGTACTCCTTGTTGGCATTACTGTTCCACACACAGGGCTGGTGGAAGCTTTCTTCAACCTCTTATACTATCATTATACTTTGCCTGTCTCTTCCCAGAGTTTTCTCTAATGTAGTGTGTATTCCCAGTGGAAATGAGAGAGGAATTCAGAGAAGAAATTTAAAAAGACACCTCTGTAGTATATATGACACCATAACAGTGGGTTCCAATTGTGAATTTGTAGATAGGTGACACTGTAGAGAATTTTCTGCTTTCTCTGTCAGGTGAAAAGCCTCTAACTGCTAGGAAAAGGACAGAGTGTTGTGAGTGGTATTACATTTGAATTCAGGCTTTGTGAGTCAGAGAGGAGGAGAGTGTATAGCAGACATTCAGCTGGCTTTGTCAGAGCAGATTTTCTTCAGAAACTAGAATTTAACACTTTTGCTGTCCACTGTAATTATACTGTGTATGGTCTGTCCAGTGCTCCTGTAAAAAGTGGTTTTCCTAAAATAGAATGAAGAAGTTCAGATGTGGGGCAACTGTACTTTCTGGCAAGGGGTGATCATAGAATCATAGGATGGCTACGGTTGGAAAGGACCTTAAGATCATCAAGTTCCAACCCCCCTGCCATGGGCAGGGACACCTCACACTAAACCATATCACCCAAGGCTTTGTCTAACCTGGCCTTGAACACTGCCAGGGATGGAGAATTCACAACTTCCCCGGGCAACCCATTCCAGTACCTCACCAACCTTAAAGAATTTCTTCCTTATATCCAATATAAACTTCCCCTGTTGAAGTTTTAACCCATTACCCGTTGTCCTGTCACTACAGTCCCTAATGAATAGTCCCTCCCCAGCATCCCTATAGCCCTCCTTCAGGTACTGGAAGGCTGATATGAGGTCTCCACGCAGCCTTCTCTTCTCCAGGCTAAACAGCCCGAACTTTCTCAGCCTGTCTTCATATAGGAGGTGCTCCAGTCCCCTGATCATCCTCGTGCCCCTCCTCTGGACTTGCTCCAGCAGTTCCGTGTCCTTTTTATGTTGAGGACACCAGAACTGCACACAATACTCCAAGTGAGGTCTCATGAGAGCAGAGTAGAGGGGCAGGATCACCTCCTTCAACCTGCTGGTCACGCTCCTCTTGATGCAGCCCAGAATACGGTTGGCTTTCTGGGCTGCAAGTGCACACTGAAGCCAGATCATGGTCATTTTCTCATCGACCAACACCCCCAAGTCCTTCTCCTCAGGGCTGCTCTGAATCTCTTCTCTGCCCAACCTGTAGCTGTGCCTGGGATTGCTCTGACCCAGGTGTAGGACCTTGCACTTGTCATGGTTAAACTTCATGAGGTTGGCATCAGCCCACCTCACAAGTGTGTCAAGGTCCCTCTGGATAGCATTCCGTCCCTCCAGTGTATCCACCGAATTACACAGCTTGGTGTCATTGGCAGACTTGCTGAGGGTGTACTCAATGTCAGTGACAAAGATGTTGAACAAGACCGGTCCCAACACAGATCCTTGAGGGACACCACTCGTTACTGATCTCCAGCTGGACATTGAGCCATTGACCACAACTCTTTGCATGTGACCATCCAGCCAGTTCTTTATCCACTGAGTGGTCCATCTGTCAAATTGATTTTTCTCCAATATAGAGGCAAGGATGTCATGCGGGACAGCGTTGAACACTTTGCACAAGTCCAGGTAAGTGATGTCAATTGCTCTACTGTCCATCAGTTCTGTATTCTACCATCTTTGGAATACTGGCAAAACCCATCCTTTTGTACTGTAAATTCTGGCAATAGCCAACCTTTTCTCCTTAAACCAGCAGCTTATATTGGCTCCATTTGTTTTTGATCCCTTGCTCTCAACAGGCCGTGTAATCAGACTGACAGACTGCTCACAGCTTCCCTGGTGCTCAGCTGCATGTAAGTCATGCCCAAGACTCCTTTTTGGGAGGTTGGCATTGCACTGATGTCTGGCTACATGTGAGTCTGAGCATCTGAATCTTCTCAGAGGCAAGGAAAGCACAGCAGTTTAGTGTTTAACACCAATAAGTGTTGAAGGAGTCAGCATCTTTTTCTTTGCATTAACTGTTTTTAAATTGGACCCTCCCTGATTTCTTTCAGCAGCCCAGTCAAATCTCCTTAGCCAACATCATCATCCTTATATTGTCAATAAAAACTTCAAAGCAAAGGTCAGGTATTCACTGAGCAGTAACTGCTCTGCTAAAGAAAAACAAAACTCTTGCTAGCACCTGTCCTTTTGGCAATCTATGTGATTGTTTTGGCTGATGCACCAAGCAGACACATTATTATTTTATTAGCATTACAATTCAAGAGCTTATGAAAAGGCACCAGCAAATACCAAACTGCAAGTTTTTGAAGAGGTGGGTTTTTTTTTAAGAAAGCTAATTTACCTATTTGCATTGCTAGCTGAAAAGTTTGAGAATCTTCTCACGTGTCACTTGCCCCAGTGTTATAAATGAATTATCATAAACAAAAGTGCCATACATCATCATTAGCACTCAGGGAAAAATTAGCTATTGGGAATTTGAGAAGATATATAATTACCATCCATTATTATAATAAAATACCTAATATATAAACCAGGAAAAAAACAAAATGCAAAAAAAAAAATCTGAATGCTCCTCTTCCAACAACTTTGCTATTTGATACTCTCGCTGTGTAAGGGCATATAGCTTCAATGTATTGGAAACAATAATTGACCAGTATACTGAAGCAGCTTAAAATGCAGTAGAAGCAACAGGCTTAAGCAAAAAGTCTCCTTTTCTAGCTATTTCGACCATTTCCATGTACAGCTTTTCTTAGATGTTTGTTTAGTTTTGTTTTTGTTTAGGGCTTTGTTTAGTTTTTCATCATTTACTGAACAAATTTTGCTGACATAAGTTTTACTTAATTTACATGTTAGACCATTTCCATGTACTGCTTTTCTTAGATGTTTGTTTAGTTTTGTTTTTGTTTAGGGCTTTGTTTAGTTTTTCATCATTTACTGAACAAATTTTGCTGACATAAGTTTTACTTAATTTACATGCATTTGATGTTTTAAGTGACCTTGTCCTTTTTGACATTCTTTTTTAATGGCTTTAGTTCTTAGCATGCCAGGGTGATTGGGTGGCTTGAAGTCCCACCAATTCCCAGTGCTCTTTAATGTCCACCAAGGTTGAAACAAAAAGCTGTGTAAAATCCACACATACATTGTATCCCTTCACCATAGTGCTATGGAAAACTGAAGAAAGTTCTTATAAAGGAAACCTAAACTAATAATAACTGATTTCACTTTGTGAAGTATTTAGATATTTTTGCTACCCATATTTCATTCAGAGATAGAGATCTGGGCCATCACTATGCATTTATGTAACTTTGGGGATGTTCAAAATCCCAAACCACATGAAAATTTACTGTGTGCTTCACATGGCTCCTAACCACTCAATGGTTCAAACCCTGCCCATCATCCAAATGCTTCCTCATTTACAGAGTACTCCTGTGCTTTACACAGTACCAAATGCTCATATCAAGTTGAGGAGATGTACAGTGTTTGAATGTGTTTGTCTCTGGAAGGTAGAAGAGATGTAAAATGTGATGAGGAGGAATGGATGCACTTTGTTAAACTATTCATGTGGTCTAAAGTTGGTTGCTGCTTCTGACATAGAATTTCTCAATGTTGGAATTTTTTCCCAAAACACACAACCTCCCTCAGCAATTCCAGTAGACTAAAAAGAGTAATTTTAAAATTTAAAATTAATCAAATTTTTAATGCTGCATTTTTTTCCTACCCATATTTAATGACCTGTATTTGACAATCTTTACAGTTGTTAAAAGGAAAAGCATTTTCACCAGTGTATTATATACTTTACTGTTCAGCTTCCTTTAGATAGTTTTTCTCTCAAAATACTGCAAATGTGTTTTATTTTTAAGCTAGTGATATTAATTGCTTAAGCTACTTCTAGTCTACACCTACACTAGTAAAATAAGCATTGCTAGGAAACATTCCCAGACCTTGAAATTTATTTATTTATTTATTATATTAAAATTCTAGAATTATTTCTTCTTGTTTTGGCTCAGGCCAACTAACATTGTCCTAGGTAACACTTATGCACCATATGGGAGTCCACATAGGCCACATATACAAATTAAATGTAATAATTTGGATGCTTAAATAGTCTAATAGTGTAAATGCAAGCTGTTCCATGCAGTTGGCTTCAGCAACAGGGCAGTCTGAGGCTCTGTACATGCTATAGACCTGACTAGATGCATCCCAGAGTCCTGAAGAAATTCACTGATGTATTTGCCAAGCCACCCTCTGTATCTGGAACATCATGGCAGTGAGGTGAAGTCCCTGGTGACAGGAAAAAGCGAAACATTGCAGCCATTTTTAGAAATGGTAGAAAGAAGGACCCTGGGAACTACCAACCTGTCAGTCTCACCTCTATGGCTGGGAAGATCGTGGAACAGATACTCCTAGAAGTTACACTAAGGCACATGGAGGGCACGGAGGTGAGTTGAAACAGCCAACATGGCTTCACTAAGAGTAAGTCCTGCCTGGCCACCCTAGTGACTTCCTGTGATGGAGTCATCATCCACTACGTCAGTGGACAAGGGAAGACCTACAGATATCAACCATCTGGACTTCTGTAAGGCCTTTGACACAGTCTACCACAACATTCTTTGTAAATTGGAGAGATAGGAATTTGATTGGTGAACTATTCAGTGGATGAGGAATGGTCTGGATGGGCACTCTCAACAAGTTTGCTGATGACATCAAACTGAGTGATGCAGTTGGCATGCCTGAAGCAGTTGACATGACTCTTGCCACTCAGAGACACCTGGACAAGATCAAGAAGTGCGCTCATGTGAACATCATGATATTCAACAAGGCCAAGTGCAAGGTCTTTCACCTTGGGGTTGCAGGACCCTGGGGGTCAGGACAAGCCCTGGAATAAATACAGGCTGAGAGATGAAGTGACTGTGAGCAGTCCTGCCAAGAAGGACTTGGGGGTACTAGTGGACATGAGCTTGCACCCCAGAAAGCCAACTGTGTCCTGGGCTGCATCAAAATAAGCTTTACCAGCAGGTCAAGGGAGGTGATTCCTACCGTGCTCTGGTGGGACCCCACCTGGAGTACTGAGTTCTCCTCTGAAGCTCTCAGCAAAAGAAAGACATGGACCTGTTTGAGTGGTTCCAGAGGAGGACCACAAAAATGTTTGGAGGCATAAACCAGCTCTTCTATTAAGACAGTCTGTGAGAGTTGGGGTTGTTCAGCAGGGAAAAGAGAAGACTGCCAGGCACTATATTGTGGCCTTTCAATACTTAATCATAAGAAATATGGAGACTTTTTAGCAGGACCTTTTGCAATAGGAGAAGAGTTAATAGTTTTACACTTAAAGACAGTAGATTTAGACTAGATATAAGCAAGAAATACTTTACAGTGAGGGTGGTGAAACAGTCAAACAGGTTGCCCAGAGAGGCAGTAGATGCCTTATCCCGAAAACAGTCAAGGCAAGGGTGGACAGGGGTCTGACCAACTTGACCTAGTTGAAGATGTTGCTGGTCATTGAAGGGAGGGGTGGGCTAGAAGATTTGTGAAGGTCCCTTCAAATTCAAACTATTCTATGGTACTATATTTAACTTATCAGCATAAATACTGTGCTAGTGCTTCCTAACATAGAAAGTTCATAAAGAAACTAAGAGAGAATTAGATAATCCAAAGTTTGATTTCCCTTTCCTTTTTCATTCCATGTGCAATTTCTGCAAAATTAAATTGCTGAATGTGTTAGTATTAATTTGGGATTATTAAAAGTTTTCTTTATGAAAAAATAAAATAAAAAAAAGTTATCCTGAAAAGGTAAAAATGAGAATTTTATACCATTGAAAATCAAGAATCACATCTGTGGATGAGTGTTGCAGACCTGGCTTTCAACTTCGTAAATGCTGTGAATTTTTATAGTTGAAGTGATAACATGTCTGTACTGACAAATTATTTTACCTCATGGCTAGTGGTGCTGATGGCTGTCTCTGAGCACTGACACAACTTCATTCTCAATTAGTGTGCAGATGGATAGAATTATTAAAATAGACCTATTGGTGGGGGAGAGAGAAGACAAATAAAAATAGTATTCTTTATACATTTACAAAGAAATTTTCTTTGAGACATATATCAAAATGCCTGAAATGTTTTGTGATATGATAAATTTTTAATTTTGCTTGTTTTGGCCAACCTGAATCTCCTGCCTATATATACACCCAGTTTCTGTAACTATATTCTACCTCCCTACATTTCCATCTGCACTATTCTTTAAAAATTCTTCCCCTAAACTATTGTGTAGGATTTATGTGTTCTGTTAAACAGCTGCCAAGTTTCGCTCCATAGGCGGCTGCACTTCAGTGGTGGATGAAATGCTTCTTGTAAAGTTTATAAAGCATTTTGGTCTCTTTGCAGATGGAAGAACTGACTAAATCAGTGATACGCAACTTGTGCTTCTAGAGCTGCACGTGGCTTTTTTTGGAAGGCATATATCTGATAGGAGCTGTTTTGACTTCTTCCTGTGAGGGAACAGGCAGGGTGTTTAGCTGTTCCCTTCCATCTCTCCAAGCAACCAGGAAAGTTGGCTTACGCAGTTATTTCTCTGTACTTATATGCTCAGTGGGATTCTGTACATGGCATTTGATAAAATATGTTTCAGAGCCATGTATGTTCAAGAAAAGATATATGTAAGATATAACAAGGTAACGGAGAACTGAATGTGCATCCTATTGTATGTTCTGTCAAAATGATGATCTCAATACATTTCTTCATCCTGGACTGAAGTAATATGGTAGACTGTGAAATTTCAGGAGACTATGACATCATCAAAAAAAAATATGATTTCACTAGAAAGCTGAAGTTGAAGGAAATTAAAACTGAGCTGTTTCCTCAGTCTCTGCTGTTAACAGAGACAGAACACAATGAGTATGCATGATGAATGAGCAATGCAACTAACACTTCTAACAGGGAAGCTATCATTCTTATGCCTCTGACCTATTCACTGAGCAGCTGGCAAATAGCTCTAGTAAAGTCATCCTGTTCTTTTTTCCAACCAAAAAATCTATTGTGTATGCAGTCTTTCTAATGGATAGAAGAGATATGTCATTCATATCAATCGGTCTTCTGTATCTCTATGTTTTATTCAGCTCCTGAGTAGTATGCTAAAATTCACTCTGATATTCATCAACTTTTCAAACTCCATAACAGCAACTGAAACTGAAAAATAGCCCAGGAGTCATTACTGCTTTCCTCAATGACCTGGGAGGGGCTGATTGGCATAGTGTGACTGTGGAACTAGGACAGAATTAGGAGACATGCTTGGGAGTGGGGAGGAACCTGTAGCATCAGTCTGAAAATGGTTTATGCTCTCCAAAGTAAAAGTACACAAATGTTAGTGTGGCTGTGCCATCTCTTATAGGTTTCTTTTTAATTGGCAGATATACCAAGAAGTGGATATGATGAAGATGATCCCTTCCATTATAATTCTTAGACTTTTTCTTCCATCACTGTGTAAGCAAATTTAATAGCTCATTATCTTCATCAAGACTACTACTTCAGCTAAGCATTGTACCATATGACTTTTGACTGACAGAATGATTGATGTGTCATACATTTAAAATTATAGAAAATAATATTTTAAGTCATAATATTATTTAATCTAACTAGTATAAAATGGCCAGGATAAATCTGAAAAATAAAAAAAGTACAGAACAGCAACACATCAAACAAACAAACAAAACTAAAGTCTGAAAAAGTAAGAGTTGACCAGCTCCCACTGAAATGCAATGGTAGCCCTGAAAATTGCAGCCCAGTGGCTAAGCATTTCAATGGAGACATCCTAACTGCTTTTATTCATTGGTATGGTAACAGTGCCTAAGGAACAGCTAGGAATGTAAAACACTGTTGCCAAGACTCACTGAAACTGCTATCAAAGTCACTGTTCTAAAGAATACCTGTTCCAACAAAACAAGATAGTAAAGGAAAGACAAAAGAGGTATAATACACAATGAGAATTAACATTCCCATTTCCTGATTCTCTTTTTTTATGTATTTTTTCCCCTTAAAATAGTTTCGTGCAGGTTTCTTTTTTTCGTTTGTTTTTATCTTACTCAGTCAACGAGTGGTGGGCTCAGCACATCATTTTAATAAAATGTCCTTCCAGGCAGAAAATCATCCATTAACAATATTTTGACTACGGAAGAAAAAGAAATATTTGATCTTCTCATCAGCATAATGATAATACATCTCGTTTGCAGAGTGTAACTGTATATTATTTCCAGAAAGATCGTAGGCTGCTCTGCAAATGAGTATTTCTATTCCACAGGCAATATCTTACATTTGGAAAAGCTGAATTTCACTCCTGTTCACTAAGCTTATGAAAAGCCTGTTCATTACTAAGCCTGAAAATAGGTTTACGTAAGGCTTACAAACTGAGTAAGCTTTATATGGGTCTTCCTGTACAAGGAGAACAATTTCATCCAAACTGCAGAGAGAAGCAAAATAGGAGGTAGAAACAGTCTTATTCTTGATGATCACCTGCTAGAGATGTCCTCAAAATAGTAACTTAACTAGTCCCATTTAATTTTAATAAAAATTAGGGTAGCTATTTAAAAATTAGCTTTATAGTTGCAGAACATTTTGAGATGTGGCCTTAATGACTAAGGAAAACATCTGAGAAGAGTTTCTGTTCTGTTCAGGGTGTGTGTCTGTGTGTGTGTGCATCCAGATGCATCCACATCATATATAAAGGCATTTTAGAACTGTTTCAGGATATCAGAATGGTTTGCTAATAAAAATGCCACTTTTACAGAGTCATAAGCCAGTATATTCTGTTAAAAAACTTTTTGCTGTTTACGAGGAGAAGGTAAAATTAATTAGAACCGGTAAAAAGGAAGCATGTACATAATTTCTTTAAAAAAAAAAAAAATCTGGGGACAAAATAATTTCAGAAAAGCTTGTGATATTTTTTTTACCCTGATTTAGATTTTTTTAATTATTTTTCCTTTCTGTAAGAAACATCCATTGAATACCATACTGTTTATATACATATCATCTTGAGAGTAAGGGTGCAGTAAATCTTAGTAAATCTGTTTATCTTAGTGTACTTCAGCTGAGGTGTTGGGTTTTTTTTTTCTTTTTTCTTTCTCTTTTGCTTTTTACATTTTTTTGTTTGTTTGTTTTTTGTTCTGCTTTAGGTTTTGAATTTTTCCATTGTAACTCGCTCAGCAGAATGGGTCAGGCCAAAGGTCTCACCTAGCTCAGTATTCTGTCTTCAGCAGTGGTCATAAGTGATATACCATTAGTGTACCAGTAGAAAAAAAATTCTGTTAAGATTGCTTGCTTGGGGTGAGAGGGTCATGGAAGGCCATAGTTTTTATTATGTAGGTACTTTTCACTTTTTTTTTTGTTTTATTTTAAAAAAGGTGTATTGTAAGACCAGTTGCTTATTCCTATTATAAAAAGGTTATATTTCTGTGAAGTGTCATGGTTACTGACATGTGCTGCAAATATTTCATTCTTTTATTTTTTAATAGAAAAGCGTTAGCAAAAATAGTGAGAGGAAAATACTTGAGTGCAGCCAGTGACAGTTTGTAGGGACACAGATTACGTGAAAATTGCTGCTTGACACTATGACAACATTTCTGAAAGAAAATATTATTTCCTTCCTTATTTACCCACTTGTCCCTGTCTTCGGGTGTGGGGTTGTTTTTCCTGGTAAGTTGCTGTTATTTAGGGGTAAAAATATCAGAACAGTTAACTTTTCTACTAGAGAGCCAGGCAAGAGGAATTATGCAATTTTTTCAAAGTTACTATTTTTACAATTGTGCCTAGATAGATATCAGATACCATGGTGAGGATTCATCTTAAATAGATAAATAAAATACTATTGATAGGCATTCCAGATAGATTCTGCAAGGAAAACTGAAATGGATGTTTATTTTTATCTATGGCCTAAAAATAAAACAACATAGATGACTGTTAAATGTTATTTGATGTATTAAATTGCTCCATTTAGCATAAGCTGTACACAATAGGTGTACCAATATAATAATTAGTATTGATTAATGACTGTATTTATCTTTTTGATCCAAATGTTATTCAGGAGATCGTATATGAAATGTTTTGTTTGCAGTAACGACTGCTTTATTTTAAAATATGAGATATGGAGGTTGCTCTATTGTAAACTAGGAAACTTTATTCTGTCCACTGTGAGTTATGACTGCATATCAAATTTTAATGAAAAAGGATAAATAAATAGTCTCACAGCTCTCCATCATCTACTATATCACTCAGTTCATCCCATATAATAAGTAATAAACTGAATGCTTCAATTTTTGCTTTATGCGACCATTTACAACCAGTACTATTGCCTGAGAAACTGTCATCCCACAGTAACTTACAGAACCAGAGAGTAGACTATGGTCCTTGCTGTACATCTTGACTGAAGAGCACAAGCTTTTTAAAAATCTTTAATAAAACCAAAGAGTGGCAAAAAGCTGAGATATTTAAAATTAAAGTATATTAACAGTAATGTCCGACCTTATTCCTCAGATCTGGTCTTCACGTCTTAGAATCTTAGAATCATAGAATAGTTAGGGTTGGAAAGGACCTGAAGATCATCTAGATCCAACCCTCCTGCCATGGGCAGGGACACCATCTTAAGGACTTAAATTTCAAACAGAGAAAAAAAAAAAGAAAAAGGGGAAAATTGATTAATTAATTAATTAATTAATTAAAGAAATAGAACAAAAGAATAGCCAGTAAAATAGTTTATGCAATGGTTGCTCTATTCTTTCACGGTGTTGCCCAATTAATTCTCCTATTTCTTTCACTGTGTTGCCAAATTAATTCTTCTATTTACTATTAATGTCTCTATCTTCTACGAAGAGAGATCTAACATGTAAAAAAAACTGTAGAAATAGTCTGAACACCTATTTCATCAAGAAACCTCCTGGATGTTTGCCAGTACATTCCAAAGAAATTAGATGAAAGTGGACAAAGCAGTTGGGACATTAGGCTAATTTTGAAAGCTCTGATTGTGGCAGGAAGAGGTTTTTTTTGTTTTCAGCCTTCTTTATATTCATCTTACCCTTCACTGTACATTGTTCATCTGTGTGCAGGTACAAAATGAAATGTCACAGTACAGTTAGTAACCATCAAAGAAGCTGGTGTAAATTTATTTCTCTTGTATCTACAGCCCAGATAATGAAAGTGAGGAGAATCACTGAAGTTTACTGGATTTGAGTTAAATATCCTTTACCTTAATGAGGTCTCTCAAGTAGTTTTCTTATTAATTTCATATCTAATGCTATGAAAAAAAAACTACCACAATTCTTTAGTCATGACATGAAAAATTATTACTCCAAGAAAGAAATATGTACTAAACAGACCTGTTTTGAGTGGATTTTTCCCTACTCTTGTTAGTTTCTGAGAGTAAGAATGGTCATGGTCTAGGTCCTTCTACTTTGCACAGTTTGTGCAGGACTAGGCAGAATAAGTGTTCCAGGAGGATCCTTTAGTGAGACAGCCGAACAGTTCTTGATACTTTTGATTTCCTGAAGGGCAGCTGTTTGTCACACATCTTTAACTATTTTATACTAATAAAGGTTGAGAATACCAAGGGTAATTCAAAACCCTATGTACTATATGGGATTTTTTATTTTTTTTAACAAAACATGAACACCTGCTGATTGGGATTTATTCCTGAGAAGAGGAATATTCATTTTAATTTGAGTCTGAAAAGATATTTTTACATTATGGATGCTCATGTGAAAAGAAAAGGTGCAGAATAAAATGTGTTTTAAAATCCTTCCTTAATATAGGGTGACTTATGTACTGTAAATGAAAGTTAAGGGTTTTTTAACATTCTTTTTATGATTATCAGATTCTCCACACAGAGTATACAGATAATTCCATGGTAGTTTCAGGGATCTGAAAGTCTGGGGGGGTGTGAGGTGGTTGTATTTATTTCAAAGTAAGGGCACTAGTTAATTTTTTTTTTTAATAAATGAATTAATTTAGGATCAGATATCTACCTTTAGCCAGGCTCCTAATGTAGACTTCCATAGTGTTACTTAAACCTCTCGGTGTATGTATGCATCTACCTCAATACTCTTTGCTCCTGCTGGCCAATTTTAACCAAATTTGACAGTGAATTCCCATTGTTAATGTCCTTACTGAGAAAGAGGCTGAATCTCAAGATCAGTCTTGAGATACCAGACAGGCCATGCCAGAGTGTACTACCATGATTCTCCACACCTAGGGAAAAATCAAGTGAAAGCTTTCACATAATAAAAGCATGAAAGTCCAAAGCTTGAGATGTGGAGACTAGCATTTATTAGCTCTGCTGCTTATGTTGCTACACATGTAAAACACATTTATTATGGATTTACTTAATTTTGATGACTTTTTAATGTTTCAAAGTATTTCTCAGACCTATGTGTCTAAATACTAATAAGACTCAAGTGAGCACACTACTTACTGAAGCTAATGTGAGATAAATGTTGTCTGGGCCTCTTAATGTAGGAATGTGTCTTCTTTTTTATTAGTGATTCCATAATATTAAAATTACTTATACCGAGATGGGAGAAAATCCATTGTGACAGATCATGTTTCTACATTCATGAACTGCATGTCAATATCTCATAATTTTCTTAAATGTGTTCATTATTCTAAATCACACATCAGTTCAATTTGCTGAATAATACTTGCAACTAAGTTGGTCAAGAAGAGTAAGTTGCAAAAGGTTTGTATTCAAAATTGGAGCTGTGATGGCTAAAAGTTCAATCTGTGCTCTTAATACCACAGCTACAAACACTGAAAGATTGCCTCCCTAGACTGTTTTTCCATGCTAGCTTAAAATATGTTGTTTCCAAAAATATTCTCAATAGTCAGTTCATTTATTAGTGTATTAGAAAAAAATGATTGAAAAAGGTTGTGGACTCCCATCTCGTTGCTCCATAGGCCCATTGACTATACTGGACTTTTTCTTGAGGTTTTCTTCTCCTCCTGCACTGGCTTTTATAATTCCAGCAACTCAGGTGGCTAACCATATGTGTTCTTAATGAGGCAGGAGTTAATTACCCATCTAATTTCTTTAAAAAATTCCCTGGCTTTCAGTGAAGAAGCTTCCTTGAAACAATTCTACCTCCTTGCATTTCCTCTAGCTCTTTCTTAGTGGTGGATATTAGGTGCTGAACATTTCCGAGACTTACATGCAGGAATTAGCAGGAATGTTTTGTGCATTATACTTCAGAGGTTTCAAAGACTTGCACTGAAAAGTTTCATGACCCTGTAGCAACAGAGAAACTGTTACCCAGAGAAAATGATTATCCAAAGAAAAAATGCAAAGTAGTCCAGTAAAGAGCATAGTTTTCAGTAGATTTTTAGTTTCACTTAAAAGATCTTGAAAGCATTTTCTTCTAGTGGCACCCTTTCTGTAGCATTTCATGGAAGCAGCCTAAAAGTTGGCTTCAAAGGATTTTCTTTAAACATGAGAGCACTGCGCTTCCTTCAGTCTCCTGGGACAGATTTCAAATGTTTGAATGAAAGCAATCCCAATCTGGGCCAATCACTGTTATATCCACTGTCATCAACAGAATTTAGTAATTGCTCTTAATAAAAAAGTCATATTATGTGTCTTAGACACTATATATTCTGATAACATATATATTCTGATAATGGAGTCACTTTTCAGAAGGGATCTTTCCACCCACTGACTATAAAGGGCATTTTAGGTAGCTTGCATAGTCCTCCATGTCTAACTCCTAGGCAGCTAAAGTTTGGTAAAATAAATGCTATCACTCACATGAAAGTATTTTCAAGATTTTGGAATTATTACTCTTCTACCTCAGACATCTGGAATTATCAGTGGAGAAAGATAACAGAGATTAACAATAATAATAATAATAAAAAATATATGCAGCCTTAAAAAAAATGAAATCATGTTCCTAGTATTAGTCACAATCACTATTAAGGGTCATATTGCAGGACTTAATAAGACAATAAGCCAGTAACCAGTGTTCTGCATAAATAATGAGCCAAATCAAAATCAGTCATGCATCTAATTGGGACATTTGTACTACACTGCTTGAGGCATAGAATACTTTTCTATGCTAGATATGTGCTTGGCAAAATTAATCAGATAATCAACTCTCAGTCTCATCTCCATTTTCTGAAACTCTTTGTGGTAACAGATATGGATAAGATAGTATTTTTGCTGACAGCGGTCTTTAACAGGTTAGGAAAAACAAAAAAGGAGATAACTATGTCATAAAAATCCATAAAGAAGATTTTATGAATAATTACTCTTTTAAAAGTACTCAAGCCTAATGCAGAAAGAACCCAACTGGTGATCAAGGTTGTCTTTGTATTTCTTCAGATACCCTTTGATACCTTTCAGATAGTTGACCATAGCCATATTTGTTCCCCTTTTTTATACCACAGTGTTTTCCTTTCTAAAAGAAAAGTAACAATAAAGTATTACTCTGTAGTCTGCTGGTAGTGCTATTTCATAAGGCCAAGAAGAGATTGTTTTCAAAACCTAACTTACATTGAGAGCTCAGTGAATTATTAGAAAAGCATAGGAATGGTACTAAAATCCTGTCACGATAAGGCTCCAGAGCTTATTCAGCACAACACTGTAAACAGTACCACAAAAGTAAATCAGATTGTTTTAGGAAGATTAGATAGTAATTTTCATCCTTAAACTAACAATCCACTGTCAGGAAAGAGATCATTTCTACGCCTCATGCCTGAGATAGGCAGAGGTCTAACTGATCCCCCAGATAAATTACTTCAATTCACCTGTAGTCACCTGAATTATTCTGGGGTGTTTTTTCCATGCTGCCTTCTCTCCTGTAGGGCATAGAGAGCAACAGAAAGAAGATGTGGACACACCACGTAGCAGAAAAACACCCGAGGCTTTTGGGTTAGCTCATGTGGCAAGTACATATTTGATGACCCTTTCTTTGTGCTTATGGGACAACAGGACCCGGTCATATGGTGGACATGGACAGGAAATATGTGCCTGGCAAGAAAGCCTGTTGATAATACAACAGGTAAAAGGACAAATGTGGGAGGAGTAACAACGATGTGTATACAATGACATGTATTCCTCAGGAGGTCTTGTCGTAAGCACTATGCAGTAGTACAAACTCTACTGACCTAAACTACAAAAACATAGTATTAATATTTATTGTAGAAGCAGAAAGATTTTTTTATTATTATTTTTTTAAAAAGCACCAAAAAAAGCAGTTCAGCAAGGAATATGTGCTGTGTCCAGACATTTTCAGGAAACTGGATTTCAAGACGCTAAAGAAGAAAAGATACTGAAGAGAACCGATTTCTGAACACCAGCATGCATTGGCTATGTCTAATATAGGCATTAGTTATTTTATTTTGTTTAGCCTGATAGTTATAGTACAGTAACAAAGAGCTCTGAATAAATATCAGCTTGCTGCAATGCTAATGTGAACTCTATGGGGGAAGATTTTCAGCCAAGTATCTCTCAACCCAATTGAAATGAAAGAATACACAGGCTTTCAAAGTGACTGTTTCGGTGCTTAATTATGTTGGAGAATTTAGCAGGTCTCTTTAAATTATACAAACTTTTAACAGGACAAGATCATGAGAGCCAGATACATGTCCTTTCCTGGGATAGTTTTAGTGTGATTATACCAGCCCATCTTTCAGGAAAGCTCTAATGATTTTCTGTGCATATGCTTTCAGCCCCAGAAGAGGTATAAACACATCTTAGTATGGGCCATCACTGAGGTTTTTATGGTTAAGGTCAAGATGAATATAACAAACTGTAACCTAAACCTTCATTCACATTGCTGTTGACTGAAACCACTTCTGAGGTTTTAAAAAAGTTTGATACTTGAGAAAGTTTGCTATTTTTCATGCCTTAGTAGAGCAGATAAATCTCTCCAATGGGAAACTGACATATTACAAGTGACTATTCTTGATGTGCTTCTGATTTGGCTGGCATGACTATACGTCAGTTGTGTTTAAATGCCATTTTGTAACTCCTTTAAAATAGTGGCTTGGGGAGATCAGTCTCTCCACAAAATCATCTTAAATTATATAGAGCCACGGGCAATTAAACAGTTAAAGTTGAATCCAACCTGAAGAGAAAAAAAAATATTCCCCACAGCACATTAGTTGCTCAATATTCTTGCCCTTGGGACAGGACAGGCTGGGGACAAACTGATTTTAAAATAATGCCTTGGAAAAACTGCTTTTGGAAAAACAGCTGTTTTTGATGCTTGCAAGAATCAAAATTTTAAAAGCTTCCATTTCATCCAGCCTGTGAAATATGATCTGCCTGTGAAATAACATTAACTGAGCTCAAAAAAGGTATAACAAAAATGTGATGGGGGTCCAGCAATTGCAAAACTAGCTTTGCATTAAACTAGAAACTTTAAAATTAGGTGGTTATTTTGCACCAAAGTTTTAGGCTTTATTTTATTAAACTTCATTATTTTTGAATGTAAGAGATCAAAAATGGCTAGTTTTCTTTTTCTGGGTAGGAAAAATCCATCAGAGAGATCACCTGTGTTTCGTGATCTCTCTGATCACCTAAGATGAAAAATCTTAGAGAAATGGTATAAAATTGACAGACCAGAGAAGGATGTGAATTGAGTTACATTTCTTCTCTGAAGATCTAGAGATAAATAACTGTCATAAATATGGTTAATACATTAGTGTCATGGCTATGATTAATTTGGCTCTTAGTTGGTAAATCCAGGCTGAAGAGAAAAGCCTGTCTAACAGCAATTAATAGAGTACTCAGGACTACCAAAACCAGCTGGTCTGAAGCATGGAAAATTGTAATATTAAAATATTTTGTTCTTTGTTACTAAAATTTATTCTGCAGACCTCAACAAATGCCTCAGAAGCTACTCAAGTCAGAGAAAAAAAAACTGTGAAATGCTGATGTACCTCCTCTTTGTTTAAATTCTAGTGGACAAGCAATACTCTGCTTGGGTTTGACTGTCATCTAACACAAATTTTATAAAAGTGTATTTTCAGTGACTTCATTGTTACTCTTTGAAACAAGTAAGATCAGAATTAAATTATATTCAAAGTTCTATCAGCACTGTACATCTGTTTTTACAAGGGTATATCAGAGTTTTTAATTTTTCTGATGTTATCACCACCTTTATGTCAGGAGCAAGAAATTTTCTATTGCTATGTTAAATACGCTAATGCTTCAATTTGAATTTCAGGTACATATTGGAGCTGGAAATGTACTTAGTGAATATGATTTTCTTCCTTTCTCACTGTCCAACCATGCCCAGAAGTCTGTCTTCGTAGTGGTGTTTTTGTTCTAAGCCTAATAAATGATAGACTTTACCTCAGGTGATCACATGGCTTTTTAAGAAGTTCTATAACAATATCTGAAGTAAATCCAACTCCACTGAAACTTCAGAGGATTAAAAAATATTAATAAGCAATGGCACCTGAAGCCTTGGTTCGTTGTGTTTCTTGCCACAGACTTCTGTATATTCCCAAAAGTTTACATACTGTTGGAGACAGGTAGTGAATATGACTAATGAACAAAATGAATGCAGGGTACCAATGAAAGTATTTTGATTAGCATAAGTATGCACAACTTTAGACATATATTCACCATTTTTCTTAGTTTTGGGAGTCTCATGTAGAAGGAAGATTAATGTTGTGGGGCTTAAACCAAACATCGAAAACCCCTGAAATTCTGTCTGAAACAGAAGCAGCAGATTGCCAGATTAGAAAAAAGTTTGTAATGCTTTCAACATACCCTTATGTACGGAGGGGGACTAGATGACAATTTTACCTGCATAAATGAAAGGAAAGGCATAAGTCTGTATTGCCCAGAAAGGAGCAAGAAATATTAAAATTTGCTAATTTTCAATCTTGAGTGTGTATATAGAATGACACTGGTTTCAGTGTAAAAAAATTAACTGTATTACATCCCCTGTGAGCCATCTTAAGGATCATCCATCTCCTACTCTGCCAAAATTATTTTTGAGCTTAGCCTTCTAGATTTAGGATGACCTTTTGATATCAAAAATTTGGAAAGTTCCCACAGACTCTCTCTGCTAAACTTGGTATTGCATTGCAAATTCTTTCATCACCAGGACCTATCTACATGGTCTATGGGAACAGAGCTTTGAGTTAAGATGTCACAGATGCTTTACATCCTAAAAGCGCTCACAGAAAGTCCATGCACTTGCAATTTGATCTAATCTTTTGAATGCTTACTTTTTCCAACATCATCAGAACAAGGGGTAAGGGAGAGAATAGTTAATTAAATCTATACTGCATATTAACATATTTTTAAATAAGTTTTGCTTTTGGAAAAAAAAAAAAAACACGAAACAACAACAAAACCCAAACACCAAACTTGAAGAATCTGAGAAGGTAATATACATTTAGTTCACAAAAACATTCTTACCTTTGATCATCAATGTGTAATTGAAGAAAGCATGCTGCACAGTTACACTTTTCTTCACTTTAGAGGTCAGAGAGGGCAGGAAAACTGCTTTTTCATTTAATTGCATATAAACATGTCCCTAGCCACTGCTTAAACCAAATTGTACACAGAATATTAAACTACTGCATGTGAAGTTAGCAGCAAATTAATATTTCATGAAAATCCTGCATTAACCCCTTGATCCTGACCTTCAGGTTTAATGGGGAACTGGAACAAAGATGCAGACCAAAGTCTTCAGTGCTGCAGTAACAACAAAGAACACTGTTTCTAGAGCTTGTCTCTTTCCTCTCTGTTCAAAATATCCATGAAGGTTTGACACAGTTCTAGATATTTCATCTTGGCTCCAAAGTTCTGACTGTCCCCACACAGACAATCTCAGGAGAGGTTTTCATTTGCCCATTTCATTTACCTAATTACTTTGTATCTTCAAGAAGGACAAAATTATTTCCAGGCTTGCTTATCTCTGCTAGGCTTTGGACAGTATTTGTACATAGTCATAGGTCTGAAGATACGGACACACATCTTTGTTGATCTTGGCCTGGGTGGTCTGGGACACTGTCTTTCCCTGTGACACTACAGTATCAAGTACTGCTCAATGGTATTCCCTATGTCTAGCAAGTGATTTTACTGAATGTACTAATCTCTTGCTTAGAGTCATCCATCACAGTTCACTGCTCTTGGAGGAGTACTGCAGTGACAAGGCACATGCCCATCCACTGGCTTGAGTTGTCATGGTCATGATTTAGGACAAACCTGTGTGTGTGCAGGCACTGTAGATATGGTGTGGGCCAGTCAGAAGGTGACGTAGGTTGCAACATTACACCTGAAGAAGGGTGCTGCTGCTGGAGATTGAGCTTAGCAGTGGAAGAGAGTTGTAAATATGGCTGTTGATTCCCATTTCTCAAAACAAATCTAAAGGTCAGAAAAGGACAAAACCGATGTGTGGTCGTTTCAGTACTTGCCCAGGGTTCCTTGAAGAATGTATTTACCACAGTACTCCTCAAAAACTTTTCCTGTTCCAATGGGACTCTTCTTCTTCTTAATATTTTATGTTATCTGATACCTGGCTATCCAGGTAAACAAAAAAGAAGGCAGCATGGGAACTCCCACATTTTGCCCAACACTTGGCATTCATTAAGTTACTGTCCCCAGTAGAGAAAAAACTGATTAGATCATTTGATTTTTCCATATGCCTATTGTTGTTAGGACCCCTTTTGTACTAAAACTGGCACATAGATACAGAATTGATAACATATTGATATTACAGATATTATAAGTATACCACTAAAAGGGCATAAACACCTAAGCTTTCAAAATCCATCAATGAGTCACTAGCTCCATTGTGAGTGCAGAAATCCTCCGGAGTGGGAGGAAACACAGATTGATGCTACATTATCTGCTTCAGTCCATCGGGAATCAGTAGTTCCAAGAGTCACAACTTTCCATTTCATTGCCAGACATCATTTCTGAAACTTCATGATGGCAAATTTAAAAATTAACTATGTCTCTGCTAAACATTTTAGTGCACTTATAAAGTCTGAGTGCCCAGTCATGGCTGTTACAGGACTGCAACAGGAAGCACTTGGGTGTTTAACACTGCTAGAGGGTACACAGGTGCAGAAAACAGAACTGAGAGAGGTTCTCCATTTTGATGCAGATTTCTTTCCAGGTTATATTTCTGTAGTAAAGCTGTCCTTTCACAAATCTCCCTTTGAAGAATTCAAACCACTCCACTGCTAATACAAATGAAAAACAGATATGGGACTTGCTTATACTTTCAATCTCCATAGTAGCACACGTTTCAATTAAAAGTAAAATTATTACATTATTTAGTTTGTGCATTTTTTTGATAGAATAGTACATTTATATGTTAATTTTGCTAAGATCAACTTTATTTATCTACAGGAAGCTATTCCAAGATTGTTGTACGTTTTCTTTGCTTCTGAAATGTTATCACATTTAATTGCCTGATCTTATTTGGGTTGCAATCATAGTCATTAATTAGCAGGAAGGTGAGGGACAGCATCATATCTAACTATCTGTTATGGCTGCTTTAATGAGGAAAATACCTGCCATCATTTTAAAGGCATCCTGTATACTTCACAAATACAGCTTGCTGTAGCATTCTCATTTAGACTGTGAACATCAAAGGAAATTGATGTCAGGTGTGAACAGAAGCTGTTGAATATATCTGTTGAGGAAGCTGAGTGGTATGTCTGGATGGGAGAGATGAAGGGCAGCTTAAAACATTAACAAAACTACAGGTAATTAGTGTAAACTTTCAAGGGTAAGGTATGCTTGAGGAATAAAAATGTTGTTTATAGCTATTCCCTGTAGTGCCACTATCGCTAAGGGTCTGTCAATGTTTTCATTTATAAAGCTCTATTTTTATAGGATTGTGCACTAGTAATAAAAAATGTGCTTGGGGCTAGAAGTTGACAATTTAAAGAAAAATAAATTGGTTTTGTTGTTTTGGTGGGTTTTTTTTTAATTATATTAGTATATGAATAATAGAAGTTTGTCTGTTTTGCATGGTTGTTTTCCTTTGTATAATTCAGCTACTGTTTTAAAATCAAATTAATGAAATTTGGCAAGCAACTAGTTCCTAGTATGGACTCATCAGTGTTGGAAGTCTTAGGGAAAAAATAAATACAATAAGATTATTTAGTGTTTTACAGGAAAAATTATACCTTTCAAAGGGAATCATAAAGAATTCAATGCATCTGTAGAATACATTGAATGAATGTTTTTATTCCAAGGTAAGTGTTACAGTACATTATCTGAAAAACAAGCTTAAAAAACTGCCAAACTATAAACAAGTGTGGTCAGTTATAAAGATGTTTTAAGCTTACTGTGCACTATCAGGCTTCTAATGATGTTGTCATATCTCATCTCAATAATTCACCATAAATAGAATACAGTAGGAACCTTCTTGGGCTATTAGTACCCTCAGGCTCCTACATACTTAAGAGAGACACAAAGTAATTTTCTAGGGGAAAAAAAAAGTGCCTTTTGACTCTTACCATGCAATTATAGCTGAATATTGTTTCACTGTAATTTTATATTGGAATCTCTTTACTGTAAGAAACACTTTTTTTCCTCATCACATTACAATAATCATTGTGAAGTAATGGTTACATGTCTGTGGAAGGCATCCTTTTAAATTGGAGTTTAAGGGCCAAATGTGCCATGGGTCACAAAAGCGCATATCTAAAATAGTACTTACTGTTCATACAGATTTTTTCACCTTCCAAGATCTTGGATTGCTTTAAAAGAGAGGTCAAGTATCATCGCCATATTATACAGATGAGGGAACTGAAGGGAAGTAAACAGTTGGCTCAAATACCTCTCAGCAAAGCAGTGTTAGCAAGGGACTGTAAATCTCTTGAACACCATCCTAGTGCTTTATCACTTGTATGACTATGCCTCTGCTATCTCTTGAAGTCCTGGAAAATAGTGGCCCAAACTCTATCTCAGGAGCTGGTATATATTCCAAAATGAAACCCTTTAGATTTTGCAAATATTTTAAAGATAGATTGCTATCAAATCCTTAAAATACAACCTAGATAAAGATGTGTCCCTTTTTTTTCCTCTTTTTAATTATGGAAGCCATTATTTCATCCACATATACATATATATGGTGTGTTCCTTACTTCTCAAAGATCATGATTTCAAATGCACAGTGCATGAGCACTGTGGAAGAAATCATATTCACAAATACTTGCTGCAGCAGCTTCTGGTAAGAGATATTTTTAACATTAGAAAGTGCATCCATTTTAATCTGTGCCTTTCTTAACTGTAAGACCAGGGTTTAACTTCTGTGATGATTACTACGGTTGTCATTTCTGCAGGAACACATCAGTACTTTCTAGCAACTCAACCAGTTCCTGGACCTGCAATCATGAATCCAAGTACATGGGCCCAGGACACGTCCCAGGCAGGGACCTGGACATCTAACCCAATCACCTACATAGCATAGGCTAGAAAATATCCTAAATTTGATTCTCTGCCTTCAGAAACAGAGCACCTCCTAGAAACACCCAAACACAAGCCACCATTTTTTCTGTGTAATTTCATGACTTTTCAGGAGAGAGACTGAAATTGTTGTTGTCACATTATACCTCATAAGCCCTGACAAGCCCAGAGTCAGTGTAACTAAGATGTCTTTGTTTAACTAGAGGTGCCTCTGACAGGGAAACTGAGTGGGTATTACCAGTCTGGATTCTGATACTAATTTTATAGTAAAGGCAGTCTGTGAATCAAGACCTGATCTGAATCATAGAATCAACTAAGTTGGAAAAGACCTTTAAGATCATCAAGTCTAACCATTACCCCAGGACTTCCAAGATGACCATTAAACCATCTACATGGTTTTTGGACACTTCCAGGCACAGTGACTCCACCACTTTCCTGGGCAGCCTGTTCCAACACCTGATCACCCCCTCTGTGAAAAAAAATTTCCTAATATCCAATCTAAACTGCCCCTGGGACAGCTGAAGGCTGTTACCTCTGGTACTATATTGCTTGTTACTTGGGAGAAGAGACTGACCCCACCTCACTACAACCTCCTTTCAGGTAGTTGTAGAGTGATAAGGTTCCCCCCTGAGTCTTCTCTTCTCCAGACTAAACAACCCAGTTCTCCCAGCCAATCCTCACCAGACTTGTGTTCCAGACCCTTCATCAGCTTTGTTGTCCTTTTCTGGACACACTCCAGCACATCAATATCTCTTGTAGTAAGGGTTTCTGAACTGAGCACAAGATTCAAGGTGCAGCTTCACCACTGCTGAGTACATGGGGATGATCACTGCCCTGGCCTTGCTGGCCACACTATTGCTGATACAGGCCAGGATGCTATTGGCTATCTTGGCTGCCCTGGGCACAGGCTGGCTCATGTTCAGCTCTGTCAGTCAGCACCCCCAAGGTCCTTTTCTGCCAAGCAATTTTCCAGCCACTCTTCCCCAAGCCTGTAGCGTTGCATGAGGTTGTTGTGGCCCAAATGCAGGATTCAACACTTTGCCTTGATGCTTATGCTCGTATATATATTATAGGGGTTTTTTTGACATTCTCTTAATCTCATCACCTGCTGCCCATATATGAAAGGGCGAAATTCTGCCCCTAGATCACTGACTTCAACTGAGTTTCAGTTTAAAAGGCTGAGAAAAAATTTGGCACGAAAGATCCCATATATTCACACTTCCTTTTTGTGAGCATGAGGTTATGCTCGGGTGCAATAAACACCTGTCATCTTAAATAGTAAAGAATGTACTGCATTCTGCTTGTGTGTGGTTGGGTTTTTTTTTAGGATAAAAGTGCTTTAATTTCTAGTTAAATGGAAAGACACAATGAAAGAACTAACATTTCAGAAAACATATTGAAAGGAGGACTGCAAGTAAATCCAAATAAATAAAGTACAAAATATCCTGTTTCATGTAAAAAGGCACAGTGCTGCTGTTATAATTCAGATGACCTTGAAAAAGATATGACACAGCCATTTTGTTTAATATAATATGCTTAATATTAATATGGAGAGGACAAAAACTATTTTAGACAGTTCCCAATGACTGACAGGTAGTGATACCCTATGAAAAGCTTGAGCAAAACTCTTTCACCATTTCAACAATTATCTTTTTTCTCTCAGAAGTTAAACAAGAGATGAGACCTCCTAATGGCTTTCCATGTGTTCATCACAGCTACCTGCATGAATTTGCAGTAATTAAGCAATCTGAAACACTGACTGACCCAGAGAGAAAGCTATTCCATACCAGTGGTGTCCTTGAAATGTCTTCATCATCAAGCGGTCTCTTCTCTTCATCTCAGTGAAAGCTAATGTCAGCACTACTGTGTAGCAACCCTTCCTTTAAATAGCTATTGAAATCTTATAAGGATGCTTTTTTTATTAAGGAAAAAAAAAAAAAAAAAAAAAAAAGAAGAAGAAGAAAACACTTAAAAAGGGAAAAATCCCACCAGCAAAGCAGTGTGGGCAGAGAAATGGCCCTGTGAAAATGTTTCTGCTACCAGGAGGGAGGGAAAGGGGGCTTGATGGGGATAAAAACAGCCTCTCTTTTTTTTAAGGTCAAAAACATAATTAGCATTTGAAAGGATGTGAAGATGCACTACCTCAGGGACCACAATGGCCAAATTTGTGCCATTTAATGTCAACAGTCATTGGAGTTGTGATAAAATTAATAGAGCCTTTTGTGATTGATAACATACCTCATCTGCCATTCCAGTACAAAAATCTCACAGCTGTAGCAGCAAGGAACAATGTTTAGATCAGTTTTGAAAGGAAACTGAAAGCTGTACTTTTGGGCTTTAATTATCTTCTGAAATCCGTGACAACCTCCCCTGCTACCACTACCAAAAAGTAAAAATCTATTGTTTTATTATTAACTGCGTGAGGTGAGTTTAGTGCATTTAGTAGCATACTTTGTGGACACTGAAGGGTGAGAGTGATGAGAAAGGCAGGATTTGTATAGTGATTTTTGAGGTGGAAAACCAGTAATTTATGTGAAGGAAAGAAAGGAGGTGAATCACTCACACTGAGATCAACAATAACTTAAGGACTGAACCGAAGTTAGACATTCTGTAAATGTCATACATTTTAACTAGAAATCAGTTTATTTTTCACTTATTAGTAGACTGCACCCATTTTTCTACTCTATTCTGAAAAAGTGGTTAAATATTTTGGCCAATGTGACTTTCAGAATCATGCTGATTTTTTTATGTTATGAATCAGAAATGAAAATTTTGCTTAAGGACATCAAGTCACTGGCCTTGTAGGGAACATATATATGATTCTGTTGAGCTGAAAAGGCAGCCTGAACATTTTTACATTTTAGTAAACAAGTTTTTTACTTGATTTAGAGTCATATATTTGTTTTATAAACTATAAGTTACGTAAACCAGCACAATAAGTTAACAATCTGTCCTGTTCTTCAGTAGGTAATACAATACATATACATATAGCAAAGCATCTTTTATCCTACTGAAAACTCTCAACAATTGACTGAAAAACAGTATATACTTAGCTGAATATGGGCCATTGCACAGTGACATTTTCTTCATATATATATACATATTTTCCCCATTATTTTCTGTCATCAAGGTTACAATCTCAGTTAAAAGCTGTCCAGTGTTTGAGTTGGGTTAGATTTAACACATTATTCCAGTATGTTACCTCAGCCTGGAGGACCACCAGACTGCAACTCATGACCATCCAATTATTGCAGCACTGCCTTAGAAAAGACTTCCACCATAGATCCTAACATATTCCTCAACAGTTAGTCTACTTAGCCTGTTGAGAGTAGAGCTAGCTAAGAAATTGCTGGGGTGAAAGGTGAACTGGTTTACCAAAAATTGAGTTTCTTTGATGAAAAATTTAATCAAAACTTAACTGTATCAACCAAGATCACTAAGTTTTGGCTATGGACGACACTTAATGCATTAAATAAAGTGCTGAATCACCATGAATTGCTCCAGTGGCAGAAACCACTCACCAGCTCCAGTGGGGAAAATATGTGCCAGAGGAAAGAAGCTTCAGTTTATACTGTCCCCAGATGTCATTTCTCTACCACTGCTTCTGCCTTCTAAAAATTTGTGAAGAACCAATTGAAAAGTTCTTGAAACCCAATTATTTGCTCTGAAATCTATAGTTCAGTGTAGGAGGTCACTAAGCCAGAGTTTCTGTCGGTAAATCTCTATCACTTGAGAAGTAGCACACAGTATCTGACATCTTGCTCCCTGATATATTGCACAGGCAATAAAGTCATAGGAGAAACAGGCATAGATGCATAATGACTAATAAAGGCAACAAAACCTGAGACGTGGTTCACTTCACATGGTATACTTGTAACTTATCATTACACTTTTGGTAAATAAATTTATTCAAGAATTTTAAGTGATAGGGAAAAGCTTCCTGAATAGTCTAATGCAGTGATAACTTAATGGGACTATCCATAGCCCTGTTGATAAATGCACAGCAATTCCCGTCAAGATACTGGCACTCGAAAGAGCTGATGGACAGAAATATACTTTAAATACCACTTACCTCCGCAGGCTAACTACTGGCAAAAAACACTGACCTTAGAAATTGAGTAACAATGACAGTATCATAAAAAAATATGCATGTAATACAAAAACAACAAAGAAAAATATTTTTATCATTATTGTATGTATTTCAGTGGGTTGCTGGATGTAATAAAATGTATTCATTTTCCTCTTTATGAAACAGTGAGTCTGTAAAATATGATGTGTTGAGGCCACAGAGATTAGAACTGTTATACGTATCTAGTAACACTCATAACTATGACAAGGAGCTCAAACATATAGCTCGTACTGCTGTTATAGGTAAAGCAAATAGGAAAGCCTATAATTAAAACTGTCCTAAATTTCCCAAAAAAAAAATTTATTTTAAACTGGTATGACTATGCCATTGACTTTTTTTAGCATAAAACAACTGGGCTGAAAAAACTCTTCAAAGGCAGATGTCTTAGTTTAACCTGTAATATATTTCAATCTTTAGCTATAATGGTTTAGTGACCAGATTACTGACAATATTTTTGCTAAGAAATCTAGTACTTCCAAGCTTTCAGAGAGGTGCTTGAAATTCAGCTCAGAGGAAAAGAGTGCCTGTTTGTTAGTTGATGATGTAGTTTTCTGTGTCTGTACCGAGCAGCCTTTGTTTCCTCACAGCTCTTAACTGCTGAGGGACTGTGCTTGTACCTTCCACACAAGTATGCATGAATGTCCCAATATAAGCCTGCAGCTCAGCATGAGATTTCCCCATCAAATTTCTTTCCAAGTAAAATAGTGTTTACTGCAGCAGTGAGCACCAGAATGGATAGCTGGGCTTTACCTGCATTGCTAGCAGCTGTAGTTGCTTGCAATGTTGAAGAATGAACAAGAAATGGGTCAGTACAGAAGCAGAGTGAACTGCAGCAGGTGTTGACTGCATCACACTTGTAGAGTCTAACTGGCCAAGATATGGTTATCTTACTGAAACATCTAGCTTAATTCTGCAAACATTGAATGCTTAAATGCTTGCTTGAAGCACATATAGTTTTTTTTTAAGGCATGGTTCATTTTATACTTGATAACACAGTTGCTTGAAAGACTTCTGCAAGACATTTCCTTAACATAACATGACATTTCATCAAAATCAACATTTTCCAAGAAAACATAGAAGTTGTTAAAAATTTTCTTTAACTATTGAAGAAGGATTTTTTTCCTTATTATTATAAATTTATTTCAAGATATAACAAATCAAAATGAGGTTCTGGTGGATCTGGAATGGTACACCTCTTCTTTTGCTCTCCAAACAGTGATTCTGCTAGCATTCCATTTTGCCAACCTTTTTTCCTTTGGCATTTAGTGGAAATCTCACCATAAAGTACCACCAGAACAGAAAATATTTGGAGTACTCAGTTTAGAACCACTAGAGAACTGAAAGAGGAATAATGATTATTATACTGTCCCACTAAACTATTTGCCGAGTTATTTATATCTGAATATGTTAAATTCACATAGGATATTTTGTTTTGATACTAAAGATCTGAATACTGCAATCTCTAAAACTCATTCTCATTTAAAATTCATTTTAAAAACGCAACAAAACAGTACTGATTCTGCTCAGTAATTAGATTCTTTATTTTTTTTAATGTAGACACATTATCTAACAGCCACAGAAAAAAAAACTACAGTAAAGGACAAGGCCTGAAGGACCTTAGAAGAAAAATATTAGAACTGTTAGTAACATAATGGTCACTAAAATTTCACTATATGCACAAAAAATATATGATAATTCCTACAATAAAACTAGCTCTATATTTGTGTAGTGTGTTGAGCTTGGCTGGACACCAGTTGCCCACCAGGCTGCTCTATCACTCCCCTCCTCAGCAGGACAGGTGGGATAGAAAATAAAGTGGAAAAAAAATCATGGGTCAATATAAAGGCAGTTTAATAAATCAAAAGCAAAGGCCACATGCAGAAGCAAAGGAAAACAAAAGATTTATTCTTTAATTCCTATCAGCAGGCAATGTCCAGATTGTTCCCAGGATATGGGGCATCAGTACATGTTAGTGTTTTCTCTGTAAGACAAGCAAAGTAATAACAAATGCCCCTCTTTCCTCCTCCTTTCCCTTAGGTTATGGAATATCCCTTTGGTCAGTGTGGGTCAGCTCTCCTGGGCTGTGTCCCCTCCCAAGCTCTTGCCCACCCCCACCCTGCTGGTGAAAGGGAATGCTGTAGTGACAGCCTTGATGCTGTGTGAGCATTGCTTAGCAGTAATCAAAACACTGGTGTATTATCAACACCTTTCTAGCTCCAAATACAAAGCACAGCACTATGAAGTCTGCTGTGGGGAAATTTAACTTCATATTGGCCATACCCAATGCAATCTGCTTCATTAACACCATGAGTTCAAAACAGCAATGGCTACCTGCCTTGGACGCAACACGCCGATTTTGTGTATGTCACAATTCTTCAACCTCCTGTAACCTCACTTCTCCACTGAGCTCAAAAAACAAACCCATGACCTCTCAAAAGAAAGTAAATATATCATTCCAAGTTATTCTCGTTTCTGTGCCTTCCAGGTTACCTTATTATCTCATTTATAGTCCTAAAGTTGGCCACAGGTATCAAGGTATTCACTGGGGATATGCACTGTGCAATGTTTACAGTCTGTAAAATTCTTGGGTTTCCTTTCTCATGTACTGCATCAACCAGCACTTCAGCAATAATATTTTTTTGTTTCCTTCTATAATTTTCAACACGCAAAATGTTAACTTCAGCAAAGTTAAAACTACAGTTTGAATATATTGCTAATACCAGAGCAAAATGATAAAAAGTACTTAGAAATTAGCCCTTATCTGATTTTACCTTCACTCACGAATCATGAGAAACTGACTTGACTTTTTTGTTTCTGATTGTAGAGCTTTCAGTGAAGATTCTTTTTTATTTGGTTCCTCATTTAGGAGGCTTTTCATGCTTTTGCTGTCTGTTTCAAATTGGAGGTGAACTTGACCTTCTATGCTTGGATCAGCTAGACCACATGAGATTTCTTCTCCATCCCTTATTTGCCAAATCTGCAGCAGCTCAATGGGTATCATTTTTAGATGTTTTCTCATCTATGTTTCTGTTCAGTCTTTTCATCTGGCTGGAAAAAACAGTGCATATTTTAGGAAGAAGAGAGGAAAACTTAATACTCTAGTTTGAGCATAAGCCTCTGTTAATTCTGCTGGGAAATGACTTATATTTCCTTTTTTTTGTACTTTTTCTGCATATATAGCACATTTCTTAGAATTCTATGTGATTCCTTTTCAATAAAAAGTTTTCCTTGAAGCTTCTTAACAGTCGAATGTGATTCAGAAGAGCTGCTTAAATATCTACTAATGTACAAGCATTTCCCAAAAAATCGATGGGGAATTCATATGCTGAACAGAGAATGTGTGCTAAGGTTAATTGTTGCAGTAAGTGCTATATTAAAAACATAAATAAATCTGGGGATATGTACTGATTCCTACATTTTTTGGGGGGATTGCATAGGAACCACCTTAAAATTCAATCTCTAATATTTCTTTTATCTTGTAGAAACAGGACCTGTACACAGTTTGGAAAGGATCAGTACAGCCACCATTACAGCAGTCAACAATATCTTCTATTTAGGATGCAAGGCAAGACCAACATAACTCCACTCAGCCAGTACTGGTCAGATAAAGCTGTCATAAAGGTAGAAGACATTTTTGTAACTAGCGGACAAGTATGCTTAGATTATAGTGCAAGGGGTGTCAAGATTTTGTCTGTCAAAAGAGGCCACTGTAGCTGCTTAATCTGAAAAAAAGAATTTTCAAAAATTAAATTTCAGGAACTTTTTTCAGGTGTTTTGTTTGGGTTGGGTTTTTTTTTCCCCTTTTCTCTTCCTTCTCTCCAAAGTTTGGAATACTGAATTTCCAAATCCTTTACATAGTCTCAGTAAGTGGAATCAAGTTCAGCCCTGTGAGATACATTAACTTAGTGCTCTGCTAGTCAGAAAAGTGAAATTGGTACTGATAATGTCACTTTTTAACCACTTTACTCTTTAACTGCTTTTTCTTACCCCATCATTGGGATTCTAAGTGCGGCTAAATAACAGTAGATGGATGGATGGATGGATGGATGGATGGATGGATGGATGGATGGATGGACAGAAGCAAGCAAGGAGGCAAGGAAGCAAAGAAGCAAGCAAGGAAGCAAAGAAGGAGGACAAATGGATGTTCAAATTAATATAAGTGACATTGAATGAGTACTGGAAAATGCACTTGGGTCTGGGATGTGGAGATGGCATAATTTCCACATTCATGTATAATTAACTCTCCATCAGTTTTGCACTTAGTTATTGAATTTGTGGCAGCAAATGAAAGCAGACATTCTTCATTGGTAAGTTCTGTTACATCACCAATGAGAGTTATTGCTCCAGATAAGACCTGGTATTTAATTGTGAAGAAATAGCCATTGTTAATTCTTCTCCCAAAACAATCTGCTGTTCTTATAAAAAAATAGCATGTCACTTCTCAGTGAAAGAATGTTTGAAGGAGAATGTCCTTTCCTGGTATTTTTGTACTATGGAAAAGAATTAATTAATCAGTCTTTATCTGTGCATTTTCCCCCCTCTTCACATGATGCCATCCTTCTGCTCAGCTAATGGCAATAGTTTCAGCAGTTTATAACCTATTTTTGAAATATTCACCTTTATTTTAAACATACAAATACATAAAGTAGATTCAAAGAAATGAAGAAAATGAATGGGTAAAAGGCACAAGAGACTTTATTTATAAAAATACATTGGATACAGAATCCTAATATATTTTGCCATTGGAGATTCCAGAGCAATCACAATTTAAATGGTGCTGCGTGAAAACCTGGCCTGTACAGACTTTAGAGTAATCACCACACAAATGTTGTGGTTCCTACTTATGTTGTCAGTCTTTGGGAAAGGACAGCCTGAGACACATTTTCTTTTTTCTTTTCCAGCAGGAACACAGTTATTGGCTGGGCTTGTTGCTGCTTCTGCAAGTCCTGAAACAATTTGAAAATGCACATTTCAACATGCCTCTGTTGAATTCAAATATTTGAATACTGAATAGCTAAAATGATAGAAAGTAATTCCATTAAGATCCCTGGGTTTCAGAGAGATAATTTTGAACCTGTAACTATACTGAAAGTGCATCAGGCTTTATGTTATGTAGCTGTCACCTATTTGCCAGAGCTTGGTGTGGAGTGTAAATAAAGATGGTCATTACCTTGTCACCTCTTAACTGTTAGTCTGCCCAGAAAAAGCTGGTTGTATTGTATTCAGTTACTCTTCCTGTTGATTTCTTACCTGTGATGAATAAATAAGCAAAATGACACTTTTTAAATATATAAGCAGGTATTGGAAAATAAGCTGTTGACCTTTTAACACATTGTCAAACTTCTCTGTAGGTACGTAAATTGGTCAAAAAGCATCATATATATGATTAATTCCATTAAATTTTTTTCAGGATCACAAATGATTCATGAAAAAATTGTGACATTCCCACATTTATTCATTATTTAAAATTATTCTCATATTTCTGCAGTAAAGAGTTATTCATTGAATATACTGATAGCTTGAAATTTCCATAGCTTTTGTTATGCAGCAGTGGGTCTGATGATAAGTAAAGTAGCATGGATATGCACCTCTAGTTTGTACTGCACATTCCAGTTAAAAAAAAATAAAAATAAAAATGCTTGTACCAGGGTTTTTTTTATTTATTTCAAGATTAGTTTTGACAAACATCTGTCATTTAAGTTCTTAATTTTATTTTTCTTTTTCCTGTTTATGTGTTATTGAAACTGTTATCCAAAGACAGTTAGAGATCTCAGAATTGGTGAAATTGATCAAATAAATGATTCTGTATAAACAATTGTCTTAGCTGTGGAAAGCCTAAAGAACAAAAAGATGAAATTGATCTCTATATAATAACTGTGTTAATATCAACATGCCAATTCCTGACACTTTAGTAGCAGCCAGATCAAGGCAAATAATTCTTAAACAGAATGGTGCAACTGTAATTAATATTCATTTATTTATAAACTAACAAAAAAAGAGATAGTCTTAAAAATAGATTTTGTGATATTTGCCCATTATCTAGCTTTTGTGTTGTTACAGTGGTTCACATTAGTGGAATTCTCTATCTCAGAGAAAACTTGAAGTTGGAAAAATGAAAAATAAATACCTTCTTACTTGTTTATGTTTTCAAGAGCTTTATTACAGTTTATAGGAAAACATCAGATTCTGAGCCAACATTTAAGGATTCAAAACACAGTCATAAAATACACACAGAAAGATTCATATGCATATATGCACACAGACACCAAATGCAATCCTACAGAGTAAACAGGAAATAAAGGTAGTTGTGATGTCCACATGTTTACTTGCATTCACTGTTTATGTATTTCTGAGGAGTTTGTCTGTAATCCTGATAATTAGCCTCCTCGTATTGTTTCTGCTCAAGTGCCTGCAGTCCATTAGAAGTGTAGAAATGAATCACTGTAGGAAACACTATAGAAATCTACAAGTATGGGGGGAGAAAAAAAATTAAGCAAAAACCAAAATACAACTTGATAATTACAGGTGAAAAACAAGGGACAAAAGAAATAAAATTTTAGTAGGAACTTGAATTGAGGAAAACAAATGTCAGAAACTTTTTTTTTTTTTACAGTAAAAAAGAAGAAAAAAAACTTGTCCAGGTTGAAATTAGTATTAATACACTAAATAGCTACGATTTTTTCTTCTGGTCACATTTAGCTAAGGAGAAATTTAAAAATTCTGCTGGCATGTTTGTTGGGAATAAAAAAGCCTGTAGGTCAAGTCTTTCTGAGAGAATGCCAAATGTCTTTGTGTCCAGTTATTTATGGTTTCAGATAATTGTACAGAAAATATCAAATTTGCATAGTGTGATTATTGCTGATTATTTATCTAGCAGTCAAAATGTTTCAGTGGTTCCTAGGATGACAGATTGACAAGTACTTAAAACTCATTCATTTTATGAAATTTGCATGTAATTAGGCAATAATGAAGGGGATGTTTGTGGACAGCGGATTATACTACAATATGCTGGAAGCGATTCAAATGCTTGACAAAGTGTTAACATTATCTTCAGTTTCAACTAAGTCTTGAATGTTTGGCTCAAAAAAACAGTGGAAAAATGAAATGGGTTATGGAAAGTTACTAAATGTATTGCTAGAATGAAGTATATATTTTTTACTCCTCTTTGTCTATCCCTACTTATTTATGCACTGCTGATGAATTGTACTTTAGATATTTAACTCATATCACATTCGGTTCAGCTCATCTGTAATAGTTTTGCTGCCACTGCTGTGGTCATTATCACAGTGAAATCCTATGAAGAATGGCTTGCTTTGGTTTCTTGGCATCCATGTGGGATCTGAATTTTAAAGCTCCTGCTTTGAGATTCATGCAAAACAATGTGATTTGGAAGAACTGATTTATTACACAAGATAGAATTTGTTTCTTAACCAGTTGTTTCCACACAAATACATTATTTAACTTTATGGTACATGCTTTCCAAGTGGAGGTACCTTTACCAGTACTTTGTGATAACTGACACCTGCAGATGACTCATACAAAGGTATAAAATTATCTCAAATGTCCTGGCAGTCACATTTTATTTAATATAATGATTCTTATTTTATCACATAAGAAGGTATACACTTGATTTTAGAGGATTTCATGTGTATGCATCAAATGCACTTCTACATTTTACTTCATTGTCAGTGCTCACCTTTTTAATACATACTAGTGTTCAGGGATGTGTAATGAAACATACTTTGTAATCAGCTGTTTTCAGATATTTGTCTCTCATTTTTGGAGTATATTCTCTACTTTAATATGCTCCCAAAATAACAGTAAATGTGCTTATCAGGGATTTGCCTAGGCTGGTCAGTAGAAAAGGTATGCATTTAAAAAATCTACCTATGCTGTGCTGGGTATATAAAATCAATGTCTCTGTTAGAGGGTGGTGCACACTTACAGTGAAGCAGCATACTCTGGCACCCCATCCACAGCTAATGTTTTTTTCACTGGATGATTTGATGATTGTGCCACTCCTGTTCTTTTTTTTGCTCAAGCTAGTGGTGTAAGCTTCCAGTCAGGAGCCTGAGCATGTCAGATCAATGTTCATGGATTTGTTCTCCCAGTCCCGCATACTGGAGTTCCATTTTTCACGGAATAACCAAACTCTATAAAAAAGAAGAATTCAAACTCTCTTCTGATGATTAAGTCACTCTCATGAGAGGAAGGGACATGTTCAGTCCCCACATACATGAATGCTCCAGCTACTGTGCTACAGCACCACTGGTTTTCTCTTTGGTCCAGGGAATACTTAAATATCTTTAAAACAGCTACAACAGATGAGACTGTGACAATATTAAATACTGCATGGTATTTCATAAGTTCCTAATGAAAGGACCTCTCTGATTCGGCACAAGAAACTGAACTGAGGAAGAACTGAATGAGCATCAAGTGCTCTGAATGACCATCCTGATCTGCAGAGGCAGCTAGCTCCTCTGATTTCTGTAGCTGGTTCTATGTAGGCTCTACTCTAACATGCCTGTTTTGATAAGACTAAGCATCACATTTGAGGCACTCATGAACACCTCAAGCCTAATCAAAGCCTGAAGTGAAGTATCTCCCTGGGTCTCCAGTGCTGTTAAGTCAGTAGCAATTCAGTCTTTAGCATGTTCCAGAATTGACCTAGTGAAAACATTGACACCTGGAGATTTCAGGCACCATAAAGCCAGGGAACTATACCTGTATGAATGCCTAAAGTTACTCTAAAGTGTCTAAATCCTGTCTAAACACTTGTTGATTTAAGCTCTAGTGTTTGGGGCTGACATTATGGGCTTCCCACTCAATCATGAGTCCTTTCATGATTCCTAGTAACCTCTGGATGGGTAAATTTTCAGCCTATTCATCCCTACCTCTCTGAAGCAGTGGTAGATGTCATGGTCATGTGAGTTTATGGACCTGCTAAGGTGAACTGTACCTCTAAAGACCATGGGAGATCACCTCCTGGGAAGTTTGCGTGCATGATGGTGGCATTTGACAAGTATTCAGACTCCAATACCTTGATGCAGATCCAAGTCTAATCAATGAAAGGTGTGAATCCTGATTATAAGCAATCCAGACCATACTATGGAAGATAAAATGGATACTATATGACAGCAGATTAAATTAAAATCATCTGTGTTCTGTGAGATTAAAAACTACCCCGTTTTCCCTAGCATGTGTACATACATGTACAGTTTGTGCACCTCTTTCATCTGCAACACGAGTATGTCCTTTTTTCTGTACTGATCTCCAGGTGTATTCCCATAGCAGAATTCTTATCAAGAAGTTTAATCTGCACATATCTAATACAAGATCTTTCACCCTTCTTGCCAAAGCAAATGGCTTAAACATTTGTTCAGAAGCACGAAAAAAATCTCTGTACTCACTGATGACTACATATTGAGTTCTATCAAAAATTTTGGGAGCATTTTTTCAGAAACGATTTCACATTAAGGAGGCAGAAATGTCAGAAAGAGGGGGAGAACATTCAAGCCCCTGATGGACCCTTCTCAATGAGTTTTCTGCACAGTATTCTCAAAAGCTTTATGTAACCTGAATTAATTACTAAATCTATCCCCTTCATTATCTAATTAACTCATTCCACTGCTTTTTTTTTTTGCCTGTCTTTAAAAAGCTGTTCAATTACTAACATTTCAGCATCTGCTTCTGTATTCTGATGCAAGGCAGAAGGATCTGATAGTTCTTTTAACTCGTTCAGACATGTGAAATTTCAGAACCTTCACATTCTCCCCCAGCATATAGTTAGCTACCCATCTGGTTGACTTTTGATGGAAGGGTTTTCTAGTGTCAGAAAAGCCATATGAGAAAATGAAGAGGAGTAGGTAGAGCACAAGGGGACCATAAGCTATATTTCTAGGCACAAGGAAAACAAGGTCACCCTTTATAGTTTCAGGCAGGCAGCTAGAGAAAAAAGAAGACAACAGTTGTAGGGTATACAAGATGGCAGTTGGAAAGGTTAAGGTATAAGACCTAAGTTTCTATGACAGAGAATGAAAAGAAATGTTCATTCTTTCATTCATTCATAGAAAACAACAGTACAAGAAAAATAAAAGTCTTTGTGGCTCATGGGGGCTTTCCTGGTCTCAGGGGTTCTTTCTTTGAAAGCTAAAGTGCATCCAAATTGTTTCTTTGCACCCCTTTTTAAAGGTCTTTTATGCATACAGAGTGGTTTTGGAGCTGTGAAAGGATTACTTATCTTTGAACTATTGAGTTCAATAGTAAAGAATACTAGATTATTCTTTGTATTGTACTCATTTCTTTCCCACTATTCTATGTGTTAGTTATCATTTTGATTTCTAAAATAAAAAAGGACTTTAAAATAATTTAAAGGGCCCTGACTAGAAATACAGCTCTGAGTTAAAGTTTCTTCATTGTGAGCTGTTGATTTTAACTGAGCTACAGCTGGTGTTTACTGTTTCTGGAGATATTTGATGGGCAGTGGTACTGATTAGTTAGCTGTCTACCCTGGACTATTTTTGGTTTTTAAAAGGAATTGACAGAATGTGCATGGGACTTTGTTTGCTCTCAGATTATGTGTTCTTTATGCTCTAGAACTGCCCCAAGTTTCCCAGCTCGTAGTCTTCTTGCCATACTTTTGTGAGTGACCATTTTTTTCCTGTGTGAGGTCTAACCTGCTGATGATTTGAAAAGCCCTTACATCTTCACAAATGCTGCCTCTGCCTGACCATCAGCTTCCCCCTGCTCCAACAGCAAAGAAATCAAAGTTATGGTGCTCAAAGAAACTGGAAGGATTCCTCCATCCCTCTTTCCTTTAGGGAACTGATATTATTATCAAAAGAAGGAAGAAACAAGGAAGGCTAGGAAAAGACTAAAATTAATGTAGCATCTCAGGATATAGTCCTTTATTTTGATCAACAAAGGAGAGGTCTTCTGCTAATCTTCCTGAAAGATGAGATGCATGAAGAGACCCTGAAAAGAAACAATGCATCCCTACAGCATCTTATGCTTCATCAGCTCCAGACACATGGATAGAAAAAAAAAATCCTTAGGAACTTGAAAAAGAGCAGAGGTAATGCTGTAATAGCAGAAATAATTACTGAGTAGGAAAACTGCTAGATGGGGAAGACAGAGAGCATGTAGAGTATGAGTTTACTATTAGGTTTTTAAATTGTAGAATATGGGAGAAAACTAACTTTTGTATGCACTGGATAAAGTGGATTTGGATCTTATGATCCTTGAACCTTTAGTGTTTGCTAGGAGTCTTGACAGAAGCCCTTGACAGCACTGCGAGATATTCTGTTGCTGCTCTGTCTTTCAGTGTGTGCTGAATTCCAGCTTCATCAACTGTTCTGTAGCAGCTGGGGCTCTTCATGTGACCCCAAAGGGTACATGTCTGGTCACCTTTATCAATACAACTACAGCAATGTTAATTTTCATGCTTCCTTATAATCACAACATGTCAGCAGGATCAAAATATTACTAGTGGCAACCATTTCTGCTTAGATTGTACCTACGACCAATGTGACATTCTAAGACAAAAAGGGAATCTCTGCTTTTTAACATCCTATTGAAATGTTTCTTTCAGATTTTGTACACTATATGGGCAGATCAGCTGGCCTGCAGGACTTTGTAGAAATCAAAAAGACTGAGAGGCTTGACAGAAACAATTATAACGGTATGCCATGAGTCATAGAATTGCTGAGTTCTGGGAAACTATAAAGTATCTACTTGTGGGTACTGCCCAGAGAAGAGCATAACACAGGTTTTCAGTTCTACCCTTTGAGCCATGTATGGCCAGGATGAAGCTAGTTATGACTTCCAGATACTGTGCCACTGTCATCCAGAGCAGGCAAAATAACTTTTCGCTTTCTCCATCTTGGTCTAAGATTTCTTTGGATACATCTGTTACGTGGTTGAAAGCAGTTTTGTGTTTCTAGATCTGTTTGCACTTCTCAACCACATTCCATCTTAATGTTGGTTTTAAGCCCAATCCCCTTACACACGCTACATGGAAAAGGAGTCTGATCATGCAAGCCAGATACAAGCATGCTTTGAGCAATTTAAATGCTGCCCAAGATAAAAGGCATGCAGCAGTAATGGTCTAACATAATTGATAAAGCTCTGACTCATCTCTTCCTAGGACAAAGCTTGTTTGCTACCCTTACACTTGGACAGGGGAATAGCTGTTCCTAGAGTTGTTTCTTTCTTCCCTGCACCCCTTATGAATCACAGCAATACCAATGACAAACCATGACCAAGTTCCCAAGCCATAATTACCAGTATGAAGGTAGATTAAAAGTGATGGAAGAGGACTTAATGTAGAAGGAAAAGTATAGGATTTGATATATTTTGACACAATGAAGAGCACCTGATTCCTTAGTTCACTGATAATATCTCCACAGGAAACCATTCAGCATGAGAAATAACATCAAAATGTGGTCCAAAATGTCAGGACAAGTATGGTTCACATAGAAAATAATGAGAGTGACCACATGGTCTTTCTACTTAACATTTGTAGCAGTGGTCCTCCAACACAGATCATGTCGCCACAGGGCAGCAAAGCTTAGGTGTCATGGAACAGAAATCTTCTCAGCATTGTAAAATGAGCAGGGGTTTCTCTTTATGATGTGTGACACTTTACCAGCAATGAGGTATGGGCTCTGTTGCTCTCCATGCAGGGTCTTCCTTTGTTTATCAACAGAGGTTTTGGGAACAAGATCAAGGAGAAAAGTCTGCCCGTGTGAGTATGTGAACTCTAACAGCTATGTTTTGTAGCAGCCGGACACTTTTCCAGGACTTATTAGGGAGCTATAATAACCTTTCATTTATAACAACCTGGATAATAATGGCTGTGGTCTAAAAGGCCGGAGAACAATACCTCGATCACAGCAGTACTTATTGTTTGAAGAAAAGAATGGTGTTGGAGTGTTCCTTTCAAATCCCAGGCAGCATTTGCACACATCATTCGTGCTCAAGCACTGTAACTAGCGTAGAAAGAAAAAGGACTGTGCCACAATTATAACCACATGCTCTGAGTCATGCAGTTGCCGAGTTCTGGGAAATTATAAGGCATCCAGTTCTGGGCATTGACCAGACAAGATGACAGTGTCAAGAAAGCCCCCATTGATCACGGGGGCAGAACAAGAGAAAACAGCTGTAACAACTCAGAAAAAAAGACTTGACAGCTCAATGAAGATCTCTGCACTGTGCTCAGTAGCAGTAGAAAAAACAAGCAAAATGTTGGGATTTAGAAACAGCTAGGAATTATAGAAGGAGATAGAATGTTACAGAGCATGAGGTGCTGGGATGAACTTCCCTTGTAGGCATGTTATACCTGCATTTTTCAGAGGCTGCTGCATCTTTCTGTGAAACTGACACAAGGAGATACAGAGAGGTGATAAATGATTAGATGGACCACTGATCTGATCCAGTCAGGCAATTTCTCTGTTTCTTTCAGTTGACTGGAATCGTAAAGGTAGCCTGTGGCACAGCCTGGTATTAAATCTTTATCTCAAGAGCCATTGTTCAGTTCCTTTAACCACAAGACCATCCTTCATCTCCAATTTCCTCTTTCCATTTCATCTGAAAATATCAAAGGAGCATAATTTCTCCTAATATTGTAGCATTCCAGTCCTGACCAAAACCAGGAAGTGAGCAGCAGGTGAATAAAAATTAAGCTGACATTTTCAAACTTCAAACAAAGATCTTTGTGAGGCAAGAAATGGTTCTCTTAATTTAATCCAAATTGGGTTCACTCAGCTCTGGTGATAATCTGATCCATACCACAGCAAACTTGTAGTCAGAAGAACAAAATAGTGTTTGAATTATGCTCAACCCAAAACACCACAGTGACCATATATTCAGTGCTGCAGGATGGGAGTAGGGGAAGTGGAATGGGATGGACAGGTAGGATGGTGAATAAGACCCAAAAGTAGTGTTGACCTGGTGCTTAACAGCTTAACAGCAGTTGAGGAGAAAAACAAAAAAAAAAGAAGAAAAGATGAAAGAAAAAAAAGGAAAAGCAAACAAAACTGAGGCATGTATAAATGGAGGCATTGAACCCAAATCAGAGAAAATACCCTAGCACTAGGTAAGAAAGTAGTGAGACCATGTTTGGAAAACCATATGCTGTCCTCACCCTCGTGTATTAAAGGCATATTATACAAATGGATTAACAGTAGCTAACAAACTTCCTATAAAGAGGCTAGAGACATAGAGGGGTTAAAAGCAGCATATGGGTTATTGAGAAAAGAGCCTGCTCAGACATACAGAACATCTGAAAACAAAAATGTAGATGTTCCACTGGTGAGTGGGCTATTCATAAATGCACAAACAGAAAATACAGCCTAGGGAAATGAGAAGGAACCTTGGAGAACTGCCTATTCTAAAGTCAAATTTTAAATTCTTATTATATTTTTATTCTTTTTTTATTTGGGTTCCCAGTGACTTCACTCCCATTCATTTGAATAAAACTGAGAACCACAGGTCAGATTAGGCACTTGCGATTTTGGTGACTAGACAGGAGTCACTGTACACAGAGCTTTTCACTTCTTCTATGAGTGTTTACCTACATTCACTACTCCATTTCCCCACAGTTGTGAGACACTGCAGTTGACTGATTTACATCAAAAATACCTCTCCTTCCCTTTAATTCTCAGCGTGCAACGGACTGCATTTCCCACACTACTCCCTGGTGATCTGTGCTCCTTTTGCTTCTCATCAGCTCTCTGGGAACTTCTTACATTTTGTTCTTGCGTGGAGTGTGGGTGGTTAACAGAAAAACCTTCTTTCAATCTTCCTTACAAGCATCTGTGTAGGGCCTGTAAATTCAGTCTTTTGTAGCCTTTTTAAATTATAGCACAAAAAAACCCTAAAGTTATCTCCCGCTAAGCACTGTCAAGTTGCTGAATCAGTATTAATGTGCATCATTCTAGTTTCCCCAGTCATTCATACTTAGAGGAATGTCTTGCCATCAGACAAGGTAATCATTCTGCTATCAATGTGCTAACTAATGATTTGTAAAAAGTGAAAAATTAGTGAAACCTAGACCTTCCATTTTGCAAGAAAACACCTTTTAACTCATTACATTTGCTAAAACATATTTTAATGTCTGTAAATTGATATAATGAAAGCCATAGGAAGGTTACTGTAGTGTTGTTATTTTTAACACAAGAAGTTACTTCAAGCCTCTAGTCAAAACTATATTGATCCCTTTTCCTACGAACCAAATGCCTGATTCATCTGTTCCAAGTTATTTTTTTCTAACCATTTGTCATTTACATAACACTGAGTAACCAGTCTTGGGAATGTCCTAAACTACAGAAAGCCTCTATAATAATTTCTGACACAGGGGATTTCATGGAGAAATCCTTATATTCATCAGCTGCAGATTCATTGCACTTTCTGTTTGGCTAACCATTTCCTAGTGGAACAGTGATATTTTATTTGGCTGGCAACAGCTTCTAGCACAGGAGAACAGTTGTATTCTTGAAACTGGCTATCGGAAAGAATTTCCTTGCTTATTTTTCCTCTGTGTGTGTTTGCGCATATGCATGTGTGTAAATGTGTGCACACATGTGTATGCATGTATTTTAGTTAAATATGTTGGGTGCAAGTTCTATTTGATACATCTGTGATTGTTAAACAGCAACACCAAAAAAAAAAAAAATCAGTGTATTATGAGCACGGTTCCTCTGTGTGTTTAAGCCATTTCATTTAGAAGGCTCTTTTACTCTCAATTTATTTATAAAGAAATGCACTTTTAGTCAAATATGATTCTTGATTACTATATTTGTTGTTCCTGTATTAGTTGTTGCTTCTTATGTTCTCCAGAAAGATTTCTATATATATTGGTTTTTATAAGGGAAAAAAAGTCCATCTAAGTTGTCATTAAATACTTTTTCTACTGTCCTAAAATATGAGCTTCAGTAAAGCAAGAACTAGTTCTCCATCTATGACATGAATTAAATATACATAGCATTTTATTTTTGTTGGTATATTTTTCCCTTTGTCTTTTCGATTACCTTCCCATCTATACAGTGTTTCTCAGCAGGAAGAAGTAAGGGGGGAAAATTGTAAATAAGGCTCCTAAAAAAAAGGCCTTTCCAAAAATAAAAATGTTTTATTATCCTGGGATTTTCAAGATTCATGAAAAGAAAGTGTACGACAAAATCCATCTGAAGTTGGAGGTTACTTCTGTAATGGATTTCTCTGTGGAGTGAGGTTGTCTCTGTCTCTTCAGCAAATCTGGGCATCCTTGGGTTTACCCTTTATGTACAGATTGGCACAATAGAGATGTTGAAATCAGTCATTTACTTTGAGATTCTACTGAATTTCATTTGCATACTGAAGTTTCTCAGCAATTTTAGCACTGGCTCCCTTCTGTTACTACATTTTGGGTCTTAACCTCCTTCTTTTCTCTTTGCTTTTATCTTTCTTTCTATTTCTTAAAGGTTTTATTGGTAAGATGCGTTAGAAAGAGAGCACATACTTTTGAATAATGACTTCTTCTTCATCCATCCATAAGTATTAGAGGGATTCTAGCCATCTCACTGTTTATGAAATATTTAACAAGACACGACAGTGGAAGTTTTCAAAGTTTTCAAGCCATGATATGTGACATTACATATGTGGATATATATTTGCTCCCTTTCTATTGTTCCTTTGTGTCTGTTTCTTTTTTGTTGTTAGGCTGCAAGTTAAATCCAGCTCCATTGTACTAGTCACTCCTACAGGAGTAAAATTCACTCAGTGAATATCTTTTTCCATACACTTAAAATGTTCTGTTTCTGCAGTTATCCATTTTGTTAAATGTAAACACCAGAACAGTCTGGTCAGCCAGCATAAAAGGGTATGGGCATAGCAAAAAATTAATTCAGTGGTTTTGATGAAAGCAAATCTTTCACAGAATTCAACCTGCCATGAGGAATATTCTTATGTTCAGTGCTTTAAAAACTTCACAAAAGAAAGGGTAAAATGCTGCTAATATTTCTCAGAAACACTAGGAAAAGATGATGGAAAATTTTATAATTGAAATGGATCAGACAGGTCTTCAAACACATGGGTGTCAGTGCCTAACCACACGATTCCCCTTTTTTCTTGTTGTTATCTGTCAATCAGTTAAATTGATAAAAAATGATGCATGAAGGTGGAAATATGCTTCCTAGAATCCTCAGGTATTTTTTAGAAGTGTGTGTTTGTGTGTGTGTGTTTCTCCTCCTCTGGAAGGTCTCTTTTCACACTCTGATATAAAGCAAATATCAGTGATTATCCGAAGTGGAACATGTCCCTGCCATATTCCAATCCTAATCCCAGTTCATCTGACAGACTGTTTCACTAGAAGAGTTTAATTTTCATACCATTTTCCCCCAGTGGGAGCTTCCTTCTATCCAAACATTATAAATGAACTTTCTTTTGAGTCTATAGGAAATGCAGTGTATCTTTCACCTCCAGTCAGATTAGCTCTCATTACTTGATATCTCCTGTGCAAAGTACAGTGGGAATTTCACCAGTTATAAACTCTCCTTATCTTCAGGTGCTTTGGACAAACTTCAGATTTCCCTTGGATCTTCATCTTTAACTTTTTTAAATTGCTTTACAGTTCAACTTCTCAGCTTCATACCTGATTTTTCCTCCTAGGTTACAGACACTTTTCTTTATGGTTAGAGGAAGTTAAGTAAGTAAGGCTACAAGATTATTTTTTTTTCATAGTGAGAATACATGAAGTGTTTTGTCTCCTGATCCTTTGAACCTGGAGGTACTTAGAATGTTTGGTATATCTCAATTTTTACATCAGAATGAAAGAAAGAGGAAGTCTGGGAAAAAAAATATGTTGTTGAGTAATGTTCTTAACATTAGAGCAGAAATTCTCAGGATTGAATGTTACAAGAGATCATAAGAGGCGTCTTCATTTTCACTGCAGTCTCTTTCTCTCTCCACTACCTGTATCTCACTTATACACATGCTTTGCTCTCAAAAACTTAGCAGTTATACAGAGTCATTTGCTCAGATTTACTCTTGAACATATAGTGAACTAGACATTATTACAGGAACCTTTCTTGAAGCAGAGTAGTGGAAGAGAGAAAAGGCCAGCTGCCTAAATAGTGCCTGCGCCTTATTTTTCAGCCACTTAGACTGCCTCGTTAACAGTTTTCAAACATCATCTGAGATAAAACTGCCACATTCTTTCCTTCCGCAAAGAATTACAGGATGCAGGCCAAGACACTTGAGCACTGGGATTATGACAAGAAATCGATAGTATTACAGAAAGAGAATGGTGGAAATCCCTGTTCTGGGATTAAAAAAAAAAACAGCAACAAGAAAAAAATAATATGTGTAGAAGTCAAATGAGGAAAATATTATCTTCAGTGCAGATTTAATGCATTGAAAACAAAATAGTTTGACGTAGCATCTATAGCCCCTATCCCATAGAATCATAGAATTGTTTAAATCGTAAAAGGCTTTTAAGATCATTGTGTTCAACCGTTAACCCAGTACATAAGCCCACCACTAAACCATGTCCCTAATCACATCTAAACATCTTTTAAATACTTCCAGGGATGTTGACTCCACCACTTCCCTGGGCAGCCTGTTCCAATGCTTGACAACCCTTTTGGTTAAGAAATTTTTCCTAACATGCAGTCTAACCTCCCCTGGTACAACTTGAGGCCATTTCCTCTTGTTCTATCACTTGTTTCTTGGAAGAAAAACGGACACCCCTATTGCTACAACCTTCTTTCAGCTAGTTGTAGTGAGCAATAAAGTCTCCCCTCAGCTTCTTTTACTTCAGGCCAAACAACCCCAGTTCCCTTCTCATAAGATGTGCTCTAGGCCCTTCGCTAGCTTCATTGCCCTTTTTTGAACATTCTCCAGCATTTCAATGTCTTTCTTGGATTGAGGGCCTAAAACTGAACACAGTATTTGAGGTGCAGCCTCACCAGTGCCAAATACAGGGGGACAATCACTTCTGTAGTCTTGATGGCCACACTATTGCTGATACAAGCCAGGATGCTGTCGGCCTTCTTGGCTGCCTGGACATGTGCTGGCTCATATTCAGCTACTGTCAACCAACACCCCCAAGTCCTTTTCCATTGGGCAGCTTTCCAGCCACTCTTCCCCAAGCCTGTAGCACCACATGTTGTGGCCCAAGTGCAGGACCCAGCAATTTGCCTAGTTGAGCCTCATGCAACTGGTCACATTGACCCAGCCTGTCCAAATCCCTCTGTAGACCTCCCTATCCTCCAGCAGATCGACACTCACACCTAACTTGGTGTCTTCTATAAACTTACTGAGGGTGCACTCAATACCCTCGTCCAGACCATTAATAAAGTTACTGTACACAACTGACCCCAGTAATGAGCTCTGGAGAACACCACTTGTGACTGGCTGCCATCTGGATTTAACTGCATTAACCCCAACTGTTTGCACTTAACCACCCAGACAGTTGTTTTCCCAGCAAAAAATACACTGGTCCAAGCCACAAGCAGCCAGCTGTGCAAAATAGTGTCAAAGTCAACATCTACAGCCTTTTCCTCATCTACTAAGATGATGATCCACTAAGAAAATCCTTTCATAGAAGTTCAGTTTAGTCAAGCAGAACCTGCCTTTCATAAACCCATACTTACTGAGCCTGATCTGATCACCTCATTGTCCTATAACTGCCCTGTGATGGCACTCGAGATGATCAGCTTTATATCCTTCCTTATCACATAGATTGGACTGGCAAGCCTGGAGTTCCCTGGATCCTCCTTCCAGCCCTTCTTGTAGAAGGACATATACTAACTTCCAGTCAACTGGGACCTCCCTGGTAACCAGGACTGGTGATAAATGATGGAAAGTTGCTCAGTGAGCACTTCCACCAGCTCCCTCAGTACCCTTGGGTGGATCCCATGCAGCCCCATAGTCATGTGTGTCTAAGTAGTGTAGCAGGTCACTGACATATTTTTATGTCCTGATTAACTTCTATTTGGCTTTGGCCGTTCTAATTTTCTCCCTGCATAACCTCATGACATCCTTGTAGTTCCTCTGAGTGGTCTGCCTCTTCTTCTAAAGGTCATAAATTCTCTTCTTTTCCCCTGAGTTCCAGCCTAAGCTCTCTGTTCAGCCAGGCCAGTCTTCCCCACCGGTTCGTCTTTCTGCACATGGGGACAGTGACAGCCTGCTCCTGTGCCTTTAAGATTTCCTTCTTGAAGAATATCCAGCCATCCTGGACTCCTCTGCCCTTCAGGACTGCTTCCCAAAGGACTCTATCAGGATCCTCAACAGGCCAAAGCCTTCTCCCAGGAAGCCCAAGGCAGCAGTGTTCTCCTTCTCCAAGAATCAAAACTCTATCAATAAGCTCATGATTGCTGTGCCCAAGACAGCCTCCAGCCATCACATCACCCACAAGTGCTTCTCAGTTCAAAAACAAGTCCAGCAGGTTGGCTCCCTCACCAGCTGTGTCAGGAAGTTATCTTCTGTACACTGCAGGAACTTCCTGGACTGTTTGCACTGTATTATATTTCCAGCAGATGTCTGGTATTTGAAGTCCCCCAAGAGAACAAGGGTTAGTGGTTATAAGACTTCTCCTGGCTGCTTACAGAATATTTTGTCTGCTTCTTCATCCTGGTCCTTCCTGTTGATATTACAAAATTATAGTGCCTGAAAACATAAGGAGTTATTGTAGCAGACTAGAATTGATGATGGACTTAGCATTTGCTGAGCACAGCAAATGTTACCCATAGGTAATAGCTGTGGTACCTGAGACCAGTAATAGCTCAGAGCAGCTGTTTGGGCTCTGTCCTGTGTGCCAGCTGCCTTGGGAACGAGTCCATCATCAGAGAACGAGCAGACAGCAGTAGGAACACTCCGGCCATGCATTCTTGTAATATGTTCTCCTCCCTGCCTCCTCACCATCTAGACTGCCACTTTTATCTGGGGACAGTGGCATAGAAGTCACCCAGATTGTTTCCCAGATTTAGCTGTGGTCTTCTGCAGACTAGGGCAATCCTGAGATGAGAACCTGATGGACTGTCTCTCATAGATAAATAAGCATGTAAATATTTAATTCTGGCCTTAGAATATCTTTTCTCTCCACCTCCCTTTGTCCCTTTCTCCTTTCTTACCTCTTTCCTCTCCTTTCTGTGTCTCACTCTTCTAAGATATATTTAATTACACCCATAGAAAAGAAAATGCTGATATCAAAAGAGCAATTCCCTCTTTTGATTTCTAATTCATTTTCCCCTCTCATTCAAGAGAATAGAAATATACAAAGTAATTTGGTATATAAAATGATTCCCCATAATTTTAATCCTTTTTAAGTGCTTACGGAGATTATCACGGTTTGATTTATTTTGACAAGGGGTGGTAAAAATTGTAAGAACAATAGTCTACTAAAAATGTTTTAAGAGCCTGTTGCTGTGTTACGGGAATGAACATTTCAGGTGTTCCATGGGTTTGGGGGATGATTTTCTAATGCAAATAAGTGAATTAAAGTAACACAAGGACAAGCATTCACAGAAAGTAGAAATGGACACACCTTTGTTAATGCTTGAAGATTTTTTTCTGGCAGTGAAGCCATCACCATTTTTCTGTTCTGTGCCTCTATTTTATAGCATTTCCTTTTGCTTTTCACAGGTCAGGAACTAGATGTCTGAGCTACAAGGGAAATCATAGAATTGCCAAAATTTCTAAGACACAGGTCTGTCCTACCAAGGGTTTGGGTGTGGCTATAATAACCAACGAGTAACCCATTCTGCTGACAGAATCTGACTGAGAAGCAAAGCCTGGCCCTATGTTCTTACAAGTCCTACACCACCCCCCTTGTCTCCCACATTCCATTTTTTTGTGTGCTGAAATTGCGTTTGACCTCCATTTTGGATGGGGTCTAGTAGCTCAGTGCCCAGAAGGACTAGATGCAGTGACCGTGAGGGTCATAACAACAACAACAAAGAGTATTCTTGGGGCAAGACTGTACCCTCAGAAGCTCAGTAAAATCATGGTCCCACAGACTGAGAATGGGTCACAACACCATGTAATGTGCTACATGGCTTACTTAGCCATATGCAGTAAGGATTATTCATCAGCAGCATGAAAACATGCTGTTCCACAACCCTACCATGAAGATGCAATCATTTGGCCTGATGTGTAGGTGTTGGGATTAGGAGTACCACTACAGAAAAGACCGTTATGGTAGAGTGTGTGCAGTCTTTCAGGAAGTCATGTTTAAATTGCCCTGTCTCCCTCTCTTTCCTTTGCTGCAGTTAAACACATGTGGGTTTCCCCCATTAACTGGCCTCCATTACCCAGTTATTTTGTGACCCCAGTGTCTGCGATCTACTGGAAGAGAAGTAAATCAAATAAGAGCAAGTTATTTTTCTAAGGGGAATAATTCCACCACATATACAAAAATCATCTATCTAAAGTGTCATATCATCCTGTTGCAAGGAAATATTAGAAATTGAATATCAAACTTTCATTATATTCATATCCCCTTGTCCTGTGTTTATATTTCTAATTTTGAGTCTAAATTTTGCTCATTGGTGATACTTGTTATCTCTGATAATGACATACATTGTTCAGAATAAATGAGAGCTTTTAGAAAATGGAATTTATAGAAAATTGAACCTTTACAAAAAGCAAATACTGGACATGCCACTGGAGAGCTTAACTTTGTGAAGTGTGTAGCATATAGAATTCAGAAAGAAATTGGCTGCTGTCATAAGATTTTTTTTAACTAATAAATCTAAATTTCAAACTGTTTTAAAAGAAATAGTGATCTTTACAATTACATTAAAACACCAGAAAAAAATGAAAAGAGGAAGAAGGTGAATAACAGGGCAGGAAAATGACTGATCTTTCTGTGTGGTTTTCACTCGAGCACAAGAAGAATGATTACATCCCTACAGCAGTCTTCAAAGTGTTGGAGTCAGAGAGTGGAATAGGAAATGAACTGCAGTTCAGTGACCCTCTGTGGCCTGAACAGTGGGAGCTGGTAAGCACAGCATTTCCACTTTATTCACATCTCTCTTTTCAGCCACTGTCAGTAGAAGGTCTTCCCCACCACACGCTTGCGCATCATTATTGTAACCTGAAAAGAACTAAATGTAGTAGATCTATGTAATGTATATGAGGATGTAATCTGTATGTATAGATGTCTCAATGCTGTACATCTGTACGTACATGCAAGCTTATACATGTGTATGGTATGTGCATGAATTGCTACAGTTTTCCTAAAAAAGCCTATTTTCCAATATGAAATAGAATACATACTGTGCCATGCAGTTTTCATTGAGTTTCGGTAGGAATAAAACCACAAGTTGGTCACCTATGTCTGCTTGAAGAAAAAAGTATAGCTTTCAGCCTGGTCTGTAATTTCCTTTCTAATGGAGGTGCTTTCTTTGTCACAGGACATTGAAAAAATACTCTAGCCTCCAGCCTTCAGGAAAAAAAAACCCTACATAAACATAGCTGCAGTGTGATGTCACTTTAGAGAGGCTCAATCTTGACATCTTGATCTATTATCATGCTGTATGTAAGAAGGGTAATCTAGTGTTCAATAAAAGGTTTAATACACATCACATAGTTGTTGATAAAATTACACCTATGCAATGGCATGACAAAGTTGCACGTAAACATACCCAGAAGGTAAACCTGCAAGGTGTTACAGTGTATACATCTTTATAGACAAGTCAAAAGGCTATTGATGATCCAAGTGAGATTCTTTTTTGCTTTTTTGTTTTGTAACTGGAGAGCCATTGATCTTTGAAAGGGAGTTCCAGATTTTCTGTGTGTTTATTTTAAGAAAGAAGTACATCCTTAATCACATCCAGATTTACCAAGGTTTTAGATCGAGGTTAAGAAGCAGCTCAGATAAAATTATCATTTAAGTGCTACGGGAAGCTGAGGATCAAGGGAATCCTATTGGTTTTCCCAGTAGATTATGATGGCCAATTTTTCTTTTATTCAGAAGATATGACTGAGTGAACCACTGAAGACTGTCAAGAAAAATAAATTAAAATCAAGCTTGTGGTATCACTTTTTATTTTTGCCTTTCTGCTTTGAAGCAATCCCTGACCTTCCAAATTTTCTTGGAACTTTTTGATGCAGCTTCAATATGGAGTGATGCCACTTGGGTTCTTGCAGTTGGAAAGAGGGTGAACCACTGATTTTGCCAGCATTATAGAATAATAGAATCACAGAATGGGCTGGGTTGGAAGGGATCTTTAAAGATCATCTAGTTCCAGCTTTCTTGCAATGGGCAGGGACACCTCCCACTAGAACAGGTTTATCAAAGGCCCATCCAATCTGATCTTGAACACTGCCAGAGATGGGGCAGCCACAATTTCTTTGGGCAACCTGCGCCAGTGCCTCAGCACCCTCACAGTGAAGAATATCATCCTATTGTCTAATCTAGGACATGATGTATGCTTCCAAACAAAATTAAACTAGCATTAACACTATAGTATAAAAGATGCGGGGTACACAGTCCTTATTGCCACTTACACTGCTCTTAGTGTCATTTTTCTTCATTGTGGCTAAGGACCACAAGGCAATAAAATCTATTTTAGTCACTCTCTTTATAACAAAATTTATCCTCAAAAAAATTTCACAGTGTTTCTTGATCATATTGTGAAATGTGAGCCAAAAAACACCAAAGCTAATATATCTCTTTGTTTCTTACAAAATCTTTCCAAGATATGAAAAGAAAAATCATTGGTTTATACACCTCTCAGAATTTTGTTGGAGTCTTACATATTCTTACAATATTCTGAAGTTACATTTTTCTTTCTACTATTCCATTTTTATCTGAAAAGACTAGATATATATTTGAAAAGAGACATGCAAAGAACATGAAATTTCAGTCTAGCAGTCTGTGTTTTTGGAAACTCATTTTTTTAATTGAAGGTTTGTCTATTTTCATATGGTTTTCACTTTAAATCCTCTGTAGTTTTATAAAAGAGTGTAACTCTTCATTTCTCTTACATTCTAAATCTGCATTTTACAAAAGAAATGCCTAATATAGTACTCCTGAGAGCCCAACAAAGAAACTCCTAAATGAATAATTAAGAGGTGAATTAATATTTTTATGATTCAAAATCTGGGAATATAAATGGAGGGATGTTGCGTCATCATGTGGGCTGCAAACAGAATAAAGGGTTATGTTAAGCGAACACTGAAAATAGAAACTTTGTCTTTTCCTCTACAGTTCCTTGTTGAAGCCAACCGCTTGATAATTACTCCTGACTATTTCCAAATCCCATCACAAGAACTGTCTTTTCCTCAGCCAAGGAATCTTAATTCACTTCTGTTCCAATTAAAGAATCAGACCTTTATCCCTGGACTCACCCTTTCCCAGACCTGTTGTTACTGTCAAAATTTGCCCACTTCACCCTCAACAACTGGGTTGTCTGAAAATCCTTAGGTCCTACACAGCTTACTTATATTTATATGTAAGAAGACTAATTCAGTCCCTCCCTATGTGTTGTGATCAAGGCCTTAGATCATTCCTTGCACGGCTCACACTGCATCTGAAATGATCTTCAAGGACTCCTGCTGGCTTCAAAGAAACAGATTTTGTTTAGCATTTTAGCAGAGCAGCTTTACTAAAGAACAGCTCTGCAGCTTTGGAGCATGGTACTCTTTAAAATAAGTGGAAAATGTAGAAACTGTGTCCTTGCTTCATAAAATTTCATTCTGTCTGAACTCCTGATGTGTGTTCACACCAGTGGGCTCTGTCTGTTATTCTTGCATATCCAAAGGCTCCAGCTGATAGGGTCTTTTTATATGCAGTTTTATCCAATGGATGTCCCACCCATTCAAAACACCAGTTCCATGTATCACTGAGCTCACATTTTATGGAAAAGTGATGGCCATGTTATTGCACCTGATGTTTATGATAAGAACTAATCTCCTGCATCTGTGAGGTTGAAAGGGCTTCATATGATCAGTAGGGAGCATACCTTATCCTAAATAGCAGGAAAAATAACATTTTACTCCCTTTGTGCTGCCCATAAATAATTTTCAAGAAGTGATGTCAGCTTGTAGTGATAGTGTTGTAGTTTGCTGTATAGGAGCTCCACCCCAGCAGTCTTCAGAGTGCTTTAATAATAAGACCAAAGGCTATAAGCAACATTGTCCTACCTAGTGCAAAGCTTTGGTCCTCATGAGGTGCAAGGTGGCATGTTTATATTAGCTTTATGTATAAGATGGTATCAGGAGACTGATTTATTGCGTCCTCACCTGATCTCTTCCAACACAGAAGCATGAGAACTCTATCACTAATGTAACACACATATTCTTTGCATCTTATAACTGCACTTATCCTCACTTTTAATTTGGATAACCAAAGCATACTTCTTTGGAATTCCCCTCTTCTTTACAATGTTGGGGGTGTCACCAGTAGGCTGTTGTAAGTTCTTTTCACCCTTTTGCACTGGCTTTAGTAAAGGCCTTTGGATGACTGCCTATCAGGTACATATTTCTCACTTCCTGGCAGGCCAGGAGGCTAAATCAAACACCTCTGCTTTTGGCTTACTGGTGTCTGAATTTGGCCTATGGTGGCCTCTGCCAGTGTGTTTGACCTGCAATTCAAACTCTTCTACTTGAGGAGTATAGCATTGTGTCCTTTACAGATTCCTTTACTGAGCCCATTTAGGCTGTCTCTGGACTAGTGCTGCACTAGATCTTTCTGATTGTTTCTATTCTCTTGAATTCTACAGTAGAAATGTTGTTTTTCACAGGCAGTGACATTCATAGGGAATTATGACTGCAGTAGGTGGGTTGTTCAGATCTGTCCTCAGAGGAATAAGTCACACAAGCAAGGTGTGTGATATGTTGCATATATACCATGTAAAACCAGCTGTGAAGCAGCTTATGACACCTCTTTGAGAAGAACTGGGTTATGTGTAAACCTGGCCATAAGCAAAAGCCACCTTTAGTCCTGTGCAGAGCTCCAGCCCTCTGCATTGCTCAGTCTGTGAAAGAATTTAACCTCTTACAACAATGCCATAGCACCCAGGACTTTATCACAATGAACTGGCACAACTTTCAGAGGCTTTCTCTAACCCCCAGCCCTGTTTGGTGTTTTTGATCCAGTGCAGACACCATGTTACTATTGCTCAAGGCACTTCATTTGGTAATGCCAGCCTGCTTTCATCTTTGAAATAAAGTTTCATTCTTCCCTCCTTACTGTCACCTTCCCAACCTGAAGTGATGTCTCACATTTGAAGCAAATGTTTGCAAGTGGAACTGCTGCTGTGGATCTCATAGAGGTCCCAGGCTGGCAGACACCATCACTCTGCCATTGCAAGCCCCTTTGGCTGAAGGTAAGCATAAAAAGGGATACATAACCAAGGCTGGCCAAACAGCCCTTCCCTCCTGTTTATCATTGCTTTCAGAAAGTACCAAAGTGAACTCAGAATGGATCTTCCCATTGTTTCTGCTGGCGCAAGCAAAGAGTGTCTCAGTGATACACTGCAAAGCCACCCTACCAGCTGCCCCAGGAACATCTGGAAACCCAAAGGCAAAGAGAGAAATTCTGAACTGGTGAATGACAACCTAGTGCTCAGGAGCACTGGATGTTTTAATGTCTGACTGTGGGTTTGGATTATTGGATTTTTTGTTTGGTGTTGGTCTTTGGTTTGGTTTTCTTTTCTTTTTTATTTGCTAAATAACCTAATGGTTTGTTTGTACTGATAAAGGTGTTGAAAGTGCTGTCTGTTAAATAGCTGCTACCCCGTATGTAAGAGATGGGAGTTCAGAACACATTAGCAGACCTACATAAAAGCCAATTACAGAGGAGATTTTGTGGGTAGAAGTGTGGCTACTAAGATAAAAGCTTTAAAATATTCAAAGGCCTTTTTCATTTTTCCCCCTTTGTTTCTTTTTTTTTTTTCCTAGTAGTGGAACTTATGCCTCTGTAAACACAATTTATTAACATATGTTGCTGCTCAGTCTGAAATAACCCCCTCCAGTCTGACTGAAGAAAGGGGCTGTGCCTGAGTCTGCTGCTAGGAGAAAATGAAGGCAGGCTCTGAATCTAGTGCTCCCATTTTGCTCCTGAAGGAGCAATTTGAGTAAGCCTCTTTTCTAATGCAGAGTGCCTCCCGTGTAAGAGGACTCCAGTGAGTGCATCAGTGTCCTGGAGAGCAGTACAGAGCCAAAGACTTCTATCTATGGGAAGTGAAGGTTACAGTCTGTCAGAGGCTCTGTTCAGGCAAATGAGCCTTTGCATGGGAATAACACAGAAGAAGAGTTAGAAATATTCATATAAAAGACAAAGTTCACATTCTACAAAAAGTCTGAAACAATGTCCCTGATGGTCATGTGAGACCAATGGAAAAGAATGATTGCACTGTACATTTATATGTGTGTATTGGCAAATTTTAAAATGTGTATATATATATATCTACCACCAAATTAAGTTGCATGGCAGCTGAGCTCTGCAGAGCTCTGGCCCTCAGTAAAGGCAATCACTGAAGATAAGGAATGATCAGTAAACATGGTTTGACTGTAGCATCTTTTCCTTTACATGAGTTTATGCTAACAAAATTACTCTAGTGCTCAGGACATGGCTCTACTTTTTTTCACACTTTTCTCTTGCTTGCAACACCATGAACTTATTTTATTAGTGATTTCATCTGAGGTGAGTTTCTCCAGAGAAGACACTTTCAACACCGGAGTGAGGGGAACACAGCATCCAGGAGCCTCCATTCTGAGCACCAGGAGCCACCAATGATTTTAAGGTCCTTTCCAACCCGAACTATTCTATGACTCTATGATTATAAGACCCTCTTAGGTCTTTCCTTGTTAGTCTAGAAAGGAAAAAAAAAAAAAAAAAAGGAGAGTGATTTGCCTGGAAATAATACATGCTAAAAGTGAGATCAAGCAATTTAAAGAGGGCATGCTGGAGCTAGTTGCCATCATCATAGCTTGAATTAGCTGTTGGCTAGATGTTTCTTAAGTTATTATGGGAAATGGGTAATGAAGAAGTTGAATAAAAGACAAAATATTAAAAATAAAAAATATGTAAATTCATTGCACTGGCATGCTCATAGGGAACACCTTAAAGGAAAATAAATGCTTTAAATAAGTAAAAGAAAACTTAATTCTTAAAAAAAATACACATCTAAAATTGTTCTTCATGTTTTTACCATGTAAAATAAATTCTATTACATAGACATGATACATAAGATACATGGGGACACCGGCACAGGAGTCTCTTGTAGCATTTTGAAGTATAACAAACAAAAACTCAAAAACATTGGTATCAGCGAATTATCTATGCCACAACCAGGTTTACTTGAAACTGGCTTATGAGTTGAAAAGCTCTTGTGGTACAGGGGAACAAATGCAAATAGACATACACATGTTTATCTGTACATGAAGTATACGTGCTTAGGCTTCTTAGGAGTAAGAAAATACTTCTGCATTGAGATCACTAAAATGCTTAGCCATGAGGACATTTTCTTTATCAAGCTACTAAAACAGGAATAAAAGATTATGTAAGAAACAGTTATGCAGATGACAAACTTGAAAGTGTCTCTATCTCACCTCTTTCAAACCATCAAAACCCCCAAATCCTCTAAAATAAGTGAAGCATAAATGTAAGGAATGTGGAGAACTTTACCCAAACACATTCTTGAGACACTGTAAGAGGAAATAAATTAATGTCATACTACAGTATTAGGTAAATGTCTTTTCCTGTAAATAAGGAAATTACCTTGTTGGAAAATGATAATAACTTTGGATATTGTACTTATTTTATGACAGTCCAGTCATACTGTATTACAATACTGAGTATTATCAAAAGTTCACCATGAAACAAAACAAAAAAAAGATTTCAGATCCAAAACTTTACAACAACTATTTGTAATTCATATGTAATTAAAATCTTCAGTTTTCACCTTATAGATTTTCCCTTCTTTCTTCAAACTTCAGACTGTGAAGCTGTGCTGTGGAAGAGTGATGTGGAGAAAGCACTCTGTCTCAGCTGTCAGACATGGGACACTTGTTGCTGAAAATGTGATGCTTAACCTTCTAGCTTCTGAAGTTATACTACAGTGTTGACTTTGTCAGTCTTTATGGATCTCAATCTTTTGTACCTGGCACCACTACTGTACAGTGAGGAAAGCTAATTTTTTGTCACCAAAATATTGAAAATTTCTTGCTGGTGGCCAGGAAATATGAAGTGGGGCTGCCATCCTACCTAACATACTGCTGAGCTGAAAATTACTGGATGGATGTAAACATCCACCACTAACTTAAAACTCATCTGAACAGTGGGAGCTGAAGCAGGAAAAGGCTACATTGTCTTCCTGAACCTCCTTATTTTCCCCTCCCAATGAATTTAATGGCAAAATCTCTACTGATACCTGGCTCTGTGTTCTAATACTACACATCTGTCTGAGGTGTGCCTTATAGAAGAGGTTAAATTTGTCTGGGGTCTGCTCTAAAGAGAGAGTTAGTGCTGACTGAAAATTTCTTACAGAAAAGTGTCAAAAATGTAACTGTTATCCCTTTGAATGGACCAATTGGTCCCAAAAGGGTCATGGAAGGACTGACTCTTGTGTTTTTAAACATCTTTTCTATAGACATTATTTATCAAAATCATGGAATTACTCTGCACTACTTCTTGGTCTTTTAGTCAGTACTGCAGAGATTGCGTGGTAACAAGTATTTGGATAGTGCAAGACCTTTCCTTGTTTAGATGATTTTATCGCATTCTATAATAATAGTTTGAAACAAGAATTCCTTTAGATATGGAAACTCTTGCTATTTTGGCCTGATGTAGAATTCGTGGGCTTGGGATTTAGCTGTTTCTGTTTCATTTCTATTCAAAATTTACCCATGAAAAATGTTCTTCAAAAATCAGGCAGACTGCTCCAACTCTCCAATGAATTGTGTTCATTACACACTACCATCACAGGTATAGTGCAAGGGAAAGTTTAAATATCACACTTACTAATGCTTTGATAGCACATGACAGTGCAAAATGTAGCAATGTACTTTTCTGGCTTGTGAACATGAACTAAACAGGGGTAGTTTACAAATAACATGATTGAAAATAAAATTGCCCTGTGTGTAAGGTGCTTGAATATTCACTCCATCCAAAGCTAATCGTTGTATAGACCTTTTCTTTTTATCTCTAGAAAATTTGTCTTGCTTTTAGCTGGAAGGCAGGATGCTGTGTGAGTACCAGCTTGAGGAGATTTCAGCAGCAGTCATCTGTTCAGGCTGCACTCGCCCTGTTACTTCCTAGAGCTGTGGAGCAAGGGACTGAGGCCTATGTGCACTACAGCATTGATAAAGCAATCATGCAGAGAAATTTTTTGGCTTTGGACAAGGTTTTCCAATTTCCCAAATATTATTACCAAGTTTCAGCATTTCTCATGAATCACCATACATCATAAAGACCTGCTGCCCCAACCACTGACAATGTTGTACACTTCCTTACTGGGACCTCACCGGACTTGAATCTATTTTTATGCTTATTGCAATGCACTTTAATTTTTAATCTATTTTTTTAATAGAGATTAATCTGTTTCAAAACTTGGAGTGGGAGCTTGAACAGCACAATTTACCCCAAAACTTGGTCAGCTACTGAGAAGTTTTATAGAATATTTTCACAGTCATGCATAAAGAAAATTATGGTAAGTTATGACTTCTTATGTATTATAATATTTTCATCTCATCAGTGTTTACAAATATGTAAAGGGTGGGTGTCAGGATGATGGCGCTAGGTTTCTTTTTAGTGATATCCAGTGATAGGACAAGGGGCAATGGGTGTAAACTGGAGCATAGGAGGTTCCACGTTAACATCAGGAAGAACTTCTTTACTGTAAGAGTGACAGAGCACTGGAACAGGTTGCCCAGGGAGGTTGTGGAGTGTCCTACGTTGGAAATATTCAAGGCCCGCCTGGACAAGTTCCTGTGTGATGTACTCTAGGTTACCCTGCTCTTGCAGGGGGGTTGGACTAGATGATCTTTTGAGGTCCCTTCCAACCCTTGGGATTCTGTGATTCTGTGATTCATATACAAGATTTCATGCTAACAGGGACAGTATTGTGGTATCATGCAGGATGGAAGCATGCCCTCAAAATACATCTGGACATGTTAGACAGTGAGTTCAGTCCACCCAAGTATTTTTTGTCTGATTCTGGGATTCTTCAGATTGGTATTGTCCATTTTACTATGTCAGTCTCTATTGTATAATCTCTTCTGATTCTCTTTAATGTGAATGCAAATTGTCTGATATACACACCAGCTTCTCAACATAAAATCAGCTTATTTCATGATAGCATCTGCTTTGAGTCTACTGTGTCTCTTTTTCCCCTCCTTCAGAGCAAATGAACCCTGTAAAGTTACTGTATGAGAATTTTTCCTTTCTGTTGCAAAATAATAAAATCCTACTCTTCAATAACACATTGGACATGGGACTTTAAAAATGCCTTTAACTCTTTTTGTATATAGAAATGGATTTAACTCTTCTTGTATACAAGGAAGAACCTTCAACTCTAAAAAAAATAGCTCTTTGATGACAAAGAATTGAAAATTTCGTTAGTTTCAAAATAATAAATTACACTGTGTACTTCAAACATTGATTTGCAAATGAAAAAACCACAGGTGAGTAAATGATGAGTCTGATTAAGATTTTGTTTGTGCCTTTTAATTACTGCCCTTTAAATTTCTGTTAAGTAATTACTGTTACTATGTGGTTTATATTTCTGCATGGGATTAGTTCATTGATATTTTAATGATAGCACATTATATTTTTATCATGTGAGGACTGAGCCACTGTTCAGTTACTAAAATATACTAGCTGTAGTTTTACATTAACATAAAGTACTTAGCTGAAAATAATAGAAGGTAATAATATTTAAAGATATCCCATATAAGGAAGTGAATTCTAGTGACTTAGTACTATTTGAAACACTTGTAAAAATATATTGAAAGTTTTGCATTCAACATGCTCAGTGGCAAATTTGCAGACAGAGCTCTTCCTGGGGCAACACCTGCTTCTTTATTATTCATTTTCATGTTAGCTAATATTTCATGTTACCTAATATTACTGAGCTTGTGTTCTTGGTGTGAGCACTTTAGGATTTCATCATAATAGGTATGGTAAGTCATAGAAAGGAATATTTTTCTTATACTGAAAGAACAATTCTACAAGAATATATGTATGAACTAGTAATTATTACCATTTTTAAAATCCCAGAAAAAGAATCTATTAATAGCACTGGAAAAAAACTTCCACCAACCTTTCATTAAGCATTGTTTTACTATATAACTGCATTTCACATTTTTGTCTTACATATTTTACAGGATAAAACTTCTATGTTAAGATAGAAGGAGAAGAAATAGTGTTGCTGGATATATTGTAGTCTTACCATATTCCATCAACACTTTGTATATGTATAGCATTTTCAAAATAGGATCAGGAAAGTGGTATATACAAAAAAATTTTTTTCATCCTGCCAGAACATAATCCAGAATTTGGGAGGTAAATTAAACAAATAACACTACTCTCTAGTATGTTGGACAATGGAAAAAAAGGAGGGGAGGAGGTATGCTCTTTTTGGACCTGTCAAAGCATGAGAAATGATTAAAAATAGTGAGCTCTATAATCAAGCCTCAAATAGAGATTTCACCACTAAAATGGTGTTGAGGAAGTTTATTCCAGGCTCATCTGTAATTAAAATAAGTTTTAACAGCCCACTTACAAAATGCAGTTATATAGTAAAACAATGCTTAATGAAAGGTTGGTGGAAGTTTTTTTCCAGTGTTATAAATTACTTTTCTGGGATTTTAAGAATGCTAATAACTAATTCATACATGCACTCTTGTAGTATTGGTTTTTAGTATAAGGAAAATATTCCTTTTTATGACTTACTATACCTATTATGATGAAATCCTAAAGTACATCAAAAACACAAACTCAGTAATTTTAACTAACATGAAAATGAATAATAAAGAAGCAGGTGTTGCCCCAGGAAGAGCTCTGTCTGCAAATTCACCATTGAGCATTTGTTGCATTGTACAGGAAAGCTTCTCTTCAACTGCTATCATCCAATGCTACTTCATTGTATTGGAAGATGCTGATTTATTTAATTGCGCTTTCACAGCGAGACAGTTTTATAACGGATAACCCTCCACAGTCATGAACATTTCAGTCAAACCCCACCCTGGACAGGCAAGCACTCAAATAAAATACTGCTGAAGTGAAAAAGGTTATATACAAAAGCAGGATCCTGCTGAACATGATACATTTTAATCAATATCCAGTATGGGAATCACCAGAAATGGTTAAGAATCTCTCCCTGGCATTCATTCAGTTAACTGAAATGGTCAGTATTCAGCAGAACCACACAGCAGTAAGATGAGATGTAGCCCCATAGGTATATAGCTAGCTAAAATGCTAATTGTAGAACCATAATAGAAATTAAGAGTGTATATTCTTCATCATCTGGGAACACAGCAGCAGTCAGACAGCACTATCAAATGTTAAAGCATCTGAAAATGGTGTGAAATGAAATTCCGCTTCTCACAGAGACAGACTTCTCCAGACTCAACACTCAGCTCCAGCTTCTCTTGAGAGTCATTCAGGACACAGTTGAGAAGATCTGGGGAGGAAAAGCAAGGCTTTTCTTTACCATTCCTTTAAACATAACCAGGAGCCTCTCTGTCTCCAGGCTAGCAGCTGAGCCCTCTTGGTAGCCACTAAAACTAATTGTCTTGTTTAGGTGGTCACTAGCACTGCTGCATTGCTAAATAGGGCTTAAGCTGTATCGCCCTACACAATGTCACAATCATTACATACAGATAGGGTTTTTTACTGCTTTTTGTTCACATGAAGAAATACACTGATAAAATTTCATTAGAAACATATATTTTTTGAAAGTTGTTAAAATGCAAAGTTATCAAACTAAAAGTCAGGAAGTGCCAGGATTCCTGGTGCCCATAAAACAATAATTCTGCCTTAGATTTACAGTACAGATTTTACTTACAGCAATCATAAGGCAGCTGCAGATATAATGCTCTGTTCTGAGCATTTAAGCTGCAAGCAACCGAAGAGTTTTATTCTAATCTCATTTACTTACATAACTGTGCAAACTGTGCTTTTTCTTATTTCTCTAAGCAAAATCTTTGCCTATTGAAAAGAGGTGCTAGAGCATAAAAAATATAGTAGGGTAGAAGAGAAGATAGACAAACAAAGTCCAATAGATAAAGTTTCTAAAAAAAAAATAGGAGAAGAGAAATCACAATTGTCCTTCCAGCTTGATGTTTCTTACATTAAAAAGTAATTGGGAAGAGGTAAAGAAAAAACTCAGAAGTTTTCATTGCTACATCATGGACACCAAGAATCTGTGTTTATCACAACTGTTATCTACAATGTGTTCTAGGTCATAAGGGAAACTTTATTTTAGTTTAGTAAGTAGAGTTGGTTTTAGGAAATTAGATCAAGGGGAAGAATCTGCAGGGTTTGGTTTCTTTTTTCCATGGAATGCTGAGTCAGGGAGACTGAGTTACTGATGTTCTTTTTTGAAGTATTAGTGGCTCATCTGCAGGCAAATCTAGTTCTTCCTCCTTTGGATCCAAACTTGAGTTTCTTAAATTGCAAGTCAGGCTTTTCCCTGTGCTGGTTAGGGAGCTTCAGTTGTGTCTTGCAGTTATTTCACCTTGTACAAATTATAATGATCACTCAGCATAGTCCAAAGAGAATCGGGCTTTACTTCCATGGCTAGAGCATGTACCCCACATCACTCCTAGGGTCAAGATCTTGCAGCAGTTATCACTTAGTATTGAATAGTTTTGACAAAAGGTGTCAACTTTTAACATGGTTACAGTAGTCTTTGGGTTGAAATATTAACATGGGATATGAAGAATGAAGAGGTTTGATCCTGTGCCTTCCATATCCTAAGTGAGTGCTCCACTGGCCACCAAGCAGTTTTCTCTGACTGGGAATTCCATGAAGAACATGAAGAAATGTATCCAAGCGTGAAGTTTTGCTGGTTTAATTTGGCTTATTGGTTATTTTTAGCAGCTTCATCCCTATGACAATTTCATGTTTTGATGAGCTGAACATTTCTGATGAAAAATTACTCTGTGAAAAAGATTCCTGAGCAGTAAAAATTAATACACTATTTTGTATTATCCTGTTTAGTGAAGGTTTGAAAATATGGCCTTAGGAATAATCTTTTAAACAGTTTCTGTTAATTGATAGTGTTATTCAGACATCTTCCTCTCACCCCAACACTGGTAACATGTGTGAATTATATTAAGGCAGTAACTATTTAGATCACTTTTTTTAATTTCCCCATTTTTTTCCAAATATTTTTTTTACTTGCAATGTTTTGTAATGCTTTTATGTCTATGACTTTTTCTCAAGTAACAGGTTTTTTTTCATGTATTATTTGGAAAAAGACATTTTGGATCCCTCTAGAATTATTCGATTTGGAAAACATCAGATAGATGTAATTTGCTGGAGGCAAGCTACCGCTGCAGATTAAAAGTTTACATGAAGACAACAGACAAACCAGTAACAGACTGAAAGAGAAAAAAAAAAATACATTTCTCTTAGGCCCAAAGACCATTAACTACTATCTCCTCTAAAACTGAAGTATATTATTACATACCAAGTAAACTATTGATCTCAACTCATTTGCTATGTATTCCATTAGTATTCTGTTTTTAATGCTAAAACGTGGTCTCAGAGATTCTCAGAGATATGTTTTAGCTTTGCTAGATTTAGGCAAATGATTCATAGACAATATCAAATGAAATACAAAGGAAAAAAAGTGTTTTCTGATTCTTTCTAGTCGCAAAGTACCTAACCTCAGAAAATTACCTCTCTCGTGTAGATAGCGGGTCAGGAACATACTGATAGTGTTAAAAAATAAACAAATGGCTAAGTAAATAAATTATGAGCTTTGAGATATTCCTTTATGCCTCTGCGATAGAATTCATTCATTCCTGCATGTAACTTTCAGTATATCATGATTTATTTCAGAGTAGGCTACATGTGAATAACAGAGCAGATTGCTTCTTAGTATATCCTCTGATTTGTATGTTTTATGCACTTTGATTTATACACACATATATACATACATACACACACGTATACACATATGCATACATATACCTATTTCTATTTTTTTCAAATGAAAAGCTTTATCTTAGCTCTTTCCTTCATGCTAAAATGAGATGTTAATTGCCATTCTTGCTTTGTAAAATGGTCAGTGGAGATCATGGTTAGTGGTACAACAAATTAGTAAAAATATTTGAATTGTAAAATGAAAATATGAAGTTAATATTGTATTGTTGTGCCTAAACCACATAGACAATTTTGCATGTATAATATTCAAAGAAGTCAAAATAAGCCAGTATTTCCACTGATGATCATGAGAATGGATTTCTTAACTTTTAGCTGTTCAGTTTGAGACACTTAAAGTTGATTACCCCTCACAGAGTCCTACAGACTAACTATGTCATCATCTATTATTGTGTTTTGGTTTTGCCTGGAACAGAGTAATTTTCTTCTGTAGTTCATACAGTGCTTTGTTTTGGACCTGTGACCAAGCTTTAGTTACTGCTAAGCAGTGCTAACAGTCAAGGATTTTTCGGTTTCCTACCTCATACCACCAGCTAGTATGCTGGGGGAGCACAAGAAGTTAGGACAGCTGACCCCAACTGACCAAAGGGATATCCCAGACAATAGGACATCATGCTCAGTTTATAAATCTGGGAAAGAAGAAGAAAAGAGGGGCTTTCAGATAGTATTTGTCTTACCAAGTAATCGTTATGTGTGTTGAAGCCCAGCTTTCCTGGAGGGAATCACAGAATCCCAAGGGTTGGAAGGGAGCTCAGAAGATCATCTAGTCCAACCCCCCTGCAAGAGCAGGGTAACCTAGAATACATCACACAGGAACTTGTCCAGGCAGGCCTTGAATATCTCCAACGTAGGAGATTCCACAACCCTCCTGGGCAACCTGTTCCAGTGCTCTGTCACTCTTACAGAGTAAAGAAGTTCTTCCTGATGTTAATGTGGAACCTCCTATGCTCCAGTTCACACCCATTGCCCCTTGTCCTACCACTGGATATCACTGAAAAAAGCCTAGCTCCATCATCCTGACACCCACCCTTTACATATTGGTAAACACTGATGAGGTCACCCCTCAGTCTCCTCTTCTCCAAGCTAAAGAGACCCAGCTCCCTCAGCCTCTCCTCATAAGGGAGGTGTTCCACTCCCTTCATCATCTTTGTGGCTCTGCGCTGGACTCTTTCAAGCAATTCACTGTCCTTCTTGAACTGAGGGGCCCAGAACTGGATGCAATATTCCAGATGCGACCTCACCAAGGCAGAGTAGAGGGGGAGGAGAACCTCTCTTGACCTACTAACCATATCCTTTCTAATGCACCCTAGGATGCCATTTGCCTTCTTGGCCACAAGGGCACATTGCTGGCTCATGGTCATCTTCCTGTCCACCAGGACCCCCAGGTCCCTTTCCCCTTCACTCCTTTCCAGCAGCTCAACCCCCAGCCTGTACTGGCACATGGGGTTGTTCTTGCCCAGATGCAAGACTCTACACTTGCCCTTGTTGAATTTCATCAAGTTTCTCCCTGCTCAACTCTCCAGCCTGTCCAGGTCTCGCTGAATGGCAACACAGCCTTCTGGTGTGTCAGACACTCCTCCCAGTTTACTGTCATCAGAGAACTTGCTGAGGGTACACTCAGTTCCCTTATCCAGGTCGTTGATGAAAATATTAAACAGCACTGGTCCCAGCACCGACCTCTGAGGGACTCCACTAGTCACAGACCTCCAGCTAGATTCTGCCCCATTGACCACAACTCTCTGCCTTCTTCCTTTCAACCAGTTCTTGATCCACCTCACTACCTGATCATCAAGCCCACACTTCCTTAGCTTATCTATGAGGATGCTGTGGGAGACAGTATCAAATGCCTTACTGAAATCAAGAAAAACCACATCTACCATTCTACCATCATCCCTCCACCTAGTCACTTCCTCATAGAAAGCTATAAGGCTGGTCAAACATGACTTCCCCTTCATAAAACCATGTTGGCTGTTCTTAATAACCCCCTCATCCTTAATATGCCTAGGGATGGAGTCAAGAATAAGTTGTTCCATCACCTTTCCAGGGACGGAGGTAAGGCTGACCGGTCTATAATTACCTGGGTCCTCCTTCTTGCCTTTCTTATAGACTGGTGTGACATTTGCCATCTTCCAATGCTCAGGCACCTCTCCCGTTTCCCACGATTTACCAAATATTATGGAGAGTGGCCTAGCAATGACCTCCACCAGCTCCCTCAGCATCAATGATTGTATTCCATCCAGACCCATTGATTTATAGGTGTCCAGATTGCATAGCTGATCCCTAACCCAATCCTCATCTACCAAAGCAAACTCCTCCTTTATCCTGACTCCTTCTGGGGCTACAGGAATCTGGGGCCCTCGGGGAGAGTCTGCAGGAGTAAAGACAGAGGCAAAGAAAGCATTCAGCACTTCTGCCTTCTTTGTATCCTCTGTCTCCAGGGCACCCACCTCGTTCAGCAGTGGGCCTATATTGCCTCTTGTGTTAGTTTTATTTGCTATGTATTTGAAGAAGCCCTTTCTATTGTCCTTAATCCGACTAGCAAGAATAAGTTCCAAGGAGGCCTTAGCTGTCCTAATTGCCTCCCTACATCCTCTAACAACTGTCCTATATTCCTCCCAAGTGGCCAGCCCCTCTTTCCATAATCCATAGGTTCTCCTTTTCCACTTGAGTTTGCCCAGCATCTCCTTGTTTAACCATGCTGGTCTCCTAGATCCCTTACTTGATTTCCTATTCATTGGGATGCTCTGATCCTGATCTTGGAAGAAGTGGTCCTGGAGTGCTGACCAACTATCATGAGCCCCTTTACTGCCTAGTACCCTTTCCCATGGGACCTCCCTTAGCAGTTGATTGAACAGGCCAAAGTTGGCCCTTCAGAAATCCAGAACTGTGGCCTTGCTAGGTATCCTATTCCTCCCACACAGGATCCTAAACTCCACCATCTCATGGTCACTGCAGCCAAAGCTGCCATTGACCATCACCACTTCAACCAAACCCTCCTTGTTGGTGAGTACTAAATCTAGCAGTGCTCCTCTCCTAGTTGGTTTGTCCACCATTTGCATTAAGAAGTTATCGGCAATGCACTGGAGGAACCTCCTAGACTGTGAATGATTGTCTGTGTGAGTCTTCCAGCAAATATCAGGGTAGTTAAAATCCCCCATGAGGACCAAGGCATGTAGTCACGAGGCTACTTCCAGTTGCCTGTAGTAAGCTTCATCAACTCCTTCGTCCTGATCAGGAGGTCTATAATAGACTCCCACAATTGTATCACCCGTACCAGCCTGTCCCTTAATTCATACCCACAGACATTCCACTTGCTCCTCATCTGCCCCTGGACAGAACTCAATATATTCTAGTCGCTCTCTCACATAAAGAGCAACTCCACCACCTCACTTTGCTGACCTATCTTTCCTAAAAAGGACATAGCCATCCATGACCACATTCCAGTCATGTGAGCTGTCCCACCATGTCTCTGTAATTGCCACTAGGTCATAACCTTTAGACCACACACAGACTTCTAACTCCTCCTGTTTATTCCCCATGCTGCATGCATTGGTGTACAGGCATTTCAGGGAGCGAGCAGAGCACGCTGATGGCACCCTCGGGAGGTGGGAGGCCTTTTGGTCTTCATTAATAGTAGAACAATGCCTCACTAGTTCAGCTACGACCCCCTCGCACTTTGAATCTAACCTGAAGCTCTGTGAGTTAGCTCTGCTAACTCTTGTCCTAGTTCCCTTTTTCACTTGCGGGACAGGGTCTAAACTATCCTTTCCCACAAATGAAACAATAGATTGATAGTCCTCCCTAGTCCACCATCCTTCAAGCCCTAGCATGTTTCTCTTGGGCTTGTCCCTAACAGGCCCAGTTATATCCCCTTCCCCCTTCATATCTAGTTTAAAGCCCTGTCAATAAGCCCTGCTAACCCCTGCCCCAAAACCCTTTTCCCCCTCTGGGACTGGTGTATCCCACCTGCCACCAGCAAACCTGGTGTCATATAGCAGCCCATGATTGAAAAATCCAAAACCCTGCCTTTGGTACCAGTCACGTAGCCATACATTAATCTGCAGAATCTTCCTATTTATCTCTTCACCCTTGCTTGTAACAGGTACAGAGGCAAACACCACTTGTGCTCCAGACCCTTTAACCAGCTGTCCCAGGGCCCTGAAGTCTCTCTTCATTGCCCTTGCCCTCCTTGTAATAATTTCATCACTGCCAATCTGAAAAACCAGCAGCGGATAGTAGTCAGAGAGCTGCACCAGATCAGAGAGTTTCTTTTTAACATCTTTAATCCGAGCCCCAGGTAGGCAGCAGACTTCCCTGTGGGATGGATCCGGTCGACAAATGGGCCCTTCTGTTCCTCTCAGAAGGGAGTCACGCACCACAATTACTCTTCTTTTCTTCTTGGTTGGGGAAGTTCTAAGGCATGGGGGTGAGTGACAAGCCCTAGGTGACTCACTAGATAGATGTACCTCTCCATCTCCATTTACCTGGCCCTCTAGTTCCAAGACTTCATACATGTTATTCAAGGGCAACTGGGAGGGATGAAGGGATTGCGAGGGTTTTCGCTTACCTCTCTGAAGAGGGACCTCCCTCCATACATCCTTGTCCCTTAAGTTCTCTCCTCCTGTCTGATGGTAGGAGGGAAGGGGATCCATCACTTGTTCAACCACTTCCCTCTGCCCCTGCCTTAGGGTGTGGCTCCACCAATCTACTTCACTTTTGCATTCCCTGATGGTTCTCAACCTTTTTACCTCCTCCCTCAGTTCAACCACCAGCCTGAGCAGATCATTTATTTGCTCACAGCGAACACAAGCAGTGTCACTGGCTCCCTTCAATACAAGTGCCGGGCTCAGGCATTCGCTGCAGCCAGAGGCCTGCACGGCCGCATGTCTGCAGGAAGGCTCAGTCTGGATATCCACATTATTACTCACTACCACTTTTGATTGTGTTGTAACCATGACCTATCTGGTCTCTCCACACAAACAAGCACTCCTTCCCCTCCTGAGCTCCAGGCGAGCCCTGTTGATGAGGCGGTTAGCCCGCTCGCCTGCCCGCTCGCCTGCCCGCGCAAACTGTCTCAACCCCCTCTGTTTGCCCGCTCTGTTCACTGCGGTCCTGGTCGCCACGCTCCCTGAGTAGGTTTTTAACCACTCGCAGCTGGTGCCACTCCTCCTGGCTCCGCCCGCCGGTGAGTCAGCCCCTCGGGTAGGCTGAGCTGCCGGCTCCTGGGCAAGTCCTATTGAGGACTTCGGGCTCCCTCCTCAGTGGCTCTTGTCACTCTGTGGTGAAGCTCCTGGATGCTGATTTCTCCCCGCTCCACTCCGGTGTTGCAGGCGTCCTCTCTCCAGCTACTCAGAGCTGAACATCTGTCTGCTGACAGGAAGTGATGAATCAATTCCTTGTTTTGCTTTACTTGGATGCATGGCTTTCACTTTACCTATTAAAGTATCTTCATCTCAACTCATGTTTTCTCACTTTACCCCTCTGATTCTCTCCTCCATCCCACTGCAGCTGAGTGAGTGGCCTCACATGGCTGAGCTGCTGGCCAGGGTTAACCCACAGGTTTCCTACTTGGAGAGCAGTTCTTCAAACATTTAAAATTCTTGGAACTCCAGTTCCAGATTATAAAAGTCATTTCCTGTTGGCAGCCTTTACCTTGCAATGGAAACATTCATGAAGTGACTTAAGCCAAAGTGAGGCATGTGAAACATGAAATTTGATCTGTTATTTATCAAAAAATACTAATTCTTTCTTTGTATCTTCTTATGTCAGAGCTTTTCTTCTCCTGCCCCTCCTCCCATTTCCTTTTTTTTTTAAAAAAAAAAAGGTATCAAAGTTTGGGATATGACCAGAAGACTTTCGTTGTTAACCAATCCTCCTAACCCTTCCAATGTTTACTTCATATTTTAATATTTAACAGAATTTCTGAAGGGTACCTACTTTATCAAATAAATTCCTAAATCTCATCAAATCTTCCTTCCTTTCTTCATGTATTTGCATTTCATAAGCAACATCTACACTGAGCCTAGGGGTTTAATATACTCAGTCTGGTGTTATCGTCCATAGTTAAGAGGATGGCTGTGTTTACTAATGGCAAAAATTGTTTCTCAGCTTGTCCTGAAACTGCAAAACAAGCAAGCCTCTGTTTGTTAAGGTTTTCAGCCTTAGTTTCATGGAGTAGCTCATCACCCACTCAGTTGTGCCATCCTGCACATGTACACACACTACTGCTGTGCCTCCTCTGATCCCCTGGAGCCACACTGCCCAGACAAGACCTTGTCCCTGGCTCCTCTGCTGTGGACATAGCAATGTCAAAATAAGACTAAATAAGGCTGATGATGAAGCACTGAGAAGTGCAGGTGGCACCTTTGTTCTCTTACATTTACCCCAGTATGGCTCGGGAAAGCTCTTACAGCACTTTGCCAGCTGTGTAAGATCCACCATCCCACTTCTCCTTTTAATGTGTGAGCTAAGAAATGCTAACAGATACCATATGAAACCCACCTCTATTCCTACAGCATCACTAAAGGAGCCTACTGAGCCTTTCATGCTGTTCAATGGACATCTCCTTGTCTGGGGTGTCCAGGATAATCTATCCTCACTATTAATACTGAGAGAAACACTGGCCAGGTAGAAGAGTACCAAGCAGCTCTGACAGTAGTTGAGAAGGAAAAGGAATAAGAAAACAGACAATGGGAGCATAGCAATGTGTTGGTTTTTAACAGTACTTAAGAGTTCCAGAGGAAGGAAGCGGCCCCATGTGGTCCCCCCGCATTATCCCAAAGCCACGGAGAAAAGACTTATACCATTCTTCTACACCTTTACTGTTGTCTTGGTAGTCTCTCCTGATTTCAAGATGCAGAATTTTCCTCCTTCAGCTGCCTGTTCTGACTCTGCATGGAGCTCACCTCCCCAGTGTGCAGCTGCTCCCTTTTCAGGGGGTGCTGCCACCAACAAGCACATTTGCTTTCATGTGATAAGATTGCAGGCGATCTTATCAGCAAATGAGAAGAAAAGGCACTAAGGCTCCTAAGATTTTCATTTCCATAAATCTTGCCTAAGGCTCCAGCTGGAGCTGTCCTAGAGGGGCCATGTACAGTATAGTACAGTATATTCCCTGACTGCTTCTTTAGCCAAATAAATTTTGTTGATGAGTCATGTGGGCACTGCAGAGCATTTCAAAGACCCATCTGGCAGAATAAAGTCACTCGCCTTCAAAGCGTAGTGTATCTCAAAAGGTTCAGCATTTGGATTTGGTTTGAATTCTTGGATCCTTATCTGAATTCCCTGAGACTGTATAACAGGCTTTCTTGCAGAATTTCCATCATTTCAGCTTCTACTTAAAGCCACATATTAACACGAGAAAGCTTGTTCTCCTGGTATTTCTGTCAAAAACAGAAGTTCATGTCAGGAGGTGGGGAAAGAGGAAAAACCTGAATATATCAGAACTTTGAGTAAGATTTCGTTCAGGATTTGTTCTAGAAATAAGTTGAGGATTCCACTGTCACTTTAGATATTTATATTATTTTAGGGGCTTACTCATTCCATCCAACACCTTCCTTTATCTTTTATTTCTACTAAATTATCAAGGTGATTTCTGTTTATGTCTCTTAATGTGGTGATCTTTAATTTAGACGGAGCCTTGGGTTTGCAAAATAGTGCTTATAGTCCATCAGTTGTATTTTGCTTCTATTCTCATAAACTGTTTCTCTGAAGAATGTAAAATGCTATGTTTTTTTCAAAGAATTAATATTTTAAAAGATTACACTTAGTAACTTGAGCCTCAGCTGAAATCTCACTATGCTTTTTCTAGAAAGATTTAAAGCAACTTACGAGTACTTAAATATTTTCCCTTTTCCACAAATATTTATATTTTTTTGTCCACATGACTTTGGCTTAGCTGGAAAATTATTATATTTTCTTAGGTTCCTGCATGGAAAAAATATATCCAGAACATTTATTCACACTTATAAATGAATGGATGAAATGTACACCTTTGTTTTGAATTCCTTCCCTTAGCTCTATGAATGCCTGATCTTTTTCAATTTTTATCACTTAGCAGATTAGACCTAATATAAATCATGGAATATCTGGGAATACATTGCAGGCTGTCTTTCATTACTTCATCTGGATGGCTCATTTTGTTCACAGCTGCTGATAGAATCTATAAAACCTAATTTTCAGAAGTATTACATATCTTCTGGCCCTCAGAAGGAGGAAGTTCCATAATTTTCTCTTCATTCCACTACAGGACTATGTCTGTTATAGTATCCAAATGTAATGGTATATCTATTGGCTAAGAATGATAACAAATTAAAATGTTGAGAGCATTATTAAGGGTAGATCATCTTCAGTGCTTCTGAAGGTATATGTACACCAAATCAGAGAAAGGCTATGCATCCCATTTATAAAAGACCAGTTCTGATCATGGTTTCTCTTCCAAAAGCAGAATGAACTGTTACTTGATAATGTACCAAGCTCAGCAAGTTGATGAAGAAAGAAAGTATTTTCAAATACCTAATCTCCTATTATGTGCAGTTGGGGTTTTAAAATACTTTATTTTATCCTGCCTTAAAACAGCTTCTATGAACTTTGCTCTTGTTTCAGAAATGTGTAAGCAAAAGCAGTGTATAGCAGCACATTAGAAGCAAAGTAGGATCACCAACCATACATAGCCTTCCTGAGAAAAGTAGAAATGGGAGACAATTAGGATGCTCATACACTAAGCAACGTTTTACTTTAACCAATTATGAAATAATACACTATTCGGTGTGAATAAAGATAGCAATAGCATTGTCAACATAGGCATTTGTCTATACTGGAAAAAAAATGTTAGAATCACACAATAATACACTGGTCATTTCTCAATTTATCATGATAGAGGAAGAAAGGAAGAGAAAAATAGAGGAAAAAATGTTATAACCTTTATGTAGTCATCTCAAGAAAGTTCATAAATTACTCATTTCTTTCATACTGTTTGGCAAGGTGCAAGCCAGTGAACATCACAAGTACTGAGGAAAACTTGGAAAGAAAAAAAAAGACTTCATTTTTCAAACACAAACCATTATGATATTAAGTGGTTTCATGCTTTAGTTTCTTCACGTTGTACTCTCACTTCTGAGTGCAAACTTTGCCTATGGCAAAGGGAAATACAAAGTGTTGACAGTTAACTATAGCTGGCCACCTGGCCATCCATTACACCCCAGATGTGAATTGTGAATTTTTTATATTCTTTCTATTTGAGGAAAATGATTCCTTTGATGTTCTTGAGCAACACTTTTCAACTGGAGAAATCCACAGATTCTTAGTTTGATGGATTCGTCATTGCAGTGTGGACCGATGGAAGGATGGTGGAGACACAGAAGAACGAAAGACCACATGGCATATTTTTGCCATCTGTCCGCTTGTAAGGAGGGTATTCCTTTCAGTAATTGCCTGGTCCATAGAGGTGCATTTAAGTCTGCAAAATTGTTATTTCATTGGTAGATTTTCTTCTTTCTGTACTGATCAGTGAGTAGCCTATACAGGTTGACAAAAATCCTGTCTTAGCTTGAAATACTCTAAGAGCAAAAATGTTTATTTGTTACTAATCTGGATGAAATAAAATAATTCTGAGCTTAAGAATGCAATTGCACTCCTGTACTCCATACAAACATAGGTACAGCCTCCATCTAACAGAAAAAGAGCCAAAGCGCAACTTCACACTCTGTGTGACTGAGACCAGAGACAAGCCTTGCCTCCCACACCCTGCTTTATCATGCTAGTGTCAACTCTAGGGCTTCCTTCATGTCCATAGTTGGAGCTGCTGTACTGGAGCTACCAGCTCCAGTTGGAGATGATCCTTAATGGAGCAATCTGCTCATCAGTTTTACACTACTAGCAGTCAATCCAGCTATGGCGCACACTGCTTTGTTACTGCAGGGGGTTAAAATATTTATAGAAAATTAAATCTCTCTAATAGGAGTGCTCAGGACACCACATTCTTTATAAAGCCTGGTGGTGATGGCAAAAACATGGGAAGTAGCTGGTTTCTTGGTCAGAGCAAGATGCAGCACAAATGTGAATCTTGACATCCTACCTACAGTGTGAGTGATCTTGTCGTCAGGGCAAAGTTATTCTGTCTTAATCTCTCTCATAAGTTATAGCACAACATGTCATTCTTGTGGTGATAAATGTAATATATTCCTGGGAAGAGCTTTGATGTTCCTGAGGATAAAAAAAAGGAAAGCAAATAGAAAAGAAAGCAAAGCAAAAAAGAAAAGAAAAGAAAAGAGAAGAGAAGAGAAGAGAAGAGAAGAGAAGAGAAGAGAAGAGAAGAGAAGAGAAGAGAAGAGAAGAGAAGAGAAAAAAAAGAAAAGAAAAGAAAAGAAAAGAAAAGAAAAGAAAAGAAAAGAAAAGAAAAGAAAAGAAAAGAAAAGAAAAGAAAAGAAAAGAAAAGAAAAGAAAAGAAAAGAAAAGAAAAGAAAAGAAAAGAAAAGAAAAGAAAAGAAAAGAAAAGAAAAGAAAAGAAAAGAAAAGAAAAGAAAAGAAAAGAAAAGAAAAGAAAAGAAAAGAAAAGAAAAGAAAAGAAAAGAAAAGAAAAGAAAAGAAAAAACAGCAAATAGAAAAAAGGAAAGGAAAGGAAAGGAAAGGAAAGGAAAGGAAAGGAAAGGAAAGGAAAGGAAAGGAAAGGAAAGGAAAGGAAAGGAAAGGAAAGGAAAGGAAAGGAAAGGAAAGGAAAGGAAAGGAAAGGAAAGGAAAGGAAAGGAAAGGAAAGGAAAGGAAAGGAAAGGAAAGGAAAGGAAAGGAAAGGAAAGGAAAGGAAAGGAAAGGAAAGGAAAGGAAAGGAAAGAAAAGGAAAGGAAAGGAAAGGAAAGGAAAGGAAAGGAAAGGAAAGGAAAGGAAAGGAAAGGAAAGGAAAGGAAAGGGAAAAGAAAAGAAAAGAAAAGAAAAGAAAAGAAAAGAAAAGAAAAGAAAAGAAAAGAAAAGAAAAGAAAAGAAAAGAAAAGAAAAGAAAAGAAAAGAAAAGAAAAGAAAAGAAAAGAAAAGAAAAAGAAAAGAAAAGAAAAGAAAAGAAAAGAAAAGAAAAGAAAAGAAAAGAAAAGAAAAGAAAAGAAAAGAAAAGAAAAGAAAAGAAAAGAAAAGAAAAGAAAAGAAAAGAAAAGAAAAGAAAAAACAAACCATCAGCAAACCTACATTTATGAACAGACCACATACAGAAAAAGACCAGGAAAATGGACAAGCGAAAAGCTGCATTATCTTATATACGAATTTGAAATCAAAGTGGCTGCTACTCTAGAATGATGTTGGTTTAGCCTCTCTCTCTACTGTCTATTCCCCTCTCTCCATTCAGGAATTTGTGAGAAAAAGCAGTGCCCCCATCAGCTTCTCAAGGTATAGGGAGTGGTGTGTCGTGGATGGGAATAGAATGGAAAAATAGGTTAGTTTCCAATGAAGTTTTTCCTTCCATCTCTTTAATAATTAAGTTTAAAAGGAAAAAAAAAAAACAAAAAAAACAAAACCAACCAAACAAAAAAACCCAACAAAAAACACACACAACTTAACGAACTTTTTCTATTAACCATTTATTACCTCTAAAGCCTGATTCTTGCTTTTTACTAAGGCTCCTGTATATATTTTGACCTCAAACTAGAAAAAAATGACAGGCTTCTTGTCACCATCAGAGTGGCAGAAAGTATCCACAAATGAGAATTCTTTGGGTCTTTCATTTTTAAAATTCCATACTCATGCATCTCTTCATCTGCTTCATGCCTCTTCATCTAGCTTTCTTCAGAAGCTCCACTTAGCAGCAGTGGCACCTACAGGATGGAAGGCAGTGGAAGCTGCTATATCTCAGGCAATCATTTCGCATGATCAGAGAGATGCTCTACTGCATGCTGACAGTACACTTGGCATTAATTCCTAGTTATTGCACAAAATTAAAATGCATTTTGTAATTTTGATGCAATATCTGGCACACCAATAGCTTGCTTCTGCCTTAACTCCACGCTTAAGATATGCATAGCGTTTGCTGGAAGGAAAGGCTCTGTTTGTAGGCAAAGCTGAAAATTTACCACAAGACACAAGCATCATCCAACTGTCAAAAACAGTTTTTTTCATGCTGGCAATGAAGATTTTTTTTGCCCATTTTTTACCTTTCAAACTTAACTATGAATATGGCATTTAAAAAAAAAAAAAAAGGAAAAAGTGCACTGTGGGCTAACCTCATGAGATGTACATCTCATCTGGCATGATCTTTTTCCAGCCCTCAGTTTTTTATCTTCTCAATAAAGTAGCATTTTCCCTGCTGATCACACTACTACTGAAGCATGAATTCTAGGGTTTGTAACATTAGACCATTTTTATTGATCTTCATGAGTCTGCAGTACGGACTTCAAGGTCGTTTGGTCACTGGGGTTAACCTTGCAGCAATGAAAAGCAATAAACGCTTTCAGGATAGGTGGGTATTTATTATGAGCATTTAATTTCCCCAAAACTGCAATACTTGTTAGAAAGTATTGAAAAGATAAGTTCTTGTTTCCTTTGACATGTCCTTTCTTTAAGTATTCTTCTTAACTTGCTGCCCCCGTGACCTCCTTAGTAGCAGATACAATTCATTTCTTATGCAGACTGACAAAAAAGATGCATGGTATATGGCACTGCATATCTTTACTTCATTATTTCCTCATAGCAAAGACTTGAAACTGTAATGTGTGAGAAAGAAAAGGTGCCAACATGACATTTACTACTGCTAATATGAATCTGATTAATTCTACAACAAGAAACATCATCTTAACTCTTTATCTTCTTGTGTGTGTTTTTTGTTTGAACCAAATTGATAAATCAGAATATTTTGACAAATAACATATACTTGCAGCCCTTGTTGAAGCAAACAATATCACAACCTAGTCATTTGCAGTAAGTTTATTATAAGAGAATCAAGAGGCTATCTTTTAACAATATTTACATTTGTCTACTAAGCTGAAATCTGTTTTATATAGTTCATTTACAACATATTTAGCCATAGTTACACTTTATTTTTAGGACAGCACAGTGAAAGTTAGAAATAGTTTCAATTTGCTTCACCATGCCTTATTCTACAATTTTGTGATTCACCACGTTCAGTGAAAAAATACTTTTTCATAATGACGTGTTACTAAAGCCTAATTATTGTATTTGTGCCTTTTTTAGTAACACAGAATGCTGCTTTCTGTTTTTAACTTGTGCATCCAAGAACTGACCTCTTTATATCTAAGTGATGCAGCTTTTTCTTAGTATCTGCCATCAAATTTATTTTAATAATGTATTTTTATCTGGTTTGATGTCTCATTGATGATTTCTTTTGGTTTTGTACTTTAAAAGACTGCTTTTCTCTTCCTATTTACTGGTGGACAGTATAAGAAAAATTAAATGTTGTAGTTTCACATTCTTCAATCTGATTTCTTACTACTTGCAGGTTTGGATGAAATGTCAAAAATATAGAAACTGTGAAAAATACCATAGAATGTGCTGATATATATACTTACAGAAAAAATGCTTTTCATCAAGGGAAAGGGTGAAAAAAAAAGGAAATTTGAATACAGGCAGAAAAAAATAACAAAAACCCCCACTTGATCTATATACATATAATGTTTCCCTTATGTATAACATGTATACTTAAACATTTATGAAAATTGTCAAGAAATAACCCAGAACATTCAAACACTGTGATATTTTTAAATGTAGGGTGACAAACACTGGATTCCAATGTTTGATGACCTTATGAGTAAAATATTTTCCTTGGATGCATTTCTTTTTCTTCTTTATTGGATCAAATTTAAAATGTCCATAGAACTATTACTGTGGAGAAAAATAAGCTGACTGCTAACACAACTGTCTAGCCATAAAAGATGGAAAAGAGGGGAAGGGGAAAGAGTGGGAGAAAAAGAATTTATGAACCAGTACCGGAGGAGAATAAACAACATTTTGCCGAAGTCCATAAACTATTGGTAAGCAAGTAAGGTTAGTACTGGCTGTCGCTTTGTAATACGAAGGCAATACAAATAACTTTGAATGCAAGCAAATGACACATAGGTCAGGATTTTAAATGTGAACACATGCTCCAGAGGAAACCATACAGGAATAAAAGTTGTTCCTGTTTTGTTAGTTTAGATTCTGAAAGAACCTTTTGTGTGTAAAGATGTAACATGATCCTATGCCTGGAGCCATGCCCCATGGTACACAGACTGCTGTGTTTGTCCCAGTGTACCAGAGAAACTTGCAGCCTGTCTATCTCCAGGCTGGCACTGGCTTTTGTGAAATGTGATTTACTTTTACCAGAATGATACCAAAAGGGACCTTTCTTATCATTCCTCAGGGGAATTTAGCAGGGAGAGTGTGAGCCCCGCTGAAGGTAAATCTTGATGATCATTGCTTTAAAAAAAAAATTAAAAAATAAAAAATTAAAGAGCAGTTCTGTTTCAGTATTATAAACTCTCCTCTTTGAATACCTTCCAGAAATCTGCTGGTTTAATTTCTTAGTCCCATCTGTTTCCCTCTCACTGGCTATATTTGTTAGTATTTCCTCAAGCAGCATGTTGTATTGCCCTTACTGTGCTGGAGGAAAAGGGCATAGATTGATCATTTTACAGGACAGTGAAACGTTTATTTTGGGCTGGATTAGAGTGCATTTCCTCGCTTCCTGCCCAGAGTTATAGAAAAAAAAACCAACAAAAACTTCCACAGGAAAAAAAAATTAAAAAAAAAAAAAAGAAGAGCCTGTTTTGGTATATGAGGGAAAAAATGAGGCAGCAATGTCAGGAAGGCCATTAGGCTGCTTATCTGTCTTTCTACTTTGGCACATGAAAGCTCCCAGCTCAGCATGCCATGTGTCAAATCTATCATTTGATATGTCAGGAACCATTATTCCCTCTTTTGTCACCAGTTTTGACCAAAGGATGAAAAATTGCTGTCTTACACAGACAAAATTATTGCTGAAAAAAGGGCAACTATGGCACATAGGAGTAGGCCAAGGTGAAACCTGGGGAAACTCTCCTTAGATTAGGTCTGGGTTAAGAGAATATTGATCTGTGTGCTAAAAACTGTTGATCTCTCTCTGAGCAGAGGATGACAAATGGTAGCAAACAAAAAATTGAGTGTCTCCAAGGACATTTGAGCTGCTCTCTGTTTTCTGTGACTATTTGTTCGGTTTGTGGCTTCTGCTCTAGGGATTTAATCTAAAATAAGCAAATATTAAACAGAAACAGCCGCAAAATGATACAGTGAGAAACTACAGGAAGACTACAGTCACTTAGAAATTAGAACTGGCATTAAAACTGATAAATGGCTTAATCATAAGAAAAAACAAGTGTTTACAGCAGAAGTTTAGTGTATTGTAATTTTTAGGTGTTTGGGGCTAATTTCTTTCTCTTTGCAATGTTCATGCAGTTTTATTATAGCAAATGGGGTTTTATATTAATTTCTGGAACATTCATTTGAAGCATTTTTAGAAGCACAAATTTCATGGATGCTCTGCATGTGTGATTCACAAACAAATTCTGTTAAGGGCAGTAATAACCAGATGCTTCACAGCAGCTTGAGCATTTCTTGACACCAGCAGCAACCTCCCCTTTTCTTTCTTGAACATACCCAGAGATGAGAAGAGTGGAGGAGAGAAATCAACTCCTGTGCTCAGATCAGAGAAGTAGCTGTAATGGTTGACCCAGCAAGCACCCAAGCAGAACAAGTAACATTTTTCAGCTACTGGAAAATAAGAGGCAGGTAGGCATGTAGAGATCTCCAAGGAGAAGAGACAGCTTCATTGGGGGATTAAATTATTGCCAGGCTTTTGTTCTACTTCAAGTTTTATCTGTAGAGCTCTGAGTTTGAATAAAGTTGAAAATAATAGTAATGAAAGACTATTTTGGCCTCAGGGGAGCTGAGACATTCTATAAACTAGTGCCATATATAACCAACACTGGAAAGGAGATTTGTTTTCTCAACTTTGAGACCCAGAGCAAGTGTGACTCTCTAAGTTTGTGTTGGCGTGAACCTTGGGCCTCCTAAGGCCATTTTGTCCGAACAATGCCAGTGATTCAGAGTCTGTTCAGTGCATGTTCCTCCCCCCATTCCTGCATAGAGCTGCCAAATGTCATGCATCTCCTGTGACCTTTCTGTATTTGGCGATGCTGGATTGCTGTCCATGCGCTTCTCCATTTTCTGCTCCTTCCCACTGGAGGTCACTGCGGCAGAGGAGTTGTGGACAGCTAATCAGAGCTTCTCACCAGCATAGGTACCTGGGAGCAGGTGGGTGTAGATGTGGCTGACACATATCATTTTGAACCACCCAGGGAGCAGAGACCATCCAAAGACACACAAAGCTTTTGGACGGATGTGGCAGAACGAAGAGAAAATGAAGTGGAGATTTTAAGGTTCCCCACTTTATCTGAACTTTTCTGATTGTAGCAGAGCTGACCTGAATGCTTAGGTGAAAGGTCTGATCTGTTGAAAACAGGAAATTTATCTAAACTGAGAGTGAAATATCCCAGAGTTGGTTCCATTTCAATACAGTTGCAGCTGTGTTGTGGTTTAAACCAAGTCCACACACAGCTCGTTCACTCACTTCCCCCCCTCGCTCCCCCAACTCCCGGAGAGTTAGGAAGGAGAATCCAAAGAATGTAGCCCCCACGGGTTGAGATAAGAACGGTTTAATAGCTAAGGTATAACACAAATCACTCCTGCTACTGCTACTACAAATAATAATGATAAAGCCAATAACAAGTGAAGAGAATACAACACCTCACCAGCCACCGACCCATAACTCACCCCACCCTGCCTGACCGAGCACCAACTGATACCTCCTCCATCCCCCCAGAGCTCCAGCCCTTCCGGGTCTCTCCCGGTTACATCCTGGGCATGACGTGCTATGGTATGGAATACCTCATTGGCTAGCCTGGGTCACGTGTCCTGTCTCTCCTTCCTCCCAGCCTCCCTCCTTCCCCTGCAGAACATGAGCTCAGAAAAAGGCCTTGAACAAACCAAACACCCGAGCAGTAACTCAAAACATACTTGCTATCAGCAACCGTTCCCAGCCCGAAAGTCAAAACACAGCACTGCACCAGCTACCAAGAAGGAGAAAAATGACTGCTACTGCTCAAACCAGGACAAGCTGATTCCTTGCTGATTTCCTGGCAGATCACCTGCCTCCTTCCTTGGCATCCTGACCCTGAGCCAATGGCTGCCCAGCTCCTAAACTTGCAGGATCTTTCACCTTCCAGCCGCTTGACTGATGAGCTGACACAGAGCAGAAACTTCCCTCATGGAGTTAGATTTTATCTCTTTCTAAGAGAGCAATGGTATTCTAGACTAATGTTGTGTAGTCTTTAATGCTAAGCATGGCATCCCAGCATGGAAGAGTAATTTAGTCCCATAAATCTTTCACAACTAATATTGGGTTTGACTATTTTGAGACTGAGCAGACAAGTTCCAGCACTCTTTGGAACTGGCCAGAAAGCAGAGACATGTAAATACTGACAATGTTACATCATTGTGAGCTATTACTCAAGCATGTCTTGTTTAAAGTTGGTAGAAATTCTTTGAATATCTCAAACATTTTTTCAATGTAAGAAGCATCTCACTTGAAACCAATAATTTGCCCACATAGTTCAGTTGTGACAATTTCACTCCTCCTCTCTTATTTTTACAAAATAATTAAAATATGTTGGAAAAAAAATTGTTTAAAACAAAACCAAGAAAAATGTCAGTTCAGAAAATGTATATACATGTATTTCATAGAACCATAGAATCATAGAATAGTTAGGGTTGGAAAGGACCTCAAGATCATCTAGTTCCAAATCCCCCTGCCATGGGAAGGGACACCTCACACTAAACCATATCACCCAAGGCTTCATCCAACCTGGTCTTGAACACTGCCAGGGATGGAGCATTCACTACCTCCCTGGGCAACCCATTCCAGTACCTCACCACCCTTACAGCAACGAATTTCTTCCTTATATCCAGTCTAAACCACTGCTGTTTAAGTTTCAACCCATTACCCCTTGTCCTGTCACTACAGTCCCTAATGAATAGTCCCTCACCAGCATCCCTGTAGGCCCCCTTCAGATATTGGAAGGCTGCTATGAGGTCTCCATGCAGCCTTGTCTTCTCCAGGCTGAACAGCCCCAGCTTTCTCAGCCTGTCTTCATATGGGAGGTGCTCCAGTCCCCTGATCATCCTCGTGGCCCTCCTCTGGACTTGTTCTAACAGTTCCATGTCCTTTTTATGTTGAGGACACCAGAACTTTTATTTCATATTGGATTTTTGAGACCAGAAAAAAAAGTAGTTTTAACCCATTTGGTTTCCTCATGTGAAGAAGGAGGTACAAATCAAGTTTGTGGGCTTTTGGGTTTTGGTTTTGTTTGTTTTTTTTCCCCTATCAAGCCTGCATGAGTGATCAGCCAGATGTACTTTCCCTTCTTTTTGCATTTTTTCCAGTGAAGTTAAATCTAGTCAGATAAAGTGGGCAGAGAGCAACTTCATTTCTACTGAAATATTTAGATTCTCTAGAACATAGAAGCAGTAGAACATCCTTTGTTGGCAGTGGCTCTAGGGATCTGTAAAGTGTGTTCTTTAAGATTTTATTTCCCTGGGATGGAAAATTAGTTCACTGCAATAGTCATATGTTCTTGTGGACATGCATCTGCAGTAGCTTCCTAGTTCTCTAAAAGTTGTGGAAAGCTCTGAATTTGGTTGAATACTGTCATGGAGATGTAAAACATTTACCCTTTTAACTTAGCATTAGTTCACAGGTTAGTTGTCAGCTTTAAGGAGAGAGACAAGAGAATTGAGCCTGTGAAACAGCTCATTACCCTCTGAAGAGGCAGCCCTGTCTCCTGCCCCAACCTGCTTTCTTCTCTGGTGCCCATTCTGGCATTTGTCTGACCCCTCTATGAGACAGCTCAGCTCATTGCATTAGTAGCTTTTAAAGCATTCATGAATTTTTGTGGGTTCACTTTCTGTCTAGTCAGTGGTCTGATTTACCAAGGACTTATATGAGTGTCAGAGCCATCAGAGGAAATGTGACAGGAAGGCAGGGTTAGGTTTAAAACATGATGGGAAGAAGAGAAAGGGAAGAGATTAGAAGATTTGACTAGCTGACTAGCTCAGATCCCCTTGTGGAGGAGATGAGGGTACTGTGGTACTTTGATGTTAATGCTGCTCTGACATATTTGTGTGATCATTGCCAAATGAGTATTTTTCTCTATGATGGCAAAATGTGGCTTAACTTGTACTTGTTTACATGGGGATGGACCTAATAATGCAGTGATACATTTGAAAGCAGGGATGAATTTGAGAGGAGAGAAAGGAAGGATTTCCCCTACCTCTTTTCCTGGTTGTCTCCACAGTAACATGATGGTGCTTGTTGTCAATCTCCCAGCTCTACCCACCTGGAACGGCACCCACAACACAGAAGGGAAACAAGAAAAAAGAGCTAAAACCTTCTGGTGCCTTCCATATTAGGGTAATTGCTGCAAAAGCTGCCTTTGAGCAGCTCAGTGGTAATACTTTTTTTAATCACAGTTACTGTCACAACTGTATCGCAGTGCATCCCAGATACTTACTAGAGAATATCAGAAGCAAGCAAGTATGATTGATAGCCACTGTTTTCTGGGTGTGGAAAATTTACATTTCTGTTCTGAAGTCCCTCTGATTTCTCTGTTTTGTTTCTCTCTGGGCTGATGGGACCAAGTCCTGAAAGTAGTCTCATCACCAAGCTAAAAAAAAAAACTTCTTAGAATTTCAGAAGGGGTTAACCCTTCCCATACAATCTTGCCACAGTCTTTCTGAGACCTTCAGGGGTCAGAAGGAGATTGCTGCTAACCCCTACAAAGGTACAAACATGTTTGCTTATTTAAATGGCAGAAGCAGTCTCCTCAGGTTTAATGCTACTCCACCATCAATAAGTTTCTCACACATGGAGCATCCCTATCTATATACGATGCATTGTGGTCTCACACAGAACATTGATATCAGACGGTGAAAGAGCTTGGGTTGAACTGGTGTATGTCCTAGTTGAAGTGTTCAGCTTCATACTTTCAAAAACGAGCTTCAGAGAATCCCCAAATAATCAATGTATGTTACAAATTGAATCTTGAAGTCAAATTTTCTGTCAGAAGCTTCTGAAATGTTTGTAAATTACATATATTACTAGATTCTGGAAAGGATAAATGTGATTAGGTGATTTTATGATTTTTTCTGTGTTCCAGCAAATCAAGATATTCCAATGTAATTGTTATCCTTACATGTGTGAGCATGTTAACTTCTTCCTTTTTTTCAGCTAAATTTCTATAATTGTTCCCAGTTTAAAATTATCATGTCTTTCTTATGTCAGTATCCTATGAATAGCATGTTTGTTTGTGAGGTCAGCTCTAGATCACAAATACCCAAATATTAATATTCAGAAAACACTTATTAGACCATCATGTCAGATTTCCCAATAGCATGGGATTGTTCTCTCCAGCTTCTTGGAGTGTTTCCATCAATATGGTATCTGAGTATCTTCTAAAAGTGCTTAACTGACAGCTGTCACATATGAGTCATGATTTCTTCAATCTTCTTCTGAAGGAAAATATTTTGTGCTTATTAAAAAAAAACCAAAACCCAACCAAAAACCAAGTAAACAAAAAACAAACAAACAAAGAAAAAAAAACCAAAAAAATACAAAAACCACCAGAGTTGTAAGGAAAAAGATGTTAGCTATATAAAGGTAACATAACCTGCTCTATCCAGGAGCAAATCAATAACCAAACTGCAGCTGTAATGTCACTTCTGGTGTTCAAGTTGTAGCTGCATCTTTAAGCCAGAGCATTGTGAACACAGCAGCTCAATAGTAGTTTTCCATAGCTTTCAGTTTGCTCCTTGAACATTAAGACATACACTTTTAACGCACATTTCCTCATTTTATGTATTATTTTATCTGTTTCTATTTACATGCTTCAGTCCACATTTTAAATGCTTTTTATTAAGCAAAAATAAGCATTTCCAGCAGAAGTATATATACTCCTTAGAAACATAAGTTTTCATTAACTTACAAGCTTGCATTTGTAAAAGAAAGCCTAAAAAGTCCTCCCAGCAAGCCACCCTGTCTCAATTAGCAACATTAAACACAGACACAACTGACATATAATCTTTGACACTCTTCATTGTTTTTTGATGTTCACTCAAAATCCTTTTATATTATGTCAGTCTCCTTATTCTTAAGATAATTTAGTTGTCCTTATTTCCATGACAGCCAAAAAATTATTTTAAGCAATTATTTATGTGATAATTATTATTACTCGTTATAAAGCTATTTATCTCCTATTCAAACATTAAGCAGAGTAAGAAAAATTGTATTATAAAAATAACTCTTGCAGCTCATTGCCCTTAAACTCCAAGGACATAAGTTATCCATACCGGAATGTACACTTCCCTTCTGCTCTAGGCAAAAACTTATAAAAAAGTGCTGCACTTCAGTTGATTGCCTCATTTTTTCATCTGTTCTCAAACACTGTGTGGAGAGGGCCAGAAAATGTCTGATGCACCACTTTTGGAATATACAGATATATGATTTCTCCTTTTATTGGTCTGGACTATACAAATAATTCTTCCTTTTATTGGTCTCCTTCAACTCTAATGCATGAGTATATGAATGTGTTCATACTCTATTCTGCTTTAATCTTACTAAACTGGTGTGTGTTTATTGTCCTATGAAATGTAACTTGATACAGCATATAGCCAAATGATTATCAGCAATGGTGTATAAAATATTTATTTAAAAACTTGTAAGTAGGGTGAGAATTTTGTTAGTTTAAAAAATGTGTGGGAATTAATTGTTAAGCTCTTTATTTGTGCTTGGACATTTGTGAGATATAAAAATTAATCTAATGTAGCTTACAAATTGGTTGGTCTAACTTGGCACTACAGACATGCTGTGTATTTCTGTGCAATACTTCAGAGAGCAGTTAAATTTATTCATATGTCTTAGTTGCATTTGGGTACCCATATACAGTAGGATACCTTTTATGCTTATGTTGAGTACTGAATTTCCTGGGGTTGTGACATCTGGCTTGGGGAAACCTACAAGAGCCTTAGAAGTATTCTAAGTATGGTGAAATTACAGATCTGCCTTTGCCTTAAAATAGTCTTTTGGACTGGATTCACTTCAGCTGATATTAACTTTCTAGGGGCTGGATATCTGGTCCAAATATGATATTTCAGCTTCTTTTCCAGTCTGTAAAAAGAGAGAAGCAGAGGATGGGTTGTTCCATCTATTTTAGACATACTTATTTTTGAATTAATTGACTCAGAGGCTACTATGTCTCTACACTGATCTCAGAGGGAGCCTTGGGGCATGTACTAGACTCCTGGCTTTTAGTGAGTTGAAATGAAGTAAAAGTCCTGTTGCTTCAGTTAAAAGTTAATAACGAATCAAGTTCTGCTCCCAGTTCCACACATAAGAGTATGAGTATACAGAGGTGTTGCATTACCTCTACTTTACCTGAACACCTGTTGTCAACAACTAGACTTTAAAATGTAATCTTTTCCCACATAAATGAAGAACTGTGCCTTTGAATCAGCTGAGTAATTTACTTCATTATACCCCCTTCCTCTTGTCACTTGAGATGCTTCCAATTTCCTGGGGAGGTGGGTTAGTCTTCCCACTGCTGAACACATCTCCTCAGGCAAGCAATTTTTTACAGAGCAAATTAAGTTTGAGTTGTTTTTTAGGAATCTTGGTTTCCTTTCTGTGACAGAGCTGTGGGCAGTATGCCACTCATGCCCAGAAGCCATACTATGACTTCATACCATGTGCTTTCCCATACTGTCAGCTCATACCTGGCCCCAGTTATGTGAGTTCTTCCATGTGTTCTGGTCTGCCTACCTCATTAACTCTATTCACAGAATCACAGAATCCCAAGGGTTGGAAGGGACCTCAAAAGATCATCTAGTCCAACCCCCCTGCAAGAGCAGGGTAACCTAGAGTACATCACACAGGAACTTGTCCAGGCAGGCCTTGAATATCTCCAACGCAGGAGACTCCACACACCCCCTGGACAGCTTGTTCCAGTGCTCTATCACTCTTACAGAGTAAAGAAGTTCTTCCTGATGTTAACGTGGAACCTCCTATGCTCCAGTTCACACCCATTGCCCCTTGTCCTACCACTGGATATCACTGAAAAAGCATCCATCATCCTGACACCCACCCTTTACATATTGGTAAACACTGATGAGGTCACCCCTCAGTCTCCTCTTCTCCAAGCTAAAGAGACCCAGCTCCCTCAGCCTCTCCTCATAAGGGAGGTGTTCCACTCCCTTCATCATCTTTGTGGCTCTGCGCTGGACTCTTTCAAGCAATTCCCTGTCCTTCTTGAACTGAGGGGCCCAGAACTGGATGCAATATTCCAGATGCGACCTCACCAAGGCAGAGTAGAGGGGGAGGAGAACCTCTCTTGACCTACTAACCATATCCTTTCTAATGCACCCTAGGATGCCATTTGCCTTCTTGGCCACAAGGGCACATTGCTGGCTCATGGTCATCCTCCTATCCACCAGGACCCCCAGGTCCCTTTCCCCTTCACTCCTTTCCAGCAGCTCAACCCCCAGCCTGTATGGTATATGGGGTTGTTCTTGCCCAGATACAAGACTCTACACTTGCCCTTGTTGAATTTCATCAAGTTTCTCCCTGCCCAGCTCTCCAGCCTGTCCAGGTCTCGCTGAATGGCAACACAGCCTTCTGGTGTGTCAGACACTCCTCCCAGTTTACTGTCATCAGAGAACTTGCTGAGGGTACACTCAGTTCCCTTATCCAGGTCGTTGATGAAAATATTAAACAGCACTGGTCCCAGCACCGACCTCTGAGGGACTCCACTAGTCACAGACCTCCAGCTAGATTCTGCATCATTGACCAAAACTCTCTGCCTTCTTCCTTTCAATCAGTTCTTGATCCACCTCACTACCTGATCATCAAGCCCACAGTTCCTTAGCTTATCTATGAGGATGCTGTGGGAGACAGTACTCCAAATGCAGAGAGTCTGAAGACTGGATCAGAGCAAGCAAGGTATTTTGGCAGAAGTTTCTTCCATGTTGAAGATCTGACACTGTTAGCTAGTAAAGTTACGCTAAGTACAAATAGGTTAGTGCAAAATATATTTTTATTAAAGTACTCAGAGTTCTGCTTTTCTGTAAAGGCTCTTACTAACTCATCCAGTGTGAATCTATCAGCACTAGCGTTTCACTGCTGACAAGAAACTTGTAGAACAAGGAGTCCTGTGCAGACATTTCTACCAGCCTAGGCAAGCTTGCTAAGCATGAGTTTCTTCTGCTTTCATAGAAGTCTTTTGACCATCATGTTTTCTATTCAACAGATACTTGTGTTCTTATCATGCAAGCCTTGATACTTTTACTGGCTTTGCTAGTCTTTGCTAATTCATGGTTTGATGTTCATCTTACCTGATTTAGGTGCCAGAATTAAGTACTTTAAGCTGGCTAATTTAGCTAGGAATAAATTGCTATCTAAGATAGCTATTTTAGGATGGGATTAATTGCCTTCTGCAAGTGCTTAACTGTATCCATTAATTACAGAGGCAGGCTAGATGACTAGCTTAAAACAAACATTTAATGTAAGATGGTTAAAGGTAAGTGAAATGAGTCCTACTCTTCTGCAGGAATAAATGAATTTAGACAATTAAAAAATAAAGCTCTTCCACTTAAGGCAGAGCATTTTCCCTTTCACACTCTGAAGCTGGTCAGGAAATGCAGCCTGTCACAGAAACTTATCCCAGCAATACATAACTGCTATACATCTCTTTTTTGTTGGTACAAGCATAATTCTGATCTTTTCTAAAAAATCAGAAAAATTTTCCACTTCAGAAAGAATAACTTATCTATCTATAAATTATTTTCACTTGTTTGGTATTGTCCTTGATTATTCTGAAGTGGAATTTAAGGAAAGCTAAAAATTTACTTTTGTATTCTTCTGACATTGCCTCACAACTTCCTCAGATATCAATCTGAGTTCCTTCTTTGGGCTTCAGTCTGAACAGCATTGAGATTCCTTTCATGAAAGTAGAAAGGCTACTCACCTCTCCCTATCAATCACATCTTTGGTAAAAAAAAAAAAAACAAACTCTGATGAATAAGACAAGGAATTTGTGATAACTTCTTGGTTAATGCTTGCCAAGAGTTTTATAGCTGAAAGGGACCTTTGGAGTGTAAAGTATACTAATATACCATAACATCTTTTTTGAGTTCTTTATCTTTTTAGTTCTAAATCCCTGCACTTTAATAGAATCATAGAATCACAGAATGGTGAGTTGGAAAGGACCTTAAGATCATCTAGTTCCAACTACCCTGTCATGGTAAGGGACACTTCCCACTAGACCAAGTTTCTCAAAGCCCCATCCAACCTAGCCTTGATCACTGCCAGTGATGGAGATTTCACAGCTTCCTTGAGCAGCCTGCTCCAGTGTCTCACCACTCTCACAGTAAAGAATTTCTTCCTTATATCCAGTCTAAGTCTCCCCTATCTAAGTTTAAAACCACTACCCCTTTTCCTATCAATATAGTTCCTGATGAATAGCCTCTCTCTGGCATCTGTGTAGGCCACTTTCAAATACTGGAAGGCTACTATGAGGTTTCCACTCAGCCTTTTCTTCTCCAGGCTGAACAGCCCCAATTTTCTTAGCTTGTTTCCTGTTTGTTAGGCATGTTAGACAGTGAACCTGAATGCCTTCTCAGACTGCAAAATTATTTATAAAAAAACATGGTTCTTTCAGCATATTTTTCCTGATTCAGTTACTCTGTGGGGCACATTGCTCAAAACGATATCTAAGACAAAAAGAGATAACACTGTTAAATTTATTTGAATCAAGGTAGAAAATAATACAAGCCTAAATCCATGCACTTTATACATTCACACTTCTTTATTGCAAGAGAGAATAATTCAGTATTTAATGACATATATGAGGACAAATGTGTTTCAAAAAATAAAAAGTTCATGTGTATAGACAGAAATCTGTCCTTTTGCATGTTACTTTGTCTTTTAAGAAGCACAACTACTTAGGCAAGGTCTACTGGGGGCTGGTGAAGCTGCTCTGATAAAGAAAGGGAAGAGCGGCTTTGGGAGGAGGCTTGCCAGGCTGGTCAAGGATGCTTTAAACTAGATGTGTTGGGGGACAGGGGCATCATTCCATCCCAACACACCCAGTCAGTTGCCAGCACCTATAATAAATACACGGAGCATGCAGAGAAATTCCAGCCAATCCACCAATGAGTCGGCTTCATTTGGAGCTCAGCTCAGATGCCTCTATGCAAACGCCTGTAGCATAGGGAACAAACAAGAGGAATTAGAGATGTGTGCACATCTACAGGGGTATGATATAATAGGCATCACCGAGACATGGTGGGATGGCTCCTTTGACTGGAGTGTTGGAATAGAAGGTTACAGGCTCTTTAGAAAAGACAGGCCCAGCAAGCGGGGAGGGGGGTTGGCCTTTATGTTAGGTATAGGCTGGAGAGTATGGAACTCCGTCTGGGGACAGGTGAGCAGTCAACAGAGAATTTGTGGGTCAGGGTTAAGGGGAGAACAGCTATGGGGGACATTATTGTGGGGATACGTTACAGACAGCCTGATCAAGAGGACTCTGTGGATGAAGCACTCTATACACAGTTAGGAACAGCCTCACGCTCGCAGACCCTTGTTCTCGTGGAGGACTGATTAGAGTGCCGATACTGCCCGGCACAAGCAGTCCAGGAGGTTTCTTCACTGTGTGGAAGACAACTTTCTTCTGCAAGTAATAGAGGAGCCAACAAGGAGAGGTACCATGCTCAACCTCGTGCTCATCAACAGGGAAATGTGGCACTCCAGGGCAGCCTTGGTTGCAGCGATCATGAGATGGTCGAATTTGAGATCCTCAGGACAGTGAGAAGAGTGTGCAGCAAACTCACTGCCCTGGACTTCAAGAGAGCAGACTTTGGCCTCTTCAGGAACCTGCTTACTAAGGTTCCATGGGATATAGCCCTAGAGGGCAGGGGGGGCAAGACAGTTGTTTGATATTCAAGAATCACCTGCTACAAGCTCAGGAGTGTTACATCCCGACTAGAAGGAAGTGCAGCAGGAGGGCCAGGAGACCTCCTTGGATGGATAAGGAGCTGCTGAGAAAAATTCACAGGAAAAAAGTTTTATAAAAGGTAGAAGCAAGGACAGGTGGCCTGGGAAGAATACAGGGATGTTTTCTGTGAAGCTAGGGACCAGGTTACAAAAGCTAAGGCCCAGTTAGAATTAAAGTTGGTTAGGAATGTTAAGGATAACAGGAAGGTATGTAGCAGATAAAAAACAGAGTAGGGACAACGTACCCCCCCTCTGGAAGCGATCAGTAGAGCTGGCTATGCTGCATTTGAAAAAGGTTGAGGTTCTTATTGACTTCTTTGCCTCGGTCTTCACTGGCAAATGCTCTGACCACACCACACAAGTCTTGGAAGGCAGACGCAGGGACTGTGAGAATGAAGACTCTAGGCCCACTGTAGGTGAGGATCTGGTTCAAGACCATCTTAAAAACCTGAACATACACAAGTCCATGGGACCTCATGAAATCCATCCACGGGTCCTGAAGGAGATGGCGAATGAAGTTGCTAAGCCACTGGCCATCATATTTGAAAAATCATGGCAGTCAGGTGAAGTTCCCGACCACTGGAAAAAGGGAAATATAACCCCCATTTTCAAGAAGGGGAAAATGAATGACCCGGGGAACTACAGACCAGTCAGTCTTACCTCTGTGCTTGTCAAAATCTCGGAGCAGATTCCCCTGGAAGGCATGCTAGGGCACATGAAAAACAACAAGGTGCTTGGTGACAGCCAGCCTGGCTTCACTGAGGGGAAATCCTGCCTGACCAATTTGATGGCCTTCTATGATGGAGCTACAGAACTGACGGACAGGGTTAGAGCAGTTGGTGTCATCTGCCTGGACTTCCACAAAGCACTCGACACTGTCCCACACAACATCCTTGTCTCTAAATTGGAGAGACATCAATTTGATAGGTGGACCACTCAAGTGGATAAAGAACTGGGTGGATGGGTACATGCAAAGAGTTGTGATCAATGGCTCAATGTCCAGCTGGAGACCAGTAACAAGTGGTGTCCCTCAGGGATCTGTGTTGGGATCGGTCTTGTTCAACATCTTTGTCGGTGGCATGGACAGTGGGATTGAGTGTGCCCTCAGCAAGTTTGTCGGTGATACCAAGCTGTGTGGTTCAGTTGATAAGCTGGAGAGAAGGAATGCCATCCAGAGGGACCTTGACATGCTTGTGAAGTGGGCTGATATGAACTGCATGAAGTTTAACCATGACAAGTGCAAGGTCCTACACCTCGGTGGGAGCAATCCCAGGCAAAGCTACAGGATGGGCAGAGAAGAGATTCAGAGCAGCCCTGCGGAGGACTTGGGGGTATTGGTTGATGAAAAAATGAACATGAGCCAGCTTCCGTGTGTACTCGCAGCCCAGAAAGCCAACCGTATCCTGGGCTGCATCAAAAGGAACGTGACCAGCAGGTCCAAGGAGGTGATCCTGCTCCTCTGCTCTCATGAGACCTCACTTGGAGTATTGTGTGCAGTTCTGGTGTCCTCAACATAAAAAGGACATGGAACTGTTGCAACAAGTCCAGAGGAGGGCCACGAGGATGATCAGGGGACTGGATCACCTCCCATATGAAGACAGGCTGAGAAAGTTGGGTCTGTTCAGCCTGGAGAAGAGAAGGCTGCGTGGAGACCTCATATCAGCCTTCCAGTACCTGAAGGAGGGCTATAGCAATGCTGGTGAGGGACTATTCATTACTGACTGTAGTGAAAGGACAAGATGTAACGGGTTAAAACTTCAACAGGGGAAGTTTAGATTGGATATAATGAAGAAATTCTTTACTGTAAGGGTGGTGAGGCACTGGAATGGGTTGCCCGGGGAAGTTGTGAATTCTCCATCCCTGGCAGTGTTCAAGGCCAGGCTGAACAGAGCCTTAGGTGGCATGGTTTAATGGGAGGTGTCCCTGTCCATGGCAGGGCAACTGGAACTAAATGATCTTAAGGACCTTTCCAATCCTAACTATTCTATGATTCTATGATTCTATAATACAGTTCCAGAGGAAATCATCATAAATATGTAGAAGACTTCTCTTAGGGCAAGAAGCATTGACACATAGTTTTGGTTTATTTGTGAGGTTTATTTATTTATGCTATTTTGACTTTGATGTCTTAACTCTGGTTTGTTTTTTCCTGGTTGTACTAAGGAACTATACTTAGATTTTTAACTTGCATTTTTCAGGATCCATTTAAGATTTTTGCTTATGAATAGTAAGTTAATCTTGAGATGTTACATGTGAAACATTTAAGGGAGGCTGATTTTGAGAAAGTAGTACCTCACAACTTGATGTCATTGCAAAAAGTAAGTTCATAAAATTACTAACAGGAATTACTATAATGTAAACAAAACAAAAAACTTGATACCTGGTTATACCTTAGTTTTGAAACACAACACATCTTTACCAGCATATTTTTTCTCTCTCTCTTTTCAGTCAATCACTATAAATTATAATACTGAGGATGAAAAGTAAAACTAGTTAGCAAACTTTTTCAGAAGCATGTGTGGAACTGAGGACAGTAAAAAATGGTAAAGTGTGGGCTGAGTTTTTTATTCTGGAATGACTTCATTTTCTAGGTTAGGAGGAACAAAATTAATCTGAGGGAAATGGAAGCCTAAACTGAAAATAGAGCTCGAGATCTTCACAGTCACCAGTCATGCAAAAGAGACAGTCACATGCATATCATGTAAAATAATCATATATGCATAATATTAAGTATGACAATCATAAAGACAGAATGTCTTTTTCTTCCTGAGAGCCAAATAGTTTAACATACCTTCAGCTGAAGTTGCCTATAACATCATCCAAGAATGATTAAGAAACATCTAACCTTTATAACACTTGTGTAGTTCCTAGGGCCTCTTCAATCTCACCACAAAGGCCTGTGAGTTGAGGCTAGGGCAAAAGCTGTGCCATGATCTGATCTGAAGACAAATATGTACTGCTTTCTTCCCCTGAAAGGTAGTGCAATACCTGAATACATTTGCTGTTTTTCAAACTGTCTTCCTATTGTAGTTTGTGTGGTCAGGAAGAAGGGTCTACTCCTGCAACAAGAAGCCCTTCAGTGGGAAATCTTTGTCCATTCAGCTGCAGATCACTGAATGTGTGTGGACAGCAGCTGATCCTCTGGGGTTCATTAAATCATGAGCCCAGTAACTTCTCCTTCAGGAAATAAACTCAGTGCCGCTGAGGGAATACTGGGAGTGAGAGGATAAACTTCTACTGAAAAGACCAAATGTGTTTAGCCTGCCTTTTCCCATAAATTGGTCTGTAAGGCAGGTGCTGGCTAGCAGAGCAGGTGTTATACAAATGCCAAACTAAAAAACTAAGCTTTGCCAGTGTCATAGGCTCAATCTTGCCTCCAGAAAGCTCTTTTGAGCAGCAGCAAGCTCTGTCCCTTGACCTTCAGAACAGGACCCAACTCCAGCAAAAAAAACAAAAACCTTGTAAATAATCTCTATCATTTTGTCAGCTGCTCTCAGCACTTAATCTGTCTCTTAAAACTGAAAAATTACAATTGCACCTGATGTTCCATCCTTTCATGTCAGCTCTCACTCAGGATGTTGATGTGCTTTTTCTCTTTTTCTTGGTTTAGACTGGCTTCAGTCTTCATTTTTTCATGGCAGAAGCTCGTTTCATTTGAACTGCTATGAAGCGTCCATTCCTGCAATTGACTTCCTTGCACAATTCCCATTCAAAACAATAGGAAGTCTGCAGATGAATCAATGTCAGTTCAGATTTCTGGCTCTAGCAGATTAGAAACCATTAATTGATAAAACAAGGGCTTCTACTCAGTTCTGCTTGGAATTCTAAAGGGAAACTTTTGGGGGGCTCCTCTGCGCATGCATGTGTGTACTTTTAAAGGAGTGACTGCCACAAGAGCCATTCAACTGTGCAGTATTGCTGCCTACCTACTGCTTTTCGTTAAGGGGATTTCTGACACTGCAAAGTTTAGAATTGAAATATAAATGAAGATGATGTTATGCCAGTTGTATCCAGGTTTCCTAAATGTCTAATACTAACAGAACTTGTAAGAATATTCTCTCCCTGTTATATTAAGGTCATGTACACAGCATAGCTAAATAATTGCTTCTACATCAGTTTGTCTGGTGAAATTCATCTTTTCAGCAATTAAAATCCTCCTTGCCTTCCTGCCTAAAATATGATGTGAGGCTGCACAAATTCATTTGTTTAAAATACTAAATGAAATACTGTCCTGGTGAGGTCACAGTCTGAAAGATGGTCACTGTCCATTAAGAAAATCTTCTCATTCACATGGCTCTCACACTGCTGATAGAGCCTTTCCCAGGAATAAATCTATAGCTGCAGCTCTGCTTTCTTCCAACCTGATGTTTATTAGTTCTGCTTCTTTTATTCTACTACTGGCATCATTTTAATGCCTTGCTAAAGACAAAACAGGCAGTCAGGCTTCTCTGTTCTTGACTACCTTCAACTATGATAGTATTCATTAGTAAAGTTTGACAAAGCTTGATGGCATGTCCTGGGGCCCATGGGTGGTTCAAATCTATTCAAAATCTATGACTCTGCCTGGGCGAACTTGGTGCATCCATACATATTTGTTTCAGAGACAATGCATGCATAATTATTGACTGTACGAACACAGGACCATGCTTTCTATGGTATACCATCTGTAAAATGGAGTACTGAAAAAAAGGATGAATGAAACTGGCATGTAATAGAAACACAGAACACTCTTCCTAGGGAATTGCCAAGGCTATCTGGGAAAAATGGGGGGTTTAGAATATCCACTTTTCCTCTTGCTTTGTGCTAAACACACTCATAGTCTTCAGCAAAATCAGTTTATACACTCTGAGAAAAACAAAAAGGCAATAAAAATGTTCAGCATTCCTTTCAGTGCTCTTTTTTTTCTTTTACTTTTTAAATTTTCTTCTGCAATCTACAGAGATAAGTCAAGCTCTCTGGAATGATTCAGATGCAGATAGCCATCTCTAGGTCCTGCAATACATGAACACCTCTGAAGAGCTTTACTTAAAAGTGCTTGCAGAAAAAAAGAGTTATTTTTGCTATGACTATGTGTGTTTTTCATTACCACCTTTTAGTTAGATGGCATTGATCAAACAGGACAGGTTCTTTGTTAAGAAAGAGTGAAGTCCACAGCATCTTTACTCTGTAAGATTTATACACGTTTAAATATACAAATTCATTAATCTAATCAGACATCTACAGTTTCTTCTTAAGACAGATTATATGTATATTCTGTTTAATATCTTTGAAGTCAGATATAAGCCTTTACTTTTTTCCCTTCTTAACCTTGTGATCAATCTTTGTATACAAGGAAAGAGGGTTTTCTTGCACAGCTTATTGGAACTTACTTTCCATGTATGATATACATTATTCAAATAATGTAAAAGCCTACCTGAACTGAACCAACATCCTTGAGATAGAAGTGATGAAATGCAGCTGCTTATAGTGGGTTCTATGTAAAAATTAGAGAGCAGACAATAGGCCTGAACAATATGCAAAGAATACTGCACCACATTTTTAAAACACTGATGTCAGAACCTCTAAAACATATGCAAGCTCAAGCAAAGAAAGTCTGGAGCATTCCTACAGGTTTTATTGTACTTTAGATTAGTTTCTGGGAGAATTATGTCTATCCATTGGTGGTCCAATCTTCCTTCCATTGAAATCAATGTAAACGTTTCCATTGATATCAATGTAAATGTTCCCACTGACTTTGTTAAAGGCAGAATCTTACTCACTGTTCATTTTTCATTTCAAATAAGCTCATTACAATGGAAAGTTCACACAGTGACACACAGTTACCTCTTGATACATGAGAGGGATCAGCTTTAGCTCAGTATTTGCTGGACACATTCAACAGCTTTACAGATCTCTTTCCATAGACAAACTTCAATGCATACCAGTTTACTAGATTACTGTGAGGAAATAATTTATTTACATGAGAGTGGCTTCCAGGACAGACTTTTTTATGTAGACAGCATGATCAGAAACTGTTCCTTCTAAGGATCTGAGTCACAGCTATTTTCTACTTCAACACACAGGGATGTTACTTCGCCTCAGGATCTGAGTTGTGAGAGCTGATCTAATAACCACAGGAGGCCTGAGATTAGGCCTCTTGTTTTGGGTGAGAAAGAGCCACTGTGCGTGTGAATGTGAGGCCTGTGAACTTGCATGTGAACATTTAATACATGGATTAAGCTGATTGGAGTGCACTAAGTTTGCACAGCTTTGCTGAGAAGGAGGAACACTGAGATGAAAGAGGCAAGATAACCTGTTTGTTGTTCATGGCAGCCACTTACAAATGTGACACAAGGACAAGCGCCAGAAACTTTAAGAACATGGTATGTGCTGTTTCTCTGCTTGCCCACATCCTCGAGGACCAACTCGGATAGCGATGATCTCATGAAGTATTCGATACACCTTCCAAGAGATGTTCAGTCTCATAGAAGATCAGACACAGGCTTTAGTGGTGCTCTCCTAAAAATACTTTTCCTTTCATCAGCTTGCCTTTCTATCGGTTTGGCAAGCATAGCTTTTTATCACCCACATTTTAAAATGAATTAATATTAATCTCATTATTTTTAACCAGGACTCCAATTTACTGTATGTAGTTCCTTATGTCAGAATCACTTTGTCAGTGTGTTAATATTAGCAGATTCCAGGCAGGAAAGCTCTGGAAGAATGTTTGCTAGTCATCTGCATTGGAAAAGCTAAGATAAAATTCTTTAATATAGTTTGATAACTCCTACAAAGACCTGCTGTTTGTCTCCATAACAGTTCTTTTTTGTGAACTGTTTGCTGCTGTGGTTAATGGGTATCACTAAAAAGTCATCTGCATTATAACTATTTCAGTCCTGGAGGTTAGAGAGATTAAGCATTGTGAAAATGCAATGGAGTGCTACTTGCACTCTATTTTCCTTAGCCAGGCTTCTAATGATGACATTTGGAAAGTATATGACCTTGCAGTGGTTTATCTTCAGTATCAGTTCTGAATCTCAAATCTCTGGCCTTAAAAACTATTGAGATATCCATTATTACCCCAGCTTCAGTCTCTGGAATGGTGGATGCCTCTGAAAATGAGGAAAGATGAAAGAATGCTACAAGGGAAGTTGACGCAGAAGATTTCTTGGTTTTTGTTTCCAGCACAGAACTTAGCCAGAGAACCTGTATTTGCTCAATTTCTTACACCCTGTTCCATAGGTATACTTTACTGAGAAAGACAGACTACTGGCAAAGGCCTTGCTTTGATCCCAGTTGGCCTTCTCATACTCTTGTAAAACTAACGAGTCTGCCATCATCTGAAATTCAGAAACCTATAAGTTTGGCAGATTTATTTGATTCTATTTCCCCTTGGTGCCTGGGAAAAAACTCTTGCCCTGAGTCCATGGGACACAGGACCTTTCCTACTCCAAGCACTCAGAGTACACAGGAGGGCTCCTGCAGCTTTTCTGGTCTACTTCAATACCAGGGTATGAATTGCTGAGGTGAGCAGCTCGAGCACGCCTCCATCCCCTGAGCGGGGGGAAGCTCAGTGTCCAGAAGCCTCACCTCAGAGCACCGAGAGCCACCGAGGGAGCCCCAGGTCCTCGACAGCCCCCGAGGGAGCCCCCGGTCCTCGACAGCCCCCGCCCGGGAGCCGGCAGTGCCGCTGACGCGAGCAGGGACTCACCGGGGGCGGAGCCAGGAGGAGCGGCCCCAGCCCCGGCTGGTTAAACACCTGCCCAGGGAGAGCGGCGAACAGGGAGGGTTTGAGGCAGGTTCCGCGGGGCGGTGAGCGCCCGCCCGCCTATGACCGGGGTCCGGACTGGGAGCTCTGCTCCGGCTGCCCCGGCGGTGGCAGCGTAGGCACCGGACAGAGGCGAGGAGAGGGGAGGCTGCGGTGCAGAGCTCGGAGTGCGGAGGGTGCCGGCACTGATCTGGTGAGGGAAAGGTGCACAATGGGCAGGGCTGCACTCGGTGCTCCCTGGTGGAGGTCCCGCTGCAGCAGGGGCTGAGCTGCGGGACGCTGTCAATAGGCTGCAAGATGTCAGGGAAGCTGAGAGGAAGCAGGACTGCTTGCTCCAGGCACAAACTGTGCAGGGGCCTCAAGCGTCCCCTCTGGCTCATGGAGGAAAGGAGGAGGCTGTTAACCCGGGAAGATGGAAATAGTAACAAAAAAAAAAAACCCAAAAAAAACAAACAAAAATAAAATAAAATAAAAAAAAACAACAACAAAAATAGGAGGAAGAGGACAAATAAAAGCAAGGGGCGTCCTCCTAAATCTGTTGTCCCCACCCAGAACCGCTTTGCTGCACTGCAGGGGGCTAATGAGGGAACGCACTCGCACCAGAAACAGCCGGCTAGTGCCCTGATACAGAAGATCTGTACTGGTGCTGCCAGGAAAAATCGGCAGTCGTAGTATTAGAGGACTCTACTTTGAAAGGAGCAGGAGCACTCATCTGTCGGTCTGACCCAGTCGCAATGGAGGTGTGTTGCCTACCAGGGGCATGGATCAGGGATGTTGCTGAGAGGCTGCCTGCTCTAGTAAGTCCAATGGACTGTTACCCACTAGTGATCCATGTGGGTGCTAGGGATACAGATGACAGTAGCCTGGAGAACATAAAGAAGGACAACAGAGCCCTGGGAGAGGTGGTCAGGGGTTCTGGAGCTCAGATAGTCTTTTTGTCAATTCTCCAGGACACAGGAGAGGACCTTAAAAAGGTTCGAAGGATTAGCCAGGTTAAAAAATGGTTAAAAGGGTGGTGTCATAGTCAGGGGTTTGGGTGTCTTGGACACGGGACCCCAGTTAGTAGGCCAGGTCTACTGGGGGCTGGTGAAGCTGCTCTGGTAAAGAAAGGGAAGAGCGGCTTTGGGAGGAGGCTTGCCAGGCTGGTCAAGGATGCTTTAAACTAGATGTGTTGGGGGACAGGGGCATCATTCCATCCGAACACACCCAGTCAGTTGCCAGCACCTATAATAAATACTCGGAGCATGCAGAGATATTCCAGTCAATCCACCAATGAGTCGGCTTCATTTGGAGCTCGGCTCAGATGCCTCTATACAAACGTCCGTAGCATGGGGAACAGACAAGAGGAATTAGAGATGTGTGCACAACTACGGGGCTATGATATAATAGGCATCACCAAAACATGGTGGGATGGCTCCTTTGACTGAGTGTTGGAATAGAAGGTTATAGGCTTTTTAGAAAAGACAGGCCGGGTAGGAGGGGAGGGGGAGTTGGCCTTTATGTTAGGGATAGGCTGGAGAGTATGGAACTCTGTCTGGGGATAGGTGAGCAGTCAACAGAGAGTTTGTGGGTCAGGGTTAAGGGGAGAACAGCTATGGGGGACATTATTGAGGGGATACGTTACAGACAGCCTGATCAAGAGGACTCTGTGGATGAAGCACTCTATACACAGTTAGGAACAGCCTCACGCTCACAGACCCTTGTTCTCGTGGAGGACTGATTAGAGTGCCGATACTGCCCGGCACAAGCAGTCCAGGAGGTTTCTTCACTGTGTGGAAGACAACTTCCTTCTGCAAGTAAGAGGAGCCAACAAGGAGAGGTACCATGCTCAACCTCGTGCTCATCAACAGGGAAATGTGGCATTCCAGGGCAGCCTTGGTTGCAGCGATCATGAGATGGTCGAATTTGAGATCCTCAGGACAGTGAGAAGAGTGTGCAGCAAACTCACTGCCCTGGACTTCAAGAGAGCAGACTTTGGCCTCTTCAGGAACCTGCTTACTAAGGTTCCATGGGATATAGCCCTAGAGGGCAGGGGGGGCAAGACAGTTGTTTGATATTCAAGAATCACCTGCTACAAGCTCAGGAGTGTTACATCCCGACTAGAAGGAAGTGCAGCAGGAGGGCCAGGAGACCTCCTTGGATGGATAAGGAGCTGCTGAGAAAAATTCACAGGAAAAAAGTTTTATAAAAGGTAGAAGCAAGGACAGGTGGCCTGGGAAGAATACAGGGATGTTTTCTGTGAAGCTAGGGACCAGGTTACAAAAGCTAAGGCCCAGTTAGAATTAAAGTTGGTTAGGAATGTTAAGGATAACAGGAAGGTATGTAGCAGATAAAAAACAGAGTAGGGACAACGTACCCCCCCTCTGGAAGCGATCGGTAGAACTGGCTATGCTGCATTTGAAAAAGGTTGAGGTTCTTATTGACTTCTTTGCCTCGGTCTTCACTGGCAAATGCTCTGACCACACCACACAAGTCTTGGAAGGCAGACGCAGGGACTGTGAGAATGAAGACTCTAGGCCCACTGTAGGTGAGGATCTGGTTCAAGACCATCTTAAAAACCTGAACATACACAAGTCCATGGGACCTCATGAAATCCATCCATGGGTCCTGAAGGAGATGGCGAATGAAGTTGCTAAGCCACTGGCCATCATATTTGAAAAATCATGGCAGTCAGGTGAAGTTCCCGACCACTGGAAAAAGGGAAATATAACCCCCATTTTCAAGAAGGGGAAAATGGATGACCCGGAGAATTACAGACCAGTCAGTCTCACCTCTGTGCTTGTCAAAATCTTGGAGCAGATTCCCCTGGAAGGCATGCTAAGGCACATGAAAAAAGGTGCTTGGTGACAGCCAGCCTGGCTTCACTGAGGGGAAATCCTGCCTGACCAATTTGATGGCCTTCTATGATGGAGCTACAGAACTGACGGACAGGGTTAGAGCAGTTGGTGTCATCTGCCTGGACTTCCACAAAGCACTCGACACTGTCCCACACAACATCCTTGTCTCTAAATTGGAGAGGTTGGTGAGGTACTGGAATGGGTTGCCCAGGGAAGTTGTGAATTCTCCATCCCTGGCAATGTTCAAGGCCAGGCTGGACAGAGCCTTAGGTGGCATGGTTTAATGGGAGGTTTCCCTGCCCATGGCAGGGCAATTGGAACTAGACGATCTTAAGGTCCTTTCCAACCCTAACTATTCTATGATGCTATGAATTAGCACACCTGGCTATCCTGACAAATCTTCGGGCTTGAGCCAAGCCAGCACGAGATGGGTATCAGTCAAATATAAAGTATCTACATTTGAGGTAAGTATTCCAAGCTCTCTATTAGGGTCAGAGATAGTAACTTTTAAAACATGAGTCCCGTGGCCTATTTTACATACCTATAATAGACAGAGATGGTTGTTCTAAGCCTCTACATTGCTTACTAAATTTGGTCAAATATGGGCCAGTCATTTCCAGAATAGGTGAGTCTATTGAAATGGATGTGCCTTCCTAGCTTCAATGCATTGTTTTCACAGAGTCAGAAATGGGTTGTGGTCCACATTGATTGCATACTGGCAACCCACTGGTTTGGGCAGAAGAACAGGCAGAGCTATGATGGTAAGCCCCGCAGGTGGGAGAGCTGTTCTTTTTGTTACCAGACTCTACTCTTCAGTAAGGAGAAAAACAAAAAAAAACAAAATAATTGTAGGCAACTTCTGAAAGCAATAGTCTGCTGGAAAGAAAAAAAATGAGGGAAATGGTTTTAAGCCAAGTCAAGTTTGAGGATGCAGGCAGAGAACTCACCAGACTTGGGACCAAACTGCAGGTCTAATGGGACAGTGCACCACTTCAGCATACATTACTGTAGTCAGATAAAGGCGGAAAAAATAAAATAGTTAACAACAGGGAAAAGTTACATTCCTGAGGGTAGAAACAGTAGAAGGAAAATGTGACAAATACTGTTGAGCCAATCTTTTTTTGGTGAAGATAGCAGTTGCCACACACACGTACTGCACGCATTTGGCAACACATAAGCCAGATTCATCTAGCAGCTGCCAAATATCACTCTAACTGGAGCTACAAAAAGTACTGAGAGATTAGCTTCAGGCATTGCTGCATATGTGAGGTAGATTGTGTATGAAAACCCAGAGGGGCAATTATTTACCTTTCTTTCACAGCATTTTCCCCTTTTTGAGATCCACATTACTTTGTTTTCAACTGAAGAAAAAAATTAAGCGTCTTCCATGAGGCATGCTTTTTGCTCTGTATGCTGTCATGTTCCCATGTGTGAAGACATATTATCTGTTTAGTAGTCCCAACTGTAACACCTGCTGCCACCCAGACAGTATCAAGGGGACTAACAACACTAAATTGCTCTCTCTTCATTGCTGTGGTTGTTAGGTATATTCATGACTGATTATTGAGTTTTAAGCACAAAGACTTTCTCTGAAGAAAGGTATTTTGTTCCATGCAAATATTTAACTATACTGCCTGTACAAGTGTGTAGTATTAGTTTCTACCCTGAAATATTGAAAAAAAAATGTATCCTCATTTGTCTCCTGTAAATATTTTTTAAGTTTTACCTACAAAGAAATGATTTGGTATCAGTGCTCACTGTGTACGAGGGCTTTATTTTTTAGATTTCACTTTTTAAAAACTATAGTAAGAAAACACTTGAAAGGACCAAAAAAAGAGTCACCTGTTGTAACAGGTAGATGTGTCACAGGTGAAATATCATGACTGCAACAATAATCAGCAATATCAAGGCAAAAGCGGTAGGATGCACTAAGACACTTAAAACCAGCTAATATCCCAGCAAATGACACGGGTACATACTTATGCTAAACCTGAATTTAGCAATAGCACAGCCCTATCTGGCAAGGAGTGGAAGGTGTGGCTGCAAACCATCTTTGTGGATTTACAATTCTGGGACTGAAAACCATCATATTGTTGAGTTAAAAGTACTCTGAGCCACAGTAGCACCAAGATCCCAGATAGACAGACTTGCACCCTATCAGTCAGTGCTGAGGTTTGCACATCTAGAAACATACATGGTCATCCCAGAATTGCTTGGACTTGTTTAATCACCCAGTGAAATATCCAGGTGTCAAAAAAAGACTGTCAAATCATAGTCACGTAACTATGTTCTCAGTCAGGTGGTGACCCCTGTTACCAAGTCATAAGGCTGCAGTAAGAGCCTGTGAAGTCGATAGCAAGGGTAAATTAGCAGTCTCAGATCCTATTCTAGTTAAAAGCGGCCAGTTCTAGCCTGATTAAATATGCAATGTCACAACAGCCAGTGCGATGACACAGAATGTAAATCAGGCTAAACAAAAAATCTGTAAAAGGCCAATCCTTTTCCTGTTCTTATTTCTGCTTTCTGATTCTTATATACTAGTTATTGTAGTGTTTAACATGAAAAACTCTACTGTTTTTATATCCTTAATTTTTTTAATAATATATACATTATCAGTGGCATTGCTAGCAATAATATTTATTACATTTTAGATAATGGCAGTCTTATTCAGCTATCGTCAGCATTCTATCCCACAAATTCAAATCTCCTGATTGCCTTGAGGACATTTTTTACCTTCATCCTTACAATTGTGTGCTGCATTTCTACAGTGCTTGTGCTTGATTTCTCAGGCTTTTTAAGTTGAGTTTCCTCTGTACTTTGCATTCTTATTTATTCCATCTCTTCTTTCTAACACAGTAGTGGTCAGATAAGAGGATAATGAAGATTTGGCTTGAACATGATGTTAGCTCAGAAAAATATCATTAATGGGAGAGGCTGGGGAGAGTTACGGACAACTAAGCAAAGTTTTCCACAAAATATTATGTATCAATATCAAGGAAATTTGTTCAGGAAATTTTGAAATTCATTTTAATTTTGTTTAACTTCTCTTAATGTCACCCTAGATGAGATCCATGTGATCCACACATCCTCCTTTCTTCCACTCTTCTTATTCATCATCATGACAATAACAATTTCATACTTGTTTAGAGGAAAAACAGCTTGATTCACATTTGTGTGGGTGAAGGGAAAGACAAGTCAGAGATGAGTTTTGCATTGGGCCATGAGTTCTGAGGTAGGTCTGTAGTTTCTGTTATGTTTTGTCACCAGGATGTGAAGCCTGAATTTTGATATGGTTTCTATGAAGACTCTGTCTTCTATTTCATATTTTCTCCTTCTTTCCAGCAGTTTCATGGTTTTAGAGTGAACAGGGATACCATGACAGGTCATAACCATGTAGAGGGAGGTGGTCTCATTGGCAGAGAGGAAGAGATCCCATATCACACAGGTTTAAATATCAAGATGGAGACCGTGAAGTGGATAAATGTGTCAATTTGCTTTGCTAAGCAGACATTCTGTCATATTTTCCCCCATGTGAAGCTTTTTCTAGCCATACGGCTTAATTTCTAGGTCTGAGCTGCAGTAATGCATCCTGGAGGTCACTAATGCAGGGATAACTGTATGGTATGATTACTGTACAGATTGCCACATATCTATGACTCCAAGGGAAAGCAGGAAGCAACATAGCTATTTGGACATATAGTAGCATCAAGGAATCAAAAAGGGTGTGAAGGCTTCAGATGGTTTTCCACAGATGTTTATGTACCAGCTTGAAGGAACAGTTTATTAGAAATAAATTGTTATGTTAAACTCTTTTACATACTACTATTACAAGATGCGCCTACAGCTATCATCATGAATGTTAAAAAAATAGAAGTAATTGTTCTCCTTTTTTAATTTTATTTTTTCTACATTTTTCAAAATTTTGTGCTCAGTTTATTTTTTGCTTTTCTCCTCTAGCAGGTGCATGTTCTTATATTAATTGTGTAGACCTTAGATACAAACCAGTGTGAGGAAGAAAATATTTTCTCTGTTTCCCAGTTGGAAAATGTGATTCCCAAACATAAACATCACTAAGAACTTTCAGTCAGTTGTATTGAAGCTATATTTTAAAGATCTTTAAGACCATCACAATTATTTGACTGCATTCCAAAGGTGACAATATCCTTTCATAATTTGCTTTCATGAAGTTAAACTTGGTAAGATTTGTAAAACCTATTCTTCTGAAGATTTACAACAGGGAGGCACCAAATGTCTGAGGAAGACAATAATCTTCCACATGACCTAATATCCTGCAGCTGTTTATTTGGGGGGAGGGGGGAGGTGTGCAAAAAAGAGGGAAATTTATTAGTTGATTGTAAGAATGCAGTGAGGATGTGCATAACTTCCAGAGTCCCATTCAGTGCAGCTGGGAGTCTCGATCAGGATGTTTTGAGTCATTACTCTGGGCCTTCATCAGCTGATGGAACTTTTTTTTTTCTTCAGCTGTTTAAGGTTCAAGATAATGAGTCAAAACATGCTGGAAATAATTCCCTTCAGGACTGGGGATAGGATGCACACAAAAGAAACCATGAGAAGTGTAGCTTCCCCAAATTCACTTAACTAGTGAAAAAAATGAGAGTTTTACATGCTCCTGTGAAATAAGAAACAGCCCCAAAATAGAAGACTGAGAAGACTGTCACATTTCTAGCAAAATAGAAGAGGGGACAAGACAGGTAAAGGAGCAATAGCAAAATACGGATGAGGGAGGAATTATTGCATGTAGAGCAGCAAAGAACCTAGGGAAACATAAATTCCAAGTATTTTGAGTTTATTACTAAAGCAATGAATATTCTTCAGAATGCTTTTGATCTTTTTTCTTTCCTTACCTTGAAACCATAGAAGTTTTTCGCAACAACTTCTTTGACTTCCTTTGAATGTTTACCGTGCTGCTGAGCATTGACTTTAACAAAGGAGATCTTTCCATTCAGCTTGAAAACCTTTGCTGTTGATATATACAAATGCCACTATATGTTTTCTTTTGGGAAACATTTGAAATATTTCCTTCCTAGATTATTTAATGTGCAACGTGAATAGGGTTTTTGTTTATTTGGGGTTTTGACAGGGCTGTGTTTTTTGAGCTGAAAAGTGGGAGAGAAGGGAGATAGGAAGGGACAAGGAGGGCTTGTACTGGGGTTGTAGTCTGACCAGCAGTTCAGTGCTCAGTTACAGTTAATGGGGTGAAAAGCTGTGATAAGGCATGTGATCTGAATAGTTAATGTATGATTCCTACAGCTAGCCAAATCCAGGGCTTCCTAAATGTGGTTTGTTATTCCAGAAGTTGAAAAAGGAGTAGTCTCACGATACGAGCCAAGCTTTTTTAACCTATCCACAGAAATGTCAGTATTATTTTAGCAAGTGATTCATAATATCTGTAATACAAAATCTTGTATTTTGTATATTGCATTTTATATAGTAACTGGCAAATTATAGTATAGCATAAACTGAAAGTTAATGATTTGTACTGCGTATCATGGCTGTGATCCCAGCATCTTCAAACCACAAGGGCTGGAAGTATGTAGCAATTTTAAATGCAAGCCTCTGTTACCAGGAAAGAGGTTGAACTCTTACATGTATGATTAAGGATCACTTCTCCCTGCAGTACGCAGCTGATCTTCATGTTTCTAAAATAATCTTCTTGCTGGAACACTTTGTTACAATTGCATACAAGGTTTTGGAAAAAGGCAAAGTGCTGCAGAGCTGAAAACGTTTATTTTTTGCTTCTCTCCACACATATATATCTATCCTGTAACAATTTCTAAACTGTCAGCTTCTCCAGACACTATCAGTAGGTATATTAGAGAGCAGGAACTACTACTATTGTGCAATTTACAATGTGCAATTGAAGCAGAGCAATTGTCATACAATCTATAAAGACTCATAAACGTCTTCAAAGAGGTCTTAATTGCTGCATGATTTACCGCATGGAGAATACCTTCTCTTTTGTGTTTGGTAGTATTTTGCTGCAGGAGAAACCTTTCTAGCCAGGCTTTTATAGGCCAGTCTTTACATTGGTAGCATGCATTTACTAGCTGTATAATTGGTGGAACAGTTCTTCTATCATAAACATTGTTATCAGTTAATTAAACTTGAAATGCAGCTTTGTTCCACAGCATGTTTTGTCAGATTGTTTTCCTTATTTATTTATCATCATAAGATTTTATTTTATGACTGGCAGCTTCTCAGCCCTCCAATAATAATATAAATCAAAACAAGATTTTAGTCTTCATGCAATTTCCTTTTGGTCTCAAAATATGAAACCAGATGTTTTGGGCATGCTAAAGATGCTTTTCATCTTTTTTTAGATTCTTTCAATGCAGTCAAAGTAAATGCATTTTTAAAACCAACTTATGAAAGTTAAATTTCCTTTGTTCGCCTGGGTGTAGTCTGGTTTGCATTGATGCAGCAGCAATGAGAGACCTTCCAGATAACACACAGAATGCCATTGAAGAATTACACATGTGTCTCAAACCTCAGACAGCAACAGGGATTGTATTAATAGCAGATCAGTAGATTTATATTATAATTTAAAACATTATAAAGTCTGTATTTTTTTCTTTGTCTGAAGGGCTTAACAAACATCTAAAGGAAGACTGGACTACAGGACAACTGTATATCCTGCAGTCTGTGTACAGTAAGTGGTAACCTACAATATTTGTTCACATATCTAGCAGCCTTTTTCTGAGGTGAAACAGATTTTTTTTTATGATGCCTTAACGAATTGTCATCAGTATTTCCTTTAAGCAGTGAATCCTTTCTCGGCAGACATTAGATCTGAGCCTAAGGCTATTACTAAAGGACCTAAACATTCCCAGGTGGGCCCCTCTTCAATAATAACAGCAGCCTTGAAGGGATTTACTGATACTGTAAAGAATAAGAAGTAATAAACAGGAACTGGAGCAAAGTGGGACAGTTGTTATGAACATTTGCATGCCAGTCCTCAGAATCCTGTCCTATCAAAATAATTCTGGTTTCTAACCCTTGAAAGCAAATGGAAAGGCTTTAACATGCTTGTGCACAGTGGTGTGTTCTGGGTTGTTTTTTTTCGTCTGCTTCACAAGCTGAGACTGCAGACAGGCTTATCTGCATCAGCCTCCACCTCTGAACTCAGTGCAAGAACTAAGCAGACATTTGCCATTAACCCTGCCCTAGTCTCAGGCGTTAGAGAAATCCTAAGTTTTCGAGTGAGGCTAAACACTGTCAGCCACGCAAAACTGTAAGTGAATCTGAGTGCTGCACAAATCACAGAAGAGATACATATTTCCCCGGTTGTGGCATCTGCTAAATCTCTGAGCCTTGTTTATTCAGGAAAAATAAGTTGAGGAAGAGATATATTACTGAAAAAGAAAAAAAAAAAAAGAAAGAAAGAAGCCTGCAAATTTAAATGAAAATTAATGTTATCGCTCCAGCAGATCACTTTATTTATTTGTTCAGATTTTCTAGCTTCATTTTTGGTGAACTCACTTGAACCTTTTTTCTCATTTCTCTTGCTTTTTGAAATCAAATGGGTACCTGTAAAAAGACATATATATGAAATTTGCTGTATGAGTATGGTGCTTTTACTATTTTGAAAGCATATCTGACTGCTTACTTCAGTGTTTTTCCTGTTTGTACTTTTGAATGGTAATAGATAATAAGGTCTAGAGTAAAAGAGGTTGAGAATCATAAAATGGTTTGGAAGTAATAAATAAATAGGATTTATCCAGAGGAGAAATGACCAATGTGCAAGTGTTAGAGCTGGAGAAAATTCAGTCAGAATGGAATCCAGGGGTGTCTGGGCTGTCTGGGAGGAATACTTTTCTTTGATTTGTGAAATCAAAATTGGGGGAGGAAAGGAGTAATAATCATATTTTTAGGTCCTCAAGATTGGAGATGGTCCAGTGACCAAAGCAAAACTTCAGAAAGACAGCTGGTTCAGAGTGGGTTAATTAACAGGAATAAAGTAAGAAGAAATGGAAGAGAAGGTGAATGTGGACAGAGAAATCTGGCATTTTCTAAAAGCTTTGATTTTCAGTGCTTTTATACAGAGGATGACATTTAAATAAAACAGTGTTTAGCAACTCTCACTTCTCTTGTTCAGAACTACACAGCCCTCCTTCCCTGTCATAGTCATATGGCCACTGTGTTGTTATTTGTTTAGTAAAGTGTGAGGAAGAAATAGAAAGAGGCATAACTGAGGGACTTTAAGTAAAACATCTTTATGAATGCAAGCTTGGATGATTTCATAATGTGAGTACTGTACAGAGAGTAGGTGCTTTCTGGTTTCTGTCTTTTCTTTGCAATGAAGAAATGCATCCACAGAAATGGCTGGAAACAAAAGCCACATGACTACCTGGTACTCTATGAAGCTTCAGAAATTTTTCCATGAAGTGCAGGCCAGGATCTGATCATCTATCACCCTTACAACAGCTGGAAATACTTTCTTGTTTACTTTTTTATTTCCCTCAAAAAAGTAATTGCATTAGATTTCATCTATGTGATTGTAAATGGTGAGTAGTCTGCTTCATTGCCATTAAATATTAAATCTTTTGTCTTTCTTCTCCCCACATTTTTGTTGCCCTATACAAGTATCACTATTGAACCACCAGCATACAGACTGCAGATATGAGAAATTCTTTCTATCCCATGCTAAAATGGGAAGATATGTGAATATATAGGTTATCGTCTAAGTGCTCTTATAATGGCCTTTTTCAGGCTAATCATGGTGTGTGAAATAAGAAGCAAGGAGTTTGCTTACGTTTTTTAAAATGGGTTTACTTAAATGTTTTTGCATACATCATTAAGCTGTATAGCTTTACTTGTAGGAATGGTCACTTTCTACTTCATTTTTCAAGCTGCCATTTTCCAGTCCTTACCTCGTCCCCCGGAACTCACTGCAACACCCTATGCAATACTGTGCTTTCTCTAGGCCAGTGAATAATGACATCTTAATTTGACCCTGTATTTTAATCTGCTAATACATATAATCAAGTACAAGCTGGTCATTAAAGAAATTCCTATAGAGAAGATATGTATGGATTAGAGCCATTGAATGGCTGCAAAACCTCAGAAGGAGTTTGCTTAGTTTATGAAATGTTCCATTAAACTCTTGCTAAATACACACTGTTGAGTTTTGACATTAACCACCTTCATTCATCATAATAAACACACAAATTTTCCACTTGGAGTATCAAAACTGATTTTTTAATAAGAAACAACTATGTTTATCACAGTTTTCTGAATGCATCACTCAGATATCAGACTAGATTCATAATGTTTTGATATTGTCCAGAAGATGTATGTTTTCTTTCTCTAGTAATTTTTTTTCCATTTTGCAAAAGTCAAATAAGACTTAACAAATACCTCCTGCCATATGGTGGTAGGTCAGATACCTGTGTTATATGAATCTTTATGCTAAGAGTTTATGACATTTTAAACTAAGAGCTTCATTCAACTTGATGATTTTGGCAGCAGCCAATTATGACATTAAACAGTTCACAGAACTTAACCTAAGACCTAAAATTATATAATTTTTGTAATGACTGATTCGCACCTCTCCCAGTTCAATTAGAGCAATTCAGTTCAAAAGTCTTACCCTTCTTAATTACTCCCTTTTAATATGAAGCTCCAATGTCTCTCTTTATTCCCCTCCTGTAAGTACTTATTAAAAATTATCCATTAAAAAAAATCCTCCAGGCTTACAGGACCTATATGGTTGTCCACATACATGCTATTGGAACAAAAAGAATAGAAAACTGTTGCTCTTACTACAGAGGCCAAAGACTGAACAGCTGTTTTGCATTGGTATTTTTTTGACCATGTCATACTATTTAAAAGTGTGATGAGAGTTATTGTAGTTATGCTTTCTAAGAACTGTGAGATTTCAGCAAATAAAAGATGGAGTTTGATTCTGCATACCTGAAAAGTTAAAACCTGAATGCTGGACAATGCTTACAATATCCCAGCATACAATGTCCTCCCTCTTTTCCTCTGTCCTTCTGCAGACTTGGTGGCTCTAAAAGGCTGTGTTGGACAAGCAGCTGCGCTGAAAAGAGCAGGTTTGCAGGTCACTCAAAGTAGATCATCACATGTCTGAAGTGCCCCTGATAAAAGTAAATGGACAAGGGAGTTCTGGATGGGAAAGTAAATAAATGAAGGAAAATTTTCTGAAACCACAGAAGCAGTAAAACAGAAGCTGAAAGATTTGTTTGAGACTGGGAGGTAAGGAAGAGTGTTATAAAGACCAAACTCCAGAATAAATGGGAGCAGAGCAAGATGCACAGTTTCATGCAACTTGGAGCAGGAGAACAAGGTGAAGGGAGAAAAAGGGGTACATAAGGTCCTTTCCAACCCTAACTCTTCTATGATTCTATGATTCTATCCCAAACTAGAAGATGGAGCAGCCAGGAAATCATTTTGTGTACCACTATATATTTACCCAGTCCTCTCTTCTGAAGCTTAGTTTCACACACACACTTTTCTGAACAGTGTCCATTCAGATTCTGCCAAAACATATAGAGTTATTTCCAGTAATCAGGTTTTAAAAACTGCTTTACTCTAAACAGTTGATATGGCAATGTATAGCTTTGTTATAAAATAAGCCGCATGGAAAAGAAGACATAGAGTTAGCATGCTAATAATGTAAAAAGAGTTGTAATGCCTTGCCTTTCTAAAGTAACATTTTTATAGTACTTGCTTTTCACATGTGCTTCAATACGATTTGAAACCTGTTTTGAACATCTGCAGTGCACAGTTTGGCAGATCTTGTTTAAAATAAAGCAGTGTCTCGAGTACCTGGGAGAAATACTGAGAGAGAAAACCCCCCTTGTTAAATATTTACCACTTGAGTCCTGAACATCTGCAATTAGCTAAGAATGGTGATGTCAGTGGACACTTCCCAAGGTTAGCTGCCTCAATATTTGTACAGATCTAATCTTAAGTCCTTTTCTTGAGAAGAGGAACACATCCAAACTCAACAAATTGTCATTGACAAATGACCACAGTAGTGTAAGGATAAAAGAAGGGCAAGTATTCAATAGAGAAAGAGAACATGAACATTAACAGAATAAACCTGACCTATTTAGTGTGTTTAACCTTCTGTGATTTCTCAGACTTGGATTATTTATTAGCATGTAAAACAGGACTTCTGATCATTCTCACAATTTAGACTCCAAACACCTGTGATTTAACTGTGGGTGGGGTTTTTGGTTGTTTGTGGGTTAGATTTTTTAGTTTAGTTCTTTTCCCCTGGCAGGTTGAGGAAGACTCTGTGTGCACACTAAAATGCAACATTAGGATTGGGTGCTTTCCACGTGGCATTTAACACTCTGTTAAAAGCCTCTATTAGTGAGTCTGTTTCTCTCTTGGTTATCTCAGTTTTGCCAACTGTAGGCTTTATTGTGGAAAGGACAATGCCAAACTGCTCCAGCTTCATGGCCCCTTAGTGCATTGCACAGAATAGGAGGGGAAAACAATTATGGTTTTTCATCACCACCTGATAGAGGCTCAGCATGGGCACAAGAGGCACCTTTCTGGAGGCTATTGGACAAGCAGCAGAGATGATGTCCGGAGGGCTCACCTGGGCACGGTGCCTGCTTAACTGAACGGAAGGGGCTGCAAACCAGCCATGGTTGTGGCATGCTAAACAAGAAGGGCCGATGCAGGGGCAAAGAAATGTTGGAGCCAGTCCCTGCAAACACAAACCTGGTAGCCTAAGTAAGGAGATTCAGTTTGGAATCATTCTAGCTGGAGCTCTTCTTCCCAGTGCAAAAACTAGGTGAAAAAAATAGGTTTATTTAAATCAGCTGATATAACCACACTGCTCATTGTCTGAGCTGAGCCTGTATGAACCACTGTGTTTAGCTGTCAGTAGATGAAAATTAGATTCCTGTTTCTTGATGCCAGTTCACTGGTCAAACAGACTAGACAGACAAGGACAAATGAGAAATCTGGGTGGTGTATGAGGTGTAGATGTGCTTCAGATCTCATAGAGTTTAAGGTTGTTCTAGTTACCATTATGGAACATAGAAGGGCGTTTTTTGTTTGAAGCAAGTGTATGGAGACTGTTGCCTGTCTCTGTAATTCACAGAATAGTTTAAAATATTAATAATGAAACTGTTTTGATATTTTGGCAATCATTCAATATAGCAAATTTTTAACTTGTGAGTGCTTCAGTGCCTACATTATTTTTAATGCGGTTTTAAAATTTGAATGTATTTAACCTGCTAGGGCAACTCCTGTTTGAATCTGTTTCCTAGAATGAAATTGAACAAAACAACAATAGCAGAGAAGAAAAAAAAATGTGAAAAAGGTAAAAAGAAAAAAGAAGCAATTTGTTCATTGTTTATTTGTGGAAAACATTTTTGCCAAACTCTTTAGAGAGTGTACTGAACACTAGTCATCAAAATGCATACATATATATTAAATGCATGTATGTGTGTAAAACAAAATATTGTTATAAATGGATCATATTTGATCAAAATTTCAACCATTTGCTCAACAATACTTTCCTATACCACTTATGAAAGGCTTCTGTCTTAGAATGTCATGCGATATTTCTTCTCCTATAAATAAAGTGATTTTTGTCACTATGCATAGCTCTTCATAATGTAAAGCTCCAAATTTTTAAATGTCAGAAGGGGTGATGATTTCATTAAGGACTGCCCTGTAACTATTGACAGAGCAGGAAGTCTATAAAACCGTCTATCTGTGGGATGAAATGCTGAAAAGAAGGTGGATTTAATTGTCTTTTTTTCAGTGTTGACTATTTACTTTCTTTTCACTGAAGCTCAGAGTAGTTAGCAGTCTATGTAAATATGCATTTATTCTTAAGGCTCATATTTAATACACTTAAAAAACCAATCTGCATCTACAGGATATTTAGTAGAAAGCAGTGTTATTTGACAGTAGCACTATAAGTAATGATACCAAATAATTTTTTCCCAGATGTCAATTTGTAAGAAAAAAGAGGGAAAACCCAGATATTGTGCTAGTGACAAAGCAATATGCAGTTATTTGAGCGGGGGAGGTTTAATTTATTAGAAAGATACTTTAATTAGAAGAAATTTGTTAATTTCAATAGTGTATTCTTCATATCTCTGCCCCCAAAAATCTCTGCACACACCTACATTCTTTTTATGGACAGTACAAAGGAGGATAATAGATGCCTATAAAAGTAACTAGTGGAATTCTGCATTAGGATAATCTGTCACCCATTTCCATTTTTTCTGAAGAAAGCAAGCATAATCAAAAGCCTAAATGACAAAGAGTTGACAGTAAGATTCTGTAGTAAATGATTCCAGAGTCGCTGGCCTGCGGAGATGCTGAAGAAGTCCCCAGCAGACCTGATTAATTCCAGTTTCTCCAGCTGCCAGGGGAGCAGAGGCTAAGCAGTTTCACAGAGAGGAGCCTATTACCACTACTAGGCTGAAATAGATCTAATCAACTCACAGCCGCTCAAAAGAAAACTTTACAGGTTTAGCTCACTAAGGCAGCGCTTTAAAATGATGACTACAAAGGATCATGGGAGTCTGAAAGCATTTAGTCTTTATTGCAGCTCAAGGAAATTTTCTGCTATGGTTAAGCCATGCTAATTTACTGAACATGACAATGCCTCCCAGATTGTATGACATCATTTCAATAATGGCCCCAGTCCTCTAAGTTAAATATTTCTACTACTACTTTTTTAATTCTAAATACTTTATTTATTGAAATACTATTTAGCTGAGGATTAATTAGGTTTGCTGTTCCAAATCTATGGGCTGGGCTGCTTTATCATTCAGTTGGAGTGATGATGATGCATAATTTCCCATGGTGCTGTCAGAAAAATCATATTTATATGATTTTATTTATTGTTTTGTTTTCAGAGAATGAACACTAGAAGTACTCTGTACCTTGGCTGTAAATTTTATGCCAATTTTACACTGCTTCAAGTATTTTAATGGGCTTCACAATGATTTTAAGAATAAAAATTCTAGCAGATTGAGTATTGCTTTTTTTGACTGACAACAATTATACACTAAAACCAAAAAACCTTCAAAACTTTCTAATTTCTTTTGTTCATTCTTTCATTTGGTGTTCATTTTTAAAGTCCTCCAGTCCCTAGGGAGGATTCAAAGCAAGGGAAATACACATGTAGTTTGTTAGATTAAGAAAATAATGGTATCAAGTCCTTCTCAGTATTCAATTGAAAAGCCTTCCTTAACAGATAAAATCTGGGTTTTTTAAAACAATCAATATTTCCAAATATTGAGCATAAAAAAAACCTGAGCATAAGCAGTTGTGTGATACAATATTGTAAAGATACAGCACAATATATGCAATTTGCAAAGCAGTTCTTTAATAATGGCTAATACATTATTATTTGACCAGCCTTCTAAGTGTTTTAAGGTAGAAACACAACAGAATGGCATTTGGAAAAAAAAAAAAAGTTACTTGTGACCCTGATGGGAAGGGAGGCAAGTACAGTGAGCAAGCAGCAGTGAAACCGGTTGTGGAGGCTGGCGTCCAGGACTGGGAGCTGAGAGGTTGCTGGAAGCTGCCACTGGCCTAAATACAGCCCAACTTGCTAACCATCAGGTTACCAGCTGTTCTGTCATTGCTTTTTTGAAATAAGCTTGGCATTTGCAATTCGTGGCACAGTGGAAAAGTGCTGTGCGTTGGAAGGAGCACCATTTGTATGCATTTTAGCAAAGGCCTAAAAGGCAGTGAAGATTGAGCTGTCCCTGCCTCAGGAGCATGACAGCAAGGTTTAATGGCAAAGCTCCCTGGGAAAAAAAATGAAAGATGAAAATAGAATGAAACTTTTCAGTCTTACAGCACTTATTCCATACAAGAAACATATTGGTGTATCTTTGAACCAGTCTGAAAATCAGTCATTCAACTATCTACTACCTGGTCATTTTATTCCAAGTACAGAGGAACTTTGAGGAGTTAACAGGGGAAAAAAAAAAGAAAAAAATTGCAACAACCCAGTGATCCACTGCACAATAGATATATGAGGAGTCAAATAAAAGGGAGAGAAAATATATCCTACACAAAGTTTCTTGCATATCTTTTAAAAGTATTTTAATAAATGACAAGACTAGTGCCATAAATTAGGGTAGAATACTGGTTAGTGACAGCAGGTTAAGTAATTTCTGGAACAGGGAAAACACTCAGACTGCTCCTTTATCATTCATTCTTCTTCCCGTGACTTTTATGAAAGAAGGTAAGAAAAAATATGCTGTATGGTGCAGTCTGGACACTGAATTGCGGTGGGAATGTGAGACAAGAACCTATTTTGTCAGAGTTCAGAAAAGTTGAAATGAGAAATGGTGGAGTGCTGCAAATATCAAAAGGTGAGCAGTATATCTGTAATTTGGAGGTAGCAAAATAATTCCATTAGGTAGGAATGAAGACTGCAAGGCTTTTCATGTCCTCAATCAAGTCAGTAGTTTTGGGATGGGTTGACTGTAAGAGCTGGAAAACACCAGAGCCAACGACAGGTGAGACAAGGCAGGAAGGGCCTTGGGATCTGTGCTGAACAAGAACTTTATGCATACAGCAACATCCCTGTTGAAAGTAAAGACAGAGAGATGAAAATATTGCCCAACTGAAACAGCCTATTGGTCCCTGAAGTTGCTGAGCTTGAGAGTGTTAAAGCAGTGGGGGTAAGAGTTGATGTGGGCAGTAAATTTTCTGTTCTCTCTGTTTTACTATCAAGAAACAGGAGCACTACTAACTATCCTTTCTGCACTGTATAAGTCCTTGTCGCTGACTGGGTTTTTTTTTTCTATTTTCTAATTTGAACTCCACCTGTATTTTATACAAGCATTCTCTGGTCTCTGTCAGAAGCATTCCTGCTGATGCTACAGTGTAAAGAAAATACTTTGAGAATTCATATTTTTGCTTGTGTTGGTGGCCTCTCAAAAACACACATTGCTGAATTTAGACTGCTGGCATAATATTTCTCATGGCTAGGGAGTCCTGTTGCTTCCCTGCTCACTGAAGAACTGTAACTGAAAGGGATCAATACTCCTTGTGATGTTTCTACTTGCACAGTCTCAGGTAAAGATTAGTGCATTTTGGACCACAGCACTCCAAAGATTTACACCTATTTCTAGCCATGCAGCTGTCATGCTTTTGTTTCCCGAGTTTTAAGATCTGAGTCAAAGTTCATTAACCTCAACCAAAAGTTTTCCTTTTGTTCTAATGGCCTTTGATCAAGCCCCAGAGACAACCATCACCAAAGGCGTTGTTGGTGGTGTGGATGGAGAGGCTGAAACAAAAGGGCAACCTGTCTGGGAGCACCTCGTGTCATGTATTTTTCTACTGAAGTGTGTGAACTACAAGGAGGAGAAATAAATATTAAAAAAAAAATCCTTTCAATTTGCTGCAGCTTCACCTGATAACCAGTCAAGGTGCTGGAAAGGCTGCAGGTACCCAAGACTGAGGGAAGGTTGTCAGGGCAGGACATCCCAGCCAGGAACCATCCCACCCTTGGCCATGCCATCTCTGAGATGATCCTGACCCTGAAAGACAAACCCCAAGCAGGAGGGATGCCCATGATGCTCCAGTGCGGAAGTTTGTGGCCTGTTACACAGCACTGTACCCATTCCTGGTATAGACCATGGAGTGACACCTTGTTTATTATGCGTGTTGTGATGCTGCTAATGTGTATCCACTGTCTCCAATCAATGTCATACATAGCACAATAGCTTGTGAAGCAATAGAGCTGTCAATGAAGGAAGTGGTAATGGACCACAATGGGAATTTTAATGTATAACAGGATCCATTACTGGAATGGTAATGACCAGGATGAAGGTGGAACAACAAATGTCAAATTCAAATAGATATGTGTGTGTATATACTTATATGTATATAACACTTGTAAATATGAGTGTACAAAATATGTTTATACACATACACACACACACATCTACAGAAACTTAAAATACTGTGTGCATTGTTTTTCAAGGTACACATTAATTTACCTTGGTCATTGATTTTGGGGTTTGTGGGTTTTTATCCCTGACAATGTTATGATATCATCTGTGAATATGTAAATGAGCTATTATAAGCTGTGAAGATTTTGATGTGCTTCTAAGAGATTGGTCTGGATGCGCAAGAACAGGGGAAATTCAGAAGGAGGGCAAGGTAGGACAACAGCATCGTTAAAATAAAAGTAAAGCCTGGTGAAGAAAACACCAAACAAAACATGTTCTAAATAAACATGGATGCCTGATTCATAGGTTCCATTTTCTAATATATATAATATATATTCATAAACATCTTGCTTCTGTTTTCTTTTAATGTCCCTTATGGAGGCATCCTACTGAGTATAACACAATAATTTATCTACCCATTCATCTGTCAATGTTCTTACACTGGCACCCATGGCTGTATTATCAGAATAGTAATATTAAATAGAAAATCGCCCTTTTCCCGCAGAATCACTCAAAATACCACAGGGAAGGAAAAAAAAAAAGTTTTCTGTCATCCTCACAAATCCTATTTGATTTTATCCTTGTTCATTTCTTTTCTATATAGTAGATTTTTGTATACTGATTTCACACTATTTCCTATATATGTCAAATGTTTTCAAGCTGCTATTATGAACATATTCTTTTGGTACTAATTGCACATAATAAACACATTAGATCAGGCAACACTATATAGCCTTATTAGCTTGCATTTGCTTTTGACACAACTCATTACCTAGCAACAAACAAAGAGTTAAGTACTTAAGACATCATTCAGAAAATCCAGGTGCTGTGCAAAGTGTAACCAGACAATGTAAAGATTTTCCTTCCCATGTAACACTTGGACTGGCAGAGCTGGGACTACCAACATGTGATTTCTGCACAAGCATTGCATCTCCACACAGGTTTTGCAGTCTTTCTAGTTTGCTGAAAAAAAAAACAAACAAAAAACCAGATATTAGAAGTAAATCTCAGACCTGTTTTAAGACCCACCCTCCACTAGTTAACACTGTCTCATCATGAAGATTGAGCTAATACACTTATTTATGTCATTACAAATCATAAGCAATTTTCACAAGACTATTGGTGTTAATTCCTTTCTCCTGGTTAAGCCCCTCCTTGGGTAATTATAGTCTGCCTGCTTAACTTCCCCTGCAGCTTCAACTCTCTTATATGCCCTTCTCTCTTTCTTATCCTTCACTGTGTGCTGCTGAAAGCTGCCAGCTATCATTTGGCCTCACAATTTATCACACTGCTATCACTCCCATATATGCGGTTTAAACACAAGTATTGTGCATTTTTGCAAAGAATGTCACTTTTCTCACTCTCCCCCCTGTCACCAGATGAAGGAATACCAAATTTTATGAATCTTATAAGGACTTGGGAGTTAAAAATCAGTATTTTACATAGAATAATAAAACACACTTAGGTGTTATGGACCTTAAAAACTTGTCTTTAAGAACATGAAGTGTGGACTGTTTTCAAGTTAAGCTGAGGAATATTGTCAGGTTTTGAAAGAAGAGGTAATGCTAAATGAGAATCTGAGTATAATATGTACATTTAGAATCCATGGTATTGTTGCATTTGTGGTTGACTCTCAGGCTTTAGTTTCTGTTCACACATTTCCACATTTCCCTGATTGAAATGGAATAGCACTAGAAATGCCAACTAGCACCTCTTTTTCCTTTTTTTTTTCACATTTATAAAAGCTGAGAGAAAGAAAATTCAATTAAGAAAGGCTACTTAATGTTGTAGAGCTCATCAGAAGAAGAATGTCTAGATCAAATACACTTCTGTCCCTAGCAGAAAACTCAGAAGTCCACTTGTTAGCCAGCTGAATATGCATAAATAGGAAAGCCAGGAATTATCATGGTCAGGAAAAAACTCCCAGTACCTAAAGCCAGCCAGTGGCAACGGAGGTCTCCAAGCAGCCTTTGTAGCCTTTGTTTCTTTTGTACCATAGAGAAGGAGATGACATATGACTCTGTCAAATTGCAGATCTGCTAATCAGAACGCTCACAACCTCTGAACTTCATGGTAAAGGAGAAGGACGACAAGTTTTGTTGTTATAGGTAATCATATCAACACAGAAGATATATATAGGTTAGGCTTATGGCTCAGTCTTAGAAAAGATTTACTGAGGTAGGGAAACATCAAGTGTGTGTGGCACACCTTGAATAGATTCAAATTAGTTAACTGATTTCATAAATATTGCTGTCAATTGTATGTTTCTATCAAGGTCTCACAAAGATAAGCTGTGTCCCTTTACTATTTAACATCAACTACCAGGGAGAAAACATGAACTGGTGATTGACAAAGTTTGCAGATGACACAAAGATTGGAAGGGAGGTAAATGATGATAAGAGTGCAGCATTATTCTTTAGAGAGATTAGAACCCCTTGGGAAAACGGACCCCAGTTCAAGCAAAATACATTTCACTGCTGCATACCTTTGTGGGAAAAGGAGGTTGGGTGTGCATTTTGGATGAAGAATTCTGTTCTGAGAAGCGATGATGCCAAAAAAGACTTCCAGCTCCAGCAGAATATCACCAGACTACAACTTTCCAATGAAGCACTGTGGTTGGGAAGGCTGGAGTATGAAATCTGAATAAATAAGCAAGCAATTTTGAGAAGCAGAGGTGTATTCCTTCTGTTTGGCATTAAAGACAAGACCACTGTAAGTGATCGTTGACAAAACTGTGAGAAGTTTAAGTCTTCCACAGACAAAATTTGAGCTATTTTGTGTAGCCCAAGTGATGTGACATGTTTCTGTCCACCTGAGTATTGTCATAAATGAAGTTTTCCTATGAGACTACTCAGGACTAGGAGTTTGGAGTGCACATTCTGTAAAAAATAAGCAACAGAGGTTTAAATGTTCTGTTCTGAAAGCTACGCCTGTTTCTCTTCTCAATTAGAACTTGTTCTTCCAGGATCTTCTAAGATACTTGGTGCACAAGAAAGACAAAAGCAAAAAGGAATTAATTTTTAAAATGCATACAGATAGTCACATAACATTAGAACTTATTTTCCTCTCTTTCAGTGAACACCACTTCATCTCCTCACCTACAGCCAGACACTTAAGTCACTTTGCAATGATTCAGCAAGACTCATTGTATTTATTTCAGGTATTAAGTGTCTATCACTTTGATATCTGAGCACCTACCTGAATATTACACTTCGTAATATTGAAAGAACATAGAAATGTTACAGTACAATTTGACTGTATTTACTCTATGGCAGCTTAATCACTGATTCAATACTAGTAACAATATGAAGATTGACATATGAGCCACAGGAGAAAGAAAAGTTAGCTGCACAAAGGTGAATTGCTATAACTAAGAATTGTTTCTGTCCTATTCAGAGCATGATCTTCAGTCCGTTAAAATACAACTCACTTTTAAAACTTAGAGTTCTGAGTGGGAAAGGAGATGCTACTCATAGTTTGAGGGTTTAACTTTGTCCATCCCTTGAGTTTACATAATTATAAGGACACGGTGTTTCCATGAACCCTTGTAAATTCTGCCAAAATAACGCATACTTGGGCATTTGGACTGCATCTTCACACAGCTGGAAGTCATAAACAAATAAAGTTGTTTTCTCCAGAACACTCACTATTTAAATCTAACCAATGAATCTAGTAGAGATCTAAAGGATTAAAAAACAGACTTATGATAACATCATAGAAAAGAGAAAAGCACATTATTAATGTTAGGTTTACACTGTTTTCTATTGATAAAAAGCTGACAAAAGTAAAGGTTGGTCTCACCATCCCAGAACTGCTGTTGCAAGGAATTTCTGGCAGGCAGAAAGGATAGATAAGTATATAAATAAATGCAGAATTTCAGGGAAATAATATAAGAGAATTAAGTTGTTCTGAAAATTAACCAATAATTTTCAACAGATCAAGTTCTTCTGTGATATACATTTAAGAATTAAACTTAAATTAGCTCTTTAAAGTGGCCATGTGACTTTAATTATTCAAAATGTACACAAATTTAATGAGTTTTTAAATATTAAAACTATTCTCTATTGTCACTCCTGTGAGTTCTTAATTTACAGAGCAATTAAGTCAGGACCCTCATTTATCAGTACATGTGCGTTTGTTGAAAACATAGTCAGTTTTTATTAATTGATGCTATAGAAATACTGAGGTAAAATTAATGTGTGTGCTACAGAGGTCATGCTGGCGATAGTAGGTAGCTAGCAAGGAGCAAGACGTGAGATAAATAAGTAACTGCTGTTCCCTGATTACACTAGAGATAACTGAAATATTAAGTGGCACAATGGTCACCATGCTTAGCCGAAATGCTTGCAAACAAATGCCCCCTGAGTTTTCTCTGGCAAGCATCTGTCATGGCAGTAGCTGTGAAATAGGGAAACTTCAAAGCTTTAGTTTCTGATTATTAGCAGTGTGTGTAGTGTAATGTTCTTACATTTTTATGTAAACTCAGCGTTGATGAGCTGAGAGGGTAGAATTAAAAAATACTTCAGCTTGCCTTTGTTCTTTGGGACACGGCTGACAGAAACGTTAGCAGCTAGGAGTCTCCCGAGTGCCTATCAGCTTGTGAATTGCAGGGAGTGTGGGGCCAAATTTGCAAAAGAATCAGGTGAATAAGCTACAGAATTGGAGCACATTCCTTTTTTTTTTTTTTTATACTTTCCCTGCCCCCAGCGGTGCATCTGCAAAAACTCTGTGATGGCACAAAAAGTGACTGGAAAGTAGGTTAGGCATAAAGATGAGCACAGCCTGGGTGCATGGAGATTTTGGGAGACTGCTGGTGGGCTGCAGAGTTAGCCCCTTTGCCACTTGCACTGTCGGAAGGCCCTGAAGCCATCCTTTACATCTCCTCTTCTATCCCAGTACTATTTGACCCGTAAATAAAAATTTACAGTGGAGACTTTCAAAACAAACAATGAAAGATTTTAAAAAAAGGAGACAAAAATCTGGCCAGGCTCTCCTGCTTTGGTGGTTGTGTAGGGAGTAAAATCCTGAAAAGCCTGGTATTTAAAATGGTAAACATTGCTGTTATTGGGAGTCTTTTCCATGGAGCCAAAAGACAGCTCAGAGTGGAAAACCTCTATTTCCTTTGAAGCCTCTCTCATACAGATGCACATACTTCAGCCAGGTAAGTACTACTCAAAGGACCTTCTGTCCTGTGCTCTGGGAATGCAGCACACCTTGCTGGTTAAGTCTGTGTGGGAAGGTAGCAAAGGTGGGAAACTTAAACTTCCTTAAGCCCTCTGGTTAGGGTATGTCTTTCTACAGATCCTGGTAGTTTATTGCAAAAGTTCTTGTCTTCTCATTGGCTGCCAAAGAATTTCAGTAGATTGGAGACAAACAATTTGCATTTTAAAAGACCAAGTAGTTTGGCTTTCTTATGCCACGGTCTGTTAAAATATTTTATTTTTAGTTATTGTTACAGATGATTTATCTTACACTGGAGTAAGGTCAATTGATCTATGATTCTTCAGATTGCCTGTGTGCCTTTCTGAAGACCTTGTGAGAAATTATGGTCATCTTTACGGAAGAGTGCATTTCTCCAAATTGACCATTTTAATGTTTATTTGGAACTTTTACAATGGATGATCCTAGTGATTTATTTTTTGTTCTTTGTCAGTTTCTTTAAGATTCTTTTCTTTTGACAACTTGATCTCTGATTCCGCCTTGTGTTTATTATCTGAAAATAATTGGCTTAGAGAAAGGCATCTCCATCGTGAATGCAGATGCAAAGAAATTGCTTCATTTTTATGCAATATTCTTAATTGTTCTCTTTATCTTTAGTGGTCCAGTGTCTGACCAAACCATTTGCAAGCTCTTTGAAATTGTGTATGTACCACTACATGTGTGTGGGGGGGAGGAATAAAGAGGAAGTACTTATAATTCAGAGCTGGGAGAGCAGTGTGGAATCCCTTTTTCTGATTATTTATCAACAAGCATCTCCAAATCCTTTCCCTCCTTTTAGTCACTCTCCAACCTGTTTACTTTTGATCTGAAATATGGGGTCAACAGGCTGATGATGATACAGGAGTGTTATACGATCCTTGCAATTTTTCCACTAATTTTGGGAGCCAAAAGTAGCTGCCCATTAACTATTGACGATAAAGTGGTTTTAATTGCTTCTCTAGTCTTCCTTAACATGGTGTATGCTATTGAGAACAATGCTAGATTATTTCTGATTTGGGAATGCATTAGTCTTAATGCTACCGTGCACCTTGCTGCATCCTTTCATTTGTGTATCTTACAACTTCTCTATCCTGATCTGTGCTACACGTATAGTTTCAGTCCAGGACAATAAACTCTTAGCTGTACAGCTGCTAAGAGAGGGACCACCAGTACTTTGACACTCCCTGCAAGTGTTGTCTCATGGTCAGTTGGCACAGATCCTGGTCTTTATAAGCATAAAAATGCTTCACTAATTCATTAATTCTTTGTTCATTCTCTGTTACAGATCAAACTCCATTGTGCTAAGGACTGTACAGACCCAAAAGGTGGAGGCAAAAAAAAAGAGATAAAAAAACCCCAAACATTTTTAGCCTACATATTATCATCCAATCCCAGGAATTTTATACTTAGTCTAAAGTATCTTCATCCCCTTTGCCTCACTAATGACCTGTCTATCTTGAGTCTGGATATAGCCACAATAGAGGGCCATTAGGCTAAGCACCTAAAGCTGCCTAAAATAATCAGATTGGATATGCAAGAATAGGAAGAACTAGTCTTTTCTAGGGGCTGTTATCTCTTTCAAGAAAACACACCTGTCCTTCAATACACAAGTTGTGTGAAATCTTCACCTTACTTACCACTAAATTTCTCCCTTAATCCCTGCATTTCAGTGTCTCAGGAAGTTTTAAAATCTTAATCATAACCTCTGAGCAAAAGTGTTCTCTATGCTTGGGCACCCCAGTGTACATATAAGTTGGGCTATGTTTAAACAAGTGATATACCTCTTCCCAATAATTTAAGAAATGGTCCTCTGTGCAGATCTCTTCATGCATTGCTGCACAGCATACCATGATGGCTTAATAGAACTCACACCCAGAACAAGTGTGTGAACTGGGTGTGGAGCCAAACCATTTCCTTGTTTTTCCTGCAGCCCACAGAGGCTACAGGAAAAACAGGGCACATGGCGAATGTCACAGAAACAGATGTTGCTGTTTCAAGCATCTCATGGGTGTAGAAAGGCCAGTAAAAGAGGAAGACATACTTAGACTTGACATGATTTGTTCAAGGCCATGCAATAGTCTTGTGGCAGATACAGGCAGGAAGAAGCCCTGTGAACCAGGCCACAGAAACCTGTGCATTGCACATTCTTTCCACGAAGAGAAACCTCTCTGCAGTTAAAAATAAAGTTCAGTGCACACTTCATTATCATGCACCATTTACTAAGAATTTTTCTCAGTGAAAATAATGTTGGTGCAAATAGAAGGAAAGATTAAATGGCTTCAGATGGATTTGGCACTTTTTCACCAATAGTCTCTATTTCTTTGGTCTGTGGTGTATTAACAGAGATGCACAAACATTTAGGCCAAATATCCAGCTCATACACCTGATGGTAAATGTGGAGCTGCAGCCTAGCAAAGATGTTTCTTAAGTTTATCTGTGTGACCTCTAAAGAATATTATATCTCATTGCACTATGCACTTTCCCATCTTCTCCAGGCTGGATGGTACCCTCCTTGTGACATCTTCCACTGCAACCAAGTTCCCGACTAAAGAAATAAAGTGACTCCATCCATTCCCAGCAGTTAAGGTTAAAGAGATGCACTCGGTTCTAAATCTCAGCTGCTAACACTCTCTTGACCTTTGACTTGCCTTAGCACAGCGAAGTTTGATGGGCCCATGCCAAGCCGTCTCCTGTAACCCATGAGTTGGTTAATATACTCCCATTTCTCATTCAGACAGCCAACAGAGGCAAAAAAGGCAGCAGGGCAACAAATGCTGTCTCCTGCAAATGCTCGGTAATAAATTGCTCTTTCAGTAGTGCAGAAGACAGATTTTTCTTTCTTTTCCTTCTTTCCTCCTTTTGCACAGAAGTCACCAATGGGAAGCTTGCTTTCCCACCTGGCCCCAGCTGACTATGCCCATAAATTTGCCTATGCAATGCCTGTTTACGGGTCGCTGCCGGAACACGGAGACGGGTGCATTTTCTAAGCACTGGGTAGATAATCACGGTAATTGATGTTTGGAGCTGCTCGCTCCTAGGAGCATAGGGTCTCTTTCTCCTAGTGAGGCCCTGCTCCATGTTATCAGTCCAGCCCATAATTAAATATCACTCTTTTACAATATGTTTCAGGCTCCTTAATGAGTCTAAAGCAGAAATAGTCACCTCTTTCCCCTTTGAGCTTTATTTGCTTGTTATTAAACAATGTTATTGAGCTGCCTTCTTTCTCTGTGTTGCCAAACCTGCATCATTTCCGTTTTATAATTGCACAATTAGAGTCAGTGCTTTGCTTTCATACATCAGCAGGACCAGAGAGAGAGAGAGAAAGGGGAAAAAAATCAGGTGTTCACAGACAACTCAAATGCATCTTATTTTCATTAACTACCAGATTTTGCAAAATGGGAAGCTATTTATCATGATCTGTTTTCTACCACCAGCCACCCCCACCACCCCACTCTGGCGACTTTCGCTATGACCTTGTGCTGTATTGTTAAGGGTCCAATTTGCTCATTGTTACTTGCCTGCATAATTCTATGCACCTCCCCCACCTTTTTTTTTTTTCCCAAGCAGAATCCAGTCATTTATATTCTGAGACTAAATGATATTCCTCCTCCCCTATAGCCTCCCCAAAAAAGAGTAAAAAAAAAACCCAAACCAAACCCTAGCAAGCTGTATAACACTAGTAATTCCTTCTAACAAATTTCCACAGATCCCCCCTCCTTACACACATGCACACGCTCTCTCTCTCTCTCTCACACATACTCTCTCACACGCACACCCTTAAGCTGCTCTAAGCAGTGTATTAAGTAGCTGAAGAAAATCCATTCACATTCTGCTGTGTCGCTTTCTTCTCAAGTCATGAACCCATCACAGACTTTTTCTAGCTGTAGGTTGCCACGGTGAAGATTTACAATGCCAGTTATTCATACATCTGCCTTCTCTTTTTTCCCCCCTTATTCTTAAATCCCTTGGGCGAGGGCAACCTTGATACTGAGACTCGTAAAATTCATGCAGGCTTATCATCCTTGGTGAAGGCTTCAGGCATGCATTACCGTATCCAACTGCCTGCTCACCGCCATGACAGAACTGGGCCTATAGCTTTTATTTCTAACAGAGAAAAAATGTATTAATGTGCTAAACAGAAAAAAAAGCTTAAATGTTTTGAGGAAGAAAACAATAACTAGCAGTATCCATTTCTCTTAATGATTTTTAAATTTGTTTTAATTACTCTGCTCCCCACAGAATAACATAAATTTGAAACCTTTTCTTTCTTTTTTAAAGCATCCTTTAATTTCTGTGGAACACTGTTCTGAAAGTCCAATCACACTGCAGTGGGGAAGTGCAGTAGTAATACTGCCTCTGAACTCCACATCAAAGTAATGAATACAACAAATCTGGAATGAATTTTAAATGTAAATTTTGAAGTATTTTCCTTATTTTTATTCTGATGTTTTTTTCTTGTATTTTTAAAGACTTGCCATAGAGAGAAATACTTTCTTGAAGGGAGGTGGAGGGGAGATGAATGTATTGATTTTACAAAATAAAAACAAAAATTAAAAGCAGAAAAATCCCAAACATATTGTAAGTGTTCAGTTACAAACCCACAGGTTAAACATGGAATCTGCAAAAATGCTAACCATTGTGATTATAATTTTGATATAATCATCATTTGCTAGAACATTAATCACATTTAATATTTATCTGTTCTTTTCTGAGTATTACTACTACAGAGTCTTGAGGGATCCTCCATAGGGAATTCAGGTGTGAAAAACAGAGGGTTTTGTTTCAGAGTCTGGTTTTGTTTCCCTGTTTTCAACAGGCCAAAACCATGCTAAAACCTCTTAGGCTTTCAAGGAGACAGATTGCTGGATGCTGTGTTTAAAGACCCATACACCTCTTCTGTTTTCTTTGCATTAATGTGTGCAGTTCTAAGTCTACTGTTTCATTTTACTATGTGTTTATGTATGTATCAGTCATGATTTTAGGCAGCTGAACTGTGTGACTGAACTATGAACATCCTAAAAGTAATCTTCCAACATTCTTGTGTCTGTGCAAGTGATGCCAGCACAGCTAGAATGGGTGAGAGTTACAGTGGGAAAGGTATGAAGCTGGAGTGCTGCCTTCAGAAGATGCCTGGGTGTGTGACAGACTTTTTTTTTCTGGAAAACTGTGACTTGCAGTTTCAGAAAGTAGTTTTGAAGACACAAAGTTATTTAAAGAGAAATGAAACCTCATGTCCTTTGAGAAGTCGCACCCCATTATCCTCATCCTTTTTTCCCCTTTTGCTTTTTATTGTTGCTTTCAATGTTTCAAAACTGTTTCAGCCATTATGCTGTCAAAAGTGTCTTTTCAATCTCAGATCCATATCTTCTGACATCCTAAGACAGCTACAACAGAAAAGAAGACTTGTGTTGATGTTACTCAGTCAGCATTAAGTTGTCACAAATGCTGTCTCACTTCATCTCAGTAGTGATGCTTAGAGCCTACTCATACCACCATCTGCCTGCACAGAGGTGACATCCCCATTTGCATGATGAAGCACTATTTACAGGGCTCCAATCTCACGTCCACAGGGCTCTGACAGCAGAGCATCCTACTCATCTTGCCACCTATAATCACCTGCAAGCAGCATTTCTCAGTGAAATAGCCATGCAAGACTTCTGATGTTTTAAATCAGAGGGACAAAGAAAAATTTCTGTATCAGTATGTCACCAGTGAGGCAGTTGTTCTTCCATTTAGGTTGGTTTTACAAATGAGTAAAAAAAGTGGTTTCCAAGCACAGGGTCATATGTCTTTTCTGGCTAAGGCAGGTACTTTCTGGCACCTTTTTCCCATGGGCACTTTGTGATGCACCCCAAGTGGGAGTTCACATGTCTTACATGGAAACCACAGGGCAAAGAAGAGAAGCTCAGTTCACCCAACAAACCTTATACTAATTTAAGTTAGGAGGTTTCTGCAGCATGCAATGTGAACACAGACTGTTAGGAAGGACAGGTACACCTGAAAGTAACTGCAACAGAGGACAGTGCTGGTTTTTCTTAGAGAGGCATCTGATGGTGTCAGGATTCCACTAAGCTTCTTGCCGATGCCCTTTTCTAGGCCAAGGGGCTCAGAAGATCATGAAGTCAAAACCCTTCAAGCACAGGCCAATATGCAATCAATGTGTCTAGCAAAGCAACCCCCTCATTTATCACAGGTTGTAAAATGCCTCCCAGCACCTTGCACTGAGTTTGAGACTGTAAGTGAAGAGACCAAAAGTCTCAATTACAACCTGACACAGAAAGAAAGAAAGAGAGAGGTTTCAAGGGCATCACAAAGTCCTTAAGTTCTTGCAGTGGCAGAATTGGCTGAAAGCCTGGGTTCTTCAGCAGTGTAGGAGTTACCAACACGATGTGCTGCCAATTAGTCTTTGTATGTGTTGAGTATCCTCCCCCAAACTGACTTACAAAGGACTCACCTCCCCGATATTTCAACTAGAAATCCAGCTTTAGCTCAAGCAGCAGAGAAACTCATGGATTTTCTCCTTGAAAGGCTACAGTTCAGCCAAGATGTAAGCAGCGAGAACCACAAGTGTATCAGTGATACCTCCCACTCACACATTCTTTTGCTGGTAGGATTCACTGCAAGCATCAGCAGAAGCTGGTACAGATGCTCAGAGAATTCAGCCCCTTAATTATGTTCCTACAAGGACTAGCTCTAAGCATAACTATTTGTTCCACCCAGACAATGGGCTTCATGGTTCCCCAGCACTGTTTCTTCTTGCTGATGTCCTAGTCCTCAGACTGATCCACTAGACAGCTCTGTAAACCAAAAAAGACTTGTCAGAACTGCTTTCCATTTATGGAGACTTAACTGGAAGTATTTCCCAGTACCATTCCATTCCAGTATTCCATGTGAACACTTCTTAGACACAGGTCAAACAGTCAAGCACTTTCAGTGCACAGATTGTATGTATCATTGAATATTAGATTAAATTGAAGGCCTTCAGAATATGGGAATTGCAGGCTGCCAGAAGGAAAGAAGTGGATAGATCCAAAAATTAGAGATCTGAGTAATTTCTTCTGAATCAGTTTGTATTCTCAGGCACATCCCTTATTATTAGTAAACAATGTGAACTGGTGCTGGCTTTAATTATTTCTTTTTAAATTCTGTTTTCTTCCTGCTGCTTCCCTCATGCAGTATTATTTGTCAGCTTTTCAAGTTAAGGTAATCTAAGAGTTATGCGAGGCAAATCACTTCTGTGATTTTGTCACATGTGGGTTGTACTAAACAGTGGAGATATATTGGAGAGTTAAACAAAAAAGAATATCCGAAGCCTGAATCACTATTGTCTTAGCAAAATTTTAAGTGCCTATCAAGTTAATGGAGATATGATGCTGCTCAAGCTATCTGATTTGGAAATTATTGTTAGGCAAAAGCTGAGGTGATTATGTAGAAGCTATTACTTCTCCACCTGGTTTAAAAGTGCATAGTTAAGATGGATCTGTGGTTCCAGTGAGCTGAGGTGGAGGACAAGATGTATCTTCAACAGATAGATAACCTAGAAAGTTGCTTCATGCAATGCCCAGACTCGTTTCGAAGGCACCTTTGCCCATACAGGACATGTTGGGTGAGCGTGGGGTTTCTGGCCATGGGACATCAGCAGAGATTGCACTTACCCTGATGCTTGTGATGTTCAACAACTATTTGTCTTTTTTTACAATATGAATGACAGCTAGCACTGAAGAAGAGATCTACTGGCCAGCTAATAGGTTTTTGGAATGTTATGTATAAAAAGGCATATATAATTTCATCTGGCACTAGAGGAATTTTTTAGAAGCACTTTGTTTACTATAGTATTCTAACTTTTGAAGTGGAGGAACATATTGTTCTCTAATACCAGAGTCCTTACTAGTTGTTGCAGAATTATAACTACTAAATACCTATCAGTTTAGTGCACACAGTAAATATCTATGGATACATCCAGGTAATGGAGGTTTGACAAAGTTCCTTGCGTGCTGGGATATCCCTGGATTGGCAGTAGTTTTTATGTTATAACAAGAAAACCAGAGCAGGTCCATGAAAGCTTATCAGTCCCAGAAGACTTCACACAATTTCAGTAGTTCACTAGTGCCCACTAAAACAAAAGTTATTTCTGAACCTCAAAAATGGTTTCTCACCTTGAACTAAAAAATTGAACAGTAGAATCATAGAATCATGGAATGGTTTAGGTTGGAGCTGACCTGAAAGATCATCTGGTTCCAACCCTTCCATGGACAGGGACACCTTCCACTAAACCAGGTTGCTCAAAGCCCTGTCCAGCCTGACCTTGAACACTGCCAGGGATAGAGCATTCACAACTTCTCTGGGCACCCTGTGCCAGTATCTCAGCACCCTTGTAGTAAAGAACTTCTTCCTAATAGTGCATCTAAATCTACTCTTTTGAAAGTTTTCACTTGTAAAAAGCAAGAAGATTTAGGATTGAGCTTGGCTGTTCTGTATTCAGATATTGTAGCTGCTGCATTCCACAAGCTAGTTGTGGTACAGTCATTGAGAAAAACAAACATGGGCCTGACTATCAGTCCTTATCCTTAATAAATAACAGCCTTTTTCAGCATAATATTATCCTGGAAATGTTTCTTTATCATGGTTTTCCTAGTTCATTGAGATTACTTGCACGTTCAGAAACACACACATGCATTTCTTGTACAGTATTTTGTTTCCTACCTGAAATTTACTTGGGTAACTCACCTTCCTAGTGGAGGCTGCACTTCAAGCATGATTTTTTTCAGAAAGCCCAGAGCCTTTAGGCTTGGTCACTTGCCGTGCATCAGTAACAAACAATTTTTTTGGGTTCTCTGTGCTTTTTCACCTTTGGGTTGTTTTTTCTTTTCTTTGTTTGTTTTGATTTGTTTGCCATCTCATATTCCTTGTATCTTTATATCAACGTTGTAAATATAATTGATAGAACTTAAGGTACTGGTCATGATAATAAAACCATCAAAGAAGAGAGAGGGAAAGGAAACAGTTGATCATGGGCTTGAAGTTCAATTCTGTAAAGGAAATAAAGAAAGATTTTTCATGGCCTTTCCTCTGCAATGGAGTTTAGCTCAGCACTAATGAGAGCTTGTAACTGCATGGGTCTCCTTTTGCGCAGTTTAAGTGTGTTTCTGAGGTGTAAGACACTGAAACATCAGGCCCTTGGGGAACATTCTACATTTTGGGTGGCTTTAAAAAGAGGCATAGCCACACTTTGAATCATTGGCATTTCACTGGTGGTCTGGAAAAAAAAGGATAGGAAAGACCTACCCCTCTTTTCTGCTGTGATGCTTTTCTTCAGTGCCCTTGGAATGCCAAGGGTGTCAGTGTTAAGGCTGCTCTCATTTACATTTGCTGTTAAATCCAGGCTGCAGAGAGGACAAATACAGCTTCTGGCCATCTTTGCTCTAACTTCCCTGCCCTTAACAGATAATAATGCTTCTTTGCTTCAAAGTGTTTACTCACAGGTGTAAATTTTGTTGAGCAGATAGCACCTGGATGGATAGGGTTTTGTGATGAAAAGGTGCTCTTTAGGGCAGAGACTACATACTTACTTTGTCTTTCATAGCAGCCTTGCACATAAATACCTCTAAGTAGAAAATAAATATGTTCTATACACAATACATACTCACTTTTACACTTGTGCACACCTTGCACACATACATACATGTGAGAGGGACAGAAATACAGAGAAAGATGAAAAATATAAGATATGAACCTTTAAATATTTTGAACTGATGGGTAGGCCATGGACTTTTCACTTGGTATTTAATTTATTAAATTTTGGGTGACAGTGTCTTGGAAAGCAATCATTTTGGTTTGTATTTCTTTATTTGCATCACACAGCACACCTGGTAGGAAGGATATTCAAGTAGTGAAGGACTTGCAGCATTAGTAATTAATAGGTCCCATTATGCTAACTCTCATGCAAGTTTAGGACATCTTAGATGCTAGATAAGAGATGAATAATTTGAAGTAATTTTCCTGTAATCATGCCAATCACTTCAGCAAAGTAGTTATTAAATGAAACAGTATTATGATGAATTATAGGACATCTATTGAATATCTTTTCTTATCATCTACTTATAGCGCCTGATGCTGAAAAGAGGCAAACATGTGAATGCTCTTTCCCAGTAAAATATGTACACTTCTCACTGTAAATAATAGTTTGTTTAGCAAACCTTGTTTTTTAATGAGGCCTAGAGACAGATTTGTGCTAGTCTTGTACTCTTAGTTTTACTTTTTCTTTAAAGGTAGATATTAGCAAGAATGAGTCACCACTGATGACAAGGAATTTTTCTAGTTCAAATTTGCTGAAGTGATTAAATATTATTTATCTAATTAAATGCTCAAAACAGATCATTATTGAAAGGAATAAATTTAGTGGATTTGTTGAGCAGTGTTAGCTGAAATGTAACTGCACATCATTTGACTTTTTAACATTTTATTATATTTAATAAGTCTTTCTGTGCTTAATTAAATCAACTTATTTTTTACAGCTAATTTAACATGATTTCATTTTAGTTACAGCTTTTGCATCAGATATGCAGAAAGACAACTGTATACCCAAATTAAGCTTGTGCTACTCAGGTACTCTGCTGTACTCTTATCTCTAGCTGTTGCTGATGCCCAGACTACTTTTTAGTGTTTTCTTATCTTTTACTGGAGAAAGGTTACTCATTTGTTAATTACACTCTATTTCAAATACTACAGTAAAAAAAAAA